>NW_027518024.1:0-643010 GCF_048772815.1 Callospermophilus lateralis | reverse complement strand
ATAATAAGAGACATATATTTCATATTTTGAAAAATCTAGAGAGTGTAGATTTTTCACAAAACACATACAGAGATATAAAAAAGTAGCAATATATATGACAATCGAAATTCATCATGAAATACATATCATACACAGATCCAAAAATATTTATTTTACTGAATATGGATTTATGTATAATGTTGTTCAACTAGGAAGCTCACCCATAGGTTGAATTTTCAGTTCCAACAGCGTTTAGGAGGAGTGATCTCTTCTCACAATTTGTATCTGCCACGTCAGCCACCTCACAAGAATGTACGTGTGGTACCAGGTAGGATTCTATATGTGCATATAAAAATACATGTGCTGAATAGGCAACAGATAAGGGGAGACAGGAATTCACATAATTGATACCTTTCAAAACACATGAAGAACTATTTCAATTAATAATTGACCAGATTTATAACACCTACACTTTATCATGCAAAAGGCAAGTCCAACTATACACCATGCCTCCTCTGAACTGCTTGTATTTCTATTCTGTTTGGGTTATTTTTCTCCATCATATTAGGATTAGTAGTCAGAGTCTAGTAGGGTGTGGGTTAGTGTCAGGGTTTCAGTAATTCGAATGGAAAATAGGAAAATGAATCCATTGTGTATGAAATATGTGCTACAAAAAATCTTCCCACTCTCATTCAGAACAATGCCTTGACATTACCTTCACCCCAAGTAAGACACAATTAGAGGAGAAGAATTAGTAAATCTGTGAATACATATCTGGAATGGAAAATGCTCAGGAGACCACAACCTTGGGGGTTGTAAAGGAGTTTTCAAAAGTAAGCGACAGGATGAACACTCCACAATCATGCAACTCTGCTGGCCTAAATACTTCTTGAGAAACTGCCTCTGAGGTTGGGCACTTGAACTACATGTTGTTCTCAGGAGATTTACTGTCCTTTGTAGTGATACCATCAAAGATGGGTCTGCATTTATGTGACCTGGAGGACTTGGTTTCTTATTCTCCAAAGAACATGAGCCAGCAGTGCTGTATTCTCTCTTTGTAGGTAATCTGTGGCCACTGGGGGCTAAGTGTCTCTTCGTATTGACTGTGAAGCCAATTGGTCATCCTACAATTGTCGTGGTGTTTCTTGGTTCTGCACTGGGGTTTTTGTATTTGCTTCATGAAATACAAGGAGTTCAACTGGGACACAGAGCAGGAGGGAGTTCTGTCATGTGTGGAGGGTTAGGGTCTTCAGGAGAATTCACCAACCAGGCTTCTACCCCACATAGCTTGCCCCCTTGTCCATAACAAACTGATTCTGAATATTGCCCTGAAACCTCTCCATATAAAAAGATGCCTTTACATATAAGGGTCTGCTGGCTGCACCACGTCAGCCAAAAGCCACTCGGAAGTCAATGGCAGATCCACATGGCCCCACCTCAGATGTTTTATCATACACCTGCACACCACAACTCTGGGCCCACTTCTCCTCAGCAGGCTCCAACTTACTGGCATCTCTGTTCTACACAATTTTCATGAAACAGAGTCAGTCAAGGCACTGTCTGGTACATTCATGATCAGCAAGAAGACATCCAAAGTTTCTCCAGTGACACTTGGTCATGGGAATTTCAAAAATTTCATGGTATTTATTAAGCCATGTTTCAAGGATGAAGTTTGTGGCACTGTGGGTTTCAATTCATTCAGGAACCATTAAATGTTGAGGAAGCTCATTTCAATGAAAGCTCTACAGAACTCTCACAGGTAAGGCTTCCCAAAGAGTGGCCAAAGACACATATATTTCATATGTTTAAAAATCTGGACAGTATATATATATATATATATATATATATATATATATATATATATATATATATAATATATACATACACACACACACACACATACACAGAGACATTAAAAACTAGCAATATATATACCAATCAAAATTCATCGTGAAATATATATCATCCACGTATCCAAAAATATTCATTTTACTGAACATGGATTTATGTATAAAGTTGTTCAACTAGGAAGCCCACCCATAAGTTGAATTTTCAGTTTCAACAGCGTTTAGGAGGAGTGATCTCTTCTCACAATTTGTATCTGACATGTCAGCCACCTCACAAGAAAGTACGTATGATACAAGATACGATTTTATATGTGCATATAAAAATACATATACTGAATAGGATACAGAGAAATGGGGGAGAAAGGAATTCACATATTTGATAAATTTAAAAACACATGGAGAACTCTTTAAACAAAAAATTGACTAGATTTATAACTCCTACGCTATATAATGGAAAAGGCAAGTCCAAATGTACACCATGCCTCCTCTGATTTTCTTGTATTTCTATTCTGTTTGGGTTATTATTCTCCATCATGTCAGGAATAGTAGTCAGAGCCTAGTAGGGTATGGTATAGTGTCAGGGATTGAGTATTTTGAATGAAAAATTGGAAAATGAATCCAATGTGTATACAAATATGTGCTACACAAAAATCTTCCCACTCTCATCCAGAACAATGCCTTGACATTACCTTCGCACCAAATACGACATTTAGAGGAGATGAGTTAGAAAATCTGTGAATACATATCAGGAATTGAATATGCTCAGGAGTTCACAAACTTGGAGGTGGAAGAGGAGTTTCCAAAAGTAAGTGACATGGTAAACACTCCACAAACATGAAGCTCTGCTGGCCTAAAGACTTCTGGAGAAAATGCCTCTGAGATTGGGCACTTGAAATATAAGTGGTTGTCAGGAGCTTTAGCTTCCTTTGTAGTAAGACCATCAAAGATGTGTCTTCATCTATGTGACCTGGAGGACATGGTATCTTATTTTCCAATGAACACGAGGCTGCAGTGCTGAAATCTCTCTTTGTAGGTCAACTGTGGCCACTGGGTTCTAAGTGTCTCCTCGTGTGGACTGTGAACCCATTTGCTCATCCTCCAATTTTTGTGGTTTTTCTTGATGCTGCACTGGGAGTTCGGTATTTGCTTCACAAAATACAAGGAGTTCAACTGAGACACAGTGCTGGAGGGCGTTTTGTCACGTGGTGGGACAGGGCCTGTAGGATTATGCACCAACCAGGCTTCTGTCGAACATAGCTTGCCCCCTTGACCAAAGCAACCTGATTCTGAACATTGCCCTGAAACCTATCCATACAACATGATGCCTTTACATATAAGGGTCTGCTGACTGCACAATGTCAGTCAGAAGCCATTTGGATGCCAATGGTAGATCCACATGAAACCACCACATCTGTTTTATCTCACACCTGCCCACCTTTGCTCTAGGCCCACTATTCAGCAGGCTCCAACTAACTGGCATCTCTGATCTACACCATTTTTGTGAAATCCAGTAAATCAAGGCAGTATCTGGCACACTCAGGATCAGCAACAGGATATCCAGTGGTTCTCCAGTGCCACCTGGTCATGGGAATTTCAAAAATTTTATGGTATATATGGAGCCATTTTTCAAGAATGAAGTTGGAGGCACTGAGTGTTTCAATTATTTCAATAACCATTATTAAATGGTGAGGAAGCTAATTTCAATGAAATCTCTGGAGGACTCTCACAGTCAAGGCTTCCAAAAGAGTGGCCAAAATGTCACATGAAGCCAGACCCATTGAGGTCTACAATGTGAAGTCCATGTGTGTTTTGACTCTCAACTATGGCTGCCAAATCTTTCACAATAAAATCATGTGATATCCTGGCTGAGATTCCCAGTGCTCTGTGGAAAGCCACCCAGGGCCTATATCTCAGTTTCCAAGGGGGAATCTTATGCGTGGCCTCCTAATATGCCAACACAATTCATGGCAATACTTCTTTGAGGTCAATTCCAGAACTCAGTCTTTATGGGGAATCACACCAGAGTTCAAGCCCAGGTGGACCCAGTCATCTTTTCCTACCACCACACAAATGACCACAATTAAAACCAAAAAACTCCCACATTGCCCTCATCTTCTTATATGTAGACACTCATCATAAAACCTGGCTGGAGGTTTCCATGAGGGGTGCAGCCCAAGGCAGTGTACAAAATAAGCTCCCGTGCGCCTCATTTGCCTAATGTCATGGTGGCCTGGACATGCTTCCTGTGAACCAGGAGTGATCAAATAGGCCTGCCATTAATACTGCTCCGCTTCTCCAATTTGAGGCCTACTGACTGTGCATTTTAGATTATTTATGTGAATTAATGTCATGAGAAAACCCAAGCAACTATGAGCTAGCCTCTGTAGGATTTAAAGAATTCACTTGACCCAAAGGATCTCTATTCTCACTTAATTGAGATCAGGAACCTTACAGAGGAAGTCAAGAGACTCTATCCTCAATGACTGTTCTTTTAGCCATTTTGGTTTTGGATGCACACATAGCAGGAGTTGGCCATCCATAAGGCAAGCGGCAGTCCATTCATAAATTTGGTAGGATGAATGCTGGGGAGCTTTCTCATAGACAGGACACATCCACTGATGCATTATCTTTTCTAATGTCTACAACCACGGACAGTGAGTTACAGACATAGAAACACTCACCTTGTCAAAAGACTTACTAGAAATAGTTCACTCCAAACCAAACATACCACCTTTCCTACCTATTCTCAGATCATGAGACAAAACCAGAAACTCATACCCAAACCCACAAAGGCACCTCCTTCCCACAAGTAGGTCTGTGACTATCCGGAGTGTCTTCTGACTGGAGGGCCATACAATGTTCCTCCAAAATAGCCTGTCCTGTCTCAGATCTTGTGTCTTTGGCCAACTCTCTGAAGTTGTCAGGAGTCAGCAGTGAGGCACTACCTTCTTTCTCAGGAAAGGCACCTCTTCAGAGCTTTTCTGCCATTTCGACATCCTAACATCAGTAGTTAGCAAGAAAGAATGACCCTGTCCTCGGGAAATCCAAAAAGTGAGAACACTGGGACTGGGACTAAATCTGGCACTGTTTAACTGGCTTCCTGGATCCCAAGATCAGAGAGTTCCATCACAAAGGAAGTGAGGTGAGGTCACTTCCTTCAGGAACAGAATGAGTTCACTGCCTTGGCAACCATTTTGTCTTAACAGTTGCTTCCAAGGGTCCCATGAGATGGAAGCTGCCCCTGGTTCCTGTGACACATTCACAAGTTAGAATGATATATCAACCATAGGCACCTGGGAACAACTCTCCACACAGGTCTCATTTGGTCCATCTTCTCTACATTAAGAATAGAGAGGCTGATTCAGACACAACCCTTCATCATGACCAGGTTGTTCGCCATGGAAGATGACTTTTGCTCAATCAGGTCCTTCAAAGCTGCCTACATCTTCTTCAGGGATCATTTTTGCATGGATCTTTGAGGTTCTCAGCAGGTGGAAGATCTCCTACATTCCTGGATTGTAAGACCACCTCTGTCCGTGCTCTTCTGTAAAGTTAGATTGAGGTAACAATGTATGGTTAGGGTTGATAACATGTTCGATTTGGGTTAGGAATCAGTCTGCTGCATGAATAATGGTATTGGGGGATGCCACCGAGGACTCGAGAAATCGAGGAACAATTGTCTCCTCGACTCAGTGATTTTTTGTTTCAGATTCTGTATTGCCAGCCCATAGGATTTTGCCTGCTACGCAGTCCTGGTCTCAGTTTTGGATGTCCATTGCCTGTCTTTATTGTCTTGTCTTGTCTGTGTTGTGTGTTGTTGCATTCACTGTTTGTGTATCTTTCAATATGGGACAGAGCACTTCAATGTCTCTGTCCCTGACCCTTGATCACTGGACCAAAGTTCGCTTAAGGGCTCAGAATCTTTCTTTTTCTGTAAAACTGCAGACTTGCCAGACTGTCTGTGCCTCAGAATGTTTCACCTTTCAAGTCGGATTGCCCCTAGAAGCATCTTTATACTTCCCACTAATTTAAAAAGTCAGAGATATTGTCTTTCAGCTGCGCACACATAGCCATCCTGATCAACAGCCATGTATCTTAACTTTGCAGGACCTCTGCAAGTCTCCTCTTCCATCGGTGAAGCCTTTCCTTGTCCCTTTCCCTGCTGGTACTGCTTCCCCCATGATCTCTCAAACCCTCTGCTCCTCCTCCTCCACCACCCTCTGTTCTCCCTGAGTCACAAGATTTGACTCTACTGGACTCTCATCCCCCTCCTCATACCCTGCCCTCATCCCCCAACCACCAACCCCCTCTAAGTGATTCCCCTGCAGCTGACTCAGCCTCTCCGCCATTGGAGGAAGCTAAGCTGGCCCTGCGCCCTCCAGATAACTCCCCCACAGCACACACAGCCCCACCTCCCCAGGAGGAAGCTGGCCCGGCTGAGGGAACTCGCTGGCTTCGAATGATTGAAAACCCTGGAACTCCCGTGATGCTCCCCTATGTCCCTATGGACCATTGATTGACGAAGGTCATGGGGGGAAAATGCAAGCTGACAAATATTGGTCTTTCTCCTCTTCAGACCTATATAACTGGAAAAATCACAATCCCTTTTTTTCCGAGGACCCCACCCGGCTCACAGGTCTGGTTGAGTCATTGATGTTTTCACACCTGAATACTTGGGATGACTGTCAACAATTACTAGACACTCTCCTTATGACAGAGGAACAAAAGAGAATTCTCCTGGAAGCTAGAAAAAAAATCCTCGGGCCAGATTGGAGACCAACACATCTTCCCAACTTAATCAAAGCTGGTTTTCCCTTGAAACAACCCAAATGGGACACCAACACCTTTGAAGTTAGAATGCATCTGTCCACTTATGGCCAGGTTCTAATAGTGGGCATCTGAGTGTCCGCTAGGCAACCAACTAATTTGGCCAAGGTAAGATAGATTATTCAAAGGCCTGATGAATCTCCCTCTATGTTTCTAGAGAGAATTAGGGAGGCATATAGGAGATATACTCCTTTCGATGCTCAGGCAGAGGATCAAAAGACATCTGTCAGGATGGCCTCTATTGGGCAAGCTGCCCTGGATATTAAAAGAAAGTTACAATGCTTAGATGGATTACAAGATATGACTTTGAGAGACTTAGTCACAGAAGACAAGAAAGTATACCTTAAGAGAGAAACTGAGGAAGACAAGGGAGCAAAGGGAGGATAAAAGAAACAAAAGACAGACTAAGGTGTTGACTAAGGTCCTGGTCACAACAACAGAAGGGCCAGAAATTAAGAAACAGGGAGACATGAAGGGATACCTGGTCCCATGCCAGAGGCCACCCCTGGCCTCAGAACAATGTGCCTACTGTAAAAAAAAAGGACACTGGGCCAAAGAGTGCCGTAGAAAGAGAAAGCCACGCCAGTCAGCCATTCTGACTCTGGAGGATGACTAAGAAAGTCGCGGCTCAGATCCCCTCCCTGAGTTCAGGGCAACTTTTGAATTGGAGGGGACCCCAGTAAACTTTGAAGTGGATACAGGGGCAATATACTCACCCCTAAGACCACTTTGGGCCCTCTATCAAATAAAAGGTCTCTAGTTCAAGGGGCTAATGGCAGTAAATATCTGGCTTGGACAACTAAGAGGATCATGGACCTGGGGAAAGGAAAAATCCATCACTCCTTCCTAGTAATCCCAGAATGCCGGGCCCCATTGATGGGCAGAGATCTGCTCACCAAGCTCCGGGCCAAAATAACTTTTCACCCTGAAGGCCCCCAAGTGGAATTTCTAAATCTTTCAGTAAAAACTCCTATAATCACAGCTCTAACTATATCAGTAGAAAATGCACATCAACTCACTCACCTTGGTTAAAAGAAACTGCAGGTATTTCTGAAGTATCAAGAACAGAGTTTTCCACTAACTGACTCACAGCAAAAAGAAATAGCTGAATGGGTAAAAAAAGCCTGTCGAGTCCATCAAATGGTTAATGCTTACCCTTCCAAGCTTCCTGCAGGAAAGCACCTATGAGGATCCAGACCAGGACAATTCTGGGAAGTTGACTTTACTAAAATTAAGCCAGCAAGGTATGGACATAAATATCTCCTAGTCTTTGTAGATACATTTTTAGGATGGATTGAATCTTTCCCCCCTAAAAAAGAAAAGAAAAAATAAAAGAAACAGCACAAAAGGTGGTCCAGAAAATCCTGGAAGATATTTTTCAAAGACACGGCCTGCCTAAGGTAATACGGTCTGATAATGAACCGGCGTTCCTGGCTCAGGTAAGTCAGGGGTTAGCCAGGAACCTGGGGATTAATTGGAAGTTATATTGTGCTAACAGACCCCAGAGTTCAGGACAGGTAGAAAGAATGAATAGAAGCATTAAAGAGGCCTTAATGAAATTAAGCTTAGAGACCAGCATAAAAGATTGGACTATGCTCCTGCCATATACAATGTTTCATGCAAGAAATACTCCCTCTGTTTTTTTGAGTAACCTCATCCCCTGTGAAATTCTCTAGGGTGCCTCTCCTCCAGTAAGTGACCTAAGCCCAACTGTAAGACCTAACGATCCCTTCCACACCCCCTTGCTTGACAGACTTAAACTCTTGAAAGAACTCAGTGATACCTGTGGAAACAGCTGGCCACTGCCTACCAAACTGGGGACGAGGGGACTCCACATCGATATCAAGTAAGAGACTTCATCTACGTAAGACGATATCAGGTGTCATCCCTGGAACCCTGCTGGAAAGGACAATACCAGGTGCTACTTATAACATCTACAGTGGTAAAGGTAGACAGAATCACTTCCTGGATCCATGCCTCTCATCTCAAGCCTGCGCCCTGTCCACACTCTGGCTAGAAACTGGAAAAGACTGGTAACACTTTCAAATTGCATATTCACCATGTGGATAAGGCTATAGAATCTCCCCTTGGCAACAAGTAGTCCTAACCCTCATCAGCCCGTGCAGCAGCGATGACTGATCACAAATTCTACTGCAAAAGATGTATAATCTATCTTGCATACAGCCCCCTTAGGTACCTGGTGACCATCACTTTACCCAGACATTTGTCAGCTGGCTATAGGTCTTTCCTATTGGGATATTCCTGATGAAGAGGATTCCACTAAAATTCCATTAAATCTCTTCCGTACCATAGATAATGGAAACAAACATTATGGATGTAGGGACACACGAGCCAGATGCAGGTTGGCTAGCCTAGATTACTATGTTTGCCCGACCGACCATCAAAGCCACAAACAGCCATGAGTGTGTGGGGGGAAAGCCGAGTTCTTCTGTAAGTAATGGGGATGTGAGCATACAGGGGCTGCCTGATGGAACCCAAACTCCTCATCAAATTCAGTGCACAGCACTGGCCATATTACGAATTAGATAACAAAAACCAATGGCTCCCAGAGGGGTCTCTAGATCCTCAAATTCTGCATGACCTTTTTAACATCTGCAAGTGCTCAAAAGGGTGAAAGGAGATTCCCCTATGTGGAGGCCTTTTCCCTCCTTCACTCACATCCTGAACTCTGCTTATCCAATAGATCCTCACCTTCAGCCTTCTGCTCCAGAGTCTCTGCTGTCACTCCCACTTCAGAAACCTGATTTCTTCCCTCCAATTAATAGATCAAAAACCCAAACCTTCGCTGGTTCTCAGACCATTGCCCCCTTGCTGAGTTAGCAGTTACTGAAGTACCCCTCCACCCACTCACTCCTCTCTTCTCCTGTCAGTGCCCACACCGGGTGCCACCAGGTCCTCTTTTCAGCTAACCCAAAGCTCAAACCAGCTGAGGAGAGTCCTCAGACCCCTATTCAAGATGTAATAAAAATGGCCTTTAAAGTTGCTTTGTCATCACTGAAAACAGTTTACTAAGAATTTAAAGTCCCTCACATGCGTTTTGGGATACTCACTCCCGTCTTCCCCTCTGCTCTACCTGTTCTACTGCTCAAGTTTTTGTTGCTAGGAAAATCCCAAACCATTTCTCAAATTATTCTTTTACATCCCTCCTTCCTCATTCTCAGATCCTCGGAGCTGCTCTCAGCCCCACCTTCCCTGTCTTCCCCTTCTGTACCAGGCCCACTGAAAAGTCTTAACTGACCTTCTCCAGAAGTCTTCACCATGGCTGAGTTTTGGACTTTCATGAAAAGAGTCCCTGTAAAAGAGTTCAATGTAGTTAAACTTCCTCTTTTCATATTGCCCTGTTCTACTTGGCCACTGGCTAAAAAACTCAGCAATCCTTAGCTAGACACCCTCTTTCTAGTTTTTCACAAAAATATGTGAAAAAAGCCTTGGGCCTTGACCTGGAGCTTCAGAGAGATGGCTACATTTCTAAGTTAAAGAAGTTAGCAACTGGGCTCCGTGGTAACAGCTGGCAGGGGGAAAATAAGAAAGGGAAGAAAAAGCTCTTACCTTCCCAGGTGTCCTTGAAAAGTTAACTTGCCCAGAACTGAGGAAAAAAACAGAAACAAAAACTGCTTTTTTCAACTTCTGCAGACTGTGAACTTCTGAGCCCCTTCCCTTAAATGTTGGGTACAAAATTCTGAAACTACCTCAACTTGGGTTTCAGAGGATTACTTGATTACAACAGAATCAATGCCCTCTGAATCCGGTTGCAACCAAATAGGACAGTTTCCCTGTCTTCACTGTTATCTTAGGTGCCTTGCCTTGTCTGTCCCTACTACAGCATAATTCTATATACTTAAACATTGCTTATGTTTTCATGAAATGGTCAACAGATGTGATTAATTGTGTAATGGTGCAGATGTTTCCCAGAGTGCTCTATCACGACACAGGTTCATTTGAAGATCAAATAGGGGGGCATACAACCCTGTTCCACTGAAAATATATATCCCTCCCTTTAGCCATCCTATTAGGAATAGGAATTGCTGCACTGGTGCGCACGGGAACTACTGCCTTTGTCCATGGGACTCAACAAATGACAAAAAATATGACAGCAATAGACCAAAACGAAGATATTAGAAACCTCCATCAGAGCTTTGCATGAATCTTTAACCTCTCTCTCTCTTTACATAGTTATCGAAGGCTCTGTGAATTTATATGGTGAAGATTGTGTAACTCCGTGGCCTTTTGAATGGAGCCATCAAAAATTGGAAAGATGAAACGAGTTGCTGCATCAGCTTGGGCATTACCTTGTATTAGAGGGCTCGGAAGATCAGAGTGTTCCCTGATGTGTCCTAAGAAAAATGGGTGTTGTCTGGCCTGAATTAGCTGCTGAAGCTGGTGAAACAGAAAGCCCACATTGGAAGAAGGCTTAATGGTGGGTGAAATCTCCAGCAGGGGCACAGAATGAGCAATGCAGGCACTGTACGTATAAATATTAACAGGATTATCAAAAAAATGTTTTAAAAACTTGTGTTATGGCAAACAATTCCACAAACTCTGCTGAATGATAGACAGCATCAAAGGTGGTAGGCTGGTTATTGACAACAAAGACTGCTCGGCCATTACTGGAACCGTCTGTAAAGACAGTAAGGAATTGAGGAATGGGAGCCTTTTGAGTAATTTTGGGAAAAATAAATGGATGTAACTGGACAAAATGTAAAAGGGGGTCTTTGGGGAGGTGATTATCAATTGTTCCCAAAAAGCCTGATAGGACAATACCCCATTCATCCTCTGTCTGTAGTAAATATTGGTTTTGGTCCTTAGTAAATGGAATTAAAATATTATCAGGGTCTTTGACAAAATGTTGTCGAGTTAGCAAACGACCTTTAAAAATAATAGAAGCTACCTGAGCAAGATAAACAGTAATAACCTTGGAGGATGTGGTGGGTAAATGGACACAAAGCAAGGAGTAGCCTTTATTTTTAAAATGTGTATTTCACTGCCAAAATATTCCTGTGGTTGTATGAGGAGTGTGTAAAATAACCAGAACCAGAGGAAGGTTATAAGAATTTTGTGTAACAAACTTTTGGGCAATGGCTTCTGTGACTTGATTTAATGCCTGCCATGCCTCAGGAGTAAGCTTTTGAGGGGAGGAGGGGTGGGAATCACCTCTCAAAATATCATTAAGGGGCAAATGTACACAAGTGGGTAATTTTAAATATATTCATAGCCATTGAATATCCCCCAGTAATTTTTGAAAATCATTAAGGATGTGAAGATGGTCCAACCGTAGTTGTATCTTAGGAATTTGGATCTGATTATCTTGAAGTTTAAGGCCCAAATAGCTATAACGGTTCTGTGTTTGTACCTTATCAGGAGCTATCTCTAGTCCCAAGCTAGTGAGGATTTTGTAAAGGTCCAAGTAACAATTATTATGGTCATGTGTATTAGGTGCAGCAATTAACAAATCATCCATATAATGTAAAATATAAATTTGTGGCCATCACTCTCTCACAAGGTGTACTGCTTGAGCAACGTATTTTTGGCAAAGACTAGGGCTGTTGGCCATACCTTGGGGAAGAACCTTCCACTGAAATCTCTGCATAGGGCCCTGAAAATTAATGCAAGGGAGACTAAAGGCAAAATAGGGTCTATCCTCAGGATGTAAAGGAATGGTAAAAAAACAATCTTTTAAGTCAATAACCATTTTACAATAGTTTTTGGAAATAGCCACTGGTGTGTGAATGCCTGGCTGTAGTGCTCCCATCGGGTGCATAACTTTATTAATGGCACACAAATATTGTAAAAGGCACCACTTGCCTAATTTTTACTTGATAAAAAAAATAGGAGTATTCGATGGTGAGGTTGAGGGCTCTACATGGCCGGCTGCCAGCTCTTTCTGCACTAACATGGAGGCAGCCTCCAAATTTTCTTGGGTAAGGGGCCACTGATCCACCCACACAAGAGTCTGAGTCTCCCAAATAAGTTTATCTCCATGGGGTACAGGAGAGTCAGGGACCGACACTAAAAATCCGAATACCCAAGTCCCTATGTATTTGTTTTTTGTATGGGTTGTATAGGCTCAACCAGTCCTTGTCTCAGTCTCCCAAGGCCTGTACCATGGACAAAATTGATATGAAGCATTTGATGAGTCACTATGGAATTGGGACTGGCCAGAATAACTTCCATTTGACTCAAAATATCTCGGCACCATAGGTTAACAGGGAGGTCAGGAACAACGAAAGTAGTCACCATTCCTTTATTACCCTCTTTATCAGTCCAGCGAAGAGCCCTAGAGCTGACCAGAGGATTTTTTGACTGTCCTATCCCTTTAAGGTCAGTCAAGGATGGGGTGAGGGGCCAAGGTGATGGCCAGTATTTTGGAGAAATAATTGTGGCAACAGCTCCAGTACCTAGAATTCCTTGGAATTCTTTTCCTTCAATAAGTAAGGATATGGTGGGTCTATTGTGAGAAATGGGTTGAACCCAATATACAACAGAGGAGCCCAAGGATTCAGTCCCCCTCAGTAGGTTTGGGCGGTGGAAGTGCCTGCTGGATAAAAGGGAAGGAGTATTAATTTGCAAGTCTTGTTCCTGCTGCGATGGCCACAACTCCATTAATAGCTGTGGCCAGTATTTTTATTTCTCCAGTGAAATCATAATCATTATTGCGAGGGAAGAAATGAACACCTTGTAAGTTAGTAGAGGCTCTTCCAAGAATAAAGGCACACATATGAGATGGAGGGGGACCCATAATTCCAGTGGGTATTATCTGGGGCCCTTGAATTGAGTCTAATATAGTATCGGTGGTGGCACAGAAGTCCAATCCTGCACTGCCAGGGGTGGCTAGTTTGAGGGAGGCAATTTTGGAGAAGGATTTTGAGGTAGGTTGGGAGTTTGGGAGGGAACAAATTTTATTGCCCCTGGGTTTGTCCTGGGAGATGTCATGGCCAGGGGCTGGCCCCGCAGGGAGTTTCCCAAGAAGAGGAAAGAAATAGGCTGTCTGAGGGCATTTGTCTTAGATCTACACTCACTGCCCCAGTGATGACCTTTACCACATCTAGGGCAAAGGGTAGCTTGGGGCGGTTTAGCCCCAGTTTGAGGAGACACTATTCCTAGGCTTTGTTTGCCTGTCAGACACTTGCGTGCAAAATGGCCAGGTTGTTTACAAGTAAAGCAAGTATTTGAGCCAGGATTGTGAAAGTTCTTGGTAAAAGCGGCACCTAGGACAAGATCCATGGCATGGGCTGCACCCACCCCTGCACAGAGTCTAATAAAGTCAGAAAGTTTCCCTTTATCCTTATGTGGTCAAAAAACATCCTGACATGCCGGGTTGAAGTTTTCAAAGGCAAGATGTTTTACAAAGGTGCTTTCGCTTTGGCTTGGTCCAAGCAAGCATTCTGCAGCTAGGTTAAGCCAGGGAACAAAGTAGCTATAAGGCTCTCCGGGCCCTTGTCAAATTTTTGCCAGGGAAGTGGTAGCCAAGGCCTTTTGAGGGAGGTGTCTCCAAGCATATAAGAAAGCCATCTGAATCTGCGTCAAAAGTCCAGCAGGGAAATGTGCCTGTTTAGTTTTAGTGTCAAAAGGCTCATTGCCCACTAGCTTAACATAAGTCCCGGATTTAGAGGAGGCCTTAGTTAATATTTTTTGAGCAGTTTCCCGACAGTGCTCTTTGAAATCTGCATTCCATAACAGGAAGTCTCTGGCACTGAGGGTAGCTTGGTCTAAAAATTTCCAATAATTGGGAGTAAGCCATTGTGTGCTGTGGATTTCTAATAAAGGCAACATGTAGCACGCAGTGGGGCCATAGTGAGCACAAGCCTTTTTAAGTTTTTCAAGAAAATGCAGGCTTAATTTTTTGTAGACTCTGGGTTCCTTCCTGCCTAGGGGTGAACTTCTCATCCTCTGAGTCTTGATCTCCTTGATTCACTTCCTCGCTTCCTCCTCTTGATACTCATCTAAGTCTTTGACCTCAGCCTGGGCAGGCTTATCTGACTGGTGGTGACTGGGAATGCGAGCACAGGCCGATGGAGTGGCTTCACCTTTGTATTAGACCGCTGTGGGACAGTTGCACTGACTCCGTACCTAAGGCTAATGAACATAGCTCAGATTGAAGCGATCTTAATTCTTTTAAAGGTTGGATCTGTTCCCTTCTATATTGTAAGGATGCTTTCAAGGGAGGCAGGTTAGGCAAGGGAAGTGGGAAAAAATATCTGGGGGGGGGGCATTTTTACCCTGAAGGGTCAGAGCACAAAAGGCAGTAGGGAAATAGGAGGGAGGTGGATGTGTAAGTCCTATAGGCTGTGGCAGGGTCCTGAGAGGTGGAGGGTCTTCTGAATTGTAGCGAGCTGCTTCCTTCTCCCAGGTAGCCTCCTCCACAGGGGTCAATGTGTCTCCGGGATTTAAAACTGGATAAAGGCAGTTGGTAATTATTGGAGCCTTATTCATTAGGGTGGTATTTTTAGGGGGATCAGGAAGGGTCCCACGGTCCTGGGGAGCCTGAGAAGGGTCTATGTCTATACTAACTGAGGGGCATGCTGAGGGGGAATGAGAGGTAGTTGCATAGTCTCTTCCCCAATCCTGACAAGTTTTAAGGTACCATTGTCAAAGGGTGAACTTTTAAGAATTTCATTAATTAAGTTCCAGTAAGAAAAGGTGGGAACAGGCACATTTTCTGGGCAAAGGATTCATAATAATCTTTTATACAGTCTCCTACTCTAAGCCATCTTTTATCATCAATGATCCTTTCAAGGGGAAACCATGGACACAGTTCTCCTTTGTGTGAAAAGAAAAAATTTAAGTCTTTTTTCTTAACACGCGCCCCCAGGTCTTGAAGGACTCCTTGAGGGCTGACAAAAACAAATCATGTGACGAAACTGCTTGTCCCATGGTGGGTCACTCACCGTGCGTCATCCCCACCCTCCTCCTGGATCTGTTTCTCGGTGGTGTCTTCTGCTGTGATCGCGAGCTCCGCATGACAAAGTCTTCCAGGAGGTCGGGGTCCCCCTCAGTCAAAGGCTCGAGACCCAGTCGTTAGGCGCCAGATGTCCCGGCCGGCAGGACACATCAACGTGGGCAGCGAACCTAGATAGGGAGGAATGAAGGGACAAGAGACACGAGAGATGACAGCAAGACAGGAGTTCTGATCAAGCTGCAAATTTTTATTGTTAACACAGGGGTATTTATATGCTGGATGTGGGAAATCTCTCTTATTTCTAGATGTCTTCACAAGGTGAGATAACCTCAGAAAGTTTCAGGAAGACAGATGGCCGCAGGATGTCTCAGGGAGACAGATGGCTACAGGATGTCTCACAGACAGGATGTCTCCTGGTGGCTGTTTCTTGTAAGTGTCTGGCTATTCTTTGAAGGAGAATTCCTTCTACCTCTGACAGTCAGGGATTCAGTATTTCGAATGGAAAATTGGAAAATGAATCCAATGTGTATGCAAATATGTGCTACCCAAAAGTCTTCCCACTCTCATTCAGAACAATGCCTTGACATTACCTTCACCCCAAGTAAGACACAATAACAGGAGAAGAGTTAGAAAATCTCTGAATACACATCTGGAATGGAAAATGCTCAGGAGTTAACAACCTTGGAGATGGTAGAGGTGTTTCCAAAAGTAAGGTACATGGTGAAAACTCCACAAACATGGAGCTTTGTTGGCCTAAACACTTCTTGAGAAACTGCCTCTGAGGTTGGGCACTTGAAAAATATGTTGTTGTTAGGAGCTTTTGCTTCCTTTGTAGTGAGACCATCAAAGCTGTGTTTGCATCTATGTGACCTAGAGCACATGGTTTCTTTTTTTCCAATGAACATGAGGCAGCAGGGCTGAATTCTCTCTTTGTAGGTAAACTGTTGCCATTTGGGGGCTAATTGTCTCCCAGTGTGGACTGTGAAGCCATTTGGTCTTTCTCTAATTTTTGTGGTGTTTCTTGCAGCTGCACTGGGAGTTTGGTATTTGCTTCACGAAATACAAGGAGGTCAACTGGAACAGAGTGCTGGAGGGAGTTCTGTCACGTGTGGTGGTTAAGGATCTGCAGGAGAGTGCACCAACCAGGCTTCTATTTCACATAGATTGCCCACTTGACTATAGCAGTCTGATTCTAAACATTGCCCTGAAACCTCTCCATATAACAAGATGCCTTTACATCCAAGGGTATGGGGGCTGCACCATTTCAGTCACAAACCATTTGGAAGCCAATGGCAGATCCACATCACCATACCACAAATGTTTTAACAAACACCTGCACACCACTGTTCTAGGCTGACTACTCAGCAGGCTCCAAATTACTGGCATCTCTGTTCTACACCATTTTCATGAAACCCAGTCAATCAAGGCACTGTCTGGTTCACTCATGATTATCTATAGGACATCCAAAGGTTCTCCAGTGACACCTGGTCATGGGAATTTCAAAAATTCAATGGTATTTATCTATCCATTTTTCAAGGATGAAGTTTGAGGCACTGTGGGATTCAATTCATTCAGGAACCATTAAATGGAGAGGAAGCTCATTTCAATGAAAGCTCAGGAGAATTCTAACAGGCAAGGCTTCCCAAAGACAGGCTAAAAGGTCACATTAAGCCAGGCATTTGAGGTCTACAATGTGTGGTCCATGTGTGTTTTGACTTGCAACTATGGCTGCCAATTCTTTTAGAATAAAATCGTTTGCTATCCTTCCTGAGATTCCCAGTGCTCTGTGAAAAGCTACCCTGGGCCTAGATCTCAGTTTCCAAGGGCGACTCTCATGCCTGGCCTCCTAAAATCCCAACACAATACATGGCAATACTTCTTTGAGGTTAGTTCCAGAACTCAGTCTCTAAGGGGAATCACAGCAGTGTTCAAGCCCAGGTGGACCCAGTCATCTCTTCCAACGGCCACAAAAATGACCACAATAAAAACCAAAACACTTCCACATGGCCCTCATCTTCTTCCATATAGACACTCATCATAACCTCAGGCTGTAGGTTTCCATGAGGGCCACAGACAAAGACAGTATCCAAAATAAGGTCCTTTGCCCCCATTTGCCTAAAGTCAGTGTGGCAGGTACACTCTACATGTGAACCAGGTGTGATCAAAGAGGCCTGGCGTTAATATGGCTCTGATTCTCCATTTTGTGGCCTAATGACTGAGGGGTTTAGATTCTTTTTGTTAATTGGAGTCATGAGAAAACCCAAGAACCTATTGCCTAACCTCTGCAGTGATTTGAAGAACTCATTTGACCCAAAAGATCCCTATCCTCAAAAATGGAGGTCAGGAACCTTACAGAGCAAGGCAAGAGACTTCATCCACAATGACTGCTCTTTTGGCTATTTTGGTTTTAGATGCACATATGGGATTTTTTTAGATCCATCAGGTGCTGAGAATCTAAGCCACAACCTCACACAGGGCCAAGAAGCTGATTCAGACACATCCCTTTCTAAAGCAATTAAGCAAAGAGCCACAGCTGATGCCCATACATTTCCATTTGAAAACTCTTCAGTCTTTTCAAAGGGGTGCCTGAAGCAAAGACCTTCCTGACATTCAGGGCAACAGTACAATAGGTAAGCAAAAGGCCCAAAGCAGAGTTTCTCTACTGAGACTTTCCTGGTCACACTGATATCTGAGTTTTCTGAGATGCTCACCATTCCCTTCAGCTATCCAGTACATAGCCGTGTCACAGAGCTTGGAGGTGGTACATATCTTGGACACAAAACCATGAGCCTATTCTGGAGATTGTCCAGAATTCAGAAAGAAAACAGCAACTTATGTAGATATTAGGAGTGGCCCATCCATAAGGTAAGCCGCAGATCATTCATAAATACGGCAGGATAAATCCTGGAAAGATTTCTACTAGACAGGACATATGTATTGATGCGCTCTCTTGTCTAATGTCTACAACCTTGGACACAGTGGGATACACAGACATAGAAACACTCGCCTTGTCAAAAGACTTACTAGAAACAATTCACACCAAACCAAACCAAACAACTTTCCTACCTATACTCAGAACATGAGACAAACCAAAAACCCACACCCACACCCACACAGACCCCCAAGTAGGTCTGTGAAAATACGGAGTGTCCTTTGACTGGTGGGCCTTAATATATTCCCCCATAATGGGCTGTCCTGTCTCAGATCTGGTCTCTGTGTCCAACTCTATGAAGCTGTCAGGAGCCAGTGGTGAGCCACTACCTTCTTTCTCAGAAAGCCCCTCTTCAGACCTTCTTCGCATTTGGCCATCCTCACATCAGTAGGTACAAAGAAAGACTGTCTCTGTCCTTGGAAATTCCAAACAAGTTTGACCACTGGGAGTTGGACTTGGACTGGCTCTGGGTGCCTGGCTTCCTGTATCCCAAGTTCAGAGAGTTCCATCACCAAGGAAGTTAGTTGAGGTCACTTCTTTCAGGAACTGAATGAGGTCACTGCCTTGGAAACCACTTTGTCCTCACAGTTGCTTCCAAGGGTCCCATGAGATGGATGCTGCCCCTATTTCCCGTGACGCTTTCACAAGTTAGAATTGTATATCACCCATAGGCACCCGGGAACAGCTCTCCACAAAGGCCTGGTTTGGTCCATCTTCTCTAAATTAAGAAGAGAGAGGCTGATTCTGACACAACCCTTCATCCTGACCAGGTTGTTTGCCATGGAAGATTACTTTTAATCTTTCAGGTCCTTCATTGCTGCCTACATCTTCTCCAGGGATCATTTCTGCATGGACCTTTAAGATTCTCAGCAAGTGGAAGATCCCCTACATTCCTGTATTGTAAGACCAACTCTGTCCCTGCTCTTCTGTAAAGTTAGATTGAGAGAAGAGTGTATGGTTAGGGTTAATACATGTTCGATTTGTGTTATGACTCATTCTGCTGGATGAATAATGGTATTGGGAACCTGCGATATTTATAAGATTATATAGGTGAAATATATGTATGAAAACAGAAATCTAAAATTTGAAGCCCAGAAGCGCATTGGGCCCTTGATTGGGATACATAGTGTTGAATTACGTTCTGCACAGATGTCTCAGATTAATCCATATACAATGGCATAGGACCTTGTAAATTGGATGATTGAATGAGGAAGAGAACATCCAGTCAAAAAGGGATAGTTGGTAGGATTACAAAGATAGTCGGTAGGTTAGGAAGTAGAGTGAGTTTAGAATTTGGACCGAAACTTCTTTAAAAATAGGGTTTCAGTTAGAGAGTGAATGTAAATGTCAGCACATATGAAGATTCAGTCACAATGATGAACTTTGAAAAATATGTGGGAAAGCAGTTAATAATAGAGATATTACAAAATCAGGCAAAGTATAAAGTGAGTGATAGGATTAGACATTTTGAACAGGGTTGAGTTTGAATATATAATCTTAAGAAGAAACAAATATTCAGTCACCAGTAGGATTGACATTTGAGAGCATTAGACAACCTGGCCTTGGATGCTTTTAGTAATCCATGTTCACTTTCCCTTTAGGCTTTGGTAAAATCACAAGTGTGACCTTTGCATTTTTTGTCCAGAATATTACAGTCAGAATGTATATGTAGATCAGGTGACATGAATATTTCTTCCAGCAATTCTGGGAGCAATGTTTTGAAGTCCTATAAATTAGTATTGGGTGTACAAAGAGGTGTACCCTGTGTGTATGAATATAGAGATAATGCATGAATAGACCACATTTTGAATAAATAATATAACTGGTCCCACTTTAAATAACAGATTGAATTGATATCTGAAATCTTATAAGAAATCTTATATTGATATAACATCATTCATTCCAACCAGCAATACATCTAAAGGTAATATTAGGATTATAGTTTATCATGAAAAATATGTGAGTTTTGCTTCAAAAGTGATCATGGAAATTGAAAATAATGTGTTTAAAAAGAAGTCTCATCAAAAGACCAGTCAAGAAACATGGAGGAATACATGTGTTCTGACGAAGAAAGTGATTGAAAGTGAAACTAATGCCTATAAATTTGCGAACTTGTGGATGAAAATATATCCTATGATGTGCATAAACTGAAGAAACAGTAATGTAGCAGTCTTGAATAAAAATGAACATCAAAATACACATCATGTCCCATAGGAATCTACTTGCATTGATGTTAAACTGGGTCAGTTACTGTAGAAATATTAGGATTTTTATGCACCATTCACTAAAGTTAATTTTCAGTACTAGGAAACAAATATGTATTTAAGGAGAATGAATATTTTGAGAAAAGTCTTGAGAAAATTTGATTATAAATCCACATACTTGAATATGAATGAGTTAAGGAAGTGTATAATAAGACACATATTTCATATTTTAAAATATCTGGAGAGTATATATATATATATATATATATATATATATATATATATATATATATATATACACACACACACACACAAACAAACATACACAGACATTAAAAATAACATAATATATACCAATTGAAATTCACCGTGAAATGTATATCATCCAGAGATCCAAAAATACATATTTTCTTGAACCTGGATTTATGTATAATGTTATTCAACAAGGAAGCTCACTCATAGGTTGAATTTTCAGTTCCAATAGCATTTAGGAAGAGTGATCTCTTAAAATTTGTATCTGCCAAGTCAGCCACGTCACAAGAATGTACGTGTGGTATAAGGTAAGATTCTATAATTGCATGTAAAAATACATGTGCTGAATAGGCTACAGAGAAAGGGAGACAGGAATTCACATATTTGTTAACTTTAAAACACATGGAGAACTATTTCAACAAATAATTGACTACATTTATATCTCCTATCCTATATAATGCAAAAGACAATTCCAACTATACACCATGCCTCCAGTTCTGAACTGCTTGTATTTTTTTCTTTTTGGGTTATTTTTCTCCATCTTGTTAGGATTAGTTGTCAGAGTGTACCAAGGTAGGTGTTAGTGTCAGGTATTCAGTATTTCGAATGGAAAATTGGAAAATGAATACAATGTGTATGTAAATATGTGGTACACAAAAATCTTTCCACTCTCATCCAGAACAATGCCTTGACATTACCATCACCCAGAGAAAGACACAATTAGAGGAGTAGAGTTAGAAAATCTGTGAATAAATAACTGGGATGGAATATGCTCAGGAGTTCACAAACTTGGAGGTGGTAGAGGAGATTCCAAAAGTAAGGGACAGAGTAAACACTCCACAAACATGGAGCTCTGCTGGCCTAAAGACTTCTTGAGAAACTGCCTCGTAGGTTGGGCACTTGAAATATATATTATTGTCTGGAGCTTTAGCTTCCGTTGTAATGAGACCATCAAAGCTGGGTCTGAATCTATCTGACCTGGAGGACATGGTTTCTTATTTTCCACTGAATATGAGGCAGCAGTGCTGAATTCTCTCTTGGTAGGTAAACTGTGGAAACGGGGGGCTAAGTGTATCCACATGTGGACTGTGAAGCCATTTGGTCATCCTCCACTTTTCGTGGTGTTTCTTGCTGCTGCACTGGGATTTTGGTATTGCTTCATGAAATACATAGAATTCAACTGTTACCCGGTGCTTGAGGGAGTTCTGCCATGTGTGGTAGGTCAGGGTCTGCAGGAGAATGCACCAACGAGGCTTCTATCCCACATAGCTTGCCCCCTTGACCATAGCACCTTGATTCTAAACATTGCCCTGAAACGTCTCCATATAACAAGATGCCTTTATATATAAGGGTCTGCTGGCTGCACCACGTCAGTCACAAGCAATTTGGACGCCAATGGGAGATCCATATGGCCCCACCACAGATGTTTTATCACACACCTTCCCACCACAGCTCTGGGCCCACTCCTCAGCAGTCTTCAACTTTCTGACATCTTTGTTCTGAACCATTTTCATGAAAACCAGTCAATCAAGGCACTGTATTATATACTCATGATCAGAAACAGGACATCCAAAGTTTCTCCAGTGCCACCTGGTGATGGGAATTTAAAAAATTTCATGGTATTTATCTAGCCATTTTTCAAGGATGAAGTTGGAGGCACTGTGTGTTTCAATTCATTCTGGAACCATTAAATGGTGAGGAAGCTCATTTCAATGAAATCTCTGGAGAACTCTCACAGGCAAGTCTTCCCAAATAGTGGCCAAAAGATCACATGAATTCAGGCCCATTGATGTCTACAATTTGCCGTCCATGTGTGATTTGACTCTCATCTATGGCTGCCAAGTCTTTCACAATAAAATCATGTGATATCCTGGCTCAGATTCCCAGTGCTGTGTGAAAAGCCACCCTGTGTCTATATCTCAGTGTCCAAGGGCCACTCTCTTGCGAAGCCTCCTAAAATCCCAAGACAATTCTTGGCAATACTTCTCTGAGGTCAGTTGAAGAACTCATTCTCTAAGGGAAATGACCCCAGAGTTCAAGCCCAGGTGGACCAAGTCATCTCTTCCAACCGCCACACAAATGACCACAATTAAAACCAAAACACTCCCACATGGCCCTCATCTTCTTCCATATAGACACTCATTATTACCTCTGGCTGGAGGTTTCCATGAGGGGCGCAGCCCAAGACAGTGTCCAAAATACACTCCCTTGCCCCTCATTTGCCTAAAGTCTGGGTGGCCTGGAAACTCGTCCGGGGAAGCAGGAGTGATAAAATAGGCCTGCTGTAAATACTGCTCTGCTTATCCAGTTTGAGTCCTGCTGAAAGTCAGTTATAAATTCTTTATGTGATTTGGATTTTGCAGAAAACCCAAGCACCTATGGGCTAGCCTCTGCAAGGCTTTGAAGAACTCATTTGAACCAAAGGTTCCTATTCACCCTTGATTGAGGTCAGGAACCTTACAGAGGTAGGCGAGAGACTTCTTCCACAATGACTGCTCTTTTGGCTAATTTAGTTTTGGATTCACACATGGGATCTTTTTTTACATCCATCATGTGCTGAGAATCTAAGCCACAGCCTCACACAGGACCTAGAGCCTGATTCAGATACATCCCATTCCAAAGCAATTAAGCACAGAGCCACAGGTGATTCCCATTAGTTTCCATTTGAAAACTGTTTTCTTCAGGCTTCCCAAATTGGGGCCTGAGGCAAAGGCCTTCCTGACAATCAGGGCAACAGAACAATAGGTAAGAAAACAGCCCAAAGCAGTGTTTCTCTACTGAGACTTTCCTGATCACACTGATATCTCAGTTTTCTGAGATGCTCCAATTCCCTTCAGCTATCCAGTACATGGCCATGTCACAGAGCTTGGAGGTGGTACATATCTTGGACACAAAAACATGAGCCTATTCGGGAGAGTGGCCAGAATTCAGAAAGAAAACAGGAACTTAGGAAGATATCAGGATTGCCCATGGATAAGGAAAGCCACAGTTCATTCATAAATTGGGAAGTATGAATGCTGGGAAGCTTTCTACTAGACAGGACACATCCATTGAAGCATTCTCTTTTCTAATGTCTACAACCACGGACACAGTGGAATACACAGACCCAGAAACACTTGCCTTGTCAGACGACTTACTAGAATCAGTTCACTCCAAACCAAACAAATCACCTTTCTTACATATTCTCAGAGCATGAGACAAAAAAACACAAACCCACACACACACACCCACAAAGGCAAATCCTTCCCCCAAGAAGGTCTGTGACTATCCGGAGGTCCTCTGACTGATGGGCCATACTATGTTCCTCCGAAATGGCCTGTCCTGTCTCAGATCTGTTCTCCTTGTGCAACTCTATGAAGTTGACAGGAGCCAGTGACGAGCCACTACCTGGTTTCTCAGGAATGGCCGCTCTTCAGAGCTTTCCTGGAATTTGGCCATCCTCACATCAGTAGGTACCAAGAAAGACTAACTCTGTTCTTGATGAATCCAAACAAGTGAGACCATTGGGATTGAAACTGGGACTGGCTCTGGGTGCCTGGCTTCCTGGATCCCATGTTCAGAGAGTTCCATCATCAAGGAAGTGATGTGAGGTCACTTCCATCAGAAACTGAATGAGGTCACTGCCTTGGCAACCACATTGTCCTAACACTTGCTTCCAAGGGTCCCATGAGATTGAGGCTGCCCCTACTTCCTGTGACACTTTCACAAGTTAGAATGCTATATCAACCATAGGCACTCGGGAACAGCTCTCCACACAGGCCTTCTTTGGTCCATCATCTCTACATTAAGAAGAGAGAGACTGATTCAGACACAACCCTTCATCCTGACCAGACTCTTACTCTCTCTGGTCCTTCATAGCTGCCAACATCTTGTACAGAGATCATTTCTGCATGGACGTTATAGGTTCTCAGCAGGTGGAAGATCCCCTACATTCCTGTATTGTAAGACCAACTCTTTCCCTGCTCTTATGTAAAGTTAGATTGAGGGAACAGTGTATGGCTAGGGTTAATAACATGTTCGATATGGGTTAGGAATCATTCTGCTGGATGAATAATGGTATTCGGAACCTGTGATATTTATAAGACTATCGAGGTGAAACATAAATATGAAAACAGAAATCTAGGAACGATTGGAAGCCCAGAAGGTCATTGGGCACTCAATTGGTATACTTAGCTTTGAATTTCGTTCTGCACAGATGTTTCAGATAAATAGATAATCAATGGCCTAGGACCTTGTACCTTTGATCATTGAATGTAAAAGAGAACATCCACTCAAACAGGGATAGTCGGTAGGATTAGGAAGATAGTTCGTAGGTTTCAAAAGAATAGGGAGTAAAGCATTTGGACCAAAAGTTTTTTAGCTATGGGGATTCAGTTAGAGAGTGAATGTCAATGTCAGCACATGTGAAGAGTCATTCGCAATTATTAACTGGAGAAAAGGTGTAGGAAAGCAGATATCAATAGAGACATTAGGAAATCAGGTACATTACAACGTGTGTGATAAGAAAATACATTTTTAACAGGGTTGAGGTTGAATATATAATCTTAGGAAGAAACAAATATGTAGTCTTATTATACCATTAAGAATGATATTTGAGAGCATTAGGGAACCAGGTCATGGATGTTGTTAGTAATACATGGTCACATTCAATTTGGGCTTTGGTACAATCATAAGTGTGACCCTTGCATTTTGTGTCAGGAATATTACTGAGATGAAATGTATATGTATATTAGGTGAGTAGAAAATTCATCATGAAATATATATCATCCACAGGACCAAAAATATTCATTTTACTTAACGTGGATATATAGGTGAAATATAAGTATGCAAACAGAAGCCTAGGTAAGATTTGAAGCCCAGAAGAACACTGGGCCTTTGATTGTGATACTTAGATTTGAATTATGTTCTGCAGAGTTGTCTCAGATAAATCGATATACAATGGTACAGGACCTTGTACCTTGGATGATTGAATGTCAAAGAGAACATCCAGTCAAACAGGTATAGTCAGTAGGATTAGGAATATAGACTGTAGGATTAGAAAGAAGAATGAGTAAAGGATTTGGACAAAAAGCTATGCTTCTCCAATTTGAGGCCTACTTTCATGCGTGGGTGACGCTCATGTGTGGCCTCCTAATATCCCAACACAATTAATGGAAATACTTCTCTGAGGTCATTTCCAAAACTCAGTATCTTAGGGGAATCACACCAGAGTTCAACCCCAGGTGGACCCAGTCATCTCTTCCAACCACAACACAAATGACCACAATTAAAACCAAAACACTCCCACATGGCCCTCATCTGCTTCCATATAGACACTCATTATAACCTCTAGCTGGAGCTTTCCATGATGGGCACAGCCCAAACAGTGTCCAGAACAAGCTCCCTTGCCCCTCATTTGCCCAAAGTCAAGGTGGCCTGGACACCCTTCCTGTTAACCAGGAGTGATCAATAGGCCTGCCATTAATACTGCTCCGCTTCTCCAATTTGAGGCCTACTGACTGTGGGGTTTAGATTCTTTATGTGAATTGGAGTCATGAGAAAACACAAGCACCTATGGGCTACCTTTTGCAGGGCTTTGAGCAACCCATTTTATTGAGTCTAGGAGTTGGACAAAAAGTTCTTTAGCAAAGGGGTTTTATTAGAGATTGAATGTAAATGTCAGCAAATCTGAAGAGTCATTCACAATGATGAACTGGAAAAAAGGTGTAGGAAAGCAGGTATCAATAGAGACATTAGGAAATCAGGCAAAGTACAAAGTGTGTGACAGGAAAAGACATTTTTAACAGGGTTGAGGTTGAATATATAATCTTAGGAAGAAACAAATATGTAGTCACCAATAGGAATGATATTTGAGAGCATTAGAGAACCAGGACATGAATGTTTTTAGTAATACATGGTCACATTCAATTTAGGCTTTGGAACAATCATAAGTGTGACCCTTGAATTTTGTGTCAGGAATATCACTGAGATGAAATGTATATGTATATCAGGTGAGTAGAGTATTTCTTCCAACGTTTCTGAAGCAATAATTTAAAGACTTATACTTTAGTATTGGGGATACAAAAGGTGTACCCTGTGTCTATGAATATGGATAAGATGCCATAATGGAAAATACTGTAAATAAATAACATAGCTGGTTCCAACATTAAATAATGGATTGAATTGATATCTGAAAATATATAGAAAATCTTATATTGATATATGTACATTCCTTCCAACCAGTTATACATCTAATTTTGATATTAGCATTATGGTTTATCACGAAGAGTGTGTGAGTTTTGCTTCAAAAATGATTATGGAAATTGAAAATAATGTGTTTGGAACGAAGTCTCATTAAAAGACCAGTCAAGAAACATGGAGGAATACATGTGTTCTGACGCAGGAAGTGATTGAAAGTGAACCAAATGCCTACAAATTTTTGAACTTGTGGATGAAATGATATATCCTTTGATGTCCATAAACTGAAGAAATAGTAATGTACAAGTGTTGAATATAAATGACCTTCAAATATACATCATGTCCCATAGGGTTCTACTTGCATTCATGTTAAACTGGGTCAGTTACTGTAGAAATATTAGGATTTGTAAGCACCATTCACCGAAGTTAGTTTTCAGTACTAGGAAATAAATATGTATTTCAGGTGGATGAATATTTCTGAGAAAAATCTTGTGAAATGTTGATTATAAATCCACATATAGAAACATGAGTGAATTTAGGAAGTGCATAATAAGACACATATATTTCATATTTTGAAAAATCTGGAGAGTATATATATATATATATATATATATATATATATATATATATAGAGAGAGAGAGAGAGAGAGAAATAGATATATAGATAGATACATAGATAGAAACACACATTCAAAGACATTAAAATGTAGCAATATATATGACAATCGAAATTCATCATGAAATATATATCATCCACATATCCAAATATATTCATTTTAATGAACATGGATTTATGTATTATGTTGTTCATCTAGGAAATTCACCCTCAGGTTGAATTCTAGTTCCATCAGTATTTAGGGGGAGTGATCTCTTCTCACAATTTGTATCTTCCAAAATCAGTGAGCTCACAAGAATGTACATGTGATACCAGGTAGGATTCTAAATATGCCTAAAATAATACATGTGCTGAATAGGCTACAGAGAAAGGGAGACAGAAATTTACAAATGGGTTAACTTTAAAAACTCATGGAGAAATATTACAATGAAAAATTGACTAGATTTATAACACATACCATTGATAAAGCATAAGGCAAATTAAAGTATACACCATGCTTCCTATGAATGGCCTGTATTCGTATTCTGTTAGGTTTCTTTTTCTCATATTAGGATTAGTAGTCAGAGTCTAGTAGGGTATGGGTTAGTGTCAGGGATTCAGTATTTCAAATGGAAAATAGCAAAATGAATCTAATGTGTATGCAATTATGTTCTACACAAAAATCTTCCCACTCTCATCCAGAACAATGCCTTCACATTACCTTCGCAGCAACTAAGACACAATTAGTGGAGAAGAGTTAGAAAATCTGTGATTACATATGTGGAAAGGAAAATGATCAGGAGTTCACAAACTTGGAGGTGGTAGAACAGTTTCCAAAAGTAAGGGAGAGGGTAAACACTACACAAACTTGGAGCTCTGCTGGCCTAATTACTTTTTGATAAACTGCCTCTGAGGTTGGGCCCTTGAAATATACGTTGTTGTCAGGAGCTTTAGCGTCCTTGGTAGTGAGACTACCAATTCTGGGTCTGCATCTATGTGACATGGAGGACATGCTTCCTTATTTTCTAGTGAACATGAGGCAGCAGTTCTTAATTTTCTCTTTTTAGGAAACTGTGGCCACTGGTGTCTAAGTGTCTACCTGTGTGGACTGTGAAGCCATTTGGTCATCCTCCACTTTTCATGGTGTTTCTTACTGCTGCACTGGGAGTTTGGTGTTGGCTTCACGAAATACAAGGAGTACAACTGGGACACAGTTCTGGAGGGAGGACTCTCACGTGTGGTGGGTCAGGGTCTGCAGGAGAATGCACCAACCACGCTTCTATCCACATAGCTTTCCACCTTGACCAAAGCAACCTGATTCTGAACATTGCCCTGAACCCTCTCCATATAACAAGATGCCTTTACATATAAGGGTCTGCTGGGTTCACCATGTCAGTCACAAGTCATTTGAAAGCCAATGGCAGATCCACGTGGCCCCACCACAGATGTTTTTTCACACACCTACACTCCACTGCTCTAGGCCCCCTACTCGACAGGGTCCAAATTTCTGGCATCTATGTTCTACACCATTTTCATGAAACCCAGTGAATTAAGGCAGGGTCTGGTACACTCATGATCAGCAACAGGACATCCAAAGGTTCTCCAGTGCCACCTGATCATGGGAATTTTAAAAATTTCATGATATTTATCTAGCCATTTTTCAAGGATGACGTTGGAGGCACTGGGGGTTTCAATTTATACAGGAACCTGTAAATAGTGAGGAATCTCATTGCAATAAAATCTCTGGAGAACTCTCACAGGCAAGGCTTTCCAAAGAGTTGCCAAAAGGTCACATGAAGCCAGGGCCATTGAGGTCTACAATGTGAGGTACATATGTGTTAAGACTCTCAACTATACATGCCAAGACTTTCAGAATAAAATCATGTGATATCCTTGCTGAGATTCCCAGTGATCTGTGGAAAGCCAAAATGGGCGTAGATCTCAGTTTCCAAGGGCAAATCTCATGCGTGGCCTCCTAAAATACCAACATAATTTATGGCAATACTTCTCTGAGGTCAGTTCCAGAACTCAGTCTCTAATTGGAATCACACCAGAGTTCAAGCACAGGTTGACCCAGGCATCTCTTCCAACTGCCACACAAATGACCACAATTAAAACCAAAACACTCCCACATGGCACTCATCTTCTTCTATATATACACTCATCATAACCTGTGCCTGGAAGTTTCCATGAGGGGCGCAGTCCAAGACAGTGTCCAAAAAAAGCTCCCTTGCCCCTAATTTGCCTAAAGTCAGGGTGGTCTGGACACCCTTCCTGTGAACCAGGAGTGATCAAATAGACTTGTGTTTAATACTGCTCCACTTCTCCAATCTGAGGCCTAATGACTGTGGCGTTTGGATTCTTTATTTGAATTGGAGTCATGAGAAAACCCAAGCATCTATGGGCTAGAATCTGCAGGGCTTTGAAGAACTCATTTGACCCAAAGGATCCCTATTCTCACTGATGTAACTCAGGAACCTTACAGAGGAAGGTGAGAGACTTAATCCACAATGATTGCTCTTTTGGCCATTTTGGTTTTGGATGCACACATGGGATCTTTCTTTAGATCGATTAGGTGCAGAGAATCTAAGCCACAGCCTCACACAGGGCCAGGAGGCTGATTCAGTCACATACCTTTCCAAAGCAATTAAGCAAAGAGCCACAGGTGATGCTCATTCATTTCCATTTGAAAACTGTTTTCATCAGGCTTCACAAAGGGTTGGCCTTAGGCAAAGACCTTCCTGACATTCAGGACAACAGAAGAATAGGTAAGCAAAAGGCCCAAGCAGGGTTTTTCCACTGAGACTCCCTGGTCACACTGATATCTGAGTTTTCTGAGATGCTCGCCATTCCCTTCAGCTATCCAGTACATGGCCATGTCACAGAGCTTTGAGGTGATACATATCTTGGACACAAAACCATGAGACTATTATGGAGAGTGGCCAGAATTCAGGACGAATACAGGAATTTAGGATCATAGTAGGTCTTGCAAATGGATAAGGCAAGCTGCAGTCCATTCATAAATTGGGCAAGATGAATGCTGGGAAGCTTTGTCCTAGACAGGACACACCCATTGTGGCATTCTTTTTTCTAATGTCTACAACCATGAAGACAGGGGGATACACAGACATAGAAACACTCGCCTTGTCAAAGACTTATTGGAAACATTCCACTCCAAAACAAACAAACCGACATTTTTTTTTTTACCTATTCTCAGAGCATGAGACAAAACCACAAACTGTCGTCCACACACACCAAGGCACCTTTTCCCCCAAGTAGGTCTGTGACTATCCGGAGTGTCCTCTGACTGGTAGGCCATATTTCTCAACAATGGCATTTCCTGTCATAGATCTGGTCTCCTTTGACAACTCTGTGAAGTTGTCAGGAGCCAGCGGTGAGCCACTATCTGTCCTCTTAGGAAAGGCCCCTCTTAAGAGCTATCCTGGCATTTGGCCACGCTCACATTAGTAGGTCCCAAGAAAGACTGACTCTCTCCTTGGTAAATCCAAACAAGTGAGCTCACTGGGACTGGGACTGGTACTGGTAATGGGGGCCTGGCTTCCTGGATCCTAAATTCAGAGAGTCTCATCACCAAGGAAGTAGGTGAGGTCACTTTCTTCAGGAACTGAATGAGGTCACTGCCTTGGCCACCACTTTGTCCTAACAGTTGCTTCGTATGCTCTCTGAGATCGAGGCTTTGCCTACTGCCTGTGACACTTTCACAAGTTAGAATGGTATAGAAACCATAAGTACCTGGGAACAGCTCTCCACCCAGGCTTGGTTTTGTCCTTCTTCACTACATTAAGAAGAGAGAGGCTGATTCAGACACATCCTTTCATCCTGACCGGGTTGTGTGCCATGCAAGATGACTTTTGCTCACTCAGGTCCTTCATAGCTGACTACATCTTCTCAAGGGATTATTTCTGCATGGACTTCTGAGGTTCTCAGCTGGTGGAAGATCCTCTAGCTTCCTGTATTGTAAGACCAACTCTGTCCCTGCTCTTCTGTAAAGTGAGATAGAGTGAACAGTGTATGGTTAGGGTTAAAAGCATGTTTGATTTGAGTTAGGAATCATTCTGCTGGATGAATAATGGTATTGGGAATCTGTGATATTTAGAAGAATATAGACGTGAAATATATGTATGAAAACAGAGATCTAGGAACGATTTGAAGCCTAGGAAGGCATTGGGCCCTTGATTGAGATAATTAGCTTGAATTATGTTCTGCACCGAGGTCTCAGATAAATCGATACACAATGGCATAGGACCGGGTACCTCGGATGATTGAATGTAGAAGAGAACATCGAGTCAAAAAGGGATAGTCTGTAGGATTAGGAAGATAGTCAGTATGTTCAAGAAAAAGAGTGAGTCTAGGAATTGGAAAAAAAGTTCTTTAACAATAGGGTTTCAGTTAGAGAGTGAATGTGAATGTCAGCACATGTGAAGAGACCATCAAAATGATGAACTGGGGAAAATATGTAGGAAAGCAGATATCAATAGGGACATTTGGAAATCATGCAAAGTATAAAGTCAGTGATAGTATTAGATATTTTCAAGAGGGTTGAGGTTGAATATATTATCTTAGAAACAAATATGTACTCACCAATAGGATTGATATTTGAGAGCATTAGGCAAAATGGACATGCATGTTTTTAGTAATCCATGTTCACTTTCCATTTAGGCTTTGGCACAATCATAAGTGTGACCTTTGCATTTTGTGTCCAGAATACTACTGTGATAAAATGTATATGTAGATCAGGTGACATGAGTATTTCTTCCACCATTACGTGGAGCAAAATTCTGAAAACTTATAAATTAGTACTGAGGATACAAATAGGTGTACCCCCGTGTTGATGATTATAGAGATGATGCATGAATAGACCATATTGTGAATAAAGTATATAACTGGTTCCAAGTTTAAATAATGGATTGAATTTACCTCTGAAAATATATAGGAAATCTTATATATATACATTCATTCAAACGAGTTATATATCAAATGGTAATATTCTGGTTACAGTTTATCATGAAGAGTGTGTGAGTTTTGTTTCAAAAATGATCATGCAATCGAAAATAATGTGTTTTGAAAAAAGTCTAGTGAAAAGACCAGTAAAGCAACATGGAGAAATACATGTGTTCTGAAGTAGGAAGTGATTGAAAGTAAACCAAGTGCCTATAAATACCTATACATTTGTGAACTTGTGGATAAGAAAGTATATCTTATGATGTCCATGAACTGAAGAAATTGTAATGTACAAATGTTGAATAAAAATGAACATCAAAATACACATCATGTTCCATTGGAATCTACTTGCATTGATGTTAAACTGGGTCAGTTACTGTAGAAATATTAGGATTTCTAAGCACCTATCACTGAAATTAGTTTTCAGTACTAGAAAACCAATATGTATTTCAGGTGGTTGAGTATTTCTGAGATTAATCTTGTGAAATGTTGTTAATAAATACACATACAGGAACATGAATTAATTTAAGGAGTGTATAATAAGACACACATATTTCATATTTTGGAAAATCTGGAGAATATATATATATATATATATATATATATATATATATATATACACACACACACACACACACACACACACACACACGCACACACATTGATATGCAGCAATATATATGCCAATCGAAATTCATCATGAATTATAATTCATCCACATATCCAAAAATATTCATTTTGTTGATCATGGATTTATGTTAATTATGTCTAATGTTTTTCACTAGAAAGCTCACCCACAGGTTGAATTTTGAGTTCCATCAGTATTTAGGGGGAGTCATCTCTTCTCACAATTTTTATATACCAAAGTCAGTGAGCTCACAGGAATGTACGTGTGATATCAGGTAGGATACTATATATGCATAAAAAGATACATGTGCTGAATAGGCTTCAGAGAAAGGGAGACAGGAATTTTCATATGTGTTAACTTTAAGAACTCATGAAGACATATTACAAAGAAAAGTTGACTAGATTTATAATACATCCTCTTGATAAAGCAGAAGGCAAATCCAAGTATACACCATGCTTCATATGAAAGGCTTGCATTTCTATTCAGTTACGTTTCTTTTTCTCCATAATATTAGGATTAGTAGTCAGAGTCTAGTAGGGTATTGGTTAGTGTCAGGGATTCAGTATTTCAAATGGAAAATAGGAAAATGAATCTAATGTGCATGCAAACATGTGCTACACAAAATTCTTCCCACTCCCATTCAGAACAAAGCCTTGACACAACCATCGATCCAAGTAAGACACAATTGGAGGAGAGGAGTTAGAAAATCTGTAAATACATATGTGGAATAAAAATTGTTCAGGAATTCACAACACTGGAGGTGGTAGAACAATTTCCAAAAGTAAGGGAGAGGGTAAACCCTCCAGAAACCTAGAGCTCTGCTGGCCTAAAGACTTCTTGAGAAACTTCCTCTAAGGTTGGGCACGTGAAATATATGTAATTTTCACACGATTTAGCTTGGTTTTGGAGTGACACCATCAAACCTGTGTCTGCATCTATGTGACCTGAAGGACATGGTTCCTTATTTTCTAATGAACATGAGGCAGAAGTTCTGAATTCTCTTTTTGTAGATAAACTGTGGCCACTGGGAGCTAAGTGTCTTCCCATGTAGTCTGTGAAGCCATTTGGTCATCCTCCATTTTTCCTGGTGTTTCTTGCAGTTGCACTGGCAGTTTGGTATTGGTTTCATGAAATACAAGGAGTACAACTGGGACACAATGCTGGAGGGAGTTCTGTAACGTGTGGTTGGTCAGGGTCTCCAAGAGAATGTACGAACCAGGCTTCTATCCAACAATACTTTCCCCCTTGACTATAGCAACCTGACTCTGAACATTACCCTGAAAGCTCTGCATATAAGAACATGCCTTTACATATAAGGGTCTGCTGCCTGCACCTTGTCAGTCACAAGGCTTTTGGAAGCCAATGGCAGATCCAGGTGGTCCTACCAAAAATATTTATTCACACACCTACAGTCCACTGCTCTATGTCCACTACTCAGCAGGCTCCAACTTACTGGCATCTCTGTTCTACACCAGTTTCACGAAACCCAGTGAATCAAGGCACTGTCTGGTACACTCATGATCAGCAAAAGGATATCCAAATGTTCTCCAGTGCCACCTGGTCATGGGAATTTCAAAAATTTCAAGGTATTTATGTAGCCATTTTTCAAGGATGAAGTTGGAGTCACTGTGGGTAAATTCAGGAACCATTGAATGGTGAGGAAGCTCATTTCAAAGAAAGCTCTGGAGAACACTCACAGGCAAGCCTTCCCAAAAGGTGGCCAAGTGGTCACATGAAGCCAGGCCCATTGAGGTGTACAATGTGAGTTCCATGTGTCTTTAGACTCTCAAGTATGGCTACGAAGTCTTTAAGAATAAAATCATGTGATATCCTGGCTTAGATTCCCTGAGCTCTGTTGGAAGCCATCCTGGGCCTAGATCTCAGTTTCCAAGGGCGATTCTCATGTGTGGCCTCCTAAAATCCCAAGACTATTTATTGCAATACTTCTCTGAGGTCAGTTCCAGAACTCAGTCTCTAAGGGGAATTACACCAGAGTTCAAACCCAGGTGGACCCAGTCATCTCGTCCAACAGCCACACAAATGACCTCAATTAAAACCAAAACACTCCCACATGGCGCTCATGTTCTACCACATAGACACTCATCATAAACTCTGGCTGGAGGTTTCCATGAGGGCGCAGACCAAGACAGTGTACAAAATAATCTCCCTTGCCCCTCATTTGCCTAAAGTCAGGGTGGCCTGGACACACTTCCTGCGAACTAAGAGTGAACAAATAGGCCTGACCTTAATACTGCTCCACTTTACCAATTTGAGGCCACTGCCTGTGGGGTTTAGATTCTTTATGTGAATTGGAGTCATGAGAAAACCCAGGCACCTATGGCCTAGCCTCTGTAGGTTTTGAAGTACTCATTTGATGCAAAGCATCCCTATTCTTACTTGATGGAGGTCAAGAACCTTACAGAGGAAGGCGAGATACTTCGTCACAATTACTGCTCTTTTGGCCATTTTGGTTTTCGATGCACACATGGGAACTTTCTTTAGATCCATCAGGTGCTGAAAATCTAAGCCACAGCCTCACACAGGGCGAAAGGGCTGATTCAGACACATCTCTTTCAAAGAAATTAAGCAAAGAGCCATAGGTATGCCCATTCTTTTTTATTTGAAAACTCTTTTCTTCAGGCTTCACAAAGGGGTAGCCTGAGTCAAAGACCTTCCTGACATTCAGGTCAAAAGAAAAATAGGTAAGCAAAAAGCCCAAAGCAGAGTTTCTCCACTGAGACTTTCCTGGTCACATTGATATCTGAGTTCTCTGAGATGCTCGTCATTCCCTTCAGCTATCCAGTTCATGGCCATGTCACAGAGCTTGGAGGTGGTATATATCTTGGACACAAAACCATGGGCCTATTCTGGAGAGTGGCCAGAATTCAGGAAGAAAACAGGAAAACTTAGGAAGTTATCACTGGTTGCCAACCAATAAGGTCAGCTACAGTCCATTTTAAATGGGGAAGGACGAATGCTGGGAAGCTTTCTAATAGACAGGAGACATCCATTGATGCTTTCTCTATTCTAATGTCTACAACCACAGACACACTGGGATACACAGACATAGAAATACTCGCCTTGTCAATCAACTTTCTAGTAACAGTCCACTCCAAACCAAACAAACCGACTTTAGTACCTATTCTCAGAACATGAGACAAAACCACAAACCCACAACCACACCCACAAAGGCACCTTCTTACCCCTAGTAGGTCTGTGACTATCTGGAGTGTCCTCTGATTGGTGGGGCATACAATGTTCCCCCGAAATGGCCTGTCCTAAGATCTGGTCTCCTTGGCCAACACTGTGAAGTTGTTAGGAGCCACTGGTGAGCCACTACCTGCTTTCTCAGGTAAAGCCCCACTTTAGAGCTTTCTTGCATTTGGCCTTCCTCACATCTGTAACTACCAAGAAAGACTGACTCTGTCCTTGGTAAATCCAAAGAAGTGAGACAACTGGGACTGGTACTGGGACTGGCTCTGGGTGCCTGGCTTCCTGGATCCCAAGTTCAGAGAGTTCCATCACCCAGCAAGTGAGGTGAGGTCACTTCCTTCAGGAACTGAATGAGGTCACTTTGTTGGCAACAAATTTATCCAAACTGTTGATTTCAAGGGTCCCATTATATGGAGGCTGCCCCTACTTCCTGTGACACATTCACAATTTAGAATGATATATCAACCATAGTCACCCATGAACAGATCTCCACACAGTCCTGGTTTGGTCCATCTTCTCTACATTAAGAAGAGAAGCTGATTCAGACATAACCCTTTATCCTGACCATGTTGTTTGCCATGGAAGATGACTTTTGCTCACTCAGGTCCTTCATAGCTGCCTATATCTTCTCCAGGGATCATTTTTGCAGGGACCTTTGAGGTTCTCATTAGGTCTAATATCCCCTACATTCCTGTATTGCATGAACAACTCTTTCCCTGCTCTTTTGTAAAATTAGATTGAGGGAACAGTGTATGGTTATGATTAATAACATGTTCGGTGTGGGTTAGAAATCATTCTGCTATATGAATAATGGTATAAGGAACCTGCGATATGTATAAGAATATATAGGTGAAATGAATGTATGAAAATAGAAATCTAAGTAAGATTTGAAGCCCAGAAAGGCATTGGGGCCTTGATTGGGATAGGCATTGTTGAATTATGTTTTGCACAGATGTCTCAGATACATCGATATACAATGGCATAGGACCTTGTACCTTGGATGATTGAAAGTAGAAGAGAACATCCAGTCAAAAAGAAATAGTCGGTAGTGAAAGGTTAATAAAATAGGTACTTATCACTTCCTGTTTTTCTGTATGCTTAACAAAACTCTGTTGCAATCTTGTGAAAAATTTGCTAATCTTTTCCTAGAGTGTGCTGTTCCCAAACGCCAAACTGCAGAATGTACTCCCTCACTCGGTGTCACGCAAACCACCCACTCGCCCTTACCCATCAGTAAACTTTCCTCCCTTCCCTCTCCAAGGAAAGTATATAAGCTCTGCTGAAGCTGTGCTTGGGGCTCTCTTCTCTATTCAAGTGAGCTCTGAGGCCCAGCATGCTGGACCCCAAATAAACCCTTTGCTGTTTCATGAGACAGTCTCTTGGTGGTCTCTTCCTCCGACACTCACACGACATTTACATATTGAGGTTCCACAGAGTTCCAGCAGCAGGGGACGAGAGACCCCAACAGGCACCTCTCGGGGCAAGTAAGGGGCCTCTTTCTGGTTTCATGTTTCAGCTTAGGGCTTGGCAAAATCACTGGCGATGAAGAGCCTGAGCTCTCTCCCACAGTGACTGAGAGATGTGTCACAGAGACACAGGCCGCGTCCCTGGGGTACGCCCCAGAGGACTCGGGAAATCAAGGAACAATTGTCTCCTCAACTCAGTGATATTTTCAGTTTCGGTATTGCCAGCCCATCGGATTTTGCCAGCTACTCATTCCTGGTCTCAGTGTTGGAGGTCCATTGCATGTCTTTATTGTCTTGTCTTGTCTGTGTCATGTGTCGTTGCTTTTACTGTTAGTGTACCTTTCATTATGGGACAGAGCACTTCAATGCCTCTGTCCCTGACCCTTGATCACTGGACCAAAATCCGCTTAAGGGCTCAGAATCTTTCTTATTTAGTAAAACGCTGGACCTGGCAGACTCTCTGTTCCTCAGAATGACCCACGTTTGGAGTTGGATGGCCCGTAAAAGGATCTTTCTACTTCCTACTAATTTAAAAAGTCAGAGATATTGTCTTTCAGCCGGGGCCACATAGCCATCCTGATCAACAGCCATATATTTTAACTTGGCATGACCTCTGCAAATCTCCTTCTTCATGGGTGAAGCTTTTCCTTGCCCCTGCCCCCCGCTCCTACTCTTTCCCCCATGATCTCTCAAACCCTCTGCTCCTCCCCCTCCTCCACCCTCTGTTCTCCCTGAGTCACAAGATTTGACTCTACTGGAATCTCTTCCCCCTCCTTATCCCCTGCCATCGTCCACTAATCCACAACACCCTCTAAGTGATTCTACTTCTGCTGACTCAGCCTCTCTGCCATTGGAGGAAGCAAAGCCGGCCCAGCACCCTCCAGATAACTCCCTCGTGGCACACACATCCCCTCCTTCCCTGGAGGAAGCTGGCCCGGCTAAAGGAACTCACAGGCGGCAAATGATTGAAACCCTGGAACTCCCATGATGCACCCCTTCCGTCCCCATGGGCCAATGATTGATGATGGCCATGGGAGAAAAATGCAAGCTTACTAGTACTGGCCTTTCTCCTCTTCAGACCTATACAACTTAAAAAATTACAATCCCCCATTTTCTGAGGAACCCACCCGGCTCATAGGTCTGGTTGAGTCATTGATGTTTTCCCACCAGCCTACTTGGGATGACTGCCAACAACACCTAAGGACTATCTTCATGACAGAGGAACAAAAGAGAATCCTCCTGCAAGCTAGAAAAAAGTATCCTCAGACCAGATGGGCGACCAACACAACTTCCCAACTTAATCAAAGCCAGCATTCTCTTTAACCGACCCAACTGGGACCCCAACATCTTTGAAGGTAGGGAGAAACTGTCCAATATTACCGGGCTCTAATAGTGGGTTTCCAAGTGGCTGCTAGGCGACCAACTAATTTTGCCAAGGTAACAGAGATTACTAAGGGCCTGATGAATCTCCCTCTCTATGTTTCTAGAGAGAATTATGGAGACATATAGGAGATATACTCCTTTCGATTCTCAGGGGGAGGATCAAAAGGCATCTGTCATGATGGCCTTTATTGGGCAAGGTGCCCTGGATACTAAAAGAAAGTTACAACGCTTAGATGGATTACAAGATATGACTTTGAGAGATTTAGTCAGAGAAGCCGAGAAGGCATACTATAAGAGAGAAACTGAGGAAGAGAAGGGAGAAAAGGGAGGATAAAAGAAACAAAGACAGACTAAGGCATTGACTAAGGTCCTGGTCACAACAAAAAATAGGCCAGAAATTAAGAAACAGGGAGACAGGAAGGGATACCTGGGCCCACGCCAGAGACCACCCCTGGCCTCAGATCAATGTGATTACTGTAAAGAAAAAGGACACTGGGCCAAAGAGTGCCCCAGAAATAGACAGCCACACCAGCCAGGCATTCTGACTCTGGAGGATGACTACGAAAGTAGGGGCTACAATCCCCTCGCTGAGTTAAGCGTAACTTGAAGTGCAGGGGACCCCAGTAAACTTTGAAGTGAAAACAGGGGCAATATACTCAGCCCTCAAGGTTACATTTGGCCCTCTATTAAATAAAAGGTCTCTAGTTCAAGGGGCTAACGGCAGTAAATATTGGGCATAGACAACTAAGAGTACAATGGACCTGGGGAAAAGAAAAAATCCATCACTCCTTCCTAGTAATCCCAGAATGCCCAGCCCCATTGATGGGCAGAGATCTGCTCACCATGGTCCACGCCGAAATAACCTTTAACCCTGAAAGCCCCCAAGTGGAATTTCTAAATCCTTCAGTAAAAATTCCTATAGTCATGGCTCCAACTATGTCAGTAGAAACTGTACATCAACTCACTCACTTTGGTTCAAAGAAACTGCAGGAATTCCTGAAGGATCAAGAACAGAGTTTTAAACTAACTGACTCACAGGAAAAGGAAATAACAGAATGGTTAACAAAAGTCTGTCAGTTCCATCAATTGGTTAATGCTTACCCTTACAAGCTTCCTTCAGGAAAGCGCCTATGAGGAACCAGACCAGGACAATTTTGGGAAGTGGATTTTACTGAAATTAAGCCAGCAAGGTATAGACTTAAATATCTCCTAGTCTTTGTAGATACATTTTCAGGATGGATTGAAGCAGTCCCCACAAAAAAAAAAAAAAAAGAAAGAAAGAAAGAAACAGCAAAAACGATGGCCAAGAATATCCTAGAAGATATTTTTCCAAGATACGGCCTGCGTAAGGTAATAGGGTCTGATAATGGACTGGTGTTCATGGCCCCGGTAAGTCAAGGGTTAGCCAGGACCCTGAGGATTAATTGGAAGTTACATTGTGCTTATCGACCCCAGAGTTCAGGACAGGTAGAAAGAGTGAATAGAACCATTAAACAGACCTTACCAAAATTAAGCTTAGAGACCAGCATAAAAGATTGGACTATGCTCCTGCCTTCTGCAATGTTGCATGCAAGAAATACTCCCTCTGTTTCTTTGTGTAATCACACCCCCTTTGAAATTCTCTATTGTGCACCTCCTCCCGTAAGGGACCTAACCCCACTCTAAGACCTAACGATCCCTTCCACACCCCCTTGCTTGAGAGACTTAAAGCTCTTGAAAGAACTAAGAAATACCTGTGAAAACAGCTGGACACTGCCTACCAACCTGGGGAGGAGGGGATTCCACATCGATATCAAGTAACAGACTTCATCGACGTAAGACGACATCAGGTGTCATCCCTGGAACCCCGCTGGAAAGGACCATAGCAGGTGCTACTTATAACACCTAAAGTAGTAATGGTAGACGGAATCACTTCCTGGATCCATGCCTGTCATCTCAAGCCTGTGCCCTGTCCAGACTCTGGCTAGAAACTGAAAAAGACTGGTAACCCTTTAAAATTGCGTATTCGCCATGTGGATAAGGCTCTATACTCTCCCATTTACCACCAGTAGTCCTAACCCTCATCAGTCCGTTCAGCAGAGATGGGTGATCACAAATCCTACTGGAAAATAAGTATAATATATCTCGCATACAGCCCCCTTAGGATCTGGTGGCCATCTCTCCATACAGACATTTGTCAGCTGGCTATAGCTCTTTCCTATTGGTATATCCCTGATGAAGAGGATCCCACTAAAATTCCATTAAATGCCTTCTGTACCATAGATAATGGAAACAAACCTTATGGATGTAGGGACACGTGAGCCAGATGCAGGTTGGCTAGCCTAGATTGCTATGTTTGCCCAGCAGACTATCAAAGCCACAAACAGTCACGGCTGTGTGGGGGAAAAGCTGACTTCTTCTATATGTCATGGGAATGTGAGCATACAGGGGCTGCCTGATGGAACCCAAACTCCTCATCAAATTCAGTACAGAGCATTGGCCATACTACCAATTAGATAACCAAAACCGATGGCCCCCAGAGGGGTCTCCAGATCCTCAAATTCTGCGTGAACTTTTTAACTTCTGCAAGTGCTCAAAAGGGTGAAAGGCGATTCCCCTATGTGGAAGCCTTTTCCCTCCTTCACTCACATCCTGAACTATGCTTCTCCAAAAGATCCTCACCATCAGCCTTCTGCTCCAGACTCTCTGCTGTCATTCCCACCTCAGCAAACTGATTTCTCCCCTCCAATTACTAGATGAAAAGCCCAAACCTCCGCCGGTTCTCAGACCACTGCCCCCTTGCTGAGGTAGCAGGTACTGAGGTACCCCTTCACCCACTCATTCCTCTCTTCTCCTGTCAGTGCCACACCGGGTCCCACCAGGTCCTCTTACCAGCTAACCAAAGGCTCAAACCAGCTGAGGAGAGCTCTCAGACCCTTATCCAAGATGTAATAAAAATGGCCTTTAATGTTGCTTTGTCAATACTGAAAACAGGTTTCTAAGTTTTTGAAAGTCCCTCACAGGATTTTGGGATACTCACTCCCGTCTTCCCCTCTACTCTACCTGTTCTACTGCTCACATTTTTGTTGCCTGGAAAATCCCAAACCCGTTTCCCATTATTCTTTTACATCTCTCCTTCCTCATTCTCAGATCCTCGGAGGTGCTCTCAGCCCCACCTTCCCCGTCTTCCCCCGCTGTACCAGGCCCACCGAAAAGTCTTAAATGACCTTCTCCAGAAGTCTTCACCATGGCTGACTTTAAAACATTCAGCAAAAGAGTCCCTATAAAAGAGTTAAATGTAGATAAATTTTCTTTATTCGTGTTGCCCTGTTCTACTTGGCCACTGCCTAAAAAACTCAGCACTTCTCAGCTAGACACCCCCTTACTAGTTTTTCACAAAATATGAGAAAAAGGCCTCTGGCCTTGAGGTGGGGCTTCACAGAAATGGCTACATTTCTACAATAAAGAAGTTAAAATTGGGCTCCATTGTAACAGCTGGCAGGTGGAAAAAAGAAAGGGAAGAAAAATCTCTCCCTCTCCCAGGTGTCCTTGATAAGTTAACTTGCCCAGAACAGAGGAAAAAAAAAAACTGCTTTTTTTATCTTCTGCAGACTGTGAACTTCTGAGCCCCTTACCTTATATGTTGGGTACAAAATTCTGAAACTATCTAAACTTGGGGTTCAGGGGATTAATTGATTACAACAGAAGCAGTGCCCTCTGAATCCATTTGCAACCAAATAGGACTGTTTCCCTGTCTTCCATGCTATCTTAGGTGCCTTGCCTTGTCCTTTCCTACAACAGTATAATTCTATATACTTAAACATTGTTTATGTTTTCATGAAATGGTTAACCGATGTGATTAATTGAAGTTGTTTCACAGAGTGCACTGTCATGACGCAGGTTCATTTAAAGATCATATAGGGGGGCATACAACCCGGTTAAGCTGAAAACATATATCCTCACTTTAGCCATATATTAGGAATAGGGGTTTCTGCAGTGGTGGGTACAGGAACAACTTCCCTGGTCCATGGGACACAACAAGTGACCCAATTAGAAGCAGCAATAGACCAATAAATAAAGATATTAGAAACCTCCATCACAGCTTTGCAGGAATCTTTTACCTCTCTACCTGAAGTTGTTTTAGAGAACAGTCGAGGCTTGGATCTCCTCTTCATGAGAGAAGAGGGCCTTTGTGCTGCATTGAGGGAAGAATGTTGCTTTTATGCCGACCATACGGGAGTTGTAAAAAAAAAAATCTATGAGTAAATTAAAAAGACGCCTTGAAGAGCATCAAAGAGAGAGAGAGAGGCCCAAAAGGGTGGTTTGAGTCTTTGTTCACACAGTCTCCCTGGTCAACTATGCTTTTATCAACCCTGGCCAATCCAAGAATCCTTATATTATTGCTCACTATAAAACCCTGTTTGCTCAACCGTGTAATTTCTTTTCTCCAAGCTCAAATTGGTCAAGTTAAACATATGGCAATACCCCACTCGCAGACATAGAATTTAAACCTCCCTATGATCACTTTTATGATTAAAAGGATCCAGAAGAAGAAGTGGGGAATGAAAGGTTAATAAAATAGGTACTTGTCACTTCCTGTTTTTCTGTATGCTTAGAAAAACACTGTTGAAATATTGACAACTGTTTTCTAATCTTGTTCCCAGAATGTGCTGTCCCCAATTGCCAAATTGCAGAATGTACTCCCTCACCCGGTTGCTCGCAGACCGACCACTCGCCCTGACCCATCAATAAACTTCTCTCCCTGCAGCCTCCAAGGAAAGTATAAAAGATCAGCTTAAGCTGTTCTCAGGGCTCTCTGATCTATTCAAGGGAGCTTTGAGCCCCAGTATGCTGGACTGCCAATAAACCCTTAGCTGTTGCATAGTACAGTCTTTTGGTGGTCTCTTCCTCTTACGCTTGCCGGAATATTATTGGATGATTGAATGTAGAAGAGAACATCCTGTCAAAAAGGGATAGTCGGTAGGATTAGGAAGATAGTGGGTAGGCTTAGGAAGACGAGTGAGTATAGGATTTGGAACAAAAGTTCTTTAGCAATAGGGTTTCAGTTAGAGAGTGAAGTTAAATGTTAGCACAAGTGAAGAGTCAGTCACAATGATGAACTGGGGAAAATATGTAGGAAAGCAGATATCAATAGAGACATTACGAAATCAAGCAAAGTATAAAGTGAGTCATAGGATTAGACATTTTCAAGAGGGTTGAGGTTGAACACATAATCTTAGGAAGAAACAAATATGTAGTCACCAATAGGATTGACATTTGAGAGCATTAGGAAACCTGGACATGGATGTTTTAAGTAATCCATGTTCACTTTCCATTTAGGCTTTGGTACAATCATAAGCCTGACATTTGCATTTTGTGTCCAAATATTACTGTGATTAAATGTATATATAGATCAGGTGACATGAGTATTTCTTCCATCATTTCTGGGAGCAATACTTTGAAGACGTATAATTCATATTGGGGAATCAAAGAGGTTTACCTTGAGTCTATGAATATAGAGATAATGCATGAATAGACATTACTGTGAATAAATAATATAACTGGTTCCACTTTAAATAATGGCTTAAATTGATATCTGAAAACTTATGTGAAATTTTATATTGATATACAATCATTTATTTCAACCAGTTATACAACTAATGGTAATATTAGGGTTATGGTTTATCATGAAGCTGTGTGAGTTTTGCTAAAAAAGTGATTATGGAAATCAAAAATAATGTGTGTGGAAAGAAGTCTCATGAAAAGTCAAGCCAAGAAATATGGAGGAATACATGTGTTCTGAAGCAGGAAGTGATTGAAAGTCAAACAAATGCTTAAAAATTTGCTAACTAGTGGATGAAATGTATATATATCCTATGATGTGCATAAACTGAAGAAATACTAATGTACCAGTGTTGAATAAAAATGAACGTCAAACTACACATCATGTCCCATAGGAATCTACTTGAATTGATGTTAAACTGGGTCAGTTACTGTAGAAATATTAGGATTTGTATGCACCATTCACTGAAGTTAGTTTTCAGTACTAGGAAACAAATATATATGTCAGGTGGATGAATATTTCTGAGAATAATCTGGTGAAAAGTTGATTATAAATCCAAATATATGAATATGAATGAATTTAGAGAGTGTATAATAAGAAACATTTTTCATATTTTGAAAAATCTTGAGAATATATATATATATATATATATATATATATATATATATATACACATATACACAAACACACACACAGAGAGACATTAAAAATAGCAATATATATTGCAATGGAAATTCACCATGAAATATATATCATCCACAGATTCAAAAATATTCATTTCTCTAAACATGGACTTATGCATAATGTTGTTCAACTACGAAGCTGACCAATAGGTTGAATTTTCAGTTCCAACAGCGTTTAGGAGGAGTAGTCTCTTCTCACAATTTGTATCTGCTACCTAACAAAAATGTACGTGTTATAACAGGTAGGATTCTATATGTGCATATAAAAAAAACATGTGCTGAATAGGCTACAGAGAATGGAGACAGGAATTTGTTGAGAGCCACAGCTGAAGGTGCCCTAGCAAGCTTCCAAATGCCAGAAAAATTCCAGCTGCCTGCTGATTATTGGCTCACAGAGGCCCCAGCAACATCTAGCTGATTGGCTACTCTGTGGTGATGCTCATTGGGCTGTTTCCCTGCCCTTTCAGACCATGGAGCTGCTCATTGGGGGACTTTTTTGGCTCCACCCACGATGACCCAGCAAATCGACCTCAAGTGCAGGAGGTTTGTGGGAGGTGGAGAGGTTTGTGGGTGTGAGAGAGACTTTACAAGGAAGCCAGTTGTGGCAGTTAGCCTCTGGGAGTTTTTCCTGAGGAGCTGTTTTGTTTGGCGTGTGTGGTTCTAAAAATAAAGTTTGTTTCTTTTGACAAGTGGCTGCTGAATCGTGCCTAGCCAGACTGCAGCATTTGGTGGCTCGAACGGGGATTGACTGAGGGTAAGTGATAAGGTAAACTGCTCGACCCTGAGAGCAGGGCGAGAGGATGGGTAGCCATTTTAGGATTCCTCTTTTGTTTTGCTTCACGTTTATTTTAAGTTGCCTGTCCCTGGAGATGAGTTAAACGAAAGAAAAACCACTCAAATCTGAGGAAAAACTATTTATGTCTGAGGAACAGATTGGGATAAAGGTCGGATGCACATGTCAGGAGGATAGAAAGGCCATAATGACTTTTTGTTGTTCACTTTTTATTTCATTCTGTCTCGTTTTTTTTTTTTTTTTGCGTTATCTTGTTGGGTTTCATTAAAGTAGAAATACGGGATCAGAAATTAGTAAAAAACAAACTGAAATAGTGTTAAGGAAATTGTTACAGGAAGGAGGCATCTCACCAAAATCAGGGACAGTCAGGGCATACGTTGATACAATATAAAAATGTAGCCCATGGCTTTTAAAGTAAGAGTTATTAAATTTACCACAATGGAACCATCATGGTGAAGATTTAAAAAGAATAGAAAAGAACAGTCCAGGGACTCTGCCAGTTGGCACATTGCCATTGTGTTCTTTCATATCTGTTTTGCTTAGTCCAAAGCCTTCAGTTCAGACAAAGATAAAGGAACAAAGCTTGGAGCAGAAAAAGCCATCAGGGGAAAAGTTACAAAAGGACGCTGCTACTAACAACCTTCTATCATCAGAGGGTGTAAGTGTCCAACCAACAGTGCCACCTCTAAAGGAGACTGTTACTAACACCTTTCTATTCTGTAATTAATTTATTTTCCAATAGTCAGTATATATTTAATGCTATAGTATCCCTTGAAGGTGCTGGTAGGATTTCCCCTTCAGTACTGTTTTCTCTTTGCTTTCCAATATACAAAGTCTAATCTGGGACAGAAAAGATCCATTCTTTATAAGACGTATCTGGGCACATACAGGATTGCCTGGAGCCCTTAGTTTGTGCAATGATTTAGCAGATAAAACTACACATGACATATATTCATATTTTCTATACACTAGAAGAAGCTACAAATTTTCAAAAAAGTTCCGTGTCAATGCTAATACTTTACAAAAGCGTTTTGAAATAACTAAGGAACAAGCTAGACAAATAATAAAACAATGTCAAAATTGTGTGACCATTTTACCACAAGTTAATCCTGAAGTCAATCCGAGAGAATTGATACCTAACCATATTTGGCAGATGGACGTCACACACTTGCCAGAATTTGGAAAATTAAAATATTTGCATGTTATAGTTGACACTTCTTCTGGATTTTTGATGGGCTCCCTTCATGCCGGAAAAAAACTAAAGATGTTATAGCTCATTGCTTAAAAAATTTTGCCACTGTGGGCGTTCCAAAACAGTTAAAAACAGATAATGCCCCTGGTTATTCTTCTACCTCTTTTAAACAATTTTGCTCATCATTTGGCATAACTCATATAACAGGAATCCCATACAATCCACAGGGAAAAGGCATAGTTGAAAGAGCACATCAAACTATTAAAATGTACTTATTAAAGCAAAAAGACGGAATTGGGAAGGGGTATATATTTCCCAAAGATAAACTTAAAATAACCATTTTCACTCTAAACTTTTTACATTTGGATTCATGAGGACTTAGTGCTGCAGAAAGGCATATGTGTCCAAAAAATGTGCATAAGCTCAAGGTACTTTGGAAGGCTATTCTAACAGGACAATGGAAAGGTCCTGACCCAGTAATTGTGTGGAGTCCAGGGTCTGTTTGTGTGTTTCCACAGGAAGAACAGCAGCCGATTTGGATTCCGGAGAGATTAACTAAAGTCCTGACCAAGTGATAGTCTGGAGTCGAGGGTCTGTTTGTGTGTTTCCACAGGAAGAACAGCACCGATTTGGATTCCAGAGAGATTAACTAAACTGATTTGTATAGACCAAAAAGAAGATGATTTGGCTCAAATCCATAACAGCTGGTATCCAAAACTCCAGTCTGGCTATCCTTACATCTGCGACAGAACCAGGATGCTTTTTTCAATATCAATTTTATTATTGCCCTTTCCCACAACATGAAGTTCTATTTTGTGTTTTTGAGCTAATGCAGATCTAGGTTACTGTTTTGCTGATCATTTCTATTTTTTGACTATAATTTTTTAAACATTCCATGGTGATTTCACCTGTAAAAAGTTATAAGGCCTTTACTATTATGTAATGTGTTGTATGTATTATATTATGTTTGCACACTTGTGTTTTGTGTCATATGTTTGAATGTACATATGTCCATACATCATATATGATGTGCGCTCATGAAAAAATGGATCCAAATATTTTTTTTTTTATTCACGTGTTTTAAATGTTTTAATTTAAATTGGGTAAATATCTGTTGAGGACTGTTTTAATATGTGAACAAAAAAGGACGTTAACAGAACTGTATGTTTACTTTCACCTTTCCTTTTCATTATATTGAATAATTCTCTTCAAGATAATGTAAATTGTTAAGAAAATGGTTTTTTTAGTACCTTTTAGAATGATACATAATTTTTTTAGCCATTATTGCCAGAATTCCTATCTTCATCCCAGTGTCGGTGAAGACAAAGATAAAACCAATCTACAGATTGTGCAATAGCCATCACTGAACTGTTTGCAGAACTTGCCTGGACTATGTATCACTTGTGTGCATTTTGAACTATCTGTTGGTGCAGCGACTTGTGGTAGTGTTGGGGTATTTATGCTTATGCTGTCATTGGTGGTACAATTTTTCCAAAAGGAGCCATCAACTGGCTTGGTGTATCTTCCCTTTTCTCACTTTATAGAGGTCAGGAACCTTACAGAGGAAGGCGAAAGCCTTCATCCGCAATGACTGCTCTTTTGGCCATTTTGGTTTTGGATGCACACATGGGATCTTTCCTTAGATCCATCAGGTGCTGAGAATATTATCAACAGCCTCACACAGGGCTAAGACACTGATTCAGACACATCCCTTTCCAAAGCAATTAAGCAAAGAGCCACAGGTGATGCCCATTCATTTCCATTTGAAAACTGTTTTCTTCAGGTTTCACAAAGGGGTGTCCTGAGGCAAAGAACATCCTGACATTCAGGGAAACAGAACAACAGTTAAGGAAAAGGCCCAAAGTAGGATTTCTCCACTGAGACTTTACATTTCAAACTGATATCTGAGTTTTCTGTGATGTTTGCCATTCCCTTCAGCTATCCATTACATTGCCATGTCACAGAGCTTGGAGGTGGTACATATCTTGGACACAAAACCATGAGCCTCTTCTGGAGAGTGGCCAGAATTCAGGAAGAAAACGGCAACTTAGGAAATTAGCAGGTGTTGCCCATTGATAAGGCAAGCCACAGTCCATTCATAAATTGTGCAGGATGAATGCTGGGAAGCTTTCTACTAGACAGGATACATCCATTGAATCATTCTCTTTTCTAAAGTCTACAACCACGGACACATTGGGATACACAGACATAGAAACACTCACCTTGTGAAATGACTTATTAAAAACAGTTCACTCCAAACCAAACAAACCACCTTTCCTACATATTCTCAGAACATGAGACAAACCAAAAACCCACACCCACACCCACAAAGGCACCTCCTTCGCCAAAATGGGTCTGTGACTATCCGAAGTGTTCTCTGACTGGTGGACCACACTGTGTTCCCCTGAAATGGCCTGTCCTTTATCAGATTAGGTCTCCTTGGCCAACTCTGTGAAGTTGTCAGTAGCCAGAGGTGAGCTCCTACCTACTTGCTCAGGAAAGGCCCCTCTTCAGAGCTCTCCTGGTATTTGGCCTTTCTCACATCAGTAGGAATCAAGAAAGAATGACTCTGTCTTTGGAAAATCCAAACAATTGAGAACACTGGGACTGGGACTGGGACTGGCTCTGGGTTCCTGGCTTCCTAGATACCAAGTTCAGAGAGTTCCATCACCAAGGAATTGACTTTAGTCACTTCCTTTAGGAACTGAATGAGTTCATCGCCTTGGCAACCACTTTGACCTAATATTTTATTCCAAAAGTCCCATGAGATGGAGGCTGGCTCTGCTTCCTCTGAAACTTTCACAAGTTTGAATGGTATGTCAACCATAGGCACCCAGGGACAGCTATCCACACAGGCCTGGTTTGGTCCATCTTCTCTACATTAAGAAAAGAGAGGCTGATTCAGACATATCCCTTCATCCTGACCAGGTTGTTTTCCATGTAAGATGACCTTTGCTCTCTCAGGTCTTTCACAGCTGCCTACAACTTATCCAGGGATCATTTCTGTATGGACATTCGAGGTTCTCAACTGGTGGAAGATCACCTACATTCCTGTATTGAAATACCAACTCCATCCCTGCTCTTCTAAAAAGTTAGATTGAGGGAACAGTGCATGATTAGGGTTAATAACAGGTTCAATTTTAGTTAGGAATCATTCTGAGGGTTGAATAATGGTATTGGGAACCTGCGATATTTACAAGAATATATAGGGTGTATATAAGTATGAAAACAGAAATCTTGGTAAGATTTGAAGCCCAGAAGGGCATTGGGCACTTGATTTACGTTCTGAACAGATGTCTCAGATAAATCGATATACAATGGCATAGAACCATGTACCATGGATGATTGAATGTAGAAGAGAACATGCAGTCAAAAAGGAATAGTCGGTAGGATCAGGAGATAGTCATTAGTTTTAGGAAGAAGAGTGAGTATAGGATTTGGAACAAAATTCTTTAGCAATAGGGTTTCGGTTAGAGAGTAAATGTAAGTGTCAGCATATGTGAAGTGTCAGTCACGATGATGAACTGGGCAAAATATGTAGGAAAGCTGATATCAATAAAGACTTTAGGAAATCAGGCAAAGTATAAAGTGAGTCACAAGATTAGACATTTTTAACAGGGTTGAGTTTGAATATATAATCTTAGGAAGAAAAAAATATGTAGTCACCAGTAGAATTGAAATTTGAGAGCATTAGGAAACCTGGACATCGATGTTTTCAGTAATCCATGTTCACTTTCCATTTAGACTTTGGTACATCATAAGTGTCATCTTTGTGTTTAGTCTCCAGAATATTACTGTGATAAAATGTATATGTAGATTAGGTGACACGAGTATTTCTTCCACCATTTCTGGGAGCAACATTTTGAAGACGTATGAATTAGAATTGGGGGGAAAAAAAGAGGTGTATTCTGTTTCTATGAATATAGAGATAATGCATGAAGAGACCATATGGTGAATAAATAATATAACTGGTGCCACATTAAATAATGGATTGAATTGATATCTGAAAATATATAAGAATTCTTATATTGATATAAAATCATTCATTACAACCAGTTATACATCTAATGGTAATAATAGGGTTATGTTTTTTATGAAGAGTGTGTGAGTTTTGCTTCAAAAGTGATTATGGAAACCGAAAATAATGTGTTTGGAAAGAAGTCTCATAAAAAGTCCAGTCAAGAAACATGGAGAAATACATGTGTTCTGAAACAGGAAGTGATTGAAAGTGAAACAAATGCCTATTAATTTGCTAACAAGTGTGTGAAATATATATCCCATGATGTGAATAAACTGAAGAAATAGTAATGTACCAGTGATGAATATAAATGAACGTCAAAATACACATCATGTCCCATAGGAATCTACTTGCATTGATTTTAAGATGGGTAAGTTACTGTAGAAATATTAGGATTTGTGTGCACCATTCACTGAATTTAGTTTTCAGTACTAGGAAACAAATATGTATTTCAGGTGGATGAATATTTCTGAGAATAATCTTGTGAAAAGTTGATTAGAACTCCACATAGATGAACATGAATGAATTTAGGCAGTGCATAATAAGATGCAAATATTTCATATTTTGAAAATTTTGGAGAATATATATATATATATATATATATATATATATATATATATATATATATATACACAAAACCCACATAGAGAAATTAAATAGTAAAAATATATATGACAATCAAAATTCATTGTGAAATATATATGCTCCACAGATCCAAAAATATTCATTTTACTGAACATAGATTTATATATAATGTTGTTCAACCAGGAAGCTCACCCATAAGTTGAATTTTCAGTTCCAACAGTGTTTATGAGGAGTGATCTATTCTCACAATTTGTATCTTCCAAGTCAGATACCTCACAAAAATGTACATGTGATACCAGTTAGGATTCTATATGTGCTTATAAAAATACATGTGCTGAATAGGCTACAGAGAAAGGGAGACAGGAATTCACATATTTGTTAACTTTAAAATCACATGGAGAACTATTTCAACAAAAAGTTGACTACATTTATAACTCCTGACCTATATAATGCAAAAAGCAGGTCCAAAAATACACCAGGCCTCCTCTGAACTGCTTGTATTTCTATTCTGTTTGGGTTATTTTTCTCCATCATATTAGGATTAGTAGTGAGAGTCTAGTAGGGTATAGGTTAGTGTCAGGGATTCAGTATTTCGAATGGAAATTTGGAAAATGAATCCAAAGTGTATGCAAATATGTGCTACACAAAAATCTTCCCACTTTCATCCAGAACAATGCCTTGACAATACCTTCGCCCCAAGTAAGACACAATTAGAGGAAAAGAGTTAGAAAATCTGTGAATACATAAGTGGAATGGAAAATTCTCATGAGTTTACAACCTTGGAGGTGGTAGAGGAGTTTCCAAAAGTAAGGGATAGTGTAAACACTCCACAAACGTGGAGCTCTGCTGGCCTAAAGACTTCTTGAGAAACTGCTTCTGTGGTTGGGCACTTGAAATATATTTTGTTGTATGGAGCTTTAGCTTCCTTTCTAGTGAGTCCATCAAAGATGGGTCTGCATCTATGTGTCACCTAGAGGACATGGTTTCTGATTTTCCAATGAATATGAGGCAAGAGTGCTGAATTCTCTCTTTGGAGTTCAATTGTGGCAACAGGGGGCTAAGTGGTCTCCACTCTGTGGACTGTGAAGCCATTTGGAATTCCTCCAATGTTTGTGGTGTTTATTGCTGCTGCACTGGATGTTTGGTATGTGCTTCACGAAATACAAGGAATCAACAAGGACACAGTGCTGTAGGGAGGTCTGTCATGTGTGGTGGGACAGAGTCTGCACAAGAAAGCACCCACAAGGCTTCAATCTCACATAGCTTGCCCCCTTGAGCATAGCAACCGGATTCTGAATATTGCCCTGAAACCTCTGCATATAACAAGATGCCTTTACATATAAGGGTGTGCTGGCTGCACCATGTCAGTCACAAGCCATTTGGAATCCAATGGCAGATCCCCATGGCCCCACCAGAGATATTTTATCACACACCTGCACACCACTGCTCTAGGCCCACTAGTCAGCAGGCTCCAACTTTCTGGCATCTCTGTTCTACACCATATCATGAAACCCAGTCTATCAAGGCACTGTCTGGTACACTCATGATCAGCAACAGGACATCCAAATGTTCTCCAGTGCCACCTGTTCATGGGAATTTCAAAAATTTCATGGTATTTATCTAGCCATTTTTCAAGGATATAGTTGGAGGCACTGTGGGTTTCAATTCATTCTGGAACCATTAAATGTGAGAAAGTTCATTTCAAAGAAAGCTCTGGAGAGGTATCACAGGCAAGGCTTCCCAATGAGTGGCCAAAATGTCACATGAAGGCAGGGGCTTTGAGGTCTACAAGGTGAGGTCCATGTGTGTTTTTCCTCTCAAGTACAGATGCCAAGTTTTTCAGAATTAAATCATGTGATATCCTGGCTGATATTCCCAGTGCTCTGTGGAAAGCCACTCTGGCCCTAGAAAAGTTTGCAAGGGCAACTCTTATGTGTGGCCTCCTAAGATCAAACACAATTCATGGCAATACTTCTCTGAGTTCAGTTCCAGAGTTCAGTCTCTAAGAGGAATCACACCAGAGTTCAAGACCAGATGGACCAAATCATCACTTCTAACTGCCACACAAATGACCACAATTAAAACCAAAACACTCCCACGTAGCCCTCATCTTCGTCCATATAGGCACTCATCATAAACTCTGGCTGGTGTTTTCCATGAGTTGTGCATCTCAGGAAAGTATCGAAAATAAGCTCCCTTGCCACTCATTTGCCTAAAGTCAGGGTGGCCTTGACACCCTTCGTGTGAACCAGGAGTGATCAAATTGGCCTGCCATTAATACTGATCTGCTTCTCCAATTTGAGGCCTACTGACGGTCAGGTATAGATTCTTCATGTAATTTGGAGTCATGAGAAAACCCAAGCACTTCTGCTGGGCTTTTAAGAACTCATTTGACCCAAAGGATCCCTATTCTCATTTGATGGAATTCAGGAACCTAACAGAGGAAGGCAAGAGACTTCACCCACAATGACTGCACTTTTTGCCATTTTGGTTTTGGATGCATACATGGGATCTTTATTTAGATCAATCAGGTGCTGAGAATCTAAGCCACAGCCTCTCAAAGGGCCAAGAGGCTGATTCAGACACATCTCTTTCCAAAGCAATTAAGCAAAGAGCCACAGGTGATGCTCATTCATTTCCATTTAAAAACATTTTTATTCAGACTTCAGAAAGGGGTGGCCTGAGGCAAAGACCTTCCTAACATTCAGGGCAACAGAACAATAGGTTAGCAAATGGCCCAAAGCAGGGTTTCTCCACTGAGACTTTCCTGGTCACACTGATATCTAAGTTTTCTGAGATGCTCGCTATTCTCTTCAGCTATCCAGTACATGGCCATGTGACAGATTATTTAGGTGGTACATATCTTGAACAAAATACCATGAGCCTATTCTTTAGTGGGGCCAGAATTCAGGAAGAAAACAGAAACTTAGGAGGATAGCAGGTGTTGCACATCAATAAGCCTGCCACACTCTTTTCATAAATTAGGCAGGATGAATGCTGGAAAGCTGCCTACTAGACAGGAAACATCCATTGATGCATTCTCTATTTTAATGTCTACATCCACAGACACAGTGTGATACACAGACATAGAAACACTCACCTTGTCAAACGACATTCTAGAAACAGTCCAGTCCAAACCAAACAAACCGCTTTTTCTACCTGTTCTCAGAACATGAGACAAAACCACAAACTCACACGCACACCCACAAAGGCACCTCATTCCCCCAAGTAGGTCTGTGACTATATGGAATGTCCTCTGACGGCGGGCCATACTATCTTTCTCTGAAATTGCCTGTCCTGTCTCAGATCTGGTCCTTTGGCCAACTCTCTGAGGTTGTCAGTAGCCAGCGGTGAGCGACTACCTGCTTTTTAAGCACAGGACCATCTTCAGAGCTTTCCGGGCATTTGCCCATCCTCAAATCAGTAAATACCAAGAATGACTGACCCTGTCCTTGGTAAATCCAAACAAGTGAGCCCACTGGGAGTGGGACTGGGAATGGCTCAGGGTGCCTGCTTCCTGGATCCCAAGTTCAGAGAGTTCCATCACCAAGAAAGTTAGGTAGGTCAATTCCTTCAGGAACTGAATGAGGTCACTGCATTGACAAACACTTTGTCCTAACAGTTGCTTCCAAGAGTCCCATGAGATAGAGGCTGCCCCTAGTTCCTGTGACACTTTCACAAGTTAGAATTGCATATCAACCATAGGCACCCGGAAATAGCTCTCCACACATGTCTCATTTGGTCCATCTTCTCTACATTAAGAATAGAGAGGCAGATTCAGACACATCCCTTCATCCTGACCAGGGTTATTGCCATGGAAGATGATTTTGCTCTCTTAGGTCCTTCATAGCTGCCTACATCTTATCCAGGGATAATTTTTGCATGAACCTTTGAGGTTCTCAGCAGGTGGAAGATCCCCTATATTCCTGTATTGTAAGACCAACTCTGTCCCTGCTCTTTTATAAAGTTATATTGAGGGAACAGTGTATGATTAGGGTTAATAACAGGTTTGATTTGGGTTAGGTATCATTCTGCGAGATGAATAATGGTATTGGGAACCTGCGATATTTACAACAATATACAGGTGAAATAAGTTTGAAAACAGAAATCTAGGTAAGATTTGAAGCCCATTAAGGCATTACACCATTGAGTTGGTTACATAGATTTGAATTATATTCTGCACAGACATCTCAGATAAATCGAGATACAATGGCATAGAACCTTGTACTTTGGATGATTGAATGTCGAAGAGAACATCCAGTCAAAAAGGGATAGTCAGTAGGATTTGGAAGATAGTTGGTAGGTTTAGAAAGAAGAGTGAGTATAGAAGTGGGACCGAAAGTTCTTTAGAATTAGAGTTTTGGGTAGAGGGTGAATGTAAATGTCAGCATATGTGAAGAGTCAGTCAAAATAATGAACTGGAATAAAACGTAGATAAGAAGATATCAATAGAGACATATGTAAATCAGGAAAAGTATAAAGTGAGTGATAGGATTAGAAATTTTGAACAGGATTGAGGTTGAATATATAGTCTTAGGAAGAAACAAATATGTAGTCACCAATAGTATTGACATTTGAGAGCATTAGGCAACCTGGACATGGATGTTTTTAGTAATCCATGCTCACTCTCCATTTAGGCGTTGGTAAAATCATAAGTGTGACCCCTGCTTTTTGTGTCCAGAATATTACTGTGAAAAAATGCATATGTAGATCAGGTGACATGAGTATTTCTACCACCAATTCTGGGAGCAACATTTTGAAGATGAATAAATTAGTATTGCGGTTACAAATAGATGTACCCTGTGTCTATGAAAATAGAGATAATGCATGGATAGACCATACTGTGAATTAATAATATAACTGGTTCCAACTTTAAATAATGGATTGATTTGATATCTGAAAATATACAGGAAATCTTATATTGATATACAATCATTCATTCCAACCAATTATTCATCTAATGGTAATATTAGGGTTATGGTTTATCATAAAGAGTGTGTGAGTTTTGTTTCAAAATGATTATGGAATTCGAAAATAATGTGTTTGAAAAGAAGTCTCATGAAAAGACCAGTCAAGAAACCTGGAGAAATACATGTGTTGTGAAGCAGGAAATGATTTGAAGTGAATCAAATCCCTACAAATTTGTGAACCTGTGTATGAAATATGTATTTTATGATGTTCATAAACTGAAGAAGTAGCAATTTACTAGTGTTGAATAAAATGAACTTCAAAATACACATCATGTCCCATAGGAATCTACTTGCATTGAATTAAACTGCGTCAGTTACTGTAGAAATATTAGGATTGTATGCACCATTCATTGAAGTTAGTTTTCAGTACTAGGAAACAAATATCTATTTCAGGTGGATGAATATTTCTCATAATGATCTTGTGAAAAGTTGATTATAAATCCACATACATGAACATGAATGAATTTAGGTAGTGTATATAAGACACACATATTTCATATTTTGAAAAATTTAGAGAGTGTGTGTATATAGATAGATAGATAGATAGATAGATAGATAGATAGATAGATAGATAGATATACACACACACAAAACACACAGAGAGGCAATTAAAAGTAGCTATATATATGCCAATTGAAATTCATCATGAAACATATGTCAACCAGATTAAAAAATATTTATTTTACTGAACATGGATTTATGTATAATGTTGTTCTACTAGGAGGCTCACCCATCATTTGAATTTTCAGTTCCAACAGCGTTTAGGCGGAGTGATCTCTTCTCACAATTTGTATCTGCCATATCAGCACACCTCAAAAGAAAATATGTGTGATACCAGGTAGGATTCTATATGTGCATATAAAAATACATGTGCTTAATAGGCTACAGAGAAAGAGAGACAGGTATTCACATATTTGTTAACTTTAAAAACACATGGAGATCTATTTCAATTAAAAATTAACTAGATTTATTACATCTACCCTATATCATGCAAAAGGCAAGTCTAACTATACACCATACCTCCTCTGAACTGCTTGTATTTCTATTCTGTTTGGGTTATTTTTCTCCATCATATTAGGATTAGTAGTCATTGTCTAGTAGGGTATGGTTTAGTGTCAGGTGTCTCGGCCGGCAGGACACATCAAAGTGTGCATCAAACCTCGTTGGGGAGGAATGAAGGGACAAGAGAAATGAGAGATGACAGCAAGACAGTAGTTCTGATCATGCTGCAAACTTTTACAGTTTTCACAGGGTATTTATATGCTGCAGATAGGAAAACTCTCTTATGATCAGTTGCTGGATGTCTTCACAGGGTGAGATAACCTCAGGATATTTCAGAAAGACACATGGCCGCAGGATGTCTCAGGGAGATAGATGGCTGTCGGATGTCTCCTAGGCAGGATGTCTCCCAGAGGGCTGTTTCTTTTAAGTGTCAGGCTATTCTTTGAGGAGAACTTCCTTCTAGCCCCTCACCTTCCCCCCTTTCTTATATAAAATATTTGACCATACCTTACCGGCCAATGTTTTAGGGGGTGATAGAGGCTTTGTTTCTCAAAGAGGCCTTAGAATATCTCCTGATCTGAGAGAGCATGTTTACTAGAAGATTTCTTGGTGGCCATGGCATGTTTTCGAGGAGACGGCATTGAGGGGGATGCATGCCAACCGCCATGCACCAGAGCGTGTCACTCAGAGGTCTTGTGTTTGGGTATCCGTGGATCCATCCTCCCACAGTCTTTTCTGCACCCTCCATTATTATGGCCTAAGGTCCTCACTTCATGGGTGCATCCTCCCCCAAGTGAAGGGGCACTTTGAGGACGAACCCTTATGGCAATGGCAGAAGATTGTTAGTCAGAGCTATTTCTTATAGTTTTATTTAAGAAAGAGAGATCTGTGGGGATGTAAACTTAAGAAATAAGCCTGTGAGAAGGGTAGAACATCCTTTTAAATGTTAGCAGCAAGGTCTTCCATCTCCAGACGATGATAGTGCACCTGTATGGGCTTAGAGGCCAAAATATTAATCTGTTCTTTAATAAATTGTACCAGCCTGTTTATAATGCAGGGTCCTATAGACACTATTTAAAGTAAACCCAACAAAGGGCCTATTAGGGGAAGAACGTAGGGTAGAAATCCACTAAGCCCAGTCCAGAGTGGATTTTCAAATAGTTCCCTTCGTCTCTCTTTTACATCTTCTTGAACCTGCTTAATTTTAGTGCATACTATGCCTGATTAATTGGCATAAATGCAGCATCGTTCCCCTAAGGCCAAGCGAATACTTCCCTGGTTAGCTGTCAGCAAATCTAAGCCTCGTGTGTTTTGAAGGAACACTTCTGCTAGGGAGTCTATTTGGTCCTTCAAATCTTTAATGGTTCCTGATAGAGTTTGTACATCATTTATAAAGTTGTTGAGACAGGCGACGGTAAGAGTCGATAGCCGTGCCTAAACCAGTGTACCTGTGCCCACAGCAGCTGTTATTCCAAGGCTCGCAATGAGTGGTAAGGCATGTATTGCCCACCTGTGTCTTATGACTAAGATGTCTAGGCTAGGAATGGGTAGACGTTCGTCTCATGGGACAATAGTTATATCAGGGAGGAATAAGGTAAGAACACAGCCACTGATCCAATTCACTGGAAGCCTGGGGAAGGCCGAGTTTTCTCCACACATGAAAACTGTGCCATTGGGTAACAAAGAGATAGGTTGGGTGAGGAATAATTTTGTACTTTTGAGCAATTTCCAAAGGAAGTAACTTCAACATCAATATCATAGGTATTATTCTGCATCGTGCCTAAAAGACATAATGTAAATGTGCCTATAGGCTGTAATTATAAAAAAATCCGGGTTGGCATGTATTATCATTGTCTATGATAGAATTAATAGGAACTGCCATAGGCATGATTGTCCCTGTTGTCATGCAGAGCCAGCAATCACCAGCAATGGTGGGGTTTGAATTATTAAGCAAGGAGAAGGTAGTTTCCAAAATTTCTAATGTATTGGTATCTAAACCTCGGAGCTGGGATTTAGGCTACATTAAGGGATGATATGTGAGCTCAGGAATTTGGGGTTTCAAAAGTTTGATTATCTGAGGATGCTTGACAGCATCAGTGGGTCCTCCACGATAAGAGACCCCTGTAGGGGCCTTAATGGGCCAGCAGGAGGGTTTACCAACACTGCCTTGCCACCCAGGTGACTGTAGCTTGGTGTATTTGCCATCTCCTCCCCAGTCAAAGAGAAAGGGGGTATAATGAATAGTGGTCCCCCCTTCTGCATGAGGTTTAGTTAGGGAGGCTTCAAAAAATTTTTCTCCTTGCTTGTTAACACAAATTAAGAGCGACACATAACAAGAACCATACATCGCCTGTGTATTCGTACAGGTTGCAGAACAATTTTGGAGAGCTTTACTTGTACTAGGGGGAATAATCTTTGGCTTGTTAACACATACACATTTAGGCTGATGAACTACTCTGAGTTTATGGTCAACCTCGGCCAGGAGGTAAACCACTTTAGTCATGCAGTCAGCAATCTGGGTCCAACTAGTGCGAGCCTGAGTTCAAGATCCTCACTTGCACTCGCAGGGGGGCCCAAAGAGGTACTCCATGATGTTGGAAGGTGGAGGGCCAAGGCCTCCGTGTACAACCCTGTTCAGCAGAAGTGCCTTAAGCAGAATCCAAACACAGATTGTTGGCTGCATCTGAAAAAGAGGAAAATTTGTCCTCAGGGGGAGCACCTCCGTCCCTAGGTTGAGGTAAGTCATTAACCTGTTTAACCAGGTGTTCTGGTAACCACCTTGGGGCTGCTTGCTCTTGGTCCAAAACACAAGCTGAGCCTCGTCCCCAGATGAAAAGAGGATCTGGGCCTTTCCATTTATTTGTAAGGGGATTGCGCCACATAACAGGTGGGTGAACAGAATTGGACGAGGGATGCCAATGTCTGTCTGTGGCTGAATGGCCTTCACTGTCGAGAGTAAGAAAAATAAGGGCAAATAATTCATGGTTAAGGCGATGCCTGGGAGTAGTAAATATAAAGGCGGAAGCCTTAAAGAGGGTTAGCCAAGTCTTTAAGGTAAGGTGGGCACGTTCCACAATGCCTCGGCCCTGAGGTTTGTATGGAATTCCAGTAGTACGACAAATTTGCAAGGTAGCACAAAATTGTTTAAACTTGGCACTGGTATATGCAGAACAATTATCTGTTTTAATATGTATTGGTTTACCCATTACGGAAAAGGCTGAAACAAGATGAGAAAGGACATCTTTGGTACCCTCTCCAAAATGTGGTCATGCAAAAATAAAGCCACTGAAGGTATCTATAGAAACGTGTATATATTTGGTTTTTCCAAATTCAGGAAAATGAGTAACATCCATTTGCCAAAACTGATTGAGCAGTAATCCTCTGGGGTTAACTCCCAACTGTTGAATGGGGAGGGAGACAGCGCAACCAGGGCATGTTTTTACTATCTCTCGTGCCTGTTGCCTGGTAATTTTACAAAGTAATCGAAGGCTCTGGGAATTTAGATGGTGAAAATTGTGTAACTCCGTGGCCTTTTGAATGGAGCCAACAAAAATTGGAAAGATGGAACGAGTTGCTGCATCAGCTTGGGGATTACCTTGTGTTAGAGGGCCGGGAAGATCAGAGTGTGCCCTGATTTGTCCTAAGAAAAATGGGTGTTGTCTGGCCTGAATTAGTTGCTGAAGCTGGTGAAACAGAAAGGCCACATTGGAAGAAGCCTTAATAGTGAGTGAAATCTCCAGCAGGAGCACAGAATGAGCAATGCAGGCACTTTCTGCATAAATATTAACAGAATTATCAAAAAATGTTATAAAAACTTGTGTTATGGCAAACAATCCAAAAACTGTGCTGACTGATAGACACTATCAAAGGTGGTAGGCTGGTTATTGATAACAAAGACCGCATGGCCATTATTGGAACCATCTGTGAAGACAGTAAGGGCTTGAGGAATGGGAGCCTTTTGAGTAATTTTGGGAAAAATAAATGGATGTAACTGGACAAAATGTAAAAGGGGGTCATTGGGGAGGTGGTTATAAATTGTTCCCAAAAGCCTGATAGGGCAATACCTGATTCATCCACTGTCTGTAGTAAACATTGGGTTTGGTCCTTAGTATATGTAATTAAAATATTATCAGGGTCTTTGCCAAAATGTTGTCGAGAAAGCAAATGACCTTTAATAATAATAGAAGCTACCTGAGCAAGATAAACAGTAATATCCTTGGAGGATGTGGTGGGTAAATGGACCCAAAGCAAGGGGCGGCCTTTAATTTTGAAATGTGTATTTTGCTGCCGAAATACTCCTGTGGGTGTATGAGGAGTGTGTAAAATAACCAGAACCAGAGGAAGGTTGTAAGAAATTTGTGTAACAAACTGTTGGGCAATGGCTTCTGTGACTTGGTTTAATGCCTGTCATGCCTCGGGAGTAAGCTTTTGAGAGGAGGAGGGGTGGGAATCACCTCTCAAAATATCATTAAGGGGCAAAAGTACACAAGTGGGCAATTTTAAATATGTTCTTATCCATTGAATATCCCCAGGTAATTTTTGAAAATTATTAAGGGTGTGAAGATGGTCCACACGTAGTTGTATTTTAAGAATTTGGATCTGATTATCTTGAAGTTTAAGGCCCAAATAGGTAACAGAGTCCTGTGTTTGAAACTTATCAGGAGCTATCTGTAGTCCTAAGGTAGTGAGGGTTTTGTAAAGGTCCAAGTAACAATTATTAAGGTCATGGGTGTTAGGTGCAGCAATTAACAAATCATCCTTTTAATGTAAAATATAAATTTGTGGCCATCGCTCTCTCACAGGGTCTACTGCTTGAGCAACGTAATTTTGGCAAAGACTAGGGCTGTTGGCCATACCGTGGGGAAGAACCTTTCATTGAAATCTCTGCATAGGGCCCTGAAAATTAATGCGAGGGAGACTAAAGGCAAAATAGGGTCTATCCTCAGGATCTAAAGGAATGGTAATACAGCAATCTTTTAAGTCAATAACCATTTTACAATTGTTTTTGGGAATTGCCACTGGTGTGAGAATACCTGACTGTAGTGCTCCCATCGAGAGCATAACTTTATTAATGGCACACAAATCTTGTAAAAGGTGCCACTTGCCTGATTTTTTATTGATAACAAAAATTGGAGTATTCAATGGTGAGGTTGAGGGCCCTACATGGCCGGCTGCCAGCTGTTCCTGCACTAACATGGAGGCAGCCTCCAATGTTTTCTTAGGTAAGGGGCCACTGATCCACCCACACAGGAGTTTGAGTCTTCCAAATAATTTTATCTGCATGAGGTACAGGAGGGTCAGGGACCAACACTAAAAATCCGAATACCCAAGGCCATATGTATTTGTGTTTTGTATGGGTTGTAGAGGCTCAACCAGTTTTCGTCTCAGTCTCCCCAGGCCTGTACCAGGGACAAAATTCATACTAAGCATTTGATGAGTCACCATGGAATTGGGACTGGGAAGAATAACTTCCATTTGACTCAAAATATCTCGGCCCCATTGGTTAATAGGTTAGGTCAGGAACATCGAAAAAAGTGACAGTTGACTTATTACCCTCTTTATCAGTCCAGCTAATAGACCTAGAGCTGACTGGAGGATTTTTTGATTGTCCTATCTCTTTAAGGTCACTCAAGGGTGGGGTGAGGGGCCAACGAGATGGCCAGTATTTTTTAGACATAATTGTGGCATCAGCTCCAATATCTAGAATTTCTTGGAATTCCTTTCCTTCAATAAGTAAGGTAAGGGGGTGTATTGTGAGAAATTGGCTGAACCCAATACACATCAGAGGAGCCCAAGGAGGCAGTCCCCCGCGGTAGGTTTGGGTGGTGGAAGTGCCTCCCGAATCCAAGGAAAGGAGTATTAATTGTGCAAGTCTTGTTCCTGCGGGGATGGCCACAACTCCATTAATAGCTGTGGCCAGTATTTTTATTTCTCCAGTGAAATCATTATCAATAATGCCAGGGAAGACCTGAACACCTTATAAGGTAGTAGAGGCTCTTCCAAGAATAAGGGCAGACGTATGAGATGGAGGGGGACCCCTAATTCTAGTGGGTATTAACTGGGTCCCTTGCAATGTGTCTAATATTTTCTCAGTGGTGGCACAGAGGTCCAATCCTGCGCCGCCTGGTGTGGCTCGTTGGAACGAGGCAATTGTGGAGAAGGATTTTGAAGTAGGTTGGTAGTTTGGGAGGGAACAAACCTTATTGCCCCTGGGTTTGTCTTGGGAAAGTCGGGGCCAGGGGTTGGCCCTGCAGTGATTTTCCAAGAAGCAGGAAGAAATAGGCTGTCTGAGGGCATTTGTTTTAGATCTCCACTCACTGGCCCAGTGATGACCTTTGCCACATCTAGGGCAAAGAGTAGCTGGGGGCGGTTTAGCCCCAGTTTGAGGAGACACTATTCCTAGGCTTTGTTTGCCTGTCAGACACTAGTGTGTAAAATGGCCAGGTTGTTTTCAAGTAAAGCAACTAGGTGAGCCAGGATTGTGAAAGGCCTTGGTAAAGGTGGCACCAAAGGCGAGACCCATGGCATGGGCTGCACCCACCCCTGCACAGAGTCTAATAAAGTCAGAAAGTTTCCTTTTATCCTTATGTGGTCGAAGAACACCCTGACATGCTGACTTGGCGTTTTCAAAGGCAAGATGTTTTACAAAGGTGCTTTCGCTTTCGCTTGGTCCAAGCAAGCATTCTGCGGCTAGGTTAAGCCAGGAAACAAAGTCGCTATAAGGCTCGTGAGGCCCTTGTCGTATTTTTGCCAAGGAAGTGGTAGCTGAGGCCTTTTGAGGGACGCGTCTCCAAGCATGTAAGCCAGCCGTCTGAATCTGCGCCAAAAGTCCAGCAGGGAAACATGCCTGTTTATTTTTAGTGTCAAAAGGCGCATTGACCACTAACTTAACAGAAGTCCAGGATTTACAGGAGGCCTTTGTTAAATTTTTTTGAGCAGTTTCCCAACAGTGCTCTTTGAAATTGCGTTCCATAACAGAAAGTCTCCAGCACTGAGGTATCTCGGGTTTGAAATTTCCAATCATTGGTAGTAAGCCATTGTGCACTGTGGATTTCTAATAAAGCCACTCTGTAGGGCGCAGTGAGGCCAGAGTGAGCACAAGCCTTTTTAAGTTTTTCAAGAAAATGCAGGCTTAATTTTTTGTACACACTCTGGGTTCCTTCCTGCCTGGGGGTTAACTCCTCATCCTCTGAGTCCTGATCTCCTTGATCCATTTCCCCCGCTTTCTCCTCTTGATCATCATGTAAGTCTTTGACCTCAGACTGGGCAGGCATATCTATCTGACTGCGGGTTACTGGGAATGTGAGAACAGGCTGATGGAGCAGGTTAGCCTTTTTATTAGACCACCGATTGGCAGCTTGCCTTGACTCCATGTCTAAGGCTAATGAGCAGAGCTCAGAGTCAAGGGATGTTAATTCTTTTAAAAGTTGGATCTGTTCCCGTCTATGCTGGAGAGACTGTCGCAAGGGAGCCAGGTTAGGCGAGGGAAGTGGAAAAAAAATACCTGGGGGGCGATGTTGGCCCCTGAAGGGCCGGAGCACAAAAGGCATGAGGGATATAGGAGGGAGGTGGATGGGTAAGTTCTATAGGCTCTGGAAGGGACCTGAGAGGTGGTCGGTCTTCTGAATGGTAGTGAGCTTCTTTCTTCTCCAAGGTAGCCTCCTCCCCAGGGGTCAATGTGTCTCTGGGATTTAAAACTGGATAAAGGTAGTTGGTAACCATTGGAGCCTTATTCATTAGGGTGGTATTTTGAGGTGGACCAGGAAGGTTCCCAGGGTCCTGGGGAGACTGAGAAGGGTCTATATCTGTACTAACTGATGGGCATGCAGATGGGGGACGAGAGGTCATTTGCATAGTCTCTTCCCCAATCCTGACAAATTTTAAGGTACCATTGTCAAAGGGTGAACTTTTAAGAATTTCATTAATTAAGTTCCAGTAAGAAAAGGTGGGAACAGGCACCTTTTCTGTGCCAAAGTATTCATAATAATCTTTTAAACAGTCTCCTACTCTAAGTCATGGTTTACCATCAATGGTTCCTTCAAGGGAAAACCATGGACACAATTCCCCTATGTATGAACAGAAAAATTTTAAGTCCTTTTTCTTAACACGTGCTCCCCATGTCTTGAAGGACTCCTTCAGGGCTGACAAAAACAAATCATGTGATGAAACTGCTTGTCCCATGGTGGGTCACTCACTGTGCATTATCCCCACACTCCTACTGGATATGTCTCTCGGTGGTGTCTGCTGAGGCAATCGCGAGCTCCGCTTGACCAAGTCTTCCAGGAGGACGGGGTTCCCCCTCAGTCAAAGGCTTGAGACCCAGTCAGTGGGCGCCAGATGTTCTGGCCGGCAGGACACATCAACGTGGGCAGCGAACATAGATGGGGAGGAATGAAGGGACAAAAGACACTAGAGATAACAGCATGACTGTAGTTCTGATCAAGCTGCAAACTTTTATTGTTCACAGAGGGGATTTATATGCTGGAGATGGGAAAGCTCTCTTATCAGTAGTTCCTGGATGTCTTCACAAGGTGAGATAACCTCAGGATGTTTCAGGAAGACAGATGGCCGCAGGAAGTCTTCGAGATACAGATGGCTACAGGATGTCTCCCAGGCAGGATGTCTGCCAGGGGGCTGTTTCTTGTAAGTGTCAGGATATTCTATGAAAGAGAATTCCTTCTGCCTATGAAAGACAGGGATTCAGTATTTCAAAAGGAAAATTGGAAAATGAATCCAATGTGTATGCAAATATGTGCTACACAAAAGTCTTCCCACTCTCATTCAGAACAATGCCTTGACATTACCTTCACCCCATGTAAGACATAATTAGAGGAGAAGAGTTACAAAATCTGTGAATACATATCTGGAATAGAAAATGCTCAATAGTTCACAAACTTGGAGGTGGGAGAGGAGTTTCCAAAAGTAAGAGACAGGGTAAAAACTCCACAAACATGGAGCTCTGCTGGCCTAAAGACTTCTTGAGTAACTGCCTCTGAGGTTGGGCACTTGAAATATATGTTGTTGTCAGAAGCTTTAGCTATCTCTGTAGTGAGACCATCAATGCTGGGTCTGCATCTATGTGACCTGAAGGACATGGTTTCTTATTTTCCAATGAACATGGGGCAGCAGTGCTTAATTCTCTATTTGTAGGTAAACTGTTGCCACTGAGCGCTAAGTGTCTCCCAGTGTAGACTGTGAAGCCAATTGATCATCCTCCACTTTTTGTGGTGTTTCTTGCAGCTGCACTGGGAGTTTAGTATATGCTTCATGAAATACAAGGAGTTCAACTGGGACACAGTGCTGGAGGGAGTTCTGTCACGTGTGGTGCGTAAGGGTCTGGAGGAGAATGCAACAACCAGGCTTCTATTCCACATAGCTTGCCCTCTTGACCATAGGAGTCTGATTCTGAACATTGCCCTGAAACCTCTAGATATAACAAGATGCCTTTACATACAAGGGTCTGGGGGCTGTACCATGTCAGTCACAAACCATTTGGAAGCCAATTCCCGATCCACATGATCCCACCAAAGCTGTTTTAACACACACCTGCACACCACTGCTCTAGGCCCACTACTCAGCAGGCTCCAAATTACTGGCATCTCTGCTCTACACCATTTTCATAAAAACCAGTCAATCAAGGCACTGTCTGGTACACTCATGATCATCAATAGGACATCCAAAGGTTCTCCAGTGCCACCTGTTTATGGGAATTTCAAAAATTTCATGGTACTCATCTAGCTATTTTTCAAGGATGAAGTTGGAGGCACTCTGGGTTTCAATTCATTCAGGAACCATTAAATGGAGAGGAAGCTCATTGCAATGAAAGCTCTGGAGTACTCTAACAGGCAAGGTTTCCCAAAGACAGGCCAAAAGGTCACATGAAGCCAGGCCCATTGAGGTCTACAATATGAACTCCATGTGTGTTTTGACTTGCAACTATGGCTGCCAAGTCTTTTACAATAAAACCATGAGATATCCTTCCTGAGATTCCCATTGCTGTGTGCAAAGCCACCCAGGGATTAGATATCAGTTTCCAAGGGCGACACTCATGTGTGCCCTTCTAAAATCCCAACACAATTCATGGCAATACTTCTTTGAGTTAAGTTCCACAACTCAGTCTCTAAAAGGAATCACACCAGTGTTCAAGCACAGGTGGACCCAGTCATCTCTTCCAACGGCCACACAAAGGACCACAATTAAAACCAAAACACTCCCACATGGCCCTCATCTTCTTCCATATAGACACTAATCATACCTTCTGGCTGTAGGTTTCCATGAGGGGTGGAGCCAAAGACAGTGTCCAAAATAAGCTCCCTTGCCCCCGTTTTCCTGAAGTCAGTGTGGCCAGGGCACCCTTCATGTGAACCAGGAGTGATCAAAGAGGCCTGCCGTTAATACTGCTCTGATTCTCCATTTTGAAGCCTACTGACTCTGGGGTAAAGATTCTTTATGTTAATTGGAGTATTGAGAAAACCAAAGCACCTATGGGCTAGCCTCTGCAGGGCTTTGAAGAACACCTTTGTCCCAAAGCATCCATAATCTCAATGATGAAGGTCAGGAACCATACAGAGGTAGGAGAGAGACTTCATCCACAATGACTGCTCTTTTGGCTCTTTTGGTTTTGGATGCACACATGGGATTTTTCTATAGATTCATCAGGTGGTGAGAATCTAAGCCACAGCCTCACACAGGGGCAAGAGGCTGATTAAGACACATCTCTTTCCAAAGCAATTAAGCAAAGAGGCACAGGTGATGCCTATTCATTTCCACTTGAAAACTGTTTTCTTCAGGCTTTACAAAGTGGTGGCCTGAGGAGAAGACCTTCCTGACATTCACGGTGTGGTGAGCCGCTTCTGCAGATTATGGTCACCATTGCAGGATGGTGCTGGCTCCACTGTGGTCTGTGACAAACGACTCCTTGTTTGGGAGAGTTGGTGCATGGTTTTTCAGCACCCTATGAGAAAGTTCCACGTGGCAGCTTCGGATTGGGGCTTGGGATGCTTTATTAAGGCTGGGAGGGGCATCCGACAAGGAATTAGAAGAAATATCAAGGGCCTGAATAAACTGCTGAAAGAAGATTCCTGAGTTGCGTCTTCCTTGCGGGCAAGGGGTCGCGACAAGTGGTGCCGAGACCCGGGAACCAGAACTTTCAGTAGTCAGGGTTGGTGCACCAGTTAGTCCCAGGTAAGTGGGACCCGCGATCAAAGCAGGGGTTAGTCCCAGGTAAGCGGGACCCGCGATCAAAGCGGGGTAGCTCCTCTGTAAAGCCAGAGAGAGCGGTACATTTTATTGCAGCTGCACTGTGTACTTTCGCTTTTACTTTCACTTTTGTTTTTTGTGCGTCTTTTGTTGTGTCATGGGTGCTGCATCTTCAAGTCCGCTTCTCCTGGCCCTAGATGGCCTGTTACGTTCCAAGGGCCTAGAAGTGAAACGTAGTACTTTACAGAGATTTTTACAGAAGACAGATATTGCTGCACCGTGGTTTGCGTTTTCGGGCAGCCTTACTATACCTAGCTGGGATAAATTAGGCACAGATCTTGACTTTGTTTCTGAGCAGGGCATATTAGAGGGTGGGGTGATACCCCTTTGGAAGATGATCCGTAGTTGCCTCGCAGATGGCAGATGTCAGGAAGCACTTACTAAAGGGCAGGAAGTTTTAGAGCAATTACATGAGGAAAGATCAGAGACGGCACAAAGTGAGGTAATTCAGGAGGATGGGAGTGTGCGGAGCGAGACACAGGGGAGGAGGCGATTGTCTCCAGCACGAAGTGAGGTATTTCAGGAGGATGGGAGTGTGCGGAGCGAGAAACAGGGGAGGAAATGATTGTATCCAGATCTCAGTACGCTGCGCACACTCCCATGCAAAAGTGGGTCAGAGGAGGAGGAGGATGAGGAGGAAGAGCTCGGGAGACTATCTCGTCAGCTAGGGAGTCTAACTATAGGAGAAGGGAACAAAAATAAACAGGAGCTCAAGGAAAATGATCCTCCGGATCCGTCGCCGTACGGTGGGGGTGTTTCGAGGAGAGCTTTCGATGCCCAAACATGGAGGGCTGTTAACGCTGAGATGGGTCTTGCTTATCCAGTTTTCCAGGATGACAATAGGGGAAGATTCCATGAGCCCTTAGATTTCAAAATTGTGAAGACCCTGGCGGAGTTTGTGCGCACTTATGGGGTGGATGCCGCCTTCACACTAACTCAGGTGGAGAGTCTGTCTAGATACTGTATGACTCCCTCTGATTGGGCTAGCCTTGTTCGGGCTTGTGTCTCTCTAGGTAAATATTTAGACTGGAGAGCCTTTGTGCTAGAGGGCGCGGTAGAGCAGGCCGCCCAAAACCATGCGGCGGGACACCCCCATTGGGACAAGGATATGCTTTTGGGACAAGGCAGATTTGCTAATCAACAGACAGGATTCCCTCCTGAGGCATATGATCAAATTAACAACATTTGCATTCGGGCATGGAAGTCACTTCCAAATAGAGGAGAGGTGTCTGGTAACTTGACTAAGATTCTGCAGGGCCCTACAGAACCCTTTTCAGATTTTGTAGCAAGGATGGTGGATGCCGCTGGAAAGATTTTTGGGGACCCTGATAGAGCCATGCCCCTTATCAAGCAATTGGTCTTTGAGCAATGCACCAAGGAGTGTAAAGCAGCAATCGCTCCTTATAAAAACAAGGGCATAGAAGCTTGGATAAAAGTGTGTAGAGAGCTTGGAGGACCTTTAACTAATGCAGGTCTTGCAGTTGCTGTCCTTCGGATTGCAAAAGGGGGCGGTCCTGGTGCTGGAACATGCTTCCATTGTGGTCAGTTCGGCCATTTCAAACGTGACTGTCGCAAAAAAGACAATTTTACTGGACCTCCTCGCGGTGGCCCTTCTAATGGCCCTCGTCAACCGGGGCTGTATCCAAAATGCAAAAAGGGGAAGCATTGGGCAAAAGAGTGTAGATCAGTGAGGGACATCCATGGACAGCCTATTTCAGCTGGGCCAAAAAACGGCCGAAGGGGTCCCCGACCCCAGGGCCCACAAATATATGGGGCAATGGAGAATGTCACACCCGAACCCGAGACATGGCCTTCTCTGCGCCATCCCATGAGACGCGGAGAGCCACTACAGGTGCCGCGGGATTGGACCTCTGTTCCACCTCCAGACTTGTATTAACACCTATGATGGGAGTCCAATTGGTGGAAACTGAGTTCAAAGGGCCTTTACCACCTGGCACTGTAGGTTTGCTAATTGGACGTGCATCCTCTATCCTACAAGGTCTTCATGTTTTCCCCGGAGTTATAAACCCTGATACTGTAGGGGCAGTAAAGGTTATAGTGGAAGCTCCAAGGGGCATTGTGTCTATCTCCCCAGGGGATCGGATTGCTCAATTGCTAATTTTGCCTAGTTTGCATAATCACTTCCCTGCTGACTCAAGGTCACGGACGGGAAATGAGATTGGTACCACCGGAGGAAATTGTGCCTATTTGTCACTGGATATGAGCAGTCGCCGCACCTTGGAATTAAGCATAGAAGGTAAATCTTTTGTGGGATTGCTGGACACAGGAGTAGATAGTACTATCATAGCCCTTAAGGACTGGTCTAGGGGATGGCCAGTGCAGGCTTCTGATCAATCACTAAGAGGACTTGGATATGCCCAAGCCCCTCAAATCAGCTGTAGACATCTATCTTGGAAGGACTCGGAAGGACACGATGGTACCTTTCATCCTTATGTACTTGATTTACTTATTTCTTTATGGGGCCATGATCTGATGAAAGACATGGGGTTCACTCTTATTAATGACTATTCCCCAGTGTCTCAACATATCATGCAAAATATGGGGTATAGGCCAGGTCTAGGACTAGAAAGGCACCTACAGGGGCGTAAGCATCCTGTGCAAGGTCATCAAAAGCTTAACAGGTTTGCTCTGGGTTTTTCCTAGGGGCCACTGGGGCTCCAATACCCATAACATGGCTCACCGAGGAGCTTGTTTGGGTGCCTCAGTGGCCTCTTCCCTCGGCTAAACAGGCAGCAGCCCATGATCTAGTCAAAGAACAACTTGATTTGGGTCACATCCAACCTTCTAATTCTCCATGGAATAATCCCATATTTGTCATTAAGAAAAAATCAGGGAAGTGGCGCCTACTGCATGATCTACGAGCAGTTAATGCTCAGATGCAACTTATGGGGCCCATTCAAAGAGGGCTGCCTCTGCTCTCCTCTGTTCCTCAAGGCTGGCATATAATTGTTATTGACATTAAAGACTGTTTGTTTTCCATTCCTTTGCCTCCTAAAGATTCACAACGTTTTGCTTTCACCCTTCCCTCGTGTAATCACGAAGAACCAGATCAAAGGTTTGAGTGGGTGGTGTTGCCGCAGGGGATGGCTAATAGTCCCACGATGTGCCAGATGTATGTGGGGAAGGCACTCACACCTCTCAGACATAAGTATTCCTCCACCAAGATCATTCATTATATGGATGATGTGTTATTTGCCGCAAAATTAGAACAGACAGTTAATGAGGCTTATAAAGAACTCGTGATGCTGTTGGCTCAACATGGACTGCACATCGCACCTGAAAAGGTTCAAACGGGGGATTCTATCAGGTATTTGGGAGCGACAATTGGGTATGACAAATTAAAACCGCAAAAAATTACCTCAGGACTCAAGATCTCCAAACTCTAAATGATTTTCAAAAATTGCTGGGAGATATTAATTGGATAAGAGGATATTTACATATTCCTAATATTGTGCTCCAGCCTTTGTATGCTACTCTTAAGGGTGATCCAGATCTTGCTTCCCCTCGTAGCCTCACTACAGAGGCTAGAGCGGCTTTTATAAAAGTAGAACAAGCTTTACAGCATGCCACTCTATGCAGGCTCCAGAGTGATAAACCTTTCCAGTTATGTGTGCTTGCCACTATGCGGCAGCCTACTGGAGTACTGTGGCAAGATGGGCCCTTACTATGGATCCACCCACATATATCCCCAGGAAAATCCTTAGAATATTATCCTGATGCTGTTGCAGCGTTGGCACTTAAAGGGATTCAACAAAGCATTCAATTTTTCGGCAATCACCTTCTTCTCTTATCATACCCTACACTAAAGCTCAACTTAATGTTTTATGTGCTACTCTAGCCAACTGGGCTATTTTGTGTTGCTCGTTTCAAGGGGGTATTGATTATCACTACCCTTCTCATCCATTACTCCATTTTGTTAAAGAACATCCCATCATTTTCCCTAAGGTAACTTCATCCAGTCCATTTCCGGGGGCTGTTAACATTTTTACTGATGGTTCCAAGTCTGGAATGGGAGCCTATGTAATTAATGACTCTCCCCCTATCCAGCATCAATTTGCTCCTGGAAATCCACAATGGGTAGAACTACAAATTGTTATTGAAGTTTTTAAACAGTGTTCTTTTCCTTTTAATCTTACTTCGGACTCCAGCTATATGGTACAAGCACTAAAAGTCCTGGAGGCCGTGGGAGCTATTAGTGATGCCCACAATGTGTCTGCTTACTTTACTCAGCTTCAACAGCTTATCTCTAACCGCACTGCTTCTTTTTATCCAATGCACATCCGGGCTCACACCCCTCTTCCTGGTCCGTTATCCCAGGGTAATGCCTGTGCGGACTTAGCCACTAGAGGTCAATTGATATGCTTGGCTTCCTCCTTAGAGGGGGCTAAGTTGTTTCACCAAAACTTCCATGTTAATGCATTAACGCTGCGCAGGCGTTTTTTCATTTCAAGAGTGGATGCTCGGCAGATAGTATTGCAATGTCCCCATTGTGTCACATTACTTCATTCCCCTAATTATGGAGTAAACCCATGGGGATTGAAGCCATTGGTTGTTTGGCAAATGGATGTGACACATATACCTGACTTTGGTAACCTTAAGTATGTGCATGTTTCCGTTGATACGTGCTCTGGAATTATCCATGCTTCTGCTTTATCTGGAGAAAAGGCACGTAATGTCATTACTCACTGTTTAGAGGCATGGGCAGCATGGGATGCACCTGCATCCCTTAAGACTGACAATGGACCTGCTTATACTGGCAGACATTTTACAGCTTTTTGTTCTATGGGAGTGCAACTTACTCATGGTTTGCCTTACAATCCTCAAGGACAAGGCATTGTTGAGCGTGCTCATCGCACCTTAAAGGAAACTTTACAAAAACAAAAGGGGGGAATAGGAGCTGAACACACTCCTAAAGAACGCCTGTCCTTAGCTCTCTTTACCATTAATTTTTTGAATTTGGATATTCATGGTCGCTCTGCGGCCGATAGACATGTGTCCCCTCAGCCCTCTGTGATTGGCTATGTTAAGTGGAGGGATGTTCTTACGGGCCAATGGAACGGCCCTGACCCCATGCTGACATGGGCACGAGGATCTGTATGTGTTTTTCCCCAGGATCATACGGAACCGTTGTGGGTCCCTGAACGCTTGACAAGAAGAGTCTCGACATCAACTGACCAGCAACAAGAAATACCACAACAATCCTGTGATGTGGATCTTCATTCTGCTAAGTGCTCTGGCTCTGGTGCTGGTGCCGATGGCACAGGCGACACCAATTCGGTGGTGGGCAGTGGCACGGGCATGGCCAATGCCGATGCCGGTTCATGGTAATTCTAGTGTCCTCCCCACTCTTTTTTCTACCTCATGTGAGATGTCTGCTCCCTGTGCCTCTCCTAGAGGGGACATGGAGAGCATTTTTAATCAATCTCAAGTTAATCTCACAGGAGTTTTTTGTTTCAGCCTTAGAAACGCTAATTGCATTAGCCTTAAGACCAAAAATTTGACTAACTGGGAGGACCCATTGCGGTCCAATCAGGTCTCAGAGAGCATTATCAGTGCTGTATTGAGCAAGGTAGTTTCGGGGAAGCAATCAGGCTCAGGTACCCCCGCAAACAGCAGCTCTGCTCTTAACATCACTACCTTGGCTATTATCTCCGAGGTACTAATCCCAGTGCCTCCTTCTTCTAGTAGTATTTATGATGCCACTCATTTCAAGGCCTCTCCTTACTGTTCCCCTAATCTTGGTTTCCCCCCAACATTTACGCCTTGTCAGGATCATTCTTGGGAGAAGCATCAAGTTGCTAAAGGTTTCTCCCTTTCCCCCTCTCTTAAGAGGTATGTTTATAACTTTAACAATAGTGCCAGCTCCTCTACAGGAGTAGGTTGGTCCTGGTTTCAATGGCAGATTTCCAATGAAAAGGGGGCTTCAGCCGATATTTCTGCACTGGCTCAGTTGGTAGGAGCCAAAAGTTGGCTGGCTAATGTTTCTGGTACTGTTAGTGAAAGTGAACGAGGTAATAGATTTACATCTGTTTCAGTCGACTCTCTGTTGTATAATGCCACATTGCCTCCTGCAATGGTCTGTGTCCAATCCCCCTTCTTATTCCTTTTGGCTAAGGCCACCTCTTCGGGGATGCTGGATTGTTCTCATACTACCTGTATCTTATCTGAGTGTTTGAATGGTTCCTGGACTGTAGCAGTGGTTATGAAAATTCCAACTTTTGTCCCAATCCCGGTCACTGCGGATCCTGATAAATTCCATATTGTTGAGCTACTTAGAGTCCGCAGAGATTTTGGAATCACAGCGGCTATAGTGACAGCCGTGGCAGTATCTGCTGCTGCAGCGGTTACAGCCGGAGTGGCTATGGCCAATCAAGTACAAACTGCTGCCACCATTAATCAAGTTGTCCAACAAACTTCCAGTATACTTGAATCCCAAAATACAATTAATCAACATATTTTGTCAGGGATTTTAGCTGCCAATCAAAGAATAGATTTACTCCAAGCTCAGGTAGAAGAATTGGCTGACTTGGTGCTTTTGGGTTGTGTTGACCAACGTGCACATTTATGCATAACCTCTGTCAGATTTAATGATTCCAGGAATGCTTCCCGCATCATTGGCGAATATTTGGCCAGAAATTGGTCCATGGAAGCGGAAGACCTGATCCAGTCTCAACTAACCCAGATAGCTGTCTTGAATAACACCAGTGTTGATCCCGTGACTTTGGGTCAATTCACCGATTGGATATCTTCTGCTTTTTCCTTTTTTAAAGAGTGGGTGGGGGTAGGCATTTTTGGTGCAATGTGTTGCTTCGGTATGTTTCTCTGTTTGTGGTTTCTCTGTCGCCTCAAGGCCCGCAATGCTCACGATAAGGCTATGATCATCCAAGCTCTTGCAGCTTTAGAAAATGGCAATTCACCTCAAGTCTGGCTTGCGCATCTTAAACAGTAAATCTTTGACATGGTCGTTGCACCCCAAGTTATTATAACATTGCACTGGGATCGGCAAGTCTTTCCTCGTTATTCTCTTAGTGTTGGAAAGCCCTTGCACTCTGCCGGTCTTGGTGCCATTGCACGCAGGTGGGTTTTCACACTAATTCTTCTCTATTGCCTTAAAGTCCGTGCCTTTCTTTCAGGGTGTTGTCAACTCGTTTGTCGTTGTGTACAGCCACAGTTCAGCCTCAGCTGTCCCCCTTCGTCCACCTTCGTCACGATACAGGATGCGAGGCAAGGCACTGCACTTGAGTGATCCTTGAAGTGGACCTCAAGGAGAGCATGTCCTATTGCATGCGGGTTTGATGTCCACGCCCCGCCCCACGAAAAAAGGCGTCTGCTGATATGGCTTCGGATCTGGGGAAGGGCCCTCCTTAGGTCTGAGCCATACTATGCAGCCACTTCTGCACAGTGGGATAGGACCTCTACTCTCGCCTGCATTGTTTTCAGAAAACAGAAGGGGGGAACTGTGGTGAGCCGCTTCTGCAGATTATGATCGCCATTGCAGGATGGTGCTGGCTCCACTGTGGTCTGTGACAAACAACTCCTTGTTTGGGAGAGTTGTTGCATGGTTTTTCAGCACCCTATGAGAAAGTTCCACGTGGCAGCTTCGCATTGGGGCTTGGGATGCTTTATTAAGGCTGGGAGGGGCATCCGACAAGGAATTAGAAGAAATATCAAGGGCCTGAATAAACTGCTGAAAGAAGATTCCTGAGTTGCGTCTTCCTTGCGGGCAAGGGGTCGCGACATCACGGCAACAGAAGAATAGGTAAACAAAAGGCCCAAAGCAGGGTTTCTCCACTGAGACTTTCCTGGTCACACTGATAATTGAGTTTTCTGAGATGTTCCCATTCCCTTCAGCTATCCAGTACATGGCCATGTCACAGAGTTTGGAGGTGGTACATATCTTGGACACAAAACCATGATCTTATTCTTGAGATTAGCTAGATTTCAGGAAGAATACCAGAACTTAGGATGGTAGTATGTGTTGCCCATCCACAAGGCAAGCCGCAGTCCATTCATAAATTGGGCAGGTTGAATGTTGGGAAGCTTTCTACTAGACAGGACACATCTATCGATGCATTCTCTTTTCTAATGTCTACAACCACGGACTCAGTGGGATACACAGACATTGAAGCACTCGCCTTGTGAAATGACTTACTAGAAACAATTCACAGCAAACCAATCAATCAAACTTTCCTACCTATTCTCAGAACATGAGACAAAACCACAGACCCACACGCACACCCACAACCACACAGACCCCCAAGTAGGTCTGTGACTATCCAGAGTGTCCTCTGACTGGTGAGCCATAATATATTGCCCCATAAGGGGCTGTCCTGTCTCAGATCTAGTCTCCATGGCCAACTCTGTGATGCTGTCAGGAGCCAGCAGTGAGCCACTACCTGATTTCTCAGGAAAGGCCCCTCTTCAGACCTTCCTGGGATTTGGCCATCCTCACATCAGTAGGTACCAAGAAAGACTGACTGTGTCCTTGGTAAATCCAAACAAGTTTGACCACTGGGACTTGGACTGGGACTGGCTCTGGGTGCCTGGCTTTTTGGATCCTAATTTCAGAGAGTTCCATAACAAAGGAAGTGAGGTGAGGTCACTTCCCTCAGGAACTGAATGAGGTCAGTACATTGGCAACCACTTTGTCCTAACAGTTGCTTCCAGATTCTGATGAGATGGAGGCTGCACCTACTTCTGTGACATTTTAACAATTTAGAATGGTATATCAACCATAGGCACCCGGGAACAGCTCTCCACACAGGCCTTGTTTTGTCCATATTCTCTACATTCAGAGGGGAGAGGATAATTCAGATACATCCTTTTGTCCTGACTGGGTTGTTTGCCATGGAAGATGACTTTTGCTCTCTAAGGTCCTTCATTGCTGCCTACATCTTCTCAAAAGATTATTTCTGCATGGACTTTTGAAGTTCTCAGCTGGTGGAGGATCCCCTACCTTCCTGTATTGAAAGACCAACTCTGTCCCTGCTCTTCTGTAAAGTGAGATTGAGGGAACAGTGTATGGTTAGGGTTAATAGCGTGTTCGATTTGGGTTAGGAATCATTCTGCTATATGAATAATGGTATTGGGAACCTGTGATATTTATAAGAATATAGACGTGAAATACATGCATGAGATCAGAGACCTAGGAAAGATTTGAAGCCCAGAAATGCATTGTACCCTTGATTGGTATACTTAGCTTGAATTATGTTCTCCACCAAGGTCTCAGATAAATCGATATACAATGGCATAGGACCGTGTACCTCGGGTGATTGAATGTAGAAGAGAACATCCAGTCAAAAAGGGATAGTCCGTACGATTAGGAAGATACTCAGTATGTTTAGGAAGAATAGTGAGTCTAGGAGTTGGACCAAAAGTTCTTTTGCAATAGGGTTTTGGTTTGAGAATGTAAATGTCAGCACATGTGAAGGGACAGTCACAATGATGAACTGAGGAAAATATGTAGGAAAGCAGATATCAATAGGGACCTTAGGAAATCAGCCAAAGTATAAGGTGAGTGATAGGATTGGATATTGTCAACAGGCGTGAGGTTGAATATATAATCTTAGGAAGAAACAAATATGTAGTCACCAATAGGATTGACATTTGAGAGCATTAGGCAACATGGACATGGATGTTTTTAGTAATCCATGCTCACTTTCCAATTAGGCTCTGGCACAATCATAAGTGTGACCTTTGCCTTTTGTGTCCAGAGTACTTCTGTGGTAAATGTATATGTAGATAAGGTGACATGAGTATTTCTTACACCATTACAGGGAGCAATATTCTGAAAACTTATACATTATTACTGGGGCTACAAATAGGTGTACCCTGTGTTGATGATTATAGAGATGATGCATGAATAGACCATATTGTGAATAAAGTATATTACTGGTTCCAACTTTATATAATGGATTGAATTTACATCTGAAAATATATAGGAAATCTTATATTGATATATACACATTCATTCCAATCAGTTATATATCTAATGGTAATATTAGGGTTACGGTTTATCATGAAGAGTGTGTGAGTTTTGCTTCAAAAATAATTATGGAATCGAAAAAATGTTTTTAGAAAGAAGTCTAGTGAAAGGACCAATAAAGAAACAAGGAGGAATACATGTGTTCTGAAGTAGGAAGTAATTGAATGTGAACCAAATGCCTATAAATTTGTGAACATGTGGATGAAAATATATATCCTATGATGTCCAAAAACTGAAGAAATTGTAATGTACCAGTGTTGAATAAAAATGAACTTCAAAATACACATCATGTCCCATAGGAATCTACTTGCATTGATGTTAAACTGGGTCAGTTACTGTTGAAATATTAGGATTTGTAAGCACCATTCAATGAAGTTAGTTTTCAGTACTAGGAAACCAATATGTATTTCAGCTGGTTTAGTATTTCTGAGAATAATCTTGTGAAATGTTGTTTATAAATACACATGCAGGAACATGAATGAATTTATGGAGTGTATAATAAGACACATATATTTCATATTTTGGAAAATCTGGAGAATACACACACACACACACACACACACACACACACATTAATATGTAGCAATACATATGCCAATCGAAATTCATCATGAAATATAATTCATCCACATATCCAAAAATATTCATTTTGATGAACATGGATTTATGTATAATGTTTTTCACTAGGAAGCTCACCCATAGGTTGAATTTTCAGTTCCATCAGTATTTAGGGGGAGTCATCTCTTCTCATAATTTTTATATTACAAAGTCAGTGAGCTCACAATAATGTACATGTGATACCATGTAGGATACTATACATGCATAAAAAAATACATGTGCTGAATAGGCTACAGAGTAAGGAAGACAGGAATTTACATATGTGGTAACTTTAAAAACTAATGGAGAAATATTACAATGAAAAGTTGACTAGATATATAGCACATACACTTGATAAAGCAGAAGGCAAATCCAAGTATACACCATGCTTCCTATGAAAGGCCTGTATTTATATTCAGTTAGGTTTCTTTTCTCCAGGATATTAGGATTAGTACTCAGAGTCTAGTAGGGTATGGGTTAGTGTCAGGGATTCAGTATTTCAAATGGAAAATATGAAAATGAATCTAATGTGCATGCAAACATGTGCTACACATAAATCTTCCCACTCTCATCCAGAACAATGCCTAGACATAACCATCGCTCCAAGTAAGACACAATTAGAGGAAAGGAGTTAGAAAATCTGTGAATACATATGTGGAAGGGAAAATGCTCAGGAGTTCACAACACTGGAGTTGGAAGAACAGTTTCCAAAAGTAAGGGAGAGGGTAAACACTCCACAAACATCGAGCTCTGCTGGTCTAAAGACTTCGTGAAAAACTTCCTCTAAGGTTGGGCACATGAAATATATGTAATTGTCAGAAGATTTAGCTTCGTTTGTAGTGACACCATCAAATCTGGGTCTGCATCTATGTGACGTGGACGACATGGTTCCTTATTTTCTAATGAACATGACGCAGCAGTTCAGAATTCTCTCTTTGTAGGTAAACTGTGGCCACTGGGAGCTAAGTGTCTCCCCGTGTGGTCTGTGAAGCCATTTGGTCATCCTCCACTTTTTGTGGTGTTTCTTACTGCTACACTGTGAGTTTGGTATTGGCTTCACGAAATACAAGGAGTTCAACTGGGACACAATGCTGGAGGGAGTTATGTCACGTATGGTTGGTCAGGGTCTCCAAGAGAATGTATGAACCAGGCTTCTATCCCACATAGCTTTCCTCCTTGACTATAGCACCCTGATTCTGAACATTGCCTTGAAACCTCTAAATAAAACAAGATGCCTTTACATATAAGGGTCTGCTGCCTGCACCTTGTCAGTCACAAGGCTTTTTGAAGCCAATGTCAGATCCAGGTGGTCCTACCAAATATATTTATTTACACACCTACTGTCCACTGCTCTACATCCACTACTCAGCAGGCTCCAACTTACTGGTATCTCTGTTCTTCACCATTTTCACAAAACCCAGTCAATCAAGGCACTATTTGGTACACTCATGATCATCAACATGATATCCAAAGGTTCTCCAGTGCCATCTGGTAATGGGAATTTCAAAAATTTCATGGTACTTGTTTAGCCATTTTTCAAGGATGAAATTGAAGGCACTGTGGATTTCAATTCAGGAACCATTAAATGGTGAGGAAGCTAATTTCAATGAAAGCTCTGGAGAATTCTCACAGGCAAGGCTTCCCAAAAAGTGGCCAAAAGGTCACATGAATCCAGGCACAATGATGTGTACTATGTGAGGTCCATGTGTTTTCTGACTCTCAACTATGGCTGCCAAGTCATTAAAAAAAAACATGTGATAACCTGGCTGAGATTCTCAGTGCTCTATGCAAAGCCACCCTGGACGAAGATCTCAGTTTCCAAGGGCGACTCTCATGCATGGCCTCTTAAATCCCAACACAATTCATGGATATACTTTTCTGAGGTCAGTTCCAGAACTCAGTCTCTAATGGGAATCACAGCAGAGTTCAAGCCAAGGTGTACCCAGTCACCTCTTCCAACTGCCACACAAATGACCACAATTGAAATCAAAACACTCCCACATGGCCCTCATGTTCTTCTATATTGACACTCATGATAAACTCTGGCTGGAGTTTTCCAAAAGGGGAGCATCCCTAGTCAGTGTCCAAAATAACCTCCCTTGCCCCTCATTTGCCTAAAGTCAGGGTGGCCTGGACACCCTTCCTGTGAACCAGGAATGATCAAATAGGCCTGCCATTAATACTTCTCAATTATCCAAATTGAGGTCTTCTGACTGTGGGGTTTAGACTCTTTATGTGAATTAGTGTCATGAGAAATCACTAGCACCTATGGGCTAGCCTCTGCAGGGCTTTGAAGAACTCATTTGATCCAAAGATCCCTCTTCTCACTTGATGGAATTCAGGAACCTTACAGAGGAAGGCGAGAGACTTCATCCACAATGACTGCTCTTTTGGCCATTTTGGTATTGGACACATGGGATCTTTCTTTAGATCCATCAGGTGCTGAGAATCTAAGCCACAGCCTCACACAGGGTCAAGAGGCTGATTCAGACACATCCGTTTCCAAAGCAATTAAGCAAAGAGCCACAGATGATGCCCATTTATTTCCATTTGAAAACTGTTTTCTTCAGGCTTCACAAAGAGGTGGCCTGAGGCAAAAAACTTTCTGACATTCAGAGCAACAGAACAATAGGTAATTAGAAGTCCCAAAGCAGGGTTTTTTTCACTGAGACTTGTCAAAAGCCAGTGGTGAGCCACTACCTGCTTTCTCATAAAAGGGCCCTCTTCAGAGCTTTCCTGGCATATGGACATCCTCACATCTGTAGGTACCAAGATAGACTGACTCTGTCTTTGGTAATTCAAAACTAGTGACACCACTGGGAGTAGGACTGGGACTGGCTCTGTATGCCTGGCTCCCTGGATGCCAAGTTCCATCACCAAAGAAGTGAGGTTAGGTCACTTCCTTCAGGAACTGAATGAGGTCACGGCCTTGGCAACCACTTTGTTCTAACATTTGCTTCCAAGGGTCCCATGAGATGGAGGCTTCCCCTACTTCCTGTGACACTTTCACATGTTAAAATGGTATATCAACCATAGGCACCTGGGAACAGCTCTCCACACAGGCCTGATTTGGTCCATCTTCTCTACATTAAGAAGAGAGAGAGGCCGATTAAGACACAACCCTTCACCTGACCAGGTTGTTTGCCATGTAAGATGACTTATGCTCTCTCAGGTCCTTCATAGCTGCCTACGTATTCTCCAGGGATCCTTTCAGCATGGACCTTTGAAGTTCTCATCAGGTAGAAGATCCCCTACATTCCAGTATTAAAAGACCAACTCTGTCCCTGCTCTTCTGTAAAGTAAGATTGAGGGAACACTGTATGTTTAGGGTTAATAACAGGTTCAGTTTGGGTTAGGAATCATTTTGTGGATGAATACTGGTATTGGCATCCTGCGATACCAATAAGAATATAGAGGTGAACTGTATGTATGAAAACAGAAATCCAAGAAAGATTGGAAGGCCAGAAAAGCATTGGGCTCTTGATTGTGATACTTAGAATTGAATTACGTTCTGCACAGATGTCTCAGATAAATCGATATACAATGGCATAGGACCTTGTACCTTGGATGATTGAATGTAGAAGAGAACATCAAGTCAAACAGGGATAGTCGGTAGGATTAGGAAGATAGTAGGTAGGTTTAGGAAGAAGGGTGAGTGTAAGATTTGGAATAAAATTTCTTTAGCAATAGGATTTCGGTTAGAAAATGAATTAAAATGTAAGCACATGTGAAGAGTCTGTCACAATGATGAACTGGGGAAAATATGTAGGTAAGCCGATATCAATAGAGACATTATGAAATCAGCAAAGTAATAAGTGAGAGATAGGCTTAGACATTTCAAAGGGTTGAGTTTGAATATGCAATCTTAGGAAGAAACAAATATGTAGTCACCAATAGGATTGACATTTGAGAGCATTAGGCAACTTGGACATGGATGATTTTAGTAATCCATGTTAATTTTCCATTTAGGCTTTGGTACAATCATATATGTAAATTTGAATTCTGTGTCCAGAATATTTCTGTGAATAAATGTATATGTAGATAAGGTGACATGAGTATTTCTTCCACCATTTCTGGGAGCAATATTGACTGACTACTTCTGACTGATAGGTACAGATTCTTTATGTGATTTGGAGTCATGAGTAACCCAAGCACTTCTTCAGGTCTTGAAGAACTCATATGACCCAAAGGATCCCTATTCTCACTTGATGGATGTCAGGAATTTTTGGGAGCCATCAGCCAAGTAGGTATGACAATTTCCTTGCCAGCGTACCCCCATGTTTCTTTAGTGGAAGGACTCATGGAAATAGGACATTTTCCAGGACATTGCATGTAAGGTGACCTTGCTCAAGGACCAGGGCAGGATCCGTGTTTAGGGTGTTCCCCCTTTAGAATAGGGCAGTTTAGCATAATAGGAGATTAGGGTGTTCCCCCCTTAGAATAGGGCGTATCCTGCTGCTGATTTCCTCTTGAGTTCTTAGGGTCAGACAGTATATTTTGGGAGACAGAAGCCCATGTGGAGTGGATTTGGGCAGAGTAGTGGATTTGGGCAGAGAACGTGGATTCCCCCAGAATGTGTTTGTAGACGGCCGGTGTGAGTTCGGGAATAAAGAATTGCTGTTTGAATCTACAAGTTGTGTGGTGGCTCGTGATTTGTGCCCAGCCAGAGACTGCGGCAAGGAATCTAACAGAGGAAGGGAAGATACTTCATCCACAATGACTGAACTTTTTGCCATTTTGGTTTTGGATGCACACATGGGATCTTTCCTTAGATCCATCAGGTGCTGATAATCTAAGTCACAGCCTCACACAGGGCCAAGAGGCTGATTGAGACACATCCCTTTCCAAGGAAATTAAGCAAAGAGCCACAGGTGATGCCCATTCATTTCCATTTGAAACCTGTTTTCTTTAGGCTTCACCAAGGGGTGGCCTGAGGATAAGACCTTCCTGACATTCAGGGCAACAGAAAAATAGGGAAGCAAAAGGCCCAAAGCAGGGTTTCTGCACTGAGACTTTCCTGGTCACACTGTCCCTGCTCTTCCGTAATGTTAGATTGAGGGAAAAGTGTATGGTTAGGGTTAATAACACGTTCGATTTGCGTTAGGAATCATTCTGCAGGACGAATATTGGTACTGGGAATCTGCAATATTTACAAGAATATATAGGTGAAATATAAGTATGAAAACAGAAATCTAGGTAAGATTTGAAGCCCAGATGGGCATTGGGCCCTTGAGTGGGTTACTTAGCTTTGAATTATGTTCTGCACAGATGTCTCAGATAAATCTATATACAATGGCATAGGAACTTGTACCTTGGATTATTGAGTGTCGAAAAGTACATCAAGTCATAAAGGGAAAGTCCGTAGGTTTAGGATGATAGTCTCTAGGTTTAGAAACAACAGTGAGTATAGGATTTGGACCAAAAGTTCTTTAGCAATTTCTTTTCAATAAGAGAGTGAATGTAAATGTCAGCACATGTGAAGAGTCAATCACAATGATGAACTGGGGAAAATATGTAGGAAAGCAGATATCAATAGACACATTAAGAAATCAGCAAAGTATAAAGTGAGGGATAGGATTAGACATTTTCAACAGGCTTGAGGTTGAATAAATAATCTTAGGAAGAAACAAATACATAGAATTTATCAATAGGATTTACATTTGAGAGCATTAAACAACGGGGACATAGATATTTTTAGTAATCCTTGCTCATTTTCCTTTTAGGCTTTGCTACAATCATAAGAGTGAGTTTTGCTTTCTGTGTCCAGAATATTACTTTGTTAAAATTTATATGTAGATCAGGTGACATGAGCATTTCTTCCACCATTACTGGGAGGAATATTTTGAAGACGTAATTGGGGAACAAAGTATAGTACCCTGTGTCAATGTATATAGAAATAATGTATGAATAGACCATACTGTGAATAAATTATATAACTGGTTCCAACTTTAAATAGTGGATTGATTTGATATCTTAAAATATACAAGAAATCTTAAATTGATATACATACATTCATGATAACCAGTTATACACTAACGGTAATATTAGGGTTATGGTTTATCATGAAAAGTGTGTGAGTTTTGCTTCAATTATGATTATGGAAATCGAAAATAATGTGTTTGGAAAGAACTCTCATGAAAAGACCAGTCAAGAACCTTGGAAGAATATATGTGTTCTGAAGCAACAGGTGATTGAAATTGAAACAAATGTCTATAAATTTGTGAACTTGTGGTTGAAATATATATCCTATTTTGTGCATAAACTGAAGAAATAGTAATGTACCTCTGTTTAATAAATATGAACCTAAAAATACACATCATGTACCATGGGACACTGCTTTCATTGTTGTTGAACTAGGTTTTACTGTAGAAATATTAGGATTTGTATGCACCATTCACAGAAGTTAGTTTTCAGTACTAGGAAACAGATATGTATTTCAGGTGGATGAATATTTCTGAGAATAATCTTGTGAAAAGTTGATCATAAATTCACATACATGAATATGAATGATTTTAAGGAGTGTATAATAAGATTCATATATTTCATATTTTGAAAAATATAGAGAGTGTGTATATATATATAAATATATATATATACACACACACACACACACACACACACACAGACAGACATTAAAAACAAGCAATATATTTGCCAATCGAAATTCATCATGAAATATATATCATCCACAGGTGCAAAAATATTTATTTCACCGAAAATGGATTTATGAATAATGTTGTTCTACTAGAAAGCTCACCCATAGGTTGAGTTTTCAATTCCAACAGTATTTAGGAGGAGTGATCTCTTCTCATAACTTGTATCTGCCTCGTCTGCAACCTCACAAAAATGTAGGTGTGATAACAGGTAGGATTCTATATGTGCATATAAAAATACATGTGCCGAACAGTCTACAGAGAAAGGAGACACCAATTTGTTGAGAGCCACAGCTGAAGGGGCCCCAGCAAACTTCCTGCTCCCAGAAACATCCACCTGCCAGGTGATTGTTGGCTCACAGCGGCCCCAGCAACATCTAGCTGATTGGCTCCTCTGTGGTGATGCTCATTGGAGATGCTCATTGAGCTTTTTCCCCGCCCTTTCCGACTGCCAGCTGATGATTGGCTCACAGCAGCCCCAGCAACATCTAGCTGATTGGCTCCTCTGCGGTGATGCTCATTGGGCTGTTTCCCTGCCCTTTCAGACCACAGAGCTGCTCATTGTGGGACTTTTTTGGCTCCACCCACGTGACCCAGCCAAACGGCATCAAGAGGAGGAGGATTGTGGGAGGTGGAGAGGCTTGTGGGTGTGACAGAGACTTTACAAGGAAGACAGTGGTGGCAGTTGGGCTCTGAGGGTTTTTTTTCCTGAGAAGCTGTTTTGTTTGTCATTTGTGGTTCTAAAAATAAAGTTTGTTTCTTTTGAAAAGTGGCTTTTGAATCATGCCCAGGAAGACTGCAGCGTTTGGTGGCTCGCATGGGGAGTGACTGAGGGTAAGTGATAAGGTAAACTGCTCTCCCCTGAGGGCAGGGTGAGAGGATGGGTAGCCATTTTAGGATTCCTCTTTTGTTTTGCTTCACTTTTGTTTTAACTTTCCTGTCCATAGAGATGAGTGAGATGGAAGAGAAACCTCTCACATCTGAGGAAAAATTATTTACGTCTGAGGAACAGATACTGAGAAAGGACTGATTCACATGTCAGGAGGATAGAAAGGCCATAATGACTTTTTGTTGTTCTCTTTTTATTTCATTCTGTCTCGGTTTTGTTTGGCATCATCTTGTTGGGTTGTATTATAGTAGAAATACGGGATCAGAAATTAGTAAAAAACAAACTGAAAGACTGTTAAGTAAATTGTTAGAGGAAGGAGGCATCTCATTAAAGTCAAGAACAGTCAGGGCATACGTTGATACAATACAAAAATGTAGCCCATGGCTTTTTAAGGAGGAGTTGTTAAATATACCATAATGGAACCATCATGGTGAAAATTAAAAAGAGGAGAAAAGAACAGCCCAGGGACTCTGCCAGTTGAAACATTGCCATTGAGGACGTTCATTTCTGTTTTGCTTAGTCCAAAGACTTTAGTTCAGACAAAGATAGAGGAACAAAGCTTAGGACAGAAAATGCCATCAGGGGAAAAGTTACAAAAGGAGACTGCTACTAACAACTTTCTATCATCAGAGGGTGTAAGTGTCCAACCAACAGTGCCACCTCTACAGGAGACTGTTACTAACACCATTCTATCACCAGAGTATGTAAATGTCCAAATAACAAGGCCACCTCCATATGCTGGGAGGCACCCAAACCCCGCAGTTGATAGTTCGGATCCTGAGACAGGATCTCAAGTATTAACATGCCCTTTATTTGAGGTAGGAGGGCAGCGAATTCACCATGCTTTAAATTTCAAAATAGTGAAGCAGCTAAAAGAGGTTGTAACAACCTATGGTCCTCAAGCACCCCTCATTGTAAGCTTGGAGGAATCCATTAACAACTTGAATATGACGCCAGTAGATTGGGCTAATATGTGTAAAGCTGTGCTAAATGGAGGTCAATACCTGTTATGGAAGGTTGCCAATGAGGAATTTTGCAAGGAGACGGCTAGGCGAAATGCAGAAGCTGGTTATCCTCAGAGAAATCTAGATATGTTGTTAGGAAAGGGACCCTATGAGGATCAGCAGCAACAAATTGCATATAATCCTGGTGTATACACACAAATTGCTGCAGAGGCAGTTAGGCCATGGAAGACTTTACAAGGACATGGAGGTTTACAAGGTCAATTATCTAAGGTAATACAAGGAGCTAATGAATCTTACGCTGAATTTGTAGATAGGCTTATTCAAATCGCTACCAGAGTTTTTTGGGAATACAGAACTAGCAATGCCATTAATAAAACAACTGGCTTATGACCAAGCAAATCGTTGGTGTAGAGATATCATTAGACCATGGAAACATGAAGATTTAAACACATATATTAAATTATGTAGAGACATTAATGAATAAGAGCAAGTCGTGGCAGCTGCAGTAAAACAGGCTTTAGATGCCAGAGACATCAATGAACAAGGGCAATTTGTGGCAGCTGCAGTAGAACAGGCTTTAGATGCAAGGCCAGGAACATGCTACAATTGTCAACAAACAGGATATTTTAAGAGGAATTGCTCCATAGGAGGAGGGTTTAACAAAACTAGATACCAAAGGAGCAGAATAATTGGTATTTGCCCACGATGCCATAGAGGGAGACACTGGGCTAATGAATGCCGTTCTCAAACCCCCATAGAGAATATCTCATTATCAAAAAACGAACAAGGACCAGCTGTTTACCCACGATATCATGGAGAAAGGCATTGTGCTCGATTGCCAAAAAATGGACAGGGGTCCCAATGCTCTGGGGCCAAAAACCTCAAATATATGGAGCACTGGAGGAACACAGCAACCCCATCAGGGTAGTGCCCAGGACACATTGTCCATCATACGCCTCATCAGACAAATCAGAGAGAGTGCAGGGTTGGACATCTGTGCCTCCACCAGATCAGTACTAACTGCAAAGATGGGGGTTCATATCATTCACACAGGGGTGAAAGGACCTCTTTCCAAAAAAACAGTAGGCTTATTATTGGGACGCAGCTCTTCTAATCTAAAAGGACTTATGATAAGTCCTTGGGTAATTGATCGCTTCATTATGAAGGTGAAATAAAATTTATAGCAAGTTCTCCAAAGGACATATCAGTAATTGCACCAGGAGAAAGAATAACACAGTTACTAATAATACCCAGGTTACATGATAAATTTTCCAGTCATGCTGTAGAAAGAGGTTCCAAGGGATTAGGCTCCACAGGTTTAGATTGGGCTATGCTTTCTTTAAATTTAGATTCTCGCCCCATGCTAAAACCAAATATTCAAGGACATGAATTTAATGTGCTACTGGATACAGGTGCAGTCCTTAGCATCATCTCTCATCAAGAATGGCCAAAACATTGGCAATTACAACAAGCCACTCAAACGCTTTGAGACCTAGGAGTGGCGACTAATCCCCATAGAAGTGCAATGGTATTAGATTGGAATGATTCTGAGAGATGTGAAGGAACTATACAGCCATATGTATTGGATCATCTTCCTGTAAATTGATGGGGACGAGATGTCCTAGATCAATTAGGTTTGACATTAACAAATAACATCAATCAAAATGCACCCACTATTATGGCTAGAGAAGGTTTTTTGAAAGGAAAAAGATTAGAAAAACTAGAACAAGGTATAGCAGCACCAATTCAAATAGACCAAGCAACAGACAGACTTGGGTTGGATTTTCAGAAAGGGCCACTGAGACAATAAAAATTACTTGGAAATCAGAAAGACCAGTATGGGTTCTTCAGTGGACCCTGACTAAAGAAAAGATACAATCACCCCAGGACCTGGTCAAACAACAATTAGCGGAAGAACATATACAACCTTCTGTATCTCCCCATTATACTCCCATTTTTGTCATCAAAAAGAAATCTGGTAAATGGAGATTATTGCAAGACTTAAGAGCCATTAATAATGAGATGGTTATTTTTGGACCTGCTCAGTCGGGGATCCCTCAATTGTCTGCTTTGCCAAAAACTTGGTATGTTTTAGTTATACATATTAAAGATTTTTTTTTTCAATTCCAATTCTTCCTGAGGATAGTCCACGTTTTGCATTTACTATCCCTGCACTGAATCATGAAGGTCCTGATCAGAGGTATGAGTGGAAAGTACTCACTCAAGGGATGCCTAACAGCCCAACTATGTGTGAAATTTATGTTAACAAAGTAATCCAGCCACTTAGAAATCAAAATTCTGAAATACAAATATTTCACTATATGGATGATGTATTATTAGCACACAAAGGTAAAAACGCATTGCTAGAATGTTATGCAACACTTACAAACTTATTAAAAATTATAATCTAGAGATAACAATTGATAAAGTACAATTAAATTTTCCAATTAATTATTTAGGAGTTCTATTATCCTCAACCATGGTCAGTCCACCAAAAATTCAAATACGAGTAGATCAACTGCAATCAATTAATGACTTTCAAAAGTTATTAGGAGACATAAATTGGATAAGGCCTTATCTAGGTATACAAAGAGGAGAGTTGGGACCTTTATTTGATATCCTAAAAGGTCCATCTGATCCAAATTCACCCAGAATGTAAACGCCTGAAGCAAGAAAGGCATTAAAAATCATTGAAACATATATGGGAAATATGCATCTGGATAGATTTGATAAAATATTGCCTTTATTATTTATTGTACTACCAACAAAAAATATTCCTACAGGAGTATGTTGGCAAGAAGCTCCATTATAATGGATTCATTTTTCTTATTCTTCTAACACTATAATTAATAGGTATCCCAAGGCTAACGGACAATTAATACTCATAGGAATAAAAGCAGCAAAGTGAGTGTTTGGAATTTCTCCCAACAAAAGTATTACTCCATACACTATGAATCAAATTGATTAATTAGCTAATGAGTTAAATACTTGGGCAATAATCATGTGTAAATCTAATATTTCTTTTGATACCCACTTACCATCTAATCTTATATTGTCTTTTTGGTCATCTCATCCTGTAATTTTTCCAAAAATGACAAGAAAACACCTATCATGAATGCTCCAAATATATTCATTGATGGGTCAAATAATGGTACAGCAGCAATTGTTACACCTGATCAAACTGTTACATTTTTAATACCCCAACAATCAGCTCAAAACGTAGAGCTTAATGCAGTATTATAAGCTTCTGTGATGTTTAAAGATTCTGTGTTTAATTTATTTTCCAATAGTCAGTATATAGTTAATGCTATAGTATCCCTTGAAGATGCTGGTAGGATTTCCCCTTCCTCTACTGTTTTATCTTTCCTTTCCACTATACAAAGTCTAATCTGGGACAGAAAAGATCCATTATTAATAGGACATATCAGGGCACATCCAGGATTGCCTGGAGCCCTTAGTTTGGGCAATGATTTAGCAGATAAAACTACACATGACATACATACATATTTTCTCTACACTAGAAGAAGCTATAAATTTTCATAAAAAGTTGCATATCAATGCTAACACTTTACAAAAGCATTTCAAAATAACTAAGTAACAAGCTAGACAAATAATAAAACAATGTCAAAATTGTGTGACCATTTTACCACAAGTTAATCTTGGAGTCAATCCTAGAAGATTGATACCTAACCATATTTGGCAGATGGACGTCACACACTTGCCAGAATTTGGAAAATTAAAATATTTGCATCTTACAGTTGATACTTCTTCTGGATTTTTGTTGGGCTCCCTTCATGCTGGAAAAAAACTAAAGATGTTTTATCTCATTGCTTACAAAATTTTGCCACTTGGTCATTCCAAAAGAGTTAAAATAGATAATGCCCCTTGTTATACTTCTAACTCTTTTAAACAATTTTGCTCATCATTTGGCATTACTCATATAACAGGAATCCCATGCAATCCACAGGGACAAGGCAGAGTTGAAAGAGCACATCAAACTATTAAAATGTACTTATTAAAGTAAGAAGACGGAATTGGGAAGAGATATAAATTCCCCAAAGATGAACTTAAAACAACCCTTTTTAACTCTAAACTTTTTAAATTTGGATTTTCAGGACTTAGTGCTGCAGAAACGCATATGTGTCCAAAAAATGTGTATAAGCCCAAGGTACTTTGGAAGGATATTCTAACAGGACAATGGAAAGGTCCTGACCCATTAATTTTCTAGAATTGGGTGTCTGTTTGTGGGTTTCCACAGGAAGAACAGCAGCCAATTTGGATTCCAGAGAGATTAACTAAGGTTCTGACTCAGTGATTGCCTAAAGTCGGGGGTCTGTTTATGTGTTTCCACAGGGAGAACAGCAGCCGATTTGGATTCCAGAGAGATTAACTAAAGCAATTTCTATAGACCAAAATAAGATGATTTGGCTCAAATCCATAACAGCTGATGTGCAAAACTCCAGTTTGGCTATCCTTACATCGGCGACAGAACAGGGATGCTTTTTTCAATATCTATTTTATTATTGCCCTTTACCACATCATGAAGTTCTCTTTTGTTTTTTGAGCTCATACAGACCTAGGTTAATGTTTTCCTGATCAGTTCTATTTTTTGTCTATAGAGTTTTTAAACATTGCAATGATGATTTCACCTGTAAAAAGTTATAAGGCCTTTACTATTATATTATGTGTTGTATGTATTTATTATGTGTGCACACTTGTGTTTTGTGTTATATGTTTGAATGTGTGTATGTCCATATATCATATATGATGAGTGCTCATGAAAAAATGGGTCCATTTTTTTTTAATTCACGTGAATTAAATAGTTTAATTTAAATGGGGTAAACAACTGTTCAGGATTGTTTTAATATGTGAAAAAATAGGAGGTTAACAGACCTGTTTTTTTACTTTTACCTTTTTTTTCATTATATTTAATAATTCTCTTCAAGATAATGTAAATTGTTATGAAAATTGTTTTCTTTTAGTGCCTTCTGGAATGTTACATAATTTTTTCTTTAGCCATTATTGCCAGAATTCCTATCTTTATCCCAGTGCTGGTGAAGACAAAGATAAAACCAATATACAGGTTCTGCAATACCCATCACTGAACTGCTTGCAGAACTTGCTTGGAATATGTATTACTTGTATGCATTGTGAACTCACTTGTATGCATTGTGAACTATCTGCTGGTGCAGCGAATTGTGGTAGTGTTTGGATACTTATGCTGATTCTGTCATCAGTGGTACAATTTTTCCAAAAGGAGCCCTCAATTGGCTTGGTGTATCTTCCCTATTCTCGTTTGATAGAGGTCAGGAAACTTACAGAGGAAGGCGAAAGAATTCATCCACAATGACTGCTCTTTTGGCCATTTTTGTTTTGGATGCACACATGGGATCTTTCTTTAGATCTATCAGATTCTGAGATTCAAAGCCACAACCTCACACAGGGCCAAGAGGCTGATTCAGACACATCCCTTTCCAAAGCAATTAAGCAAAGAGCCACAGGTGATGCCCATTCCTTCCATTTGAATACTGTTTTCTTCAGGCTTCACAAAGGGGTGGCCTGAGGCAAAGACCTTCCTAACATTCAGGGCAAGGGAACCATAGGTAAGCAAATTGCCCAAAGCAGGGTTTCTCCACTGAGACTTTTCTGTTTACAATGATATCTGAGGTTTCTGAAATCTTCCCTTTCCCTTCAGCTATGCAGTACATGGCCATCTCACAGAGTTTGGAGGTGGTACATATCTTGAACACAAAACAATGAGGCTATTCTGGAGAGAGGCCAGAATTCAGGAATAAAACAGGAACTTAGGAAGATAGTAGGTGTTGCCTGTCCATAAGACAAGCAACAGTCCATTCATAAAAAGGGCAGAATGAATGCCTGGAAGCTTCCTACTAGACAGGACACCTCCATTGATGCATTCTCTTTTCTAAAGACTACAACAACGGACACAGTGCATATATAGACATAGAAAAACTCGCCTTGTCAAATGACTTACTAGAAACAGTCGACTCAAAACCAAACAAACCACCTTTCCTACCTATTCTCAGAACATGAGACAAAACCATGAACTCACACCCACACCCACAAAGGAACCTCCTTCCCACAAGTAGGTCTGTGACTATCTGTAGTGTCCTCTGACTGGTGGACCATACTATGTTCTTCCAAAATGGCCTGTCTTGTATCAGAACTGGCCTTCTTTGCCAACTCTGTTAAGTTGTCAGAAGCCAGCAGCTTTCTCAGGGAAGGCCCCTCTTCAGAGTTCTCCTGGCATTTGGCCATCCTCACATAAGGAGGTAACAAGAAATACTGACTCTGTCCTTGGTAAATTCAAACAAGTGTGCCCACTGGGACTGGGAATGGGACTGGCTCTGGGTGCCTGGCTTCCTGGATCCCAGGTTCAGAGAGTTCCATCACCAAGGAAGTGAGGTAGGTCACTTCCTTCAGGAACTGAATGAGGTCAATACCTTGGCAACCACTTTGTCCTAACAGTTGTTTACAAGGGTCCCATGAGATGGAGGCTGCCCCTACTTCCTCTGACACATTCATTAGTTAGAATGGTATATCAACCATAGGCACCAGGGAACAGCTCTCCACACAGGCCTGTTTTGGTCCATCTTTTCTACATTAAGAACAGAGTGGCTGATTCAGACAGAATACTTCATACTGACCGGGTTTTTTGCCATGGAAGATGATTTTGCTATTTCAGGTCCTTCAGAGCTGCCTAAGTTTTCTCCAGGGAACATTTCTGCATGAACCTTTGAGGTTCTCAGCAGGTGGAAGATCCCCTACATTCCTGTATTGTAAGACCAACTCTCTCCCTGCTCTATTGTAAATTTAGATTGAGGGAACAGTGTATGCTTAGGGTTAATAACAGGTTCGATTTGGGTTAGGAATCATTCTGAGGGATGCATAATGGTATTGGGAACCTGCGATATTTACAAGAATATAGAGGTAAAATATAAGCATGAAAACAGAAATCTAGTTATGATTTGAAGCCCAGAAGTGCATCGGGCCCTTGATTGGGATACTTAGCTTTGAATTATATTCTGCACAGATGTCTCAGATAAATTGATATACAATAGTAAGTGATAGGATCAGACATTTTCAACAGGCTTGAGGTTGAATATATAATCTTAGGAAGAAACAAATATTTAGTCACCAATAGGATTGACATTTGATAGCAGTAGGCAACCTGGACATTGATGTTTTTAGTAATCCATACTCACTTTCCATTTAGACTTCGGTACAAACATTAGTGTGACATTTGCATTTTGTGAAAGAAGTCACATGAAAAGACCAGTGAAGAAACCTCGTGGAAAACATGTATTTTGAATTAGGAAGTGATGGAATGTAAAACAAAATGCCTATTAATTTCTTAACTTGTTGATGAAATATATACCCTATCATGTGTATTAACTGAAGAAATAGAAATCTACCAGTATTGAATAAAAATGAATGACAAAATACACATCATGTCCCATAGAAATCTACTTGCATTGATATTAAACTGGGTCAGTTACTGCAGAAATATTAGGATTTCTATGCACCATTTACTGAAGTTAGTTTTCAGTACTTGGAATCAAATATGTAGTTCAGGTGGATGAATATTTCTCAGAATAATTTTGTGAAAAGTTGATTATTAATCCACATACATGAAAATGAATGAATTTACGGAGTGTATAGTAAGACACATATATTTCACATTTTGAAAAATCTAGAGTGTGTGTGTATATACATAAACACACACACACACACACACACACACACACACACACACAGACATTAAAAACTAGCAATATATGCCAATTGAAATTCACCATGAAATATATGTCATCCACAGATCGAAATAAATTCGTTTTACTGAACATGGATTCATGTATAATATTGTTGTACTAGGAAGATCAACAATAGTCTGAATTTTCAGTTCCAACAGCATTCAGGAGGAGTGATCTCTTCTCACAATTTGTATCTGCCAAGTCAGCCACCTCACAAGAATGTACGTGTGGTACCAGGTAGGATTCTATATGTGCATATTAAAATACATGTACAGAATAGGCTACAGAAAAAGGGAGACAGGAATTCACATATTCGTTAACTTTAAAAACACATGGAGAACCATTTCAACAAAAAATTGACTAGATTTATAACATATACCCTATATAATGCAAAAGGCAATTCCAATGATACATCATTCGTCCTCTTAATTGCTTGTATTTCTATTCTTTTTGGGTTAATTTTCCCCATCATATTAGGATTAGTAGTCAGAGTCTAGTTGGGCATGTGTTAGTGTCAGGGATTCAGTATTTCAAATGGAAATTTGGAAAACGATTCCAATGTTTATGCAAATATGTGCTACAAAAATATCTTCCCACTCTCATCCAGAACAATGCCTTGACTTTACCTTCATTACAAGTAAAACACAATTAGAGTGGAAGCGTTAGAAAATCTGTGAATACTTATCTGGAATCGAATATGTTCAGGAGTTCACAAACTTGGAGGTGGTAGAGAAGATTCCAAAAGTAAGGGAAAGGGAAAAACTCCACAAACATGGAGCTCTGCTGGACTAAAAACTTCTTGAGTAACTGCCTCTGAGCTTGGGCACTTGAAATATATGTTGTAGTCAGGAGATTTAGCTTCCTTTGTAGTGAGACCATCAAATCTGGGTATGATTCTATGTGACCTGGAATACATGATTTCTTATTTTCCAAAAAACATTAGGAAGCAGTCCTTAATTCTCTCTTTGTAGGTAAACTGTGGCCACTGGGGGCTAATGGTCTACCCTTTTGAACTCTTAAGCCATTTGGTCATCCTACAGTTTTCCTGGTGTTTCTTGCTGCTGCATTGGGAATTTGGTATTTGCTTCACAAAATACAAGGAATTCAACTGGGACACAGTGCTGGAGGGAGTTCTGTCACGTGTGGTGGGTCAGGGTCTGCAGGAGAATCCACCAACCAGGCTTCTATCCCACATAGCTTGCCTCCTTAACCATAGCAACCTGATTCTAAACATTGGCCTGAATCCTCTTCATATAACAAGATGCCTTTACATAGAAGCGTCTGCTGGCTGCACCATGTCAGTCACAAGCCAATTGGAAGCCAATGGCAGATCCACATGGCCCAACCACAGATGTTTTTTTTTTTGGTTTTTTTTTTTTTTTTTTTTTTTTTTTTTTTTTTTTTTTTTTTTATCACACACCTGCCAATCACTGCACTAGGCCCACTACTCAGCAGGGTCCAACTTCCTGGAATCTCTGTTCTACACAATTTTCATGAAACTCAGTCAATCATGTCACTGTCCTGCATATTCATGATCATCAACAGGACATCCAAAGTTTCTCCAGTACCATCTGGTCATGGGAATTTCAAAAATTTCATGGTATTTATCTAGCAATTTTTCAAGGATGAATTTGGCAGCATGTGGGTTTCAATTCATTCAGGGACCATTAAGTGTTTTGGAAGTTCATTTCAAAGAAAGTTCTGGAGAAATCTCACAGGCAAGGTTTCCCAAAGATTGGCCAAAAGGTCACATAAATCCAGGCCCATTGAGGTCTACAATGTGAGGTCCATGTGTGTTATGACTCTCAACTAAGCCTGCCAAGTCTTTCAGAATAAAATCATGTGATATCCAGCCTGAGATTCCCAGTGATCTCTGGAAAGCCACCCTGGGCCTAGATGTCAGTTTCCAAGGGTGACTCTCATACTTGGCTTCCTAAAATCCCAACCCAATTCATGGCAATACTTCTCTAAGTTCTATTCCTGTACTCAGTCTCTAAGGGGAACCACGCCACAGTTCAAACCCAGGTGGACTCATTCCTGTATTATAAGACCATCCATTCCAAGTGCCACAAAAATGACCACAATTAAAACCAAAACACTCCCACATGGCCCTCATCTTCTTCCATATAGACACTCATCATATCCTCTGGCTGGAGATTTACATGAGGAATGCAGCCCAAGACAGTGTCCAGAATACGCTCCCTTGCTCCTCGTTTACCTAAATTCTGAGTAACCTGGACACCCTTCCTTTGAACCAGGAGTGATCAAATAGGACTGCCATTAATACTTATCCACTTCTCAAATTTGAGACCTACTGACTGTTGGGTTTAGATTCTTTATGTTAATTGGAGTCATGAGAAAACCCAAGCACCTATGTGCTAGCCTCTGCAGGGATTTGAAGAACTCATTTGACCTAAAGGATCCCTATTCTCACTTGATTGATGTCAGAAACCTTACAGAGGAAGGCGAAAGACTTATCCACAATGACTGCTCTTTTTGTCATTTTGGTTTTGGATGCACACATGGGATCTTTCTTTAGATCCATCAGTTGCTGAAAATCTAAGCCACAGCCTAACACAGGGCCAGGACGCTGATTCAGACAAATCCATTTGCAGAGCAATTAAGCAAAGAGCCACAGGTGATGCCCATTCTTTTTATTTGAAAAAGGTTTTCTTCAGACTTCACAAAGCATTGGCCTGAGGCAAAGACCATTCTGACATTTAGGGCAATAGAACAATAGGTAAGAAAAGGCGCAAAGCAGGGTTTCCACAATGAGACATTACAGGTCAAACTGGTATGTGAGTTTTCTGAGATGCTCGCCATTCACTTCAGCTATTCAGTACATGGCCATGTCACAGAGCTTGGAGGTGGTACATATCTTGGATACAAAGCCATGAGCCTATTATGGATAGTGGCCAGATTTCAGGAAGAAAACAGGAACTTAGGAAGATCGTAGGTGTTGCCCATCAATATGGCAAGCCGCATTTCATTTACAAATTGGGGAGGATGAATGCTGGTAAGCTTTCTAATAGACAGGACACATCAATTGATGCATTCTCTTTTCTAAAATCTATAACCATGGACACAGTGGGATACAGAGACACAAAAACACTCGCATTGTCAAACGACTTACTAGAAACAATTCAGTCCAAACAAAACAAACATCATTTGTACCTATTCTCAGAACAAGAGCCAAATCCACAAACCCACACCCACACCCACAAAGGCACCTCTTTCCCCCAAGTAGGTTGTGACTATTTGGAGTGTCCTCTGACTGTGGGACATTCTGGTTCCCCCGAAATGGCCTGTCCTGTCTCTGATCTTGTGTCCTTTTCCAACTCTCTGAAGTTGTCAGGAGCCAGTGGTGAGCCACTACCTGCTTTCTCATAAAAGGCCCGTCTTCAGAGATTTCCTGCCATTTGGCCATCCTAACATCAGTAGGTACCAAGAAAGATTGACTCTGCCCTCGGGAAATCCAAAAAGTGAAACCACTGCGACTGGGACTAGGACTGGCACTGTTTGACTGGCTTCCTGGATCACAAGTTCAGAGAGTTCCATCACCAAGGAAGTGAGGTGAGGTCACTTCCGTCAGAAACTGAATGAACTCACTGCCTTGTCAACCACTTTGTCCTAAGAGTTGCTTCCAAGCTTCCCATGAGATGGAGGCTGCCCCTGCTTCCTGTGACACTTTCACAAGTTAGAATGGTATATCAACCATAGGCACCCAGTAACAGCTCTCCACACTGGTCTCATTTGGTCCATCTTCTCTACATTAAGAATAGAGAGGCTGATTCAGACACAACCCTTCACCCTGACCAGGTTGTTTTCAATGGAAAATGACTTTTGCTCTCTCAGGTCCTTCAGAGGTGCCTACATCTTCTCCAGGGATTATGTCTGCATGGACCTTTGAGGTTCTCAGCAGGTGGAAGATCCACTACATTCCTGTATTATAAGTCCAACTCTGTCCCTGCTCTTCTGTAAAGTTAGATTGAGGTAAGAGTGTATGTTTAGGGTTAATAACATGTTTGATTTCGGTTAGGAATCATTCTGCTGAATGAATAATGGTATTGGGAACCTGCAATATGTATAAAAATATAGAGGTAAAATATATGTATAAAAACAGAAATCTAACTAACATTTGAAACCCAGAAGGGCACTGGGGCCTTGATTGGGATATTTAGCTTTGAATAAATCGATATACAATGGCATAGGACCTTGTACCTTGGATAATAGAATGTAGAAGAGAACATCCAGTCAAAAAGGATAGTCGGTAGTGAATGGTTAATAAAATAGGTACTTGTCACTTCCTGTTTTTCCTTATGCTTAACAAAACACTGTTGAAATATTGAGAACTGTTTGCTCATCTTGTTCCCAGAATGTGCTGTTTCCAACTGCCAAAGTGTAGAATGTACTCCCTCACCCAGTTGCACGCAAACCGACCACTCGCCAAGACCCATCAGTAAACTTCCCTCCCTGCCCTCTCCAAGGAAAGTATATATGTTCTGCTTAAACTGCTCTCAGGGCTCTCTGCTCTATTCAAGTGAGCTCTGAGCCCCAGCATGCTGGACCCCCAATAAACCCTTTGCTGTTGGATAAGACAGTCTCTTGGTGGTCTCTTCCTTCAATGCTCGCCCGACCTTTACATATGGAGATTCCACCGAGTTCTGGCAGCGGCAGACAAGAGACCCTAACGGGCTCCTCTTGGGTTAAGCAAGGCGCCTCTTTCTGGTTTAAGTGTTAATCTTAGGGCTTGGAAAAATGGCTGTCAATGAAGAGCGTGAGCTCTCTCCAATGGTGGCTGACAGACATGTCACAGAGCCACAGGCCACGTCCCTGGGGGACGCCCCAAAGGACTCGGAAAATCGAGGAACAATAGTCTTCTCGACTAAGTGATATTTTGTATCGGATTCGGTATTGCCAGCCCATTGGGTTTTGCTGGCTACTCAGTCCTGGTCTCTGTTTTGGATGTCCATTGAATGTCTTTATTGACTTGTTTTGTCTGTTTCGTCTGTCCTTGCATTCACTCTTTGTGTATCTTTCATTATGGGACACAGTACTTCAATACCCATGTCCCTGACCCTTGATCACTGGACCAAATTTCACTTAAGGGCTCAGAATCTTTCCTTTTTCAGTGAAACGCTGGACCTGCCAGACTCTCTGTGCCTCAGAATGGCCCACCTTTGGACTTAGATGGCCTCTAGAAGGATCTTTCTGCTTCCCACTAATTTAATAAGCCAGAGATATTGTCTTTCAACTGGGCACACATAGCCATCCAGATGAACAGCCATATATCTTAACTTGTCAGGACCTCTGCAAATCTCCTCCTCCATGGGTGAAGCATTTCCTTGCCCCTGCCCGCACTCCTACTCCTTCGCCCACGATCTCTCAAACCCTCTTCTCCTCCTCCTCCTCCAACCTCTGTTCTCCCTGAGTCACAAGATTTGACTCTACTGGACTCTCCTCCCCTCCTTATTCCCTGCCCTCGTCCCCCAACCACCAACACCCTCTAAATGATTCCCCTGCAGCTGACTCAGCCTCTCCACCATTGGACGAAGCCAAGCTATTCCAGCGCCCTCCAGATAACTCATCCGCGGCACACACAGCCCCTCCTCCCCAGGAGGAAGCTGGCCTGGCTAAGGGAACTCGCTGGCGGCAAATGTTTGAAAACCCTGGAACTCCTGTGATGATCCCCCTATGTCCCTACGGGCCAATGATTGACAAAGGCAATGGGGGGAAAATGCAAGCCTACCAATATTGGCCTTTCTCCTCTTCAGACCTATATAACTGGAAAAATAACAATCCCCATTTTTTCGAGGATTCTACCCGGCTCACATGTCTGGTTGAGTCATTGATGTTTTCAGAGCCGTCTACTTGGGATGACTTTCAACAACTCCTAGGGACTCTCTTTATGACAGAGGAACAAAAGAGAATCCTCCTGGAAGCTAGAAAAAAAATCCTAAGACCAGATGGGAGACTGACATATCTTCCCAACATAATCAAAGCCGGCTTTCCCTAGAATCAACCCAACTGGTTCCCCAAAACTTTGAAGGTAGAAAGCATCTGTCCACTTCTCACCGGGTTCTAATAGTGGGCATCCGAGCGGCCGCTAGGTGACCAATTAATTTGGCCAAGGCAATAGAGATTATTCAAGGGCCTGATAAATCTGCCTCTATGTTTCTAGAGAGAATTATGGAGGCATAGGATATATACTCCTTTCAATACTCATGCAGAGGATCAAAAGGCATCTGTCACAATGGCCTTTATTGGGCATGCTGCCCTGGATATTTAAAGAAAGTTACAATGCTTAGATGGATTACAAGATATGACTTTGAGAGATTTAGTCAGAGAAGCCGAGAAAGTATACTATAAAAGAGAAACTGAGGAAGAGAAGGGAGCAAAGGGAGGATAAAAGAAACAAAAGACAGACTAATGAGTTGACTAAGGTCCCGGTCACAACAACCAAAGGGCCAGAAAATAAGAAACAGGGAGACAGGAAGGGATACCTGGTCCCACGCCAGAGGCCCCCCTGACCTCAGATCAATGTGCCTACTGTAAAGAAAGAGGACACTGGGTTCAAGAGTGCCCTAGAAAAAGACAGCCACGGGAGGCAGCCATTCTGACTCTTGAGGATGACTACAAAGGTTGGGGCTCAGATCCCCTCCCCAAACTCAGCGTAACTTTTGAAGTGGAGGGGACCCCAGTAAACTTTGAAGTGGATACAGGGGCAATAAACTCAGCCCTTAAGGCCCCATTAGGCCCTCTATCAAATAAAAGGTCTCTAGGTCAAGGGGCTAATGGCTGTAAATGTCGGGCTTGGACAACTAAGAGGACCATGGACCTGGGGAAAGAAAAAATCCATCACTTTTTTTTAGAAATCCCTGAATGCCTGGCCCCATTGATGGGCAGATATCTGCTCACCAAGCTCCGGACCAAAATAAGTTTTAACCCTGAAGGCCCCCAAGTGGAATTTCTAAATCTTCCAGTAAAAACTCCTACAGTCATGGCTCTAACTATGTCAGTAGAAAATGCATATCAACTCACTCACCTTGGTTCAAAGAAACTGCAGGTATTTCTGAAGTATCAAAAACAGAGTTTTCCACTAACAGACTCACAGCAAAATGAAATAACTGAATGGGTATAAAAACCCTTTTGCTTCCATCAATTGCTTAATGCTTACCCTTTCAAGCTTCCTGCAGGAAAGCACCTACGAGGAACCAGACCAGGACAATTCTGGGAAGTGGACTTTACTGAAATTAAGCCAGCAAGGTATGGACATAAATATCTCCTAGTCTTTGTAGATACATTTTCAGGATGGATTGAAGCCCTCCCCACAAAAAGAAAAAAGAAGAAAAGAAACAGCGCAAATGATGCTCAAGAAGATAGTGGAAGATATTTTTCCAAGATACATCCTGCCTAAGGTAACAGGGTCTGATAATGCACAGGAGTTCATGGCCCAGGTAAGTCACGGGTGAGCCAGGAACCTGGGGGTTAATTGGAAGTTATATTGTGCTTATAGACCCCAGAGTTGAGGACAGGACAGGGTGAAAGAATGAATAGAACCATTAAAGAGACCTTAACAAAATTCAGCTTAGCGACCAGCATAAAAGATTGGACTATGCTCCTGCCTTATGCAAATTTTCATGCAAGAAATACTCCCTCTGTTTCTTGAGTAACCTCATCCCCTGTGAAATTCTCTATGGGGCCCCTCCACCAGTAAGGGACCTAACCCCAACTCTAAGACCTAACGATCCCTTCCACACCCCCTTTCTTGACAGACTTAAACCTCTTGAAAGAACTCAGCGATACCTGTAAAAACAGCTGGCCACTGCCTACCAAACTGGGGATGAGGGGACTCCACATCAATATCAATTAAGAGACTTCATCTATGTAAGTCACCATCAGGTGTCATCCCTGGAACCCCGCTGGAAAGGACCATACCAGGTGCTACTTATAACACGTACAGTGGTAAAGGTAGACGGAATCACTTCCTGAATCCATGCCTCTCATCTCAACCCTGCGCCCTGTCCAGACTCTTTCTGCAAACTGTAAAAGACTAGTAACACTTTCAAATTGCGTATTCGCCATGTGGATAAGGCTATAGACTGAACCCTTGGCCACAAATAGTCCTAACCCTCATCAGCCCATTCAGCAGCGATGGCTGATCACAAATCCTACTGGAAAAAAAGTATAATCTAACTTGCATACAGCCACCTTAGGGACCTGGTGGCCATCTCTCCACCCAGACATTTGTCAGTTGGCTATAGGTCTTTCCTATTGGGATATCCCTGATGAAGAGGATCCCACTAAAATACCATTAAATACCCTCCATACCATAGGTAATGGAAACAAACATTATTGATGTGGGGACACGCAAGCCAGATGCAGGTTGGCTAGCCTGGATTACTATGTTTGCCTGGCAGACTATCAAAGCCACAAACAATCACGGCTGTGTGGGGGAAAAGCCGACTTTTTCTGTAAGTCATGGGGATGTGAGCATACAGGGGCTGCCTGATGGAACCCAAACTCCTCATCTAATTCAGTACAGAGCATTGGCCATACTACCAATTAGATAACCAAAACCGATGGCCCCCAGAGGGGTCTCTAGATCCTCAAATTCTGTGTGACCTTTTTTTTTTTAAAGAGAGAGTGAGAGAGAGAGACAGAGAGAATTTTTAATATTTATATTTTAGTTTTTGGCCGACACGACATCTTTGTATGTGATTCTAAAGATCGAACCCGGGCCACACGCATGCCAGGCGAGCGCGCTATCGGTTGAGCCACATCCCCAGCCCCGCATGACCTTTTTAACTTCTGAAAGTGCTCAAAAGGGTGAAAGGAGGTTTCCCTATGGGCAGGAATTTTCAATCCTTCGCTCACATCATGAACTATGCTTATACAATAGATCCTCACCTTCAGCCTTCTGCTCCAGAGTCTCTGCTGTCACTCCCACCTCAGCAACCAGATTTCTCCCCTCCAATTATTAGATCAAAAACCCAAACCTCCGCTGGTTTTCAGACCATTGCCCCCTTGCTGAGGTAGCAGGTACTGAGGTACCCCTCCACCCACTCACTCCTCTCTTCTCCTGTCAGTGCCTACACCGGGTCCCACCAGGTCCTCTTACCAGCTAACCCAAAGCTAAAACCACCTGAGGAGAGCCCTCAGACCCCTATACAAGATGTAATGAAAATGGCCTTTAATGTTGCTTGTCATCACTGAAAAGGGTTTACTAAGAATTTAAAGTCCCTCACATGCGTTTTGGGATACTCACTCTTGTCTTCCCCTCTGCTCTACCTGTTCTACTGCTCAAGTTTTTGTTGCTAGGAAAATCCCAAACCCCTTTCCCATTATTCTTTTACATCTCTCCTTCCTCATTCTCAGATCCTCGGAGCTGCTGTCAGCCCCACCTTTCCTGTCTTCCCCTTCTGTACCAGGCCCACAGAAAAGTCTTAATTGACTTTCTACAGAAGTCTTCACCATGGATGACTTTAGGACTTTCAGCAAAAGAGTCCCTATAAAAGAGTTCAATGTAGATAAACTTCCTCTTTTATTGTTGCCTTGTTCTACTTGGCCACTGGCTAAAAAAATCAGCACTCTTATGCTAGACACCCCCTTACTTGTTTTCCACAAAATATGTGAACAAGACCTCTGCCCGTGAGCTGGGGCTTTACTGAGATGGCTACATTTCTAAGATAAAGAAGTTACCAACTGGGCTCCGTGATAACACCTGGCAGGGGGCAAAAATAAGAAAGGTAAGAAAAAGCTCTCCCCCTTCCACGTGTCCTTGAAAAGTTAACTTGCCCAGAACAGAGGAAAAAACAGAAACAAAAACTGGTTTTTTGAACATCTGCAGACTGTGAACTTCTGAGCCCCTTCCATGTTGGGTACAAAATTCTGAAATTACCTAAACTTGAGTTTCAGGGGATTAATTGATTACAACAGAAGAAATGCCCTCTAAATCTGGTTGCAACCAAATAGGACGGTTTCCCTGTCTTCGGTGCTATCTTAGGAGCCTTACCTACAACAGCCTAATTCTATATAATTAAACGTTGTTTATGTTTTAAAGAAATGGACAACAGATGTGATTAATTGTGTAATGGTGCAGATGTTTCCCAGAGTGCTCTAACATGATGCAGATTCATTTGAAGATCAAATAGGGGGGCATACAACACGTTTCCACTGGGAACATATATCCCTCACTTTAGCCATCCTATTAGGAATAGGAGTTGCTGCAGGGTTGGGCACAGGAACCACTGCACTGGTCCATGGGACACAACAAATGACCCAATTTGAAGCAGCAATAGACCAAAACAAAGATATTAGATACCTCCATCAGAGCTTTGCATGAATCTTTAACCTCTCTCTCTGAAGTTGTTTTACAGAACAGGAGAGTGACACAAAACACACACACACAGAAAAAAATAGCAATATATATGTCAATAAAAATTCATCATAAAATATATATTATCCACAGATCCAAAAATATTCATTTTACTGAACATGGATTTATGCATAATGTTGTTCAACTAGGAAGCTCACCCATAGGTTGAATATTCAGTTCCAACACGGTTTAGTAGGAGTGATCTCTTCTCACAATTTGTACCTGCCAAGTCATCCACCTCACAAGAATGTATTTGTGGTACCACGTAGGATTCTTTATATGCATATAAAAATACATGTGCTGAATAGGCTACAGAGAAAGGGAGACAGGAATTCACATATTTGTTTACTTTAAAAAAACATGGAGAACTATTTCAATAAAAAATTGACTAGATTTAACTCCTACTCTGTATCATGCATAGGCAAGTCCAAATATACACCGTGCCTCCTCTGAACTGCTTGTATTTCTATTCTGTTTGGGTTATATTTCTCCATCTTATTAGGATTAGTAGTCAGAGTCTGGTCGGGTATGTATCAGTGTCAGGGATTCAGTATTTCGAATGGAAAATAGGAAATTGAATCCAATGTGTATTCAAATATATGCTACACAAAAATCTTCCCACTCTCATCCAGAACAATGCTTTAATATTACCTTCGCCTCAAGTGAGACACAATTATAGGAGAAGAGTTAGAAAATCTGTGAATACCTATCTGGAATGGAAAATGCTCCAGATTTCACATCTTTGATGGAGGTAGAGGATTTTCTAAAAGTAAGGCACGGGGTAAACACTCCACAAACATGGAGCTCTGCTGGCCTAAAGACTTTTTGAGAATCTGCCTCTGAGGTCGGGCACTTGAAATATAGGTTGTTGTCAGGAGCTTTAGCTTCTTTTGTAGTGAGACCATCAAAGCTGGGTCTCCATCTCTTTGACCTGAAGAACCTGGTTTCTTATTTTCCAATGAACATGAGGCAGCAGGCCTGAATCATCTCTTTGTAGGTAAACTGTGACCACTGGTGACTTAGTGTCTCTCTGAGTGAACTGTGAAGCCATTTCGTCCTCCTCCACTTTTTGTGGTGTTGTTCCTGCTGCACTGGGAGTTTGATATTCGCTTCATGAAATACAAAGATTCCAACTGGGACACAGTGCTGGAGGGAGTTCTGTCACGTGTGGTGGGTCAGGGTCTGCAAGAGAATGCACCAACCAGGCTTCTATCCCTCATAGCTTGCCCCATTGCCCCTTGTCCATATCAACCTGATTCTGAACATTGCCCTGAAACCTCTCCATATAACAAGATGACATTACATATAAGGATCTGCTGGCTGCACCATGTCAGTCACAAGCCATTTGGAATCCAATGGTAGATCCTCATGGCCCTACCACGGATATTTTAGCACACACCTGCCCACCACTGTTCTAGGCCCACTACTCAGCAGACTCCAAAGTACTGGCATCTCTGTTCTACACCATTTTCATGAAACCCAGTCAATCAGGCACTGTCTTGTATACTCATGATCAGCAACAGGACATTCAAAGGTTCTCCAGTGCCACCTGGTCATGGGAATTTCAATAATTACATGGTGTTCTTCTAGTCATTTTTTAAGGATGAAGATGGAGGCACTGTGGGTTTCACTTCATTCAAGAACCATTAAATGTTGAGGAAGCTCATTTCAATGAAAGTTCTGGAGAACTCTCACAGGCAAGGCTTACCAAAGAGAGGCCAAAAGATCACATGAAGCTAGGCCAATTGAGGTCTACAATGTTAGGTCTATGTGTGTTTTGACTCTCAAATATGGCTGCCAAGTCTTTCACAATAAAATCATATGATATCATGGCTGATATTCCCAGTGCTCTGTGGAAAGCCACCCTGAGCCCATGTCTCAGTTTCCAAGGGCGACTCTCATGCGTGGCCTCCTGAAGTCCCATCACAATTCATGGAAATACTTCTCTGAGGTCAGTTCCACAACACAGTCACTAAGGGGAATCACACCAGAGTTCAAGCCCAGGTGGACCCAGACCTTTCTTCCAACCGCCACACAAATGACCACAATTAAAACCAAAACTCTCCCACATGGCCCTTATCTTCTTCCATATAGCCACTCTGGTAACCTCTGGCTGGAGGATTCCATGAGGTCTCAGCCAAAGAGAGTGTCCAAAATAGGCTCCCTTTCCCCTATTTTGCCTAAAGTCAGAGTGGCCTGGACACCCTTTCCATGAACCAGGAGTGATCAATTAAGCCTCCCATTAATACTGCTCTGTTTCTCCAATTTGAGGCCTACTGACTTTCAGGTATAGATTCTTTATGTGATTTGAAGTCATGCGAAAACCCAAGCACCTCTGCAGGGCTTTGAAGAACTCGTTTGACCCAAAGAATACCTATTCTTACTTGATGGAGGTCAGGAACCTAACAGAGGAAGGCGAGAGACTTCATCCACAATGACTGATCTTTTGGCAATTATGGTTTTGGATGCAGACATGGGATCATTCTTTAGATCCATCAGGTGCTGAGAATCAAAGTCACAGCCACATACAAGGCCAAGAGGCTAAATCAGACACATCCCTTTCCAAAGCAATTAAGCAAAGAGCCACAGGTGATGCCCATTCATTTCCATTTGAAAACTGTATTCTTCAGGCTTCACAAAGGGGTGGCCTGAATCAAAGTCCTTCCTGACATTCTGGGCAACAGAACAATAGGTAAGCAAAAGGCCCAAAGCAGGGTATATCCACTGAGACTTTCCTGGTCACACTGATATCTGAGTTTTTTGAGATGCTGGCCATTCCCTTCAGCTATCCTGTACATGGCCATGTCAAAGACCTTGGAGGTGGTACATATCTTGGACACAAAACCATGAGCCAATTCTGGAGAGTGGCCAGAATTCAGGAAGAAAACAGTGACTTAGGAAGGTAGTAGGTATTGCCCATCCATAAGGCAAGCTGCACTCCATTCATAAATTGGGCAGGATGAATACTGGGAAGCTTTCTACTAGACAGGACACATCCATTATTGCATTCTCTTTTCTCATGTCTACAACAGTGGACACAGTGGGATACACAGACATAGAAACACTCATCTTGTCAAACGACTTACTAGAAACAGTTCACTTCAAACCAAACAAACCACCTTTCCTACCTATTATCAGAACATGAGACAAAAGCACAAACCCACACTCACAAAGGCACCTCCTTCCTTCAAGTATGTGTGTGTCTCTCCAGAGTTTACTCTGAGTGGTGGGCCATACTATGTTCCCCCGAAATGGCCTGTCCTTTCTCAGATCTGGTTTCCTTGGCCAACTCTGTGAAGTTGTCAGGAAAAAGTGATGAGCCACTACCTACTTTCTCAGGAAAAGTCCCTCTTCAGAGCTCTCCTGGCATTTGGCCATACTCAACTCAGTTGGTACCGAGAAAGACTGACTCTGTCCTTGGAAAATCCAAACAACTGAGCCCACTGGGACTGGGACTGGGATTGCCTCTCGGTGTCTGGCTTCTTGGATAGCATTTTCAGAGAGTTCCATCACCAAGTAAATGAGGTATGTCACATTCTTTGGAACTGAATGAGGCCACTGCCTTGGCAACCCCTTTGTCCTAACAGTTGCTTCCAAGGGTCCCATGAGATGGAAGCTGCCCCTACTTCCTGTGACACTTTCACAAGTTAGAATGGTATATCATCCATAGGCACCCGGGAACAGTTCTCCACACAGGCCTGGTTTGGTCCATCTTCTCTACAATTAGGAGAGAGAGGCTGATTCAGACTCATCCCTTCATCCTGACCAGGTTGTTTGCCATGGAAGATGACTTTTGCTCTCTCAGGTCCTTCATACCTCCCTACAACTTCTCCAGGTATCATTTCTGCATTCACCTTTGAGGTTTTCAGCAGGTGGAAGGTCCCCTACTTTCCTGTATTTTAAGAACAACTCTGTCCCTGCTCTTCTGTAAATTGAGATTGAGGGAACAGTGTATGTTTAGGATTAATAACAGGTTCGATTTGGGTTAGGAATCATTCTGTGTGATGAATAATGGTATTGGGAACTTGCGATATTTACAAAAACATAGAGGTGAAATATAAGTATGGAAACAGAAATCTAGGTATGATTTTAAACCCAGAATGGCATTGAGCCCTTGGTTGGGATACTTAGCTTTGAATTATGTTCTGTAACCATGTCTCAGATAATTCGATATACAATGTCACAGGACCTTGTACCTGGGTAGATTGAATGTAGAAGAGAACATCTAGTCAAAAAGCGATAGTAGGTAGGATTAGGAAGATAGTCAGTAGGTTTAGGAAGAAGAGTGAGTATAGGATTTGGACCAAAAGTTCTTTAGCAATAGGGTTTCGGTTAGAGAGTGAATGAAAATGTCAGCATATGTGAAGAGTCAGTCACAATGATGAACTGGGGAAAATATGTAGGAAATCAGGCATCAATAGAGACAATATGAAATCAGGCAAAGTATAAAGTGAGTGATAGGATTAGACATTTTCAAGAGGGTTGAGTTTGAATATATAAGCATTGGAAGAAACAAATATGATGTCACCAATAGGATTGACATTTGAGAGCATTAGGCAACCTGGACATGGATTTTTTTAGTTATCCATGTTCACTTTTCTTTTACGCTTTGGTACAATCATAAGTGTGACCATTACATTTTTTGTTCAGAATTTTACTGTGATAAAATGTATATGTGGATCAGGTGACATGAGTATTTCTTCCACCATTTCTGGGAGCAATATTTTGAAGACATATACAGTAGTGTTAGGGGTACAAAGAGGTGTACCCTGTGTCTATGAATATAGAGATAATGCATGAGTAGACCATCCTGTGAATAAATAATATTACTGGTTCCACTTTAAATAATGGAATTGACATCTGAAACTATACAGGAAATCTTATGTTGATATACAATCATTTATTCCAACCAGTTATACATCTAATGGAAATATTAGGATTATGGTTTATCATGAAGGGTGTTTGAGTTTTGCTTCATAAGTGATTATAAAAAATGAAAATATTGTGATTGGAAAAAAGTCTTATGAAAAGACCATTCAAGAATCATGGAGGAATACATGTGTTCTGAAGCAGGAAGTGATTGATCATGAAAAAAATGCCTATATGTTTTCTAACTTTTGGATGAAATATATATCCTATGATGTGCATAAACTGAAGAAATAGTAATGTACCAGTGTTGAATAAAAATGAACCGCAAAATACACATCATGTCCCACAGGAATCTAGTTGCATTGATGTTAAACTAGGTCAGTTACTGCAGAAATATTAGAATTTGTATGCACCTTTCACTGAAGTTAGTTTTCAGTACTAGGAAACAAATATGTATTTCAGGTTGATGAATATTTCTGAGAATAATCTTGTAAAAAGTTGATTATTAATCCACATACATGAACATGAATGAATTTGGGGAGTGTATAATAAGACACATATATTTCATATATACACACTCACACGCACAGACCTTAAGAAGTAACAATATAGGAGATCCAACATGGCGGCGGGCATGGAGAAATCAAGTCTCTGACCTCTTATGCGCGGGCATAGGGAGTCGTAAACTGTCTAAATGCTATTTGCTCAGAATCACTAGGCAATGCTGACCTGACGTCGATCTGGGGCGAACAGTCTGGGACCTTCAGAACACACACAGAGCCCGGATCAGCTGCATACAAGCTCAGATTTGCCTGCTTCTCGTGACTCAGAACTAACGTTCCCGCTGAAATAACTGGTCGGCCCTTCTGAATTTACAGAGTTAAAAGCAAACTGAGCCTTCATAGGCAGTGGCCACTGGATTGAAATTGGGCTTGGGAGAGACAGTTAGGACCAACCGTTGCATTGGTCACCTGGCAAAAGGAATGAACGGTCACCATTTGCATGGGATAACACCATGGCAGAGAACTGACGTCATGGGCAGAGGAGATAACTTTATTGAAATCAGCACGACAGGTGTGTAATCCCCTATCCATCTCTCTCCACACAGCTGGGAAACCTTAAGGGCCCCTCACAGCTCTCCCTTAAGGGACCCTCCCAGCTCTCCCATGAGCAAGATAGCCAGACCAAGGGAATCAGGTGTGGTGCGGGACTCGCGGCGTGGAATTCCCAGCTACTGCTCCCACCAGTGCTGACAACCAGCACCAGCTAATGGGGGCATGGCTACCAGAGGGTAAGCAAATTTGCTGGGGGCTGTCAGCCCAAAGCTCTACAAACTTAGGGTCTGAGGAGGGCAAACAGGGAGAGTGTGCCAGGCGTTCATGAAAACAGGGCTACCAGGAGCAGAGACCTGACATGTAGCCAGTATTTTGGTGAGTGTCACAGTTGAGTGGAGCCTGGCTTGAGGAAACACAAGAGAAGGCCCTAGGTACTCAGGATTAGAGACCCACCCAATCTGGAAGGAAGAGCTGCTGCACAGTGATTGGTTCCCACCTATTGAGAGGAGACGCTTGGCCCAGTGAGTACAGCTCCACCTACTGAAAGAAAAGTTAATTGAAGTCTATGACTTCATGTATTTTTATTATTTTTTTATTTTTAGTTTTTTTTTCTTTTTCTTTCATTTTCATTTTTTTGTTGTTGTTCTTCAACTTATTTTAATGTTTTTATTTTTTTTAATTTTATTATTATTATTATTATTTTAAATTTTAATTTTCATTTTTTAAATTATCATTATTATTTTAAAAAATTATTTTTTCTTTATTTTCTATTTTTTTCTTTTGTCTTTTTATTTCTTTTCAATTTTCTTATTCCCTCTTCCTTGAATTCTACCTACCTATTCTCATTCTCTTTAGTGACTTCTTCCCATCCCTTCTGATATCTTTCCTCCCAAGCTTCAAATAAATTTATAAGAGTAAGCAGTATCTCAGCACTCAAACAGAACAAGAAGTAACATGAGCAGCATAAAAAGGCAAGAAAGAAAAGGAGTACAAACAATGAAGGACAACCTAAATTTTCAGGAGGACCTAGAATCATCAGAAAAATGGTCATATAAAGAACTCAAGGAATACCTTAGAGAGATGGAATGGAACCTTAAAGAGGATACGAGACAGCAAATCCATACAGTGAAAGAACACATTGAAAATGAATTACATAAACAGATAAAAGAAGAAGTTAAGCATCTTTATCAGGGATAGAGATTATAAAAAAATCAAACAATAATTCCAGAAATGAAGGAAACGATAAACCAAATTAAAAACTCAATTGAGAGTATCACTAACAGAGTGTAGCAAGTAGAATACAGAATGTCACATAATGAAGACAAAATATATCATCTTGAAAAGAGTCTAGCCAACACAGAAAGGCTGGTAAAAAATCACGAGAAAAACATCCAAGAGATATGGGATAACATAAAAAAAAAACAACTGATGAGTCATCTGGATAGAGGAAGGTACAGAGATTCAAACCATGGGAATGAGTAACCTGTTGAATGAAATAATTACAGAAAATTTTCCAGAAATAAAAAAGGAAACGGATATACAAATTGTAGATGCTTACAGGACACAGAGCACACAAAATTACAGTAGACCAAAGCCAAGACACATTGTTATGAAGATATCCAATATACAGAACAAAGAGAAAATATTAAAAGCTTAAAGAGAAAAGTTGCAGATTACATTCAGGGGTAAACCAAAAATGTTAACAACGGATTTTTCATCACAGACACTGAAAGTGAGAAGATCCTGGAACAATGTATTTCAAACACTGAAAGACAATGGATGCCAACCAAGAATTCTGTATCCAGCATAATTAAGCTTCAGGTACGACAACAAAATAAAAATCTTTCATGATAAACAAAAGCTAAAAAAATTTTCAGTCAGAAAACCAGCATTGCAAAGTGTATTGAGCAAAACACTACATGAGGAAAAAATAAAAAACAACAACCAAAACCATCAGTGGGAAGCGCCTCAGTAATGACAGAGGGCACGTGAAAAGCTAATCATGGAGAAACAAACTAAATAAAAAAAAAAGATAAATATTCAAACATGGCTGGCAGTACAAACCATATATCAATAGTAACTCTAAACACTAATGGCTTAAACTCTCCAATAAAGCAACATAGGCTTGTAGCTTGGATTCAAAAAACAAATCCAACAGTATGTTGCCTCCAGCAGACACATCTGAATGGAAAAGACATACAAAGGCTGAAGGTGAAAGGTTGGGAAAAAATATACCATGCACACGGTTCTCATAAGCAAGCAGGGGTGGCCATCCTCATATCGAATAAAATCGACTTCAAGACTAATTTAATCAAAAGGGATAAGGAAGGACATTATATACTGTTAAAAGGAACCATTCACAAACAAGACATAAAAATTATCAATATTTACGCACCCTTTAATGGTGCTGCGACGTTCATAAAAAAAATTCTCCTCAAGTTCAAAAATCAAATAGACCACAACACAATAATTATGGGTGACTTCAACACACCTCTCTCATAATTGGACAGATCCTCCAAACAAAAGTTGAATAAAGAAACTATAGAACTCAATATCACAATCAATAACCTAGACTTAACTGACATATATAGAATATATCAACCATCATCAAGTGGATATACTTTTTTCTCAGCAGCACATGGATCCTTCTCAAAAATAGACTATATATTATGCCATAGGGCAACCCTCAGTAAATATAAAGAGGTGGACTTAATACCATGAATTTTATCTGATCATAATGGAATGAAACTGTAAATCAATGAAAAAGAAGGAAGGAAAAATCCTACATCACATGGAAAATGAACAATATGTTACTGAATGATCAATGGGTTACAGAAGACATAAATGAGGAAATCAAAAAATTCTTAGAGATAAATGAAAATACAGACACAACATATCGAAATCTATGGGACACAATGAAAGCAGTTTTAACAGGGAAATTCATCACATGGACGTCATTCCTCAAAAAAAGGAAAGAACAACAAATAGATGAGCTAACACTTCATTTCAAAGCCCTAGAAAAGGAAGAGCAAAACAACAGCAAATGTAGCAGAAGGCAAGAAATAATTAAAATCAGAGCGGAAAATAACAAAATTGAAACAAAAGAAATTATTGAAAAAATTAACAAAAGTAAAGCTTGGTTCTTCGAAAAATAAATAAGATCGATAGACCCTTAGCATCCCTTTATGTTCAAAACATTAGAAAAACTAGGGATAACAGGAACTTACCTCGACATTGTAAAAGCTATCTATGTTAAGCCTCAGGCTAGCATCATTCTGAATGGAGAAAAATTGAAGCATTCCCTCTAATATCTGGAACAATACACGGATGTCCTCTACCACCACTTCTATTCAATATAGTTCTCAAAACACTGGCCAGAGCAATTAGACAGATGAAAGAAATTAAAGGCATAAAAATAGGAAAAGAATAACTTAAATTATCACTATTTGCAGCTGACATAATTCTATATATAGAAGACCCAAAGGGGTCTACAAGAAAACTACTAGAACTAATAAATGATTTCAGCAATGTGGCAGGATATAAAATCAACATGCATAAATCAAAGGCATTTCTGTATATCAGCGACAAAACTTCTGAAACAGAAATGAGAAAAAAAAAACACTCCATTCACAATATCCTCAAAAAATAAAAATAAAATCTTTGGGAATCAACCTAACAAAAGAGGTGAAAGATTTATACAATGCTTACTACAGAACCCTATAAAGAGAAGTAGAATAAGATCTTAGAAGATGGAAAAATATACACTGTTCATGGATAGGGAGAACTAACATCATCAAAATGGTGATATTACCAAAAGCTCTCTATAGGTTTAACGCAATGCCAATCAAAATCCCAACGGCATTTCTTGTAGAAATAGAGAAAGCAATCATGAAATTCATATGGAAAAATAAAAGACCCGAAAAGCAAAAGCAATTCTAACCAGGAAGTGTGAATAAGGCAGTATAGCGATACCAGATTTCAAACTAAATTTCAGAGCAATAGTAACAAAGACAGCATGGTACGGGTACCAAAACAGGCGGGTGGACCAATGGTACAGAATGTAGGACACAGAGATTAATCCACAATGCTACAACAATCTTATATTTGATAAAGGAGTTAAAAGCATGCAATGGAGGAAGGATAGCATCTTCGACAAATGGTGCTGGGAAAACTGGAAATCCATATGTAACAAAATGAAACTGAATCCCTTTCTCTCGCATGCACAAAAGTTAACTCAAAATGGATCAAGGACCTTGATATCAAATCAGAGACATGGCATCTGATAGAAGAAAAAGTTGGCTACGATCTACATACTGTGGGGTCGGGCTCCAAATTCCTCAATAGGACACCCATAGCACAAGAGTTAATAACTTGTATCAACACATGGGACTTACTCAAAGTAAAAATTTTTTTCTCAGCAAAGAAACAATAAGAGAGGAAAATAGGGAGCCTACATCCTGGGAACAAATCTTACTCCTCACACTTCAAATAGAGCCCTAATATCCAGAGTATACAAAGAACTCAAAAAATTAAACAATAAGATAACAAATAACCCAATCAACAAATGGGCCAAGGACCTCAACAGACACTTCTCAGAGGAGGACATATAATCAATCAACAAATACATGAAAAAATGCTCACCATCTCCAGCAGTCAGAGAAAGGTGAATCAAAACCACCCTAAGATACCATCTCACTCCAGGAAGATTGGCAGCAATTATGAAGTCAAACAACAAGTGCTGGCGAGGATGTGGGGAAACAGATACACTTATACATTGCTGGAGGGACTGCAAATTGATGCAGCCAATTTGGAAAGCAGTATGGTGATTCCTTGGAAAGCGGGGAATGGAACCACCATTTAACCCAGCTATTCCCTTTCTCGGTCAATTCCCTAAAGACCTAAAAATAGCGTGCTACAGGGACACTGCTACATCAATGTTCATAGCAGCACAATTCACAATAGCAAGACGGTGGAACCAACCTAGATGCACTTCATTAGATGAATGGATAAAAAAAATGTGGCATTTATACACAATGGAGTATTACTCTGCATTAAAAAATGACAAAATCATGGAATTTGCAAGGAAATGGATGGCACTAGAGCAGATTATGCTAAGTTAAACTAGCCAATCCCAAAAAAACAAATGCCAAATGTCTTCTTTGATATAAAGAGAGTAACTAAGAACAGAGAAGGGATGAAGAGGATGAGAAGACGATTAACATTAAAACAAGGATAAGAGGTGGGAAGGAAAGGGAGAGAGAAGAGAAATTGCATGGAAATGGAAGGAGACCCTCAGGGTTATACAAAATCACATACAAGAGGAAGTGAGAAGAAAGGGAAAAATAATACAAGGGAGAGAAATTTATTACAGTAGAGAGGGTAGAGAGAGAAGAGGAGAGGAGAGGGGAGGGGAGGGGGATAGTAGAGGATAGGAAAGGCAGCAGAATACAACAGACACTAGTATGGCAATATGTGAATCAATGGATGTGTAAGTGATGTGATTCTGCAATCTGTATATGGGGTAAAAATGGGAGTTCATAACGCACTTGAATCAAAGTGAGAAATATGATATATCAAGAACTATGTAATGTTTTGAAAAAGCATAAATAAAAATTTAAAAAAAGGAAACTAACTTTGGTGAATGATGCACGTGAATCCTAATATTTCTACAGTAACTGATCCAGTTTAATATCAATGCAAGTAGATTCCTTTGGTACATGATGTGTATTTTGACGTTTATTTTTATTCAACACTGGTACATTACAATTTCATCAGTTTATGCACATTAAAGGATATATATTTCATCCACAATTTAGCAAATTTATAGGCATTTGTTTCATTTTCAATCACTTCCTGCTTCAGAACTCATGTCTTCCTCCATATTTCTTGACTGGTAATTTTATGAGACTTCTTTCCAAACACATTATTTTCAATTTCCATAATCATTTTGAAGCAAAACTCACACACACTTCATGATAAACAATAACCCTAAGATGACAATTAGATATATAACTGGTTGGAATGAATGATTGTATGTCAATATATGATTTCTTATATATATTCAGATATCAATTCAATCCATTATTTAAAGTGGAACCAGTTATATTATTTATTCAGAGTATGTTCTATTCATGCATTATCTCTATATTCATAGACACAGGGTACACCACTTTGTACCCCCAATACTAATTTATATGTCTTCAAATATTGCTCACAGAAATGGTGAAAGAAATTCTCATGTCACATGATCTACATATATATTTTATCACAATAATTTTCTGGGCACAAAATGCAAAGGTCACACTTATGATTGTACCAAATCCTAAATGAAAATTGAACATGGATTACTAAAAACATCCATGTCCAGGTAGCCTAATGCTTTCAAATGTCATTTCTATTGGTGACTACATATTTGTTTCTTCCTAAGATTATGTATTCAATAACAATCCTGTTGAAAATGTCTAAACCTATCACTCACTTTATAATTGCCTGATTTTGTAATGTCTCTATTGATATTTTCTTTTCTATATTTTCCCCAGTTCATCACTGTGACTGACTCTTCGCATATGCTGACATTTACATTCACTCTATAAATGAAACCCTATTGCTAAAGAACATTTGATCCAAATTTTATACTCACTCTTTTTCCTAAACTTACGACTGTCTTCCTAATCCTACCGACTATCTCAATTTGAGTGGATGTTCTCTTCTACAATCAATCATCCAAGGTACAAGGTCCTATGCCTTTGATTATCAATTTATCTGAGACAAACGTGCAGAACACAATTAAAAGCTAAGAATCCCAATCAAGGGCCTAATCCCTTCTGGGCTACAAATCTTACCTAGATTTCTGTTTTCATACTTATATTTCACTTCTAAAGTCTTATAAATATCGCAGGTTCCCAATACCATTATTCATTAAGCAGAATGATTCCTAACCCAAATCGAACATGTTTTTAACCCTAACCATACACTGTTCCCTCAATCTAACTTTACAGAAGAGCATGGACAGAGTTCGTCTTGCATTTCATCAATGTATGGGATCTTCCACCTTCTGAGAACCTCAAAGGTCCTTGCAGATTTGATCCTTGGAGAAGATGTAGGCAGCTATGAAGGACCTGAGAGACCAAAAGTCATCTTCTATGGCAAACAACCTGGTCAGGATGAAGGGGTGTGTCTGAGTAAGCCTCTCTCTTCTTAATGTCAAGAAGATGGACCAAACCAGGCCTATGTGGAGAGCTGTTCCCACAAACTGGTGCAGCCAATTTGGAAAGCAGTATGGAGATTCTTGGGAAAGCTGGGAATGGAACCACAATTTGACCCAGCTATTGCCCTTTTCGGACTATTCCCTGAAGACCTTAAAAGAGTAAACCTCAGGGATACTGCTGTTGTTCATAGCAGTACAATTCACAATTGCTACACTGTGGACCCAACCCCGATGCCCTCTAATAGATGAATGGATAACAAAAATGTGGCATTTATACACCATGGAGTATTATGCAGCACTAAAATATGACAAAATCATGGAATTTTCAGGGAAATGGATGGTACTAGAGCAGATAATGCTTAGTGAAGCTAGCCAATCCCTAAAAAACAAATACCAAATGTCTTCTTGGATATAATGAGAGCAACTAAGAACAGAACAGGGAGGAAGAGCAGGAAGAAAAGATTAACATTAAACAGAGACATGAGGTGGGAAGGAAACGAAGAGAAAAGGGAAATTGCATGATAATGGAGGGAGACCCTCATTGTTACACAAAATTACATATAAGAGGTTGTGAGGGGAATGGGAAAATAAACAAGGAGAGAAAAGAATTACAGTATATGGGGTAGAGAGAGAAGATGGGAGGGGAAGGGAGGGGGGATAGTAGAGTATAGGAAAGGTAGCAGAATTCAACAGTAACTAATAGGGCATTATGTAAAAATGTGAATGTGTAACCAATGTGATTCTGCAATCTATAATTGGGGTAAAAATGTGAGTTCATAACCCACTTGAATCCAATGTATGAAATATGCTATGTCAAGAGCTATGTAATGTTTTGAGCAACCAAAAAACCAAAAAAGAAAGTAGCAATATATATTCCAATCGAAATTCATCATGAAATATATAAAATCCACAGATGCAAAAATATTCATTTTACTGAACATGGATTCATGTATAATGTTATTCAACTAGGAAGCTCACCCATAGGTTGAATTTTCAGTTCCAACAGCGTTTAGGAGGAGTGATCTCTTCTCACAATTTTTATCTGCCAATTCAGCTACCTCACAAGTATGTACGTGTGATACCCAGTAGGACTCTATATGTGCATATAAAAATACATTTGCTGAATAGGCTACAGAGAAAGGGAGACAGGATTCCCATATATGTTAACTTTAAAAACACATGTTTAATTATTTCAACAAAAAATTGACTAGATTTATAACTCCTATACTATATAATGCAAAAGGCAATTCCAACTACACACCATGCCTCCTCTCAACGGCTTGTATTTCTATTCTGTTTGGGTTATTTTTTACCATCATATTAGGATTATTAGTAAGAGTCTGGTATGGTATGGGTTAGTGTCAGGAATTCAGTATTTCAAATGGAAAATTGGAAAATGAATTCAATGTGTATGTAAATATGTGCTACACAAAAATCTTCCCACTCACATCCAGAACAATGCCTTGACATTACCTTCGCCCCAAGTTAGACACAATTAGAGTAGAAAAGTGTGAAAATCTGTGAATACATATCTGGAATGAAAATGCTCGGGAGTTCACATACTTGGAGGTGGTAGAGGAGTTTCCAAAAGTAAGGGACAGGGTAAACACTCCACAAACATGGAGCTCTGAGAGCCTAAAAACTATTTGAAAAACTGCCTCTGAGATTGGGCACTTGAAATATATGTTGTTGTCAGGAGATTTGGCTTCCTTTGTAGTGAGACCATCAAAGCTGGGTCTGCATCTATGTGACCTGAAGGACATGGTTTCTTATTTTCCAATGAACATGAGGCAGCAGTGCTAAATCCTCTCTTTGTAGTTAAACTGTGGTCACTGTGGGCTAAGTGACTCCCTGTGTGGACTGTTAAGCCATTTGGTCATCCTCCACTTTTTGTGGTATTTTTGCTGCTGCACTGGGAGTTTGGTATTTGCTTCACAAAATGCAAGGAGCTAACTGGGACACAGTGCTGGAGGGAGTTCTGTCACGTGTGGTGGGTGAGGGTCTGCAGGAGAATACACCAACAAGGCTTCTTTCCCACATAAATTGCACCAATAACCATAGCAACCTGATTCTGAACATTTCCCAGAAAGCTTTCCATATAACAAGATGCCTTTACATATAAGGGTCTGCGGGCTGCACCATGTCAGTCACAAGCCATTTGGAAGACAATGGCAGATCCACATGGCCCCACCATGATGTTTTATCACACACCTGCCCACCCCTACTCGGCATGCCCCAAATTACTGGCATCTCTGTTCTACACCATTTTCATGAAACCCAGTCAAACAAGGCAATGTCAGGTATACTCATGATCAGCAACAGGAAATCCAAAGTTTCTCCAGTGCCACCTGGTCATGGGAATTTCCAAAATTTCATGGTATTTATCTAGCCATTTTTCAAGGATGAAGTTGGAGGCACTGTGGGTTTCAATTCATTCAGGAACCATTAAGTTTTGAGAAAGCTCATTTCAATGAAAGCTCTGGAGAACTCCCACAGGCAAGGCTTCCCAAAGAGTGACCAAAATGCCACATGAAGCCAGGCCAATTGAGATCTACAATGTGAGGTCCATGTGTGTTTTAACTCTCACCTATGGCTGCCAAGTCTTTCAAAATAAAATCATGTGATATGCTAGCTGAGATTCCCAGTGGTCTGTGGAAAGCCACCCTGGGCCTAGATCTCAGTTTCCAAGGGCGACTCTCATGAATGACCTTTTAAAATCCCAACACATTTCATGGAAATACTTCTCTGAGTTCAGTTCCAGAACTCAGTCTCTAAGGAGAATCACACCAGAGTTTGTTCCCAGGTGAACCCAGTCATCCATTCCAACCGCCACAAAAATAACCACAATTAAATCCAAAACACTCCCACATGGCCGTCATCTTCTTCCATATAGACACTCATCATTATGTCTTGCTGAAGGTTACTATGAGGGTCACAGCCCAAGAAAGTGTCCAAAATAAGCTCAATTGCCCCTCATTTGCTTAAAATCACGGTGGCCTGGGCACTTTTCCTGTGAATCAGGAGTGATGAAATATTCCTGTTGTTAAAGTGTTCCACTTCTCCAATTTGAGTCCTACGTGCTGTCAGGTATATATTCTTTTTTCTGATTTGGAGTCATGAGAAAACCGAAGCACCTATGGGCTAGCCTCTTCAGGGATTTGAAGAACTCATTTGACCCAAATGATTCCTATTCTCACTTGATGAAGGTCAGGAACCTAACACAAGAAGGCAAAAAAATTCATCCACAATGACTTCTCTTTTGGCCATTTTTGTTTTGGAAAAACATGGGATCTTTCTTTAGATTCATCAGGTGCTGAGAATCTAAGCCACAACCTCACACAAGGACAAGAGGCTGATTCAGACACATCCTATTCCAAAGCAATAAAGCAAAGAGCCACAGGTGATGCTCATTCTTTTCCATATGAAAACAGTTTTCATCAGGCTTCACAAATGTGTGGCCTGAGGCAATGACCTTCCTGAAATTTAGGTTAATAGAAACCTAAGTAAGCAAATGGCCCAAAGCAGGGTTTCTCCACTGAGAATTTACTGGTCACACTGATATCTGAGTTTTCTGAGATGCTCCCATTCCTTCAGCTATCCAGTACATGGCCATGTCACAGAGCCTTCTGGTGATACATGAGCCTATTCTGGAGAGTGGCCAGAATTCATGAAGAAAACAGGAACTTAGGGAGATAGTAGGTTTTGCCCATCCATAAGGCAAGCTGCAGTCCATTCATCAAATGGGCAAGATGAATGCTGGGAAACTTTCTACTAGAGACAACACATCCATTAATGCATTCTCTTTTCTAATGTCTGCAACCACGGATACAGTGGGATACACAGATATAGAAACACTCACCATGTCAAAAGACTTTCTAGAAACAGTCCACTCCAAACCAAACAAACCGCCTTTCCTACCTATTCTTAGAACATGAGAAAATACCACAAACTCACACCCACAACAGCAAAGGCACCTCCTTCCCCCAAGTAGGTCTGTGACGATCCGGAGTGTCTTCTGACTGGTGGACCATATAATGTTCCCACGAAATGGCCTGTCCTGTCTCAGATTTGGTCTCCTTGGCCAACTCTGTGAAGTTGTCAGGTGCCAGCGGTGAGCCACTACCTGCTTTCTCAGGATAGGCCTCTCTTCAGAGCTCTGCTGGCATTTGTCCATCCTCACATCAGTTGGTACCAAGAAAGACTGACTCTGTCCTTGGGAAAAGCAAACAAGTTAGCCCACTGGCACTTGGACTGGGACTGGCTCTGGGTGCTTGGCTTCCTGGATCCCAAGTTCAGAGAATTCTATCACCAAGGAAGTGAGGTAAGGTCACTTCCTTCAGGAACTGAATGAGGTCACTGCTTTGGTAACCACTTTGTCCTAACAGTTGCATCCAAGGTTCCCATGAGATGGCGGCTGCCCCTACATACTGTAACATATTCAGAAGTTAGAATTGTATATCAACCATAGGAACTTGGGAACTGCTATGCACACAGGCCTGGTTTGGTCTATCTTCTCTACAATAAAAAGAGAGAGGCTTATTCAGACACATCAATTCATCCTGAAAAGGTTGTTTGCCATGGAAGATGACTATTGCTCCCTCAGGTCCTACACAGCTGCCTACATCTCCAAGGATCATTTCTCCATGGATCTTTGAGGTTCTCATCAGGTGAAAGGTCACCTATATTCCTATATTGTAAGACCAACTCTCTCCCATCTTTTCGGTATGTTATATTAAGGGTAGAGTTTATGGTTATGTGTAATAACAGCTTTGATTTGGGTTAGGAATCATTCTGCGGAATGAATAATGTTATTGGCAACCTGCGGTATTTACAAGAGTATATAGGTGACATCTAAGTATGAAATCAAAAATTTAGGTAAGATTTGAAACCCAGAAAGGCATTGGGCCCTTTAGTGGGATACTTAGCTTTGAATTATGTGCTGCACATTTGTCTCAGATAAATCAATATACAAAGGCATAGGACCTTGTACCTTGGATGATTGAATGTTGAAGAGAACATCCAGTCAAAAAGAGATAGTCAGTAGAATTAAGAAGGTAGTCGACAGGCTTAGAAAGAAGAGTGAGTATAGGATTTGGAACAAAAGTTCTTTAGCAATAGGGTTTTGGGTAGAGAGTGAATGTAAATGTGAGCACATGTGAAGAGTCAGTCAAAATGACGAACTGGGAATAACATGTAGGAAAGCAGATATCAATAGAGACATTAGGAAATCAAGCAAAGTATAAAGAGAGTGATAGGATTAGACATTTTCAACAGGCTTGAGGTTGAATATATAATCTTAAGAAGAAACAAATATGTAGTCATCAATTGGATTGACATTTGAGAGCATTAGGCAACCTGGACATGGATGTATTTAGTAATCCATGTTCACTTTCCATTTAGGCTTTGGTACAATCATAAGTGTGACCTTTGCTTTTTGTGTCCAGAATATTCTGTGATATAATGTATATGTGGATCCGGTGTCATGAGTATTTCTTCCACCATTTCTAGGAGCAATATTTTGAAGACGTATAAATTAGTATGGGGGTAGAAATAGGTGTACCTTGTATTTATGAATATAGAGTTAATGCATGAATAGACCATACTGTGTATAAATAGTATAACTGGATCCACTTTAAATAATTGATTGAAGTGATATCTGAAAATACATAAGAAATGTTATATTGATATAATATCATTCATTCCAACCAGTTATATATCTAATGTTCATCTTAGGGTTATGGTGTTTGAGTTTTGTTTCAAAAGTGATTATGGAAATCAAAAGTAATGTGTTTGGAAAGAAGTCTCATGAAAAGATCAGTCAAGAAACATAGAGAAATACATGAGTTCTGGAGAAGGAAGTGATTGAAAGTGAAACAAAGGCCTATAAATTTGCTAAATAGTGGATGAAATATATATCCTATGATGTGCATAAACTGAAGAAATAGTAATGTACCAGTGTTGAATAAAAATGAACGTCAAAATACACATCATGTCCCACAGGAATCTAGTTGCATTGATGTTAAACTAGGTCAGTTACTGCAGAAATATTAGAATTTGTATGCACCTTTCACTAAAGTTAGTTTTCAGTACTAGGAAACAAATATGTATTTCAGGTTGATGAATATTTCTGAGAATAATCTTGTAAAAAGTTGATTATTAATCCACATACATGAACATGAATGAATTTGGGGAGTGTATATAAGACTCATAAATTTCATATTTTGAAAAATCTGGAGAGTGTGTGTGTGTGTGTATATATATACACACACACACAAACAAAGACAGACATTAAAAAGTAGCAATATATATGTCAATCGAAATTCACCATGAAATTTATATCATTCACAGATCCAAAAACATTCATTTTACTGAACATAAATTTATGTATAATGTTGTTCAACTAGGAAGCTCACCCATAGCTTGAATTTTCAGTTCCAAAAGCGTTTAGGAGGAGTGATCTCTTCTCACCATTTGTATCTGCCAAGTCAGGCACCTCACAAAGATACACGCGTGTTATCAGGTAGGATTCTATATGTGCATATAAAAATACATGTGCTGAATAGGCTACAGAGAAAGCGAGAGAGGAATTCACATATTTATTAACTTTAAAAACACATGGAGAACTATTTCAATTAAAAGTTGACTAGATTTATAACACCTACCCATTATATTGCAAAAGGCAAGTCCAATATACACCATGCCTCCTCTGAACTGCTTGTATTTCAATTCTGTTTGGGTTATTTTTCTCCATCATATTAGTATTAGTAGTTAGAATCTAGTAGGGTATGGGTTATTGTCAGGGATAAAGTATTTTGAATGGAAAATTGGAAAATGAATCCAATGTTTATGCAAATATGGGGTATTCAATAATCTTCCCACTCTCATCCAGAACAATGCCTTGACATTACCTTTGCCCCAAGGAAGACACAATTAGAGGACAAGAGTTAGAAATTCTGTGAATACATTTATGGAATGGAAAATGCTCAGGAGTTCACAACCTTGGAGGTGGTAGAGGAGTTTCCAAAAGTAAGGAACAGGGGTGATCACCCAACCTGATCTTTTGTTAATATTGGGAGCCATCTTGCCACAAAGCCATGGAAAGATAATTTTTGCTTTACTATAAATTACTGCAAATTCTGAACCTGATTGGAATGCCTGCCCATTCCTTGAACTCACCCATGCCTAGAGTTCTGACCATATCGCAGCCCTCTCTGAAACTTTAGTGACACCTCATAAATATTGGCCTTCCCTGGCCAGACAACGACCCTCTCTGAGGCTCTAATGGTCTTCATAATTTCTGATGCTGGGGCAGCGAAAAAAAATGTGAACTACAATTAGTGTGATGCTTGTCAAAGTTCTGTTTTCTGAAACTTCCTTTTTGTGTAACTTTTTGGGCTATAAAGCTGGGGTGTAGGAAAGGTGGGGATGCTGTCTTTTTTCCACCGTTTTGAGAAGGAGAGTCAGCCTGGCTGGTTGAACTAATAAGCTTGCCTTAATTTGATTTTAATTGGGGTCAGTGGTTTTTTCTTGCATCCTGGTCTAACATTTTGGAGTTCCTCAGCGAGATGACCCAACCAGATCACAAGACCAGACTGCTAAAAATTATGAAGCTGGCCTTTCCTCCAGGACTCAGATCTGGAAAGCCAAGTTCCAAGGCCTTGGAGTGAGCCTTTGGTCCGGGGAGCACTGCACTGAACCATCACACTAAAACTATTAGCAAGCACCTGGTGGAGGAAGCCTCCATAGGTAAGTGGTGCCATTATAACATCTGATATCCGGTTAAGTGAGATGTCTTCTGATGACAGAGAGGTGGCCTGGGGAAGCTCACATATACTCCTGTCCTGGACAGTAACAAGAATTGTCCTGTCCTCTGTTCTGTTCTGTAGGGAATTTCTCTGAAAGAGTAGAAAGGTGCAGCCAGGCACGCAGGAGCTCCTACCTCGGAGCTTCAGCAAGACGTTGCATTGCTCCTCTGTTTTTCTGTATCTTCGCCAGGTTTGTGTTTCTTTGTGTTTTGTTCTGTGTTTTATATGTTTTTGTTTGTTTGTTTTTGTGCATCTTGTTGTGTGATTTCTGTGGTTAAAAACTTAAGGATATTGGATGTAAAAATGGATAATAAAGCAAGTAAGCCTGACACCCCTTTGGACTGTGCTCTAAGGAACTGTGATGAAGTTTACACCCCTTTGTTAAGCAGGATAAGAGAAGCCCCTAGCTGGCTACCTGGAGCCCACCCACTGCACAGGGCAATGCCTGCTGGTGACCTAAAAACAGAGTATCTCCCAGGTTAACAATGGAAACTTTTTTAAAACCCCTTGTCGCTCCAGATCAAGAGAGTCACAACTTTTGGGCAGAGTTCCCTGTGTTTATGCTTTGTTAGCAAAGCAGTAAACCTCCCTTTTTATTTTTCTCAAACCCTGTCCTCATTATTAAATAGGTATTAATTCGCTTCAAGGTCAGGAACCAAACTTTAAGTTACAAATTTTGATAAACACCCCCCCAACGCCCAGGAACTTTTTGAAAGCTGACTACTGAAATGTTAGGAGATGGAGCGTGCTTGGGGTGGAACCAAACAAGAGGAGCTAATCCTGTAAGTAAAAGGAGGGACTGAGGGACTCCCAGCAGCTGCCAAAGCCCTGTTGCTTCAGGGAATTCCCTCTTTACTTCCCTGCACTGTAAAAATTATGCCACCCCTGTCTTCTTAAAAAACAGAAAAAGTAAAAGGGACACTAAATGCAGTAAAGTCACCATGGAAACACTTGATATTACATTTCAGGTTGCCACTCTGTGAAAACATCTGATCCTCTTGTGGGGACATCTATCGTGCCACTGGTGTAGGAGATTTTTCTCTTATCTGCTCTGTTTTTAAGGCTTCTGTTTGTCAGCCATAGTCTGGAGCTCCTTTCTGTCTGTCTTGTGTCTTTGTTTCTGGCCCTTTAAGACATGTGGAATAATGTGCTGATATTATAAATTGTTTCTTGGGAATGATCTTAGCTCAATGTGTGTTTTAATGATGATGTTTTATTGTAACAATCTGGTATCTGAATGGGTTTATGAAGCATTGCTTAATCTTGCAGTTAAAAGTCGGGTTTAGGGAATTGTTTAGTTTATGATTTCAGATAATTCATGCCAGATAACTTAAATTCTTATGATGGAAAACTAAAGAACTCTACTTCCAAGTTGGCAAGTAACTTCCCAAACATTCAGTTTTGTTTTTCACTAATTTTGAATTGGGTAGACTGGGAAAATGTCACAGTGTGTACCAGTGCATTCATTTGGACAAGGATAGTAAATCATAGTAAGGTATCTGTTGACAAAACAAGATGTAAAGATATAAAATTTTGTGAATTTTATCTTAAAATTGTATCAAATTTCAACATCCGAATCTGAAAATTATGGTTAAAATGCCTTAGGCCTGTGGTGTCTGCTCAGAATAGCAGTTTTTTCCTCCTCCTTCCAGACCTCAGCCAGGACTTATGTTGAAATTCAAATGAAAGAAGCCTGAAAGCTCAGTAGGAGACTGATCTGAGGCCTAAGGGGTGAAAAAAGTTGAATTGTATGGTATTTACTAATTACTGGCCAGTCATTTTTTCCAGGACTCTAATTTTTTTCCTTAGATTCTGTATTTTTTTTGAGCTCATGATTTTAATCATACAGACCTAGGTTAATGTTTTTCTGATCATTTCTATCTTTGACCAACAGTGGAGTTTTTGAAACATTTCAGTGGAGATTTCACCTGCAAAAAGCTACAAGGCCTTTACTATTATTATGTGTGCACACATTTGTTATGTGTTGTGTGTCTATATATACATATATCCGTATATCATATTGATGATATACAAATTAACATATATATGGAGCACTCATAAAAGCACTCATAAAAACAAATTTTAAAAAGTGGATTCAAAGAACTTAAATTCACCTGATTTAATTGGTTCAATTTAAATTGGATAAACAGATAAAAATAAATGTCTTTAAATTTAAGCTTACAAGTTTTTCAAGGTGTTCAAAAATCTAATAAAATATTAATGCCGACAAAAGGTCTAATATGCCTTGGTTCTAGGACTTTTCCTTCAACAAAAAAATCGCTTACACTGTTCAATACATTTGTCTAATATTTTGAAAAATAAGTAATGTAAATTTGATATGGGATTACTCATTCAAGAGTACTTTTGTTAGATATCTGGTTGATTTACTAAGGTCTGTATAAGTTTGTCCTAAAGTCTGTATAAGATTGTAAAAATCAGTCATGTGTTAAAGAGACAAAAATTTCTTAAACATAAGTTTACCCATAACATTGTGTTTATTAAGTTTTATTTTTTCTAGAGCTAGCAACCATAAAAATTAAACAACTGATTAAATAAGAACTGTTATTTTAAAGCACTGTACTGCCATTTATTTAAAAGCTAAACTTGGTTAATGTAGAAACATCAATCCAGTTGTGATGCTATTAATGTGCTTATATCTTCCAGGTATACAAGTCTGTAAGGTAGAAACTTTAAAACAGCATTACATCAAGCTGGTGTTCTGAAGTTGTATGGTAAAAAAATATATTGGGGATTTATTTACCTGAAATCAATAAGATATGTAAACTTTTATGTTACTTTTTACTTTGGGGAACAATTTATATGTATTTTTAAGTTAATGAGAGCCTAATCTATGTAAAGGTTAAAAAGTTTCAGCCTTTCTTTAATTAATGTTTTAAATGTTATATCATATGGTGTTAACTAATGTTCATGTGACCTCAAAAAATTTATGTAAACTTTGTAAAATGATATTTTCAAAACAAAGATTAGCTTTAGAACTAAAACACTTAAGATTTATAATGAGCACTGCCTTACCTGAGATAAGGCTCTGTGTCCCATCTTACTATATGTGAGAATGACTACGAAAGCAGTAGGTCAGATGTTATTTCATTTAAAGTTATGTTCAAAAGTTTTTTTTTTTTTTTTTTTTTCGGTCAAGATCACTAGCATCTCAAAAAGGGGATGTAATCTATAACTCAGCCAAAAAATTCAGGGTAGCTATTACAAGAACTGAGTATGTTTACTCTTGTTAATTTTATTTTGTAATTTCCTTATAGGTGACATAAAGATTTCCTGTTAGTGTTTTACAGAAGTGTTGCTTTAAGAACACAGCATGGGTTAATTTAAGATAATAACCCATCACCTACAGGACAGACAGAATAATACAGATCCCAATTAATAAAAAGTTAAATAATTTTAAATTATAGACATGAAAGCCCAGTACTCTTAATATAAGGCTGTTAAAATTTATTTGATGGATGTTTAAGATTAGGATTTAAAATTAAAGTAAAATGAAAAGGGACAAGAAAACTAATATTTGGCTCTTGCCCTCTGAGTCAGTCTGTATCCAGAGAACAGCGGACTTCTCTAAAGAGCTTTGCAACTCTGAACCACATAACCTCCTGATCAGGGAGATTAATAAGACCACTGGAGAACAGAAAGCCAATCAGTGCATTGCTACAAAGAGGATAGTCATCAGAGAAGGGAGACATCCCTGATGCTTCCAAGGGAAGCCACATGGTCAAGGAAGACCTGGACCCACCTAGCGCAAATGGCACTAGCAGAACTGAGAAGCTGCTCTCAATTTTCCCCAAGAATGACTCCCATAAAAGCTCAGCTGACTGTTCACAATATAGAGAAACAAAAGTCAATTTGACTGCTTCATATTAAACACTTAGAATAGACAGTTAAAAACAAAATACAGCCATTCCTGGGCATTTTATATAATAATAGTAATAATAATATATTATGGTATTCACTTCATGTTAGCCTCCCAAAATAAGTAAGACTGGAGGCTACAAAGAAGGATTCTCAGACAGGAATGCCTGATAACTATAAAATGAGACTATCAAAAGGATCTGCCAGAGGCAGAAGTTTTTAGTTTAAGGCCTACAGATATTCTTAAGCTAAACACATAGGCTTGGTATTTGTAAGTATGATTATCCAGCCCTGAGTAAGAGAATTAAAGGTGTCTCTATTAGACACAGAGGTCATTCTAAAAGGATTTTGCAAGATCAGATGACATTAAATTATTAAAATGTATCTTATGGGGAGGGACAACTGTAACACTAAAAGTTAAATATTAAGTTAACAGTCCTGATAACTGGGGATATTAAAGGCTTGTGAGGGAACTTCTATACAGTGACATGTTCCAGCTGCTGCAACATTTATTCAGTACTCATGTTTTTTGTTTCTCTCATAGAAGAACCCATCCCCAGATGACTTTACAACCTGTTCTTCCACAACCAGACTTCAAACCGAACTGACTTCTAAACAGCATGGTACTGGTACCAAAACAGGCGGGTGGACCAATGATACAGAATAGAGGACACAGAAACCAATCCAAAAAACTACAACTATCTTATATTCAATAAAGGGGCTAAAAACATGAAATGGAAGAAGGATAGCATCTTCAACAAATGGTGTTGGGAAAACTGGAAATCCATATGCAACAAAATGAAACTGAATCCCTTTCTCTCACCATGCACAAAAGTTAACTCAAAGTGGATCAAGGAACTTGAGATCAAATCAGAGACATGGCGTCTGATAGAAGAAAAAGTTGGCTATGATCTACATACTGTGGGGTCGGGCTCCAAATTCCTCAATAGGACACCCATAGCACAACAGTTAATAACTAGAATCAACAAATGGGACGTACTCAAACTAAAAAGTTTTTTCTCAGCAAAAGAAACAATAAGAGAGGTAAATAGGGAGCCTACATCCTGGGAACAAATCTTTAGTCCTCACACTTCAGATAGAGCCCTAATATCCAGAATATACAAAGAACTAAAAAAATTAAACAATGAGATAACGAATAACCCAATCAACAAATGGGCCAAGGACCTGAACAGACACTTCTCAGAAAAGGACATACAATCAATCAACAAGTATATGAAAAAATGCTCACCATCTCTAGCAGTCAGAGAAATGCAAATCAAAACCACCCTAAGATACCATCTCACTCCAGTAAGATTGGCAGCCATTAGGAAGTCAAACAGCAACAAGTGCTGGCGAGGATGTGGGGAAAAGGGTACTCTTGTACATTGCTGGTGGGACTGCAAATTGGTGTGGCCAGTTTGGAAAGCAGTATGGAGATTTCTTGGAAAGCTCGGAATGGAACCACCATTTGATCCAGCTATTCCCCTACTCGGTCTATTCCCTAAAGACCTAAAAAGAGCACACTATAGGGACACTGCTACATCCATGTTCATAGCAGCATAATTCACAATAGCAAGACTGTGGAACCAACCTAGATGCCCTTCAATAGACGAATGGATAAAAAAATGTGGCATTTATACACAATGGAGTATTACTCTGCATTAAGAAAAGACAAAATCTTAGAATTTGGAGAAAAATGGATGGCATTAGTGCAGATTATGCTAAGTGAAGCTAGCCAATCCCTTAAAAACAAATGCCAAATATCTTCTTTGATATAAGTAGAGTAACTAAGAACAGAGTAGGGACAAAGAGCATGAGAAGAAGATTAACATTAAACAGGGATGAGAGGTGAAAGGGAAAGGGAGAGAGAAGGGAAATTGCATGTAAATGGAAGGAGACCCTCAGGGGTATAAAAAATTACATAGAAGAGGAAGTGAGGAAAAAGGAGGAAAAATATAAGGGGGAGAAATGAATTACAGTAGAGGCGGTAGAGAGAGAAGAGGGGAGGGGATGGGGGAGGGGGGATAGTAGAGGGTAGGAAAGGCAGCAGAATACAACAGACACCAGAATGGCAATATGTAAAACAATGGTTCTGCAACTGTTGTGATTCTGCAATCTCTATATGGGGTAAAAATGGGAGCTCATATCCCACTTGAATCAAAGTGTGAAATATGATATATCAAGAACTATGTAATGTTTTGTACAACCTACAATAAAAATTAATTAAAAAAAAGAAATACAAGGAGTTCAACTGGGACACAGTGCTGGAGTTAGTCCTGTCACTTGTGGTGGGTCAGGGTCTGCAGAAGAATGCACCAACCAGGCTTCTATCCCACATAGCTAACCCCCTTGACCATAGCAACCGAATTCTGAACATTGCCCTGAAACATCTCCATATAACAAGATGCCTTTAATGGAGTGGTTTCAGACATATTAGTGATTCCTGTCTGCATCATGTCAGCCACAATTCATTTGGAAGTCAATGGCAGATACACATGGCCCTACCACAGATGTTTCATCACAAACCTGCACACAACAGCTCTGGACCCACTACTCAGCAGGCCCCAACATACTGGCATCTCTGTTCTAAACCATTTTCATGAAACCCAGTCAATCAAGGCACTCTCTGGTATACTCATGATCAGCAACAGGACATCCAAATATTCTCCAGTTGCAGGTGGTCATGGGAATTTCAAAAATTTCAGAGTATTTATCTAGCCATTTCCTAAGATGAAGTTGGAGAAACTGTGGGTTTCAATTCATTAAGGAACCATTAAATTTTGAGGAAGCACATTTCAAGGAATACTCTGGAGAACTCTCACAGGCAAGGCTTCCCAAAGAGTGGAAAAAAGGTCACATGAAGCCAGGCCAATTGAGGTCTACAATGTGAGGTCCATGTGTGTTTTGACTCTCAACTATGGCTGCCAAGTTTTTCAGAATAAAATCATGTGATATCCTGCTGAGATTCCCAGTGTGCTGTGGAAAGCCACTCTGGGCTTAGATCTCAGTTTCCAAGGGCGACTCTCATGCGTGGCCTCGTTAAATTCCAACACAATTCATGGCAATACTTCTCTGACGTCAGTTCCATAACGCAGTCTCTAAGAGGAATCACACCAGAGTTCAAGCCCCGGTGGATTCAGCCATCTCTTACAACCACCACACAAATGACCACAATTAAAACTAAATCACTCCCACATGGCCCTCATCTTCTTCCACATAGACACTCATCATGAACTCTGGCTGGAGGTTTCCATGAAGCGCACAGACAAATACACTGTTCAAAATAAGCAGCCTTGCCCCTCATTTGCCTAAAGTCAGGGTGGCCTGGACACCCTTCCAGTGAACCAAGAGTGATCAAATAGGCCTGCTCTATATCTGCTCCGCTTCTCAAATTTGAGGGCTAATGACTGTCTGGTATAGATTCTTTATGTGAATTGGTTTCATGAGAAAACCCAAGCACCTATCGGCTAGCCTCTGCAGGGCTTTGAAGAACTGACTTGACCCAAAGATCCCTATTCTCACTTGATTTAGCTCAGGAAGCTTACAGAGGAAAGCGAGAGACTTCATCCACAATGACTGCTCTTTTGGCCATTTTGGTTTTGGATGCACACTTGGAAACTTTCTTTAGGTCCATCAGATGCTGAGAATCTAAGCCACTGCTGTCACACCGGGCCAAGTGGCTGATTCAGACTCATCCCTTTCCAAAGCAATTAAGCAAAGAGCCACAGGTAATGACCATTCATTTCCATTTGAAACCTGTTTTTTTCAGGCTTCACAAAGGGGTGGCCTGAGGCAAAGACCTTCCTGACATTCAGGGTAATAGAAACATAAGTAAGCAAATGGCCCAAAGCAGGGTTTTTCCACTGAGACTTTACTGGTCACACTGATATCTGAGTTTTCTGAGATGCTCCCATTCCCTTCAACTATCCAGTACATGGCCATGTCACAGAGCTTGGAGGTGGTACATATCTTGGACACCAAACCATAAGGCTACTCTGGAGAGTGGCAAGTATTCAGGAGGAAAAGAGGGACTTAGGAAGATAGTAGGTGTTCCCCATACATAAGGCAAGCCGCTCTACATTCTTAAATTGGGCAGGATGAATGCTGGGAAGCTTTCTACTAGACAGGACACAACCATTGATGCATTTGCTTTTCAAATGTCTACAACACGGATACAGTGGGATACACAGACATAGAAACACTCGTGTTGTCAAACGACTTTCTAGAAACTTTCCAGTCCAAATCTACAAACTGCCTTTCCTACCTATTCTCAGAACATGAGATAAAACCACAAACTCACACCGACACCCACAATGGCACCTCCTTCCCCCAAGTAGGACTGTGACTATCCTGAGTGTCCTCTGACTGGTGGGCCATACTATGTTCCCCTGAAATGGCCTGTCTTGCCTCAGATCTGGTCTTCTTTGCCAACTCTTTGAAGTTGTCAGGAGCCATGGTTGAGCCACTACGTGCTTTCTCAGAAAAGTCCCTCTTCAGAGCTCTCCTGGAATTTGGCCATCATCACATAAGTAGGTACCAAGAAAGACTGATTCTGTCCTTGGTAAATCCAAACAATTGAGACCACTGGGACTAGGACTGGGACTTGCTCTTGGTGGCTGGCTTCCTGGTCCCAAGTTCAGAGAGTTCCATCACCAAGGAAGTGTGGTAGGTCACTTCCTTCAGCAACTGAATGAGGTCACTGCCTTGGAAAACCACTTTGTCCTAGCAGTTGCTTCCAATGGTCCCATGAGATGGAGGCTGCTCCTACTTCCTGTGACACTTTCACAAGATAGAATGGTATATCAACCATAGGCACCCAGGAAAAGCTCTGTATACAGGCCTGGTTTGGTCCATTTCATCTACATTAAGAAGAGAGAGGCTGATTCAGACACATTCCTTCATTCTGACCAGGTTGTTTGACATGGAAGTTGACATGGAGTTGACTTTTGCTCTCTCAGGTCCTTCTTAGGTGAAAAGGTCGGTCAAAAGTCAGAGGAAAAGACCATCAAGAGACTGTCTCATGTCACAGCAAAGGGTTTATTGGGAGTCCAGCATGCTGGGGCTCAGAGCTAACTTCAGAGGAGCAAAGAACAAAGAGCCCCAAGAACAACTTGAGCAGAGTTTATATACATTCTTTAGAGAGGGCAGGGACTTTACATACATCATATCCTCTTTCAGGAAATCAACACATAGCACGGGGAAATCAAATAACAACTCTAAAACATGATTAGTACATTCATTGTTGGGAAGAGGTCGGGTAGGGGGTGATTGGTTAGCCCTGAAAAGGGGTATACGTTTAAACTGATTGGTTGAATCCCTGAGATGTATATGTGGTGAGCTGCACGGTTTCTGGAAAGGGGTTGTTAAGTAACTAGGTGGTCAGGGAAGATTTCAACACACATCTAATTGGCAGTTCCGGGAATTGTCTTAACTGCCACAGGAATTTCAGGTTCCGAGTGCAGCTTGGAAACTTTAAAAAACCTGGTTCTATGTTTCAATTTCAATTTATTTTATTCGTTCATTTCCCACTCCTTTTTCTTACTACTTTTAATCTTAAACGTAATAAATCATAATTATTGCGGGGTCTCACATTCTATTTCTGCCAGTGGACCGTATTTCTGTCTGATTACAATGAGTTTTTCCTGCCCAATTTGAGCCTGGAGAAAGGAAACTATGTGGTTAAGCAAACAAGGTCCTACAGTTAGCAACACCATAAGGATGATCAAGGGTCCAGCTAAGTCTGATAGGAGTGTAGTTAACCAGGGGGACTGGGTAAACCATAACTCAAACCACCCTAGTTGAATCTCCCTATCTTTCTGGTGCTCTTCAAGGCATTTTCTCAATTTACTCATGGATTCTTTTACAACTCCAGTATGGTCAGCATAAAAACAACATTTTTCTCTCAGTGCAGCACAGAGGCCCCCCTCACTCATGAAGAGGAGGTCTAATCCTCGCCTGTTCTTTAAAACAACTTCAGGGAGAGAAGTTAAGGATTCCTGCAAAGCTGTGATGGTGGTCTCTAACGTCTTCAAGTCTTTATCTATTGCTGTTTCTAATCGGGCCATTTGTTGTGACCCACATATAGTAGCAGCTGTTCCCATACCCACTCCTACAGCAGCTCCTATCCCCAATAGGATGGCAGGAGTAAGGGACACTGGCTCCCCGCAAAATCGGGTTCTTTCTCCCCCTAGTAGATCTTCAAATGATTCTACATCATAATAGAGCACCCTGGGGAGTATCTGCACCATTACACAATAATTTACAGAGATGTCAAATACCTGGGCTGAAATGCAAGGAGTTCTGACTGTTTGGAGTTCAGTACAATAAAGGTTCCTTTAATTAGTTCCCAGGGGGAGGAGTCAGCTGTACTCTGGACTGGGGAAGTAGGCAAAGACGGAAACCGGGAAGTATGAGATGGTAGAGGGGTTCTGGTAGATCTAGCCATGGGAGGTTTAGGAGGCTTAATTCCTGGGTTGAGGGGATTGGGCTCTATTGCTGTGATATTTTCTTCCTTTTTCAGCCGGATGGTGAACCAGTGACCAAAGTCATAACGAGGGCCATATATATAGAATCGCATTCCCCACGTATTTCCCATAGGCCATGCGGTTCCGAGGTAGCCCCTTCCTTTGGAATTGAAAGTTAAAATGAGGGGGTAACATAGACAAAAACATAGTTTTTGACACCACTTGGCTAGCAGCACATTTCTTGGGATCAATCAAGGTGTCATTTCTTTCTTCCTGAATCGTACTGTCGGGGGAGTTTGGGTTCCACCATGCAGCTCCCGTTTGTTCACAACCCCAAGATCTACAATAAAAGTCACTGGGTCCTGTACAGGTTTGGGCCTGTTTGCGACTTTGGAAATCAGCTGGGCACACATAAAAATCAAGATTGGCTAGTTTACACCTGAGCTGCGGAAGATGATATCCATAATTCATGGGGTAAGGTGGTCTATGTTGCCCTGGTTTGGGTTTGAGTGGGATCTCTGTGGGGGTCCTCTATGTCAGGGAGATCCCAGTCAGACAGGCCTATGGCAATCTGACAAATATCCAGGTGGAGAGATGGCCACCAAGTCTATATGGTGGCTGTATGTGAAATAGACCACACTACTTGCCCAGTAGGATTTATAACTTGCCATTGTTGCTGAACAAGCTGATGGGGATTAGGACTGCTGGTGGTCAGGGGAAGAATCCATAGCCCTACCCACATGACAGACACACAACTTGGGACGGTTACCAGTCTGTTCCAGTTTCCAGCCAGAGTCTGGACAGGGCGCAGGCTTGAGATGGGAGGCATGGATCCAGGAAGTGATCCCATCCACTTTCACCACTGTGGTTGTTATAAGCAGCACCTGGTATGGTCCTTTCCAGCGGGGTTCCAGGGATGACACCTAATGCCATCTCATGTAGATGAAGTCTCCCACTTGATATCGATGTGGGGTTCCCTCATCTCCAGGCTGATAAGCAGTGGCCAACTGTTTCCACAGGTATCGCTGGGTGCTGGGTTTGTTCAAGGGCTTTAAGTCTGTCAAGAAAGAGTGTGTGAAAGGAATCATTAAGTCTCAGAGTTGGGGTTAGGTCCCTTACTGGAGGAGGGGGACCATAGAGAATTTCATAAGGGGTGAGTTTACACAAAGAGGCAGAGGGCGTTTTTCTTGCACGAAACAGTGCTTAAGGTAGGAGCAGAGTTCAATTTTTTATGCCGGTCTCCAAGCTTTTTTCGTTAAGGTCTCTTTGATGTTTCTATTCATCCTTTCTACCTATCCTGAGCTCTGGGGTCTATAAGCACAATTTAACTTTCAATTAATCCCCAGGGTCCTGGCGAATCCCTGACTTACCTGGGCCACGAATGCCAGTCCATTATCAGACCCTATTACCTTAGGCAGGCTGAACCTTGGAAAAATGTCTTATAGAATCTTTTGACCACCCTCTGAGCCTTTTGTTTCTTCATGGGGAAGGCTTCAAACCATATTGAAAAAGTATCTACAAAGACTAGAAGATATTTAAGTCCGTACCTTGCTGGCTTAATTTCAGTAAAGTCCACTTCCCAGAATTGTCCTGTTCTGGTTCCTCGTAAGCGCTTTCCTGCAGGAAGCTTGGATGGGTAAGGATTAACTAACTGGCAGACTTGACAAGCTCTAGTCACCTGCTCAGCTATTTCTTTACTCTGTGAGTCAGTCAATAATAAGTCCTTTCTCCGGTCCTTTAGAAGTGCCTATAACTTTTTTCAGCCTAAGTGGGTGAGTTGGTGTACGTCTTTGACATAAAGGTGGGCTTTTTGAAATAGTAAACTTGGCTCTGAAGGGTCCCAGAGTCCTGTATCTGTCTCCTCAGATGATAAGTTGCCTGAATGTTCCAGTGCGGCCAAATCTCCTGATTGTTGTTCCCCCCGGTGTGGAAAAAGTTACCAGAGTCACTACGTTTAGGGCTGCCAATTAAGCTTCCTCATCTGCCCTTCTGTTTCCAACCGCCATGGGGTCGTTTCCCTTCTGGTGCCCTGGACAGTGCACTATACCTAGTTCCTTAGTGCTCTGCACTGCTGAGAGAAGGTGGAGGATCTCATCTTTGTTCTTTATTTCTTTCCCAGCAGAGGTTAATAGCCCCCTTTGCTGGTAAATAGCCCTGTGCACATTAGCATTGGCAAATGGATAGCGGCTATCAGTGTATATGGTGGCCCTTTTGCCTGTTGCTAGTTCCAATGCTTTCGGAAGGGCAATCAGTTCTGCCTTTTGGATTGATGTCTTTTCTGGGAGACCAGAGGATCAGATGACATTAGTTTTGCTAACTATTGCTGCTCCAGCCTGCCGCTTACCATCTTGGAGGAAGCTGCTCTCGTCTGTAAACCATACGACTTCTGGGTGAGGCAGTGGCTGGATCTTTCAAGTCTCATCCTATACTGGTTTCCTCTGCCAGTATGTGTTGACACTCATGAGTGATGGGTTCTGATGATTCTTCTGGCAGCAGTGTACCCAGGTTGAGTGGAGCAGGGGGTCCCAGAGTTATTCTCTCTTTGCTAATCCAGAGGCTCTGGTAGTGGTTTATTCTGGAGTTTGATAGCCACCTCTCTGGAGGCTGACAGATGATGCTCTCCAGGGCATGGGAGGCTATAATGGTTAGCTTCTGTCCCAACGTTCATTTATGAACATCTTTTTTTAGAAGGGCTGCCGCTGCTATCGCTCTTAAGCAATTTGGCCACCCGCTAGCCACTGGGTCCAATTTTTTTGATAAGAATGCTACCGGCCTTTTTCAAGGTCCCAAAGTCTGAGTGAACACTCCCAGTTCTATTCCTTTCGTTTTCTCGATGTAGAGAGTGAAGGGTTTTTCTACTTCTGAGAGTGCTAAAGCTGGAGCAGATAGCAGTGCCTTTTTTTGACATTATCAAAAGCTTTTTGGTGCTCAGGGGTCCATTTGAAATGGGCATCCCCATTTATAAGCGGGTATAAAGGTGCAGCCAGAGATGCGAACCCAGGAATCCATAACCTGCAAAAGCCGGCAGTCCCAAGAAACTCTCTGAATAGTCTCTTATTAGATGTGGGCGGTATCTGCACAACGGTTTGTTTTATGGGCTCACTGAGCCATCTTTTGCCACCCCTAAGAGAATAACCCTGGAAGATTACTTCTTGCTGACAAATTTGGTCCTTTTTGCAGAAGCCCTATATCCAAGCCGAACAAGCTCGGATAATAGTGCTTGGGTCCCAGACTCATAGTTCTTCTTGGTGTTGGCTGCCAGTAGCAGATCATCCACATATTGGAGTAGGGTGACTTCGGGGTGTGCAGTTCTGAGGCCTGTGGAGGGCTTCATCAAAGAGAGTGGGGGAGTTTTTGAACCCCTGTGAGAGTCTAGTACAGGTTAGTTGGCCATATGTTAAAGTTTCTGGGTCTATCCACTCGAAAGCAAACAGAAACTGATTGTCCTTATGTAGGGGCAAGAAGAAGTAAGCATCTTTTAAGTTCAGCACAGTGTACCATTCCCGCTCCAGATTCAGAGTGCTAAGCAAATTATATGGATTGGGTATTGTTGGGTGAATGTCCTGCACTCTGTTGTTTATCTCTCTTAGGTCTTGAACAGGACAGTAGTCCCTAGTTCCTGCCTTTCTTACTGGTAGCAGGGTGGTATTCCAGGCTGATTGACAGGGCCTTAGGACCCCAAGGGCCAATTATTTCTGAATATGGGGACTTATCCCATCTTTAGCTTCTTTGCTTAGAGGATATTGTTTAACACTGATTGGAGAGGCAGAGGCTTTTAATTCTAGTTCTATTGGAGGTAGTTTTATTGCTAGACCTAACCCAGCAGTTTCTGCCCAGGCATTTGGATAATCTTTTATCCATTTCTGTGGTAGTTTGCCTCTTTGATCAGTCCTAGGGAGCGCGAAGAGTTGATGTTCATCTTCAACGGACATAGTCAGTGCTGTGACTATGGGAGGTTTCACTGAAGGCTTTAGAACATCCACTTCGGGAACATCAGGGTTAAAAGTTATTCTAGCCCCGAGTGTGGTAAGCAGATCCCTGTGCATCAAAGGGGCTGGGCACTCTGGGATTACTAGGAAAGAGTGTTGGACTTTTCCTTTTCCTACATCCATAATCCTCTTAGTTGTCCAAGCCCGATATGTACTGCCATTATCCCCTTGAACTAGGGACCATTTATTTGATAGGAGCCCAGTGGGGTCTTAAGGGCTGAGAATACTGCTCGTGTATCCTCTCCAAAGTTCACTGGAGTCCCCTCCACTTCAAATGTTACCCTGATCTCGGGGAGGAGATCCGAGCCCCAACATTCCTAGTCCTCTTCTAGAGTCAGCATGGCATGCTGGCGTGGTTGCTTCTTTTGGGTGCACTCTTTGGCTCAGTGTCCTTTTTCTTTACAGTAGGCACATTGATCTGAGGCCAGGGGCAGCCTTTGGCATGGGCCCAAGTATCCCTTCCTGACTCCAAGCTTTTTAACTTCTGGCATATTTGCTGCTGTGAACAAAACCTTAGCCAATGTTTTAGTCTGCCTTTTGCTCCTTTCATCCCCCTTTTGTTCCCTTTCCTTCTCTATCCTCTGTTCCCTCTCCTCCTCAGTTTCTCTCTTATAATATACTTTCTCAGCTTCTCTGACTAAATCTCTTAAGGTCGTATCTTGTAATCCATCTAGACATTGTAACTTTCTCTTAATATCTTGGGCAGCCTGCTCAATACAGGCCATTGTAACAGATGCATTTTGGTCCTCTGCCTGAGGATCAAAAGGAGTATATTTCCTATATTCTTCCATAATTCTCTCCAGAAACATAGAGGGAGACTCATTAGGCCCTTGGACAATCTCTCTTACTTTGGCCAAATTGGTCAGCCCTCTGGCGGCCACTCGGAGACCCGCTATTAGAGCCCGGTGATAAGTGGACAGATGCTTCTTACCTTCAAAGGTGTTGGGGTCCCAGTTGGGTCGGTTCATGGGCCCATAGGGACGGAAAGAGAGTATCACAGGGGCTTCTGAGTTTTCTATTATCCACCTCCGGTGGGTTCCTTTAGGTTGCCCAGCTTCCTCCAGGGGAGGAGGGGCTGCTGCTGCTGCAGAGAAGTCCCCTGGAGGGCTTGGGTGTGGCCCAATTGCCTATAGCAGTGGAGAGGCTGAGTCAGTGGTTGGAGGATCATCAGGAACTGTGTTGGGGGTTGGGGAGGGAGAGTAGATGATAAGGAGGGGGAGGAGTGTCCAGTCTTGTGACTCAGGGAGAATGGAAGGAAGAGGGGGAGGAGTGGATGGTTTGAATGATAGGATCATGGGGGAAGGGGTATATGGCTCTTTATCTGGGTGGCCAAGTGGCCAAAGCTGAAAGACAATATCTCTGACTTTTCGGATTAGAGGAAAGTGGAAGGATCCTTCTGGGGGCCATCCAACTTCGAGGATGGGCCATTCTGAAGCACAGAGAGTCTGCCAGGTACAGCGTTTTACTGGAAAATAAAGATTCTGGGCCCTTGAGCGGACATCAGTCCAATGATCAAGGGTCGGGGACAGAGAAGAGGATGTGCTTTGTCCCATTATGGGAATTACTCAAACAGGGACAGTGAAGACACAAACGCAACACAGAAAAAGACAAACAGTAAATGTTTAACATGACTCCAAGAAAAAGATTAGAACTGAGTAACTGGTAAATCTTAATGTGTTAGGCAATAAAGACAGACAGTAAACTCAACATGAGTTAGGGACAATGAACCAAACTGAGTAGCCGGCAAAACCTGATGGGCTGGCAAACCGAATCCTGAAGCAAAATGTAACTGGGATGAGGAAACTACTATTCTTTGATTTCCCTAGTCTTCCGGAGTGACCCCCAGAAACGTGACCTTGGGCTCTGTGACAGGTCTGTCACACCATAGGAGAGAGCTAATGCTCTTCACCAACAGCCACTTTGCCATGCCCTGACTTGAAATCCGAAACCAGAAATAGTCTCCTTACTAACCCCGAGAGGAGTCCCTTGAGGTCTTTCGTCCACCGCTGCCGGATATCTCACCTGGGGCCTCAAGATAAATCGGTGCGGCGAACGTCAGAGGAAAAGACAACAAAGAGGTTTTCTCATGCATCAGCAAAGGGTTTATTGGGGGTCCAGCATGCTGGGGCTCAGAGCTCACTTCAGAGGACCAAAAATCAAAGAGCCCCGAGAACAACTTGAGCAGAGTATATATACATTCTTTAGAGAGAGCAGGGATTTACATACATCATTGCCTCCTTTAGGAAATCATCATGTACCACGGGAAAATCAAATAACAACTCTTAAACATGATTAGCACATTCATTGGCGGGAAAAGGTCAGGCAGGGAGTGATTGGTCAGCCCTGAGAAGGGGTATACGTTTAAATTTATTGGTTGAAGCCCTGAGATGTATACGTGGTGAGCTGCACGGTTTCTGGGAAAGGGTTGTTAAGTAACTAGGTGTTCAGGGAAGATTTCAACACACATCTAATGGGCAGTTTCAGGAATTGTCTTAACTGCCACAGGAATTTTAGGTTCTGAGTGCAGCTTGGAAACTTTACAAAACCTGGTTGTTTACGTTTCAATTTCAATTTGTTTTATTCTTTCAGAACCTTACAGTGGAAGGCGAGAGACTTCATCCACAATGACTGCTCTTTTGGCCATTTTGGTTTTGGATGCACACATGGGATCTTTTCTTAGATCCGTCTGTTGCTGATAATCTAAGCCACAGCCTCAAACAGGGCCAAGAGCCTGATTAAGACACATCCCTTTCCAAAGCAATTACATCTCTGAGGTCAGTTACAGAACTCAGTCTCTGAGAGGAATCACACCAGTGTTCAAGCCCAGGTGGACCCAGTCATTCTTCCAACCACCACACATATGACCACAATTAAATCCAAAACACTCCCACATGGCACTCATCTTCTTACATACATACACTCATGATAACCTTTGGCTAGAGGCTTCCATGAATGGCGCAGCCCACGAGAGTGTCCAAAATAAGCTCCCTTGCAACTCATTTGCCTAACCTCAGGGTGGCCTGAACACCCTTCCTGTGAACCAGGATTGATCACATAGTTCTTCCTGTAATACTGCTCTGCTTCTCCAATTTGAGGCCTACTGACTGTCAGGTATAGATTCTTTATGTGATTTGGAGTCATTAGGAAACCAAAGTAAATTTGCAAGGCTTGGAAAAACTCATTTGACCCAAAGGATACCTATTGTCACTTGGTGGAGGTCAGGAACCTTACAGAGGAAGGCGAGAGACTTCATCCACTATCACTGATCTTTTTGCCATTTTGGTTTTGGATGCACACATTGGATCTTTCTTTATATCCATCAGGCGCTGCTAATCTAAGCCACAGCCACACACAGGGCCACGAGGCTGATTCAGAACATCCTTTTCCAAAGCAATTAAGCAAAGAGCCACAGGTGATGCCCATTCATTTCCATTTGAAAACTGTTTTCCTCAAGATTCACAAAGGGGTGGCCTGAGGCAGAGACCTTCCTGACTTCAGAGCAACATAACAATAAGTAAGCAAATCCCAATGCAGGGTTTCTCCACTGAGACTATACTAGTCACAATGATATCTGAGTTTTCTGAGATGCTTGTCATTCCCTTCAACAATCCAGTACATGGCCATGTCACAGAGCTTGGAGGTGGTATATATATCTTGGACAAAAAACCATGAGCCTATTCTGGAGAGTGGCCAGAATTCAGAAAGAAAACAGGAACTTAGAAAGTTAGTAGGTGTTGCCCATCGAAAAGGCAACCAGCAGTCCTTTTTTAAAATGGGCAGGATGAATGCTGGAAAGCTTTCTACTAGTCAGGATACATCCATTGATGCATTCCTTTTTCTAATGTGTACAACCAAGAACACAGTGGGATACACAGACACAGAAACACTCACCTTGTCAAAGGACTTTCTAGAAACAGTCCACTCTAAACCAAACAAACCGCCTTTCCTACCTATTCTCAGAACATGAGACAAAACCACAAACTCACACCCACTCTCAAAAAGGCACCTCTTTCCCCAAGTAAGTCTGTGAGTATCCAGAGTGTCCTCTGACTTGTGGGCCATAGTATGTTCCCCCGAAATGGCCTGTCCTGTCTCAGATCTGGTCTCTTTGTCCATCTCTGTGAAGTTGTATGGAGCCTGTGCTGACCACTACCTGCTTTCTCAGGAAAGGCCCGTCTTCAGAGCTCTACTTGCATTTGGTCATCCTTAAACCATTAGGTACCAAGAGAGACAGACTCTCTCCTTGGTAAATCCAAACAAGTGAGCCCACTGGGAATGGGACTGGGCCTGGCTCTGGATGCCTGGCTTCCTGGATCTCAAGTTCAGAGAGTTTCATCACCAAAGAAGTGAGGTAGGTCAATTCCTAAAGGAAGGGAATGAGGTCACTGCCTTGGCAACCACTTTGTCCTTACAGTTGCTTCCAAAGGTCCCTTGAGATGGAGGCTGCCCCTACTTCCTGTGAAACTTTCAGAAGTTAGAATGGTATATCAACCATAGACACCCAGGAGAAGCTCTCCACACAGGGTTGTTTTGGTCCATCTTTTTTATATCAATAGGAGAGAGGCTGATTCAGACACATACCTTCATCCTGACCAGCTTGTTTGCCATGGAAGATGACTTTTGCTCTCTCAGGTCCTTCATAGCTGCCTACATCTTCTCCAGGGATCATTTCTGCATCAACCTTTGAGGTTCTCAGCAGGTGGAAGATTCCCTACATTCCTGTATTGTAAGACCTACTCTGTCCCTGCTCTTTTGTAAAGTTAGATTGAGGGAACAGTGTATGGTTAGGGTTAATAATATATTTTATTTGGGTTAGGAAACATTCTGTGGGATAAATAATGGTATTAGGAACCTGTGATATTCACAAGAATATATAGGTGAAATATAAGTATAAAACCTGAAATCTAGGTACGATTTGAAGCCCAGAAGGGAATTGGGCCCTTTAGTGCGATACTTAGCTTTGAATTATGTTCTACACAGATGTCTCAGATAAATCGATATGCAATGGCAGAGTACCTTGTACCTTGGATGAATAAATGTCTTAGAGAACATCCAGTCAAAAAGGAATAGTCGGCAGGATTAGGAAGGTAGTCAGTAGGTTTTGAAAAAAGAGTGAGTATAGGATTTGGACAAAACGTTCATTAGCAATAGGGTTTCGGGTAGAGAGTGAACGTAAATATGAGCACATACGAAGAGTCAGTCACAATGATGAACTGGGAAAAATATGTTGGAAAGCAGATATCAATAGAGACATTAGGAAAACAGGCAAAGTATAATGTGAGTGATAGGGTTAGACATTTTCAACATGGTTGAGGATGAATATATAATCTTAGGTAGAAAGACATATGTAGTCATCAATAGGATTGATATTTTAGAGCATTAGGCAACCTGGGCATGGTTGTTTTTAATAATCCATGCTCACTTTCAATTTGCTTTGGTGAAAGGTTAATAAAATAGTCACTTGTCACTTCCTGTTTTTCTGTATGCTTAACAAAACACTGTTGAAATCTTGAGAACTGTTTGCTATTTTGGTTCCCAGAATGTGCTATCCCCAACTACCAAACTGCAGAATGTACTCCCTCACCCAGTTGCATGCAAACTGCACACTCGCCCTGACCCATAAATAAATTTCCCTCCCTGCCCTGTCCAAGGAAAGTATATAAGCTCTGTTAAAGCTGTTCTCAGGGCTCTTTGCTCTATTCACGTGAGCTCTGAGCCCCAGCATGCTGGACCCCCAATAAACACTTTGCTGTGGCTGAGTGAAAATGGTATACGGTTCTGTACTTAAAAGATGCTTTCTTTTGCTTGGCTCTGCATAAAGATAGTCAGTTGCTGTTTACTTTCGAGTGGGTAGACCCAGAAACAGGAACGTCTTGTCAACTAACTTGGACTAGACTCCCACAGGGGTTCAAAATCTCCCCACTCTCTTTGATGAAGCCCTTCACAGAGATCTCAACAACTTCAGAACTACACACCCCGAAGTCACCCTGATTCTATATGTGGATGTCCTGCTCCTGGCAGCCAACACCAAGGAAAACTTTGAGTCTGTGACCCAAGCACTATTATCTGAGCTTGCTCAACTCAGGTATAGAGCTTTGGCCAAAAAGGCCCAAATTTGCCAGCAAGAAGTAATCTTCCTGGGGTATTTTCTTAGGCACTGTAAATGATGGCTCACTGACCCCAGGAAACAAAACGTTGTGCAGATACCACCCCCATTTAACAGGAGACAACATAGAGAGTTTCTTGGAACTGCTGGCTTTTGCAGGTTATGGACCTGGGTTTGTGTTCATAGCTGCTCCTTTATACCCGCTGTTAAATGAGAATGCCCAATTCCAATGGGCCCTTTGAGCACCAGCAAGCTTTTGATAACATCTAAGAACACTAACACTGAACACCTCAACTTCACTGAGCCCAGCCTGCAATTTCAGAAAGCCCTACACTATGTTAAAAATGTACATCAACTCAATCAACTTAGTTCAAAGAAACTGCAGCCATTCCTGTAGGATCAAGAACAGAGTTTTAGACTAACTCACTCACAGTGAATGGAAATAACTGAATGGGTAACAAAAGCCTGTCGGTTCTGTTAATTGGTTAATGCTTACCATTCCAAGCTTCCTGCAGGAAAGCACGTAACAGGAACCAGACCAGGACAATTCTGGGAAGTGGACTTTACCTAAATTAAGCCACCGAGATATGGACTTAAATATCTTCTAGTCTTTGTAGATACATTCTCAGGATGGATTGAAGCCTTTCCCACAAAAAAAAAAAAAAAAAAACGGCACAAATGGTGGTCAAGAAGATCCTGAAAGATATTTTTCAAAGACAGGGGCTGCCTAATGTAATGTGGTCTGATAATTGAACGGCGTTCATGGGCCAGGTAAACCAGGGGTTAGCCAGGACCCTGGGGATTAATTGGAAGTTACATTGTGCTTATAGACCCCAAAGCTCAGGACACATGAAAAAATAAATAGAAGCATTAAAGAGACCTTAAATAAATTAAGCTTAGAGACCGTCATAAAAGGGTAGACTATGCTCCTGCCTTATGCACTGTTTCATGAAAGAAATACTCCGTTTGTTTCTTTGTGTAACATCACCCCCTATGAAATTCTCTATGGGGCCCCTCCTCTGGTAAGGGACCTAACCCCAACTCTTAAGACCTAAGTATCCCTTCCACACACCCTTGCTTGACAGACTTAAATCTCTTGAAAGAACTCAGCTATACCTGTGGAAACAGCTGGCCACTGCCTTCCAACCTGGGGACGAGGGACTCCACATCGATATCAAGTAAGAGAATTCCTCTACATAAGAAGACATCAGGTGTCATCCCTGGAACCCCGCTGGAAAGGACCATACCAGGTGCTACTTATAACACCTACAGCGGTAAAAGTAGACGGAATCACTTCCTGGATCCATGCCTCTCATCTCAAACCTGCAACCTGTCCAGACTCTGGCTGGAAACTGGAAAAGACTGGTAACCCGTTCAAATTGTGTATTTGCCACGTAGATAAGGCTATAGACTTTCCCCTTGGCCACCAGTAGACCTAACACTCATTAGCCCGTTCAGCAGCAATGGCTGATCACAAATCCTACAAGACAAGAAGTATGGTCTATCTTGCATACAGCCCCCTTAGGAACCTGGTGGCCATCTCTCCACCCAGACATTTGTCAGCTGGATATAGGTCTTTCCTATTAGGATATCCTTGATGAAGAGTATCCCACTAAAATTCCATTAAATCATTTCCGTACCATAGATAATGGAAACAAACATTATGGTTGTATAGACAGGCAAGCCAGATGCAGGTTGGCTAGCCTATATTAGTATGTTTGCCCCGCAGACTATCAAAGCCACAAACCGCCATGGCTGAGTGTGGGAAAAGATGACTTCTTCTGTAAGTCATGGGGATTTGAGCATACAGGGGCTGCCTGGTGGAATGTAAAATCCTCATCAAATTCAGTACACAGCATTGGCCATATTACTACTTAGACATCTAAAACAGATGGCGCCAAGAGGAGTCTCTAGATCCTCAAATTCTGTGTGACCTTTTTACCTTCTGCAAGTGCTCAAAAGGGTGAAAGGAAATTCCCCTATGTGGAGGCCTTTTCCCTGTTTCCCTCACATCCTGAACGATGCTTCTCCAATAGTTCCTCACCCTCAGCTTTCTGCTCCAGACTCTCTGCTGTCAGTCCGACCTCAGCAACCTTATTTCTCCCCTCCAATTACTAGATCCAAAACCCAAACCTTCGCTGGTTCTCAGAGCATTGCCCCCTTGCTGAGTTAGCAGGTACTGAGGTACCCATCCACCCACTCACTCCTCTCTTCCTCTGTCAGTACCCGCACCGGGTTGCACCAGGTCCTCTTACCAGCTAACCTAAAGCTCAAACCAGCTTAGGAGATCCCTCAGACCCCTATGGAAGATGTAATGAAAATGACCTTTAAAGTTGCTTTGTGATCACTGAAAACAGGTTACTAAGAATTTAAAGTGCCTCACAGGCTTTTCGGGATAGTCACTCCCGTCTTCCCCTCTGCTCTACCGGTTATACTGCTCAAGTTTTTGTTTCTAGGAAAATCCCAAACCCCTTTCCCATTATTCTTTTATATCTCTCCTTCCTAATTCTCAGATCCACGGAGCAGCTCTCACCCTCCGCCTTCCCCGTCTTCCCCCTCTGTACCAGGCCCACAGAAAAATCTTAACTGAACTTCTCCAGAAGTCTTCACCATGACTTTAGGATTTTCAGCAAAAGAGTCCCTATAAAAGAGTTCAGTGTAGATAAACTTCCTGTTTTTTTGTTGCCCTGCTCTACTTGGCTACTGGCTGCAAAAATCAGCACTCCTAAGCTTGACACCCCTTTAATAGTTTTTCACACAATATGTGAAAAAGGCCTCTGGCCTTGAGCTGGGGCTTCAAAGAGATGGCTATATTTTTAAGATATAAAATTACCAACTGGGCTCCATGGTAACAGCTGCAGGGGGATAAAAGAAAAGGAAGAAAAAGCTCTCCCCCTCCCAGGTGTCCTTGAAAGTTTAACTTGCCCACCAAAGAGGAAAAAACAGAAAAAAACTTCTTTTTGTGAAGTTCTGCAGACTGTGAACTTCTTAGTCCCTTCCCTTTCATGTTGGGTACAAAATTCTGAAACTACCTAAACTTGGGGTTCAGGGAATTAATTGATTACAACAGAAGCAATGCCCGCTGAATCCGGTTGCAACCAAATAGGACTGTTTCCCTGTCTTCTGTGCTATCTTAGGTGCCTTGCCTTGACTGCCCCTACAACAGTATAATTCTATATACTTAAACATTGTTTATGTTTTAATGAAATGGTCAACAGATGTGATTAATTGTGAAATGGTGAAGATGTTTCCCAGATTGCTCTATAATGACCCAGGTTCATTTGAAGTTCAAACAGGGGGGCATACAACCCAGTTCCACTGGGAACATATATCTCTTACTTTACCTATCATATTAGGAAGTGGAGTTGCTGCAGGGGTATTCACAGGAACCACTGCCCTGGTCCATGGTACACAACAAATGACCCAAATAGAAGCAGCAATAGACCAAAACTTAAAGATATTAGAAACCTCCATCACAGTTTTCAGGAATCTTTAACCTCTCTCTCTGAAGTTGTTTTACACAACAGTCGAGGGTTTGACCTCCTCTTCATGAGAGAAGGGTGCCTTTGTGCTGCATTGATGTAAGAATGCTGTTTTTATGCCGACCATAATGAAGTTGTAAAAAAACCTATGAGTAAAATAAAAGGATGCCTTGAAGAGTGTCAATGAGAGACAGACGCCCCAAAAGGGTGGTTTGAGTCTTGGTTATCACAGTCCCCCTGTTTATCTACGCTTTTATCACCCCTGGCCTGTCCAATAATAATCTCCATATTATAGCTAACTATAAAACCCTGTTTGCTCAACCGTGTAATTTCTTTTTTCCAAGCTCAAATTGGACAAGTTAAACTTATGGTAATACCCCACTAGCAGACATAGAATGTGACACCCCCCAATGATCACTATTATGATTAAAATTAGCCAGAAGAAGAAGTGGGGAATGAAAGGTTAATAAAAAAGTAACTTGGAACTTCCTGTTTTTTTTGTATGCTTAACAAAACACTGTTGAAATATTGAGAACTGTTTGCTAACCTTGTTCCCAGATTGTGCTGTCCCCAACTTCGAAATTGCAGAATGTATTCCCTCATCCGGTTACACGCAAACCGCCCACTCGCTCTGACCCATCAATAAATTTCCGTCCCTACCCTTTTCAAGGAAAGTATATAAGCTCTGCTTAAGCTGTTCTCAGGGCTCTCTGCTCTATTCTTGTGAGCTCTGAGCCACAGCATGCTGGACCCCCAATAAACCTCTTGCTGTGGCATGAGACACTCTCCTGGTGGTCTCTTCCTCCGATGCTTGCACGAACATTACTTGGATGATTGAATGTAGAAGAGAAAATCCAGTCAAAAAGGGATAGTCGGTAGGATTAAGAAGATAGTCGGTAGGTTTAGGAAGAAGAGTGAGTATAGGATTTGGAACAAAATCTCTTTAGCAATAGGGGTTCGGTTAGAGAGTGAATGTAAATGTCAGCACATGTGAACAGTCACAATAATGAAATGGGAAAAGAACGTAGGAAAGCAGATATCAATAAAGACATTACGAAATCAGGCAAAGTATAAAGTGTGTGATACGATTAGACATTTTCAACAGGGTTGAGTTAGAATATATAATCTTAGGAAGAAACAAATATGTAGTCACCAATAGGATTGACATTTGAGAGCATTAGGCAACCTTGACATGGATATTTTTTGTAATCCATGCTCACTTTCCATTTAGGTTTTGGTACAATCATAAGTGTGACGTTTGCATTTGTGTCCAGAATATTACTGTGATAATATGTATATATAGATCTGGTGACATGAGTGTTTATTCCACCATTTCTGGGAGCAATTTTTTGAAGACATATAAATGGGTATAGGGGTACAAAGAGGTATACACTGTGTCAATGAATATAGAGATAATGCATGAATAGACCATAAGTGAATAAATAATATAACTTGTTCCACATTAATTAACGGATTGAATTGATATCTGAAAATATATAAGAAATCTTATATTGATATACAATCATTTATTCCAACCATTTATACATCTAATATCAATATTAGGGTTATGGTTTATCATGAAGATATGTTATTTTTGCTACAAAAGTGATTATGGAAATCGAAAATAATGTGTTTGGAAAGAGTCAGTCACAATGCTGGCAATATGTGAACAAGGCCTCTGGCCTTGAGCTGGGGCTTGACAGAGATGGCTACAGTTCTAAGTTAAAGAAGTTACCAACTGGGCTCCATGGTAAAAGCTGGCAGGGAGAAAAAAAAGAGAAGAAAAAAGCTCTGCCCCTCCCAGGTGTCCTTGAAATGTTAACTTGCACAGAACAGAAAAAAAAAAAAAAACAGAAACAAAAACTGCTTTTAATGAACTTCTGCAGACTGTGAACTTCTGAGTCCCTCCCTTACATGTTGGGTACAAAATTCTGAAACAATCTAAACTTGGAGTTCAGGGGATTAAATGATTACAATAGAAGCAATGCCCTCTAAATCCGGTTGCAACCAAATAGGACTGTTTCGCTGTGTTCGGTGCTATGTTAGTTGCCTTACCTTGCATTGTCCATCCCTTTTCTCATGAAAAGACCAGTCAAGAAACATGGAGGAATGCATGTGCTCTGAAGCAGGAAGTGATTGATAGTGAATCAAATGCCTATAAATTTCCTAACTTGTGGATGAAATACATATCCTATGATGTGCATAAATTAAAGAAATAGTAATCTACCAGTGTTGAATAAAAATGAACGTCAAAATACACATCATGTCCAATTGGAATCTACTTGCATTGATGTTAAACTGGGTCAGGTACTGTAGAAATATTAGGATTTGTGTGCACCATTCACTGAAGTTCCTTTTCGGTACTAGGAAAGAAATACGTTTTTCAGGTAAATGAATATTTCTAAGAATAATCTTGTGAAAAGTTGATTATAAATTCACATATATGAATATGAATGAATTTGGTGAGTGTAAAATAAAACACATATTTCATATTTTGAAAAATCTGGAGAGTCTATCTATCTATCTATATATATATATATATATATATATATATATATATATATATATGTGTGTGTGTGTGTGTGTGTGACATTAAAAATAGCAATATATATGCCAATCAAAATTCAAAATGAAATATATATCATTGACAGATGCAAAAATATTTATTTAACTGAACATGGATTTATGAATAATATTGATCAAGTAGGAAGCTCACCCATAATTTGAATTTTCAGTTCCAACATCATTTAGGAGGAGTGATCCCTTACAATTTGTATCTGTCAAGTCAGCCACCTCACATGAATGGACGTGTGGTCCCAGGTAGGATTCTATGTTTGCATATAAAAATACAGGTGGTGAATAGGCTACAGAGAGGGGAGACAGGAATTCACATATTGGTTAACTTTAAAAAAAACATGGAGAACGACTTCAACAAAAAGTTGACTAGATTTATAACTCCCACAATATATAATGCAAAAGGCAAGTCCAACTATACACCATGCCTCCTCTGAAATGCTTGTATTTTTATTCTGTTTGAGTTATTTTTCTCCATCTTATTAGTATTAGTAGTCAAGTGTAGTAGGGTAGGGGTTAGTGTCGGGGATTCAGTATTTCGAAAGAAAAATTGGAAAATGAATCCAATGTGTATGTAAATGTGTGCTCCACAAATATCCTCCCACTCTCATACAGAAAAATGCCTTGACAGTACCTTCGCTCCAACTAAAACACCATTAGAGGAGAAGAATTAGAAAATCAGTGAATACATATCTGGAATGGAATATGCTCACAGTTTTGAAAAATTCGAGGTGGTAGATGATTTTCGAAAAGAAAGGGACAGGGTAAACACTCCACAAACATGGAGTTCTGCTGGCCTAAAGACTTCTTGAGAAACTGCCTCTGAGGTTGGGCCCTTGAACTATATGTGGTTGTCAGGAGCTTTAGCTTCCTTTGTACTGAGACCATCAATGCTGGGTCTGCATCTATGTGACATGGAGGAAATTGTTTCTTATTTTCCAATGAAAATGAGGCAGCAGTGCTGAATTCTCTCTTTGTAGGTAACCTGTGGCCACTGGGGGCTAAGTGTATCCCCGTGTGGACTGTGAAGCCATTTGGGCATCCTCCAATTTTTGTGGTGTTTCTCGCTGCTGCACTGGGAGTTTGGTATTTGCTTCACAAAATACATGGAGTTCAACTGGGACACAGTGCTGGAGGGATTTCTGTCGGGAGTGGTGGGTCAGGGTCTGCAGGATAATGCACCAACCAGGCTTCTATCCCACATTGCTTTCCCCCTTGACCATAGCAACCTGATTCTGAACATTGCCCTGAAACCACTCAATATAACAAGATGCCTTTACAAAGAAGCGTCTGCTGGCTGCACCATGTCAGTAACAACCATTTGGAAGCCAAGGGCAGATCCACATTGCCGCACTACATGTTTTATCACAAACCTTCCCACCACTGTTCTAGGCCCACTAATCAGCAGGCTCCAAATTACTGGCATCTCTGTTCTACACCACTTTCATGAAACCCAGTCAATCAAGGCAGTGTCTGGCACACTCAAGATCAGCAACAGCACATCCAAAGGTTCTCCAGTGCCACCAGGTCATGGGAATTTCAAAAATTTCACGGTATTTTTCTAGCCATTTTTCTAGGATGATGTTGCAAGCACTATGGGTTTCAATATATTCAGGAACCGTTAAATGGTGAAGAAGCACATTTCAATGAAAGCTCTGGAGAACTCTCAAAGGCAAGGCTTCCAAAATAGTGGCCAAAAGGTCACTTGAATCCAGTCCTATTGAGGTCTACAATATGAGGTCCATGTGTTTTTTGACACTGAACAATGGCTGCCATGTCTTTCAGAATACAATCAAGTGATATCCTGGCTGAGATTCCCAGTGCTTTGTGGAAAGCCACCCTGGGCCTAGATCTCAGTTTCCAAGGGCGACTTTCATTGCGTGGCTTCCTAAAATCCCAAAACAATTCATGGCAATACTTCTCTGAGGTAAGTTCTAGAACTCAGTCTCTAAGGGGAATCACACCAGAGTTCAAGCACAGGTAGACCCAGTCATTTCTTCCAACCACCACACAAATGACCACAATTAAAACCAAAACACTCCACACGGCCCTAATCTTCTTCCATATAGACACTCATCATATCCTTTGGCTGGAGTTTTCCATAAGGGGTGCAGCCCAAGACAGTGTCCAAAATAAGCTCCCTTAACCCTCATTTGCCTAAAGTCAGGGTGGCCTGGACACCCTTACCATAAATCAGGAGTGATCAAATAGGTCTGCCATTAATACTTTTCAACTTCTTCAATTTTAGGCCTTTTAACTGTGGCATTTAGATTATTTATGTGAACTGTAGTCAAGAGAAAACCGAAGCACCTATGGGCTAGCCTCTCCATGGCTTTGAAGAATTCATTTGACCCAAAGGATCCTTATTCTCACTTGATGGAGGTCAGAAACCTTACAGAGAAAGGCGAGAGACTTCATCTACAATGACTGTAATTTTTGCCATTTTGATTTTGTATGCACACATGGGATTTTTCTTTACATCCATCAGGTGTAGGGAATCTAAGCCATAGACTCACACAGGGCCAAGAGACTGATTCAGACACATCCCTTTCCAAAGCAGTTAAGTAAAGAGCCACAGGTAATGCCCATTTATATCCATTTGAAAACTGGTTACTTCAGGTTTCACAAAGGGGTGGCCTGAGGCAAAGTCCTTCCTGACATTCAGGGCAAAAGAACAATAGGCAAGCAAAAGCCCCAAAGCAGAGTTTCTCCACTGAAACTTTACTGGTCACACTGATATCTGAGTTTTCTGAGATGCTCGCCATTCCCTTCAGCTATCCAGTACATGCCCATATCACAGAGCTTGGAGGTGGTAAATATCTTGGACAGAAAACCATGAGCCTATTCTGGAGTGTAGCCAGAATTCAGGAAGGAAACAAGAACTTAGGAAGTTTGAAGGTGTTGCCCTTCGATAAGGCAAGCCACAGTCCATTTATATATTGGGCAAGATTGATGCTGGGAAGCTTTCTACTAGACAGGACACATCCATTGATGCATTCTCTTTTCTAATGTCTACAACCACAGACACACTGGGAAACACAGACATAGAAACACTTGCCTTGTCAAACGACTTACTAGAAACAGTTCACTCCAAACCAAACAAACCGCCTTTCCTACATTTTCTCAGAACATGAGACAAAACCACAAACACACAACTAAAACCACAAATGCATCTCCTTTCCCCAAGTAGGTCTGTGACTATTCAGAGTGTACTCTCACTGGTGAGCCTTACTATGTTCCTCTGAAATGGCCTGTCCTGTCTCAGATATGGTCTCCTTGGTGAACTCTGAAAATGTCAGGAGCCCACGGTGAGCCACTACTTGCTTTCTCTGGAAAGGCCAGTCTTCAAAGCTTTCCTGGCATTTCGCCATCCTCACATCAGTATATACCAAAAAAGACTGTCTCTGTCATTGGAATATCCAAACAAGTGAGCCCACTGGGACTGGGACTGGGACTGGCTCTGAGTGCCTGGCTTCCTATATCGCAAGTTCAGAGAGTTCCATCACCAAGGAATAGAGGTGAGGTCACTTCCTTCAGGAACTGAATAAGTTCACTGCCTTTGCAACCACTTTGTCCTAACAGTTGCTTCCAAGGGTCCCATGAGATGGATGCTGCCCCTATTTCCCGTGACACTTTCACAAGTTAGAATGGTATATCACCCATAGGCACCCGTGAACAGCTCTCCACACAGGGCTGGATTTGTCCATCTTCTGTACATTAGGAACAGAGAGGCTGATTCCGACACAACCCCTCATTCAGACAAGGCTGTTTTTCATGGAAGAAGACTTTTGCACTCTCTGGTCCTTCATTGCTGCCTACATCTTCTCCAGGGATTATTTCTGCATGGAACTTTGAGGTTTTCAGCAGGTGTTATATCCCCTACATTCCTTATTGTAAGACAAACACTGTCCCTGCTCTTCTATAAAGTTAGAATGTGGGAACAGTATATGGTTTGGGTTAATAACATGTTCGATTTGGGTTAGGAATCATTTTGCTGGATGAATAATGGTATTGAAAACCAGCGATATTTATAAGAATATAGAGGTCAAATATATGTATGAAAACAGAAATCTAAGTAAGATTTGAAGCCCAGAAAGGGATTGGGCCCTTGATTGGGAGACTTAGCTTTGAATCATGTCCTGCACAGATGTCTCAGATGAATCAATACACAATGGCGTCGGACCTTGTACCTTGGATGATTGAATGTTGAAGAGAACATTCATTCTAAAAAGGATAGTCAGTAGGATTTGGGAGATAGTCAGTAGATTCAGAAAGAAGAGAGAGTATAGTATTTGGACCAAAAGTTGTTTAGCAATTGGGTTTCAGGTAGAGAGTGAATGTAAATGTCAGCACAAATGCACAGTCAAAATGATGAACTGGGAAATTATGAAGGAAAAGAGATATCAATAGAGACATTAGGATATCAGGCAAAGTTTAAAGTGAGTGATAGGATTAGACATTTTCAACAGGGTTGAGTTTGAATATATAATCTTAGAAAGAAACAAATATGTAGTCAACAATTACATTGACATTTGAGAGCATTAGGCAACCTGGTCATGGATGTTTTCAGAAATCCATGCTCACTTTAAATTTAGGCTTTGGTACAATTATAAGTGTGACCTTTGCTTTATTTTCCAGAATATTACTGTGATAAAATGTATATGTAGGTCAGGTGACATGAGTATTTCTTCCACCATTTCTGGGAGCAATATTTTGGAGACGTATAAATGAGTATTGGGAGTACAAAGAGGTGTACCATCACTCTATGAATATAGAGATAATGCAAGAATAGACCATACTGAGAGTAAATAATATAATTGGTAAACGTTAAATAACGGATTGAATTGATATCTGAAAATATACAGGAAATCTTATATTGATATACAATCATTCATTCCAACCAGTTATACTTCTAATGGTAATATTAGGGTTATATTTTATCATGACGAGTGTGTGAGGTTTGCTTCAAAAGTGATTATGGAAACAAAAATAATGTGTTTAGAAAGAAGTCTCATGAAAAGTCTTATCAAGAAACATGGAGGGATACATGTGTTCTGAAGAAGGAAGTTATTGAAAGTGAAACAAATGCCTATAAATTTGCTAACTTGTGTATGAAATATATATCTTATGATGGGCATAAACTGAAGAAATAGTAATGTACCAGTGTTGATTAAAAATGAACATCAAAATACATATTATGTTCCATAATAATCTACTTGCATTGATGTGACACTGGGTCAGTTACTGTAGAAATCTTAGGATTCGTTTGCACCATTCACTGAAGTTAGTTTTCAGTTCTAGGAAACAAATATGTATTTCAGGTGGATGAATATTTCTGAGAATAATCTTTTGAAAATTTAATTATAAATCCACATACATGAATACGAATGAATTTAGGGAGTGTACAATAAGACACATATATTTCATATTTTGAAAAATTTGGAGAGTATATATATATATATATATATATATATATATATATATATATATATATATATATATACACACACACATACACACACATTAAAAAGTAGCAACATATATGCCAATCGAAATTCTTCATGAAATGTATATCATCCACTGATCCAAAAATATTCATTATACTGAATATGATTTTATTTATCATGTTGTTCATCTAAGAAGCTCACCCATAGGTTGAATTTTCAGTTCTAACTGTGTTTAGGAGGAGTGATCTCTTCTCCCAATTTGTATCTGCCAAGTCAGCCACCTCACGAGAATGTACATGTGATAACAGGTAGGATTCTATATGTGCATATGAAATTACATGTGCTGAATTGGCTACAGAGAAAGGCAGAGAGGAATTCACCTATTTGTTACCTTTAAAAACACATGGATCTTCTTCTATTTCTCTCTTTATGGTTCTGTAGTTTTCATTGTATAAGTCTTTCACCTCTTTTGTTAGGTTGATTCCCAAGTATTTTATTTTTTTTTGAAAATATTGTGAATGGAGTGTTTTTCCTCATTTCCGATTCAGAAGTTTTGTTACTGATATACAAAATGCCTTTGATTTGTGCATGTTGATTTTTTATCCTTCCACTTTGCTGAATTCATGTATTAGTTCTAGTAGTTTTTTTGTAGACCCTTTTGGGTCTTCTAGGTATAGAATCATGTCATCCACAAACAGTGATAATTTAAGTTCTTCTTTTCATATTTTTATGCCTTTAATTTCTTTCATCTTTCTAATTGATCTGGCCAGTGTTTTGAGAACTATATTGAATAGAAGTGGTGATAGAGGGCATCCCTGTCTTGTTCCTGATTTTAGAGGGAATGCCTTCAATTTTTCTCCACTCAGAATGATGCTAGACTGAGGCTTAGCATAGATAGCTTTCACAATTTCGAGGAAAGTTCCTGTTATCCCTAGTTTTTCTAATGTTTTGAATATAAAGGAATGCTGTACTTTGTTGAATGCTTTTTCTGCATCTATTGAGATGATCATATGGTTCCTATTTTAAGTCTATTTATGTGGTGAATAACATTTATTGATTTCCGTATATTGAACCATCCTTGCATCCCAGGGATTAATCCTACTTGATCACGGTGCACAATTTTTTTGATGTGCCTTTTTGTTCGATTCACCAGAATTTTATTGAGGATTTTTGCATGTAGTTTTATCAGAGATATTGGTCTGTAGTTTTCTTTCTTTGAGGTGTCATTGTCTGGTTTTGGAATCAGGGTGATGTTGGCCTCATAGAATGAATTTGGCAAAGCTCCCTCTTTTTCCACTTCCTGAAATAAATTGAAAAGTATTGGTATTAATTCTTCTTTAAAGGTTTTGTAAAACTCCGCTGTATACCCATCTGGTCCTGGGCTTTTCTTGGTTGGTAGTCTTTTGATTGCTTCTTCAATCTGATTCATTGATATTGGTCTGTTCAAATTGTGTGTATCCTCCAGACTCAGTCTGGGCAAATCATAGGATTTAAAAAATTTATCGATGTCTTCACTCTCTTCTATTTTATTGGAATATGGGTTTTCAAAATAATTTTAAAAATGTGGCATTTATACACCATGGAGTATTACGCAGCACTAAAAAATGACAAAATCATGGGATTTGCAGGGAAATGGATGGTATTAGAGTAGATTATGCTTAGTGAAGCTAGACAATCCCTAAAAAAACAAATTCCAAATGTCTTCTTTGATATAATGAGACCAACTAAGAACAGAGCAGGAAGGAATAGCAGGAAGAAAAGGTCAACATTAATAAGAGACATGAGGTGGGAGGGAAAGGGAGAGAAAAGGGAAATTGCATGGAAATGGAGGGAGACCCTCAATGTTTTACAAAATTATATATAAGAAGTTGTGAGTGGAAGGGGAAAATAAACAAGTAGGAAAATGAATTACAGAAGATGGAGTAGAGAGAGAATATGGGAGGGGAGGGGAGGGGAGGGGGGATAGTAGAGGCTAGGAAAGGTAGCAGAATACAACAGATTCTAATAGGGCATTATGTAAAAATGTGGATGTGCAACCGATGTGATTCTGCAATCTGTATTTGGAGTAAAAATGTGAGTTCATAATCCACTTGAATCTAATATATGTATTACAAGATGTCAAGAGTTTTGTAATATTTTGAACAACCAATAAAAAAAAACACATGGAGAACTATTTCAACAAAAAATTGACTAGATTTATAACTCCTACCCTGCATAATGCAAAAGGCAAGTCCAACTATACACTATGCCTTGTCTGAACTGCTTGTATTTCTATTCTTTTTGGGTTATTTTTCTCCATCATATTAGAATTATTAGTCAGAGTCTAGTACTGTATGGGTTAGTTTCAGGGATTCAGTATTTTGAATGGAAAATAGGAAAATAAATCCAATGTGTATGTAAATATGTGCTACACAAAAATCTTCCCACTCTCATCCAGAATAATGCCTTGACATTACCTTCGCCCCAAGTAAAACACAATTAGAGGAAAAGAGTTAGAAAAACTGTGAATACATATCTGGAATGAAATATGCTCAAGAGTTCACAACCTTGAAGGTGGTAGAGGAGTTTCCAAAAGTTAGGAACAGGTAAATATTCGACAAAATTGGAGCTCTGCTGGACTAAAGACTTCTTGAGAAACTGCCTCTGAGTTTGGGCACTTGAAATATTTGTTGTTGTCAGGAGCTTTAGCTTCCTTTGTAGAGAGACCATCAAAGCTGGGTATGTATCTAAGTGACCTGGAGGACATGGTTTCTTATTTTCTAATGAACATGAGGCAGCAGTGCTGAATTCTCTCTTTGTAGGTAAACTGTGGGGACTGGGGGCTAACTCTTTCCGTGTGGACTCTAAAGCCATTCGGTCATCCTCCACTTGTCGTGGTGTTTCTTGCTGCTGCAATGCGAGCTTGGTATTTGCTTCACACAATACAAGGAATTCAACTGGGACACAGTGCTAAAGGGAGTTCTGTCACGTGCGGTGTTTCAGGGTCTGCAGGATAATGTACCACCCAGGCTTCAATCCCACATAGCTTGCATCCTTGACCATAGCAATTTGATTCTGAACATTGCCCTGAAAACTCTGCATATTAAAAGATGCCTTTACATAGAAGGGTATGCTGGCTGCAATATGTCAGTTACAAGCCATTTGGAAGCCAATGGCAGATCCACATGGCCCCACCACAGATATTTTCTCACACACCTGCACACAACTTCTCTAGGCCCACTTCTCATCAGGCCCCAACTTACTGGCATCTCTGTTCTTACACCATTTTCATGGTCATGGGAATTTCAAAAATTTCATGGTATTTATCTAGCCATTTTTCAAGATTGATGTTGGAGGCATTGTGGTTTAAATTCATTCAGGAATCATTCAATGGTGATGAAGCTCATTTGAATGAAAGCTCTGGTGAAATCTCTGAGGCAAGGCTTCCCAAAGAGTGGCCAAAAGGTCACATGAACCCAGGCCTATTGCTGTCTACAATGTGAGGTCCATGTGGGTTTGACTCTCATCTATGGCTGCCATGTCTTTCAGAATAAAACCATGTGATATCCTGGCTGAGATTCCCAGTGCTCTGTGGAAAGCAAACCTGGGCCTAGATCTCGGTTTCCAAGGGCGACTCTCATGCGTGGCCAACTAAAATCCCAACACATTTCATGATAATACTTCTCTAAGGTCAGTTCCAGAACCCAGTCTCTAAGGGGAATCACACCAGATTTCACCCCAGGTGTACCCAGTCATATCTTCCAACTACCACACAAATGATGACAATTAAAATCAAAACACTCCCACATGGCCCTCATCTTCTTCCATATATTCACTCTCATTCTAAGCTCTGTCTGGAGGTTTCCATGAGCGGCGAAGTCCAAGAGAGTGTTCAAAATAAGCTCCCTTGCCCCTCATTGCCTAAAGTCATGGTGGCCTGGACACCCTTCCTGTGAACCAGGTGTGATCAAATAGGCCTGCCCTTAATACGCCTAGGCTTCTCCAATTTGAGGCCTACTGACTGTCAGGTATAAATATTTTTATGTGAACTGGAGTCATGAGAAAACCCAAGAACCTATGTGCTAGACTCTCCAGGGCTTTGAAGAACTCATTTGACACAAAAAATCCCTATTCTCACTTGATGGAGGTCAGGAGCCTTACAGAGGAAGGTGAGAGACTTCATGCACAGGGACTGCTCTTTTGGCCATTTTGGTTATGGATTCACACACGGAATGATCCATCAGGTGATGAGAATGTAAGCCACAGCCTCACACAGATCAAAGAGGCTGATTCAGACACATCCCTTTCCAAAGCAATTTAGCAAATACCCACTGGTGATGCCCATTCATTTCCATTTGAAAACTGTGTGCTTCAGGCTTCACAAAGGTGTGCCCTGAGACAAAGAGCTTCCTGACATTCTGGGCAAATTAACAATAGGTAAGCAAATGGGCCAAAGTAGAGTTTCTCTACTGAGACTTTACAAGACACACTGATGTCTGATTTTTCTAAAATGCTCCAATTCCCATATATTAAATTATGTAGAGACATTAATGAACAAGAGCAAGTCATGGCAGCTGCAGTAAAACAGGCTTTAAAACAAGGGCAAGTCGTGGCAGCTGCAGTAAAATAGGCTTTAGATGCCAGGACAAGAACATGCTACAATTGTGAACAAACAGGACATTTTAAAAGGAATTGCCCCATAAGAGGAGGGTTTAACAAAACTAGGTATCAAAGGAGTAGAATACAGGGTATTTGCCCAGGATGCCATAGAGGGAGACATTGGACTAATGAATGCCATTCTCAAACCACCATAGAGGGTAGTATATTATCAAAAAACAAACAAGGACCAGGTGTTTATCCATGATATCATGGAGAAAGGCATCAGGTTACGTTGCCAGAAAATGGACAGGGGGACCCAATGCTCTGGGGCCCCAAACCACAAATATAAGGAGCACTGGAGGAACCCAGCAACCCCATCAGGGTAGTGCCAAAGACACATTGTCCATCAGAGCCCTCAACAGACAAACTAGAGGGAGTGCAGGGTTGGACATCTGCACCTCTGTCAGAGCAGTACTAACTCCAGAGATGGGAGTTCAAATCATTCTCTCAGGGGTAAAAAACCTCTTCCCCAAGGAGCAGTAGGCTTATTATTGGGACGCAGTTCTTCTACTCTAAAAGGACTTATGATAAGTCCTGGGGTAATTGACCCTAATTATGAAGGTGAAATAAAAATTATAGCCAGTTCTCCAAAGGGTATATCAGTAATTTCACCAAGAGACAGAATAGCACAGTTACTAATAATACCACGCTTACATGATAAATTTTCCAGTCATGTTGTAGAAAGAGGTTCCAAGGGATTAGGCTGCACAGATGTAGATTTGGCTATGTTTTCTCTAAAGTTAGATTCTTGCCCCATACTAACACTAAATATTCAAGGACATGAATTAAATGGGCTACTGGATACAGATGCAGAACTTAGCATCATCTCTCGTCCAGAGTGGCCAAAATATTGGCCATTACAACCATCCACTCAAACACTTCAAGGCCTAGAATTGGCGACTAATCCCCATCGAAGAGCAATGGTATTAGATTGGAAGGATCCTGAAGGATGTGAAGGAACTATATAGCCATATGTATGGATCATCTTCCCGTAAATTTAAGGGGATGAGATGTCCTAGATGAATTAGGTTTGAAATTAACAAAAAACATCAATTAAAATATACCCACAATTATGGTTAGACAAGGTTTTAGGATAGGAAAAAGATTAGAAAAACAATATCAAGGTATAGCAGCTCCAATACTAATAGATCAAGGAACAGACAGAAATGGGTTGGATTTTAAGAAAGGGACACTAAGACAATAAAAATTACTTGGAAATAAGAAAGACCAGTATGGGTTCCTCAGTGGACCCTGACTAAAGAAAAGGTACCAGCAGCCCATGATCTGGTCAAACAACAATTAGCAGAAGACATATAAAACCATCTGTATCTCCCCATAATACTCCCAGTTTTGTCATCAAAAAGTAATCTGGTAAATGGAGATTATTGCAAGATTTAAGAGGCATTAATAATGAGATGGTTATTATGGGACATGCTCAATCGGGGATTCCACAATTATCTGCTTTGCCAAAACTTGGTATGATTTATGTATAGATATTAAAGGTTTTTTTTTCATTTCCAATTCAACCTTAGGATAGTCCATGTTTTGCATTTACTAACCCTGCACTGAATCATGAAGGTCCTGATCAGAGATACAAATGGAAAGTACTCCCTCAAAGGATGGCTAATAGCCCAACTATGTGTCAAATTTATGTTAACAAAGTAATCCAGCCACTTAGAAATCAAAATCCTGAACTACAAATATTTCACTATATGGATGATATATTATTAGCACACAAAGCTAAAAACACATTGCTAGAATGTTATGCCACACTTAAAAACATATTAAAAAATATAAACTAGAGATAACAATAGATAAAGTAGAATTAAATTTTCCAATTAATTATTTAGGAGTTCTATTATCCTCAACCATGATCTGTCCACCAAAAATTCAAGTACGAATAGATCAACTCAAATCACTTAATGACTTTCAAATGTTATTAGGAGACATAAATTGGATAAGGCCTTATCTAGGTATACGCACAATAGAGTTGGAAACTTTTTTGATATCCTAAAAGGTCCATCAGATCCAAATTCACCCCGCATGTTAAAGCCTGAAACAAGAAAGGCATTAAAAATTATTGAAACATATATGGAAAATATGCATTTGGATAGAATTGATTTAAGTTTGTCTTTATTATTTATTGTACTACCAACAAAAATATTACTACAGGAGTATTTTGGCAAGAAGGTCCATTATTATGGATGCATTTATCTTATTCCCCTAACAATATTCTTAATCGGTATACTGAGGCTGTAGGACAATTAATACTGAAAAGAACAAAAGCAGCAAAGGAAGTGTTTGGAATTTCTCCCAATAAAATAATTACTCCATATACTCTGAATCAAATTGATGAGTTAGCTAATGAGTTAAATACTTGGGCAATAATCATGTGCAAATCTAATATTTCATTTGATAATCACTTACCATCTAATCCTTTATTGTCTTTTTGATCATTTCATCCTGTAATTTTTCCAAAAATGACAAGAAAAATACCTATCATGAATGCTCCAAATATATTCACTGATGGGTCAAATAATGGTACAGCAGCAATAGTTACACCTGATCAAACTTTTACATTTCTAGTACCCAAACAATCATCTCAAAAGGTAGAGCTTAATGCAGTATTACAAGCTTTTGTGATGTTTAAAGATTCTGTAATTAATTTATTTTCCGATAGTCAGAATATAGTTAATGCTATAGTATCCCTTGAAGATGCTGGTAGGATTTCCCCTTCCTCTACTGTTTTCTCTTTGCTTTCCACTATACAAAGTCTAATCTTGGACAGAAAAGATCTGTTCTTTATAGGAAATATCAGAACACATACAGGATTGCCTGGAGCCCTTAGTTTGGACAATGATTTAGCAGATAAAACTACACATGACATACATATTTTCTCTATAGTAGAAGAAGCTACAAATTTTCATAAAAAGTTCCATGTCAATCCTAATAGTTTACAAAAGTGCTTTAAAATAACTAAGGAAAAATCTAGACAAATAATAAAACAATGTCAAAATTGTGTGACCTTTCTACCACACGTTAATCTTCGAGTCAATCCTAGAGGATTGATACCTAACCATATTTGGCAGATGAACATCACAAACTTGCCAGAATTTGGAAAATTAAAATATTTGCATGTTACAGTTGATACTTCTTCTGGATTTTTGATGGGCTCCCTTCTTGTCGGAGAAAAAACCTAAAGATGTTATAGCTCATTGCTTACAAAATTTTGCCACTGTGGGTGTTCCAAAACAGTTAAAAACAGATAATGCCCCTGGTTATACTTCTACCTATTTTAAACAATTTTGCTCATCATTTGGCATCACTCATATAACAGGAATCCCATACAATCAGCAGGGACAATGTATAGTTGAAAGAGCACATCAAACTATTAAAACGTACTTACTAAAGCAAAAAGAAGGAATTGGGAAGGGGTATATATTCCCCAAAGATAAACTCAAAATAATCTTTTTTACTCTAAACTTTTTAAATTTGGATTCAATATGCTGCAGAAAGGCATATATGTCCAAAAAATGTACATAAGCCCAAGGTACTTTGGAAGGATATTCTAACAGGACAATGGAAAGGTCCTGACCCAGTAATTGTCTGGAGTCGGGGGCCTGTTTGTGTGTTTTCACAGGGAGAACAGGAGCCGATTTGGATTCCAGAGAGATTAACTAAAGAGATTTCTACAGACCCAAAAGAAGATGATTTGGCTCAAATCAATTACAGCTGATATCCAGAACTCCAGTTTGGCTATTCTTACATCTGTGACAGAACCAGGATGTTTTTTTCAATATCTATTTTATTATTCCCCTTTCCCATATCATGAAGTTCTTTTTTGTTTTTTGAGCTCATACAGACCTAGGTTAATGTTTTGCTGATCAGTTTTATTTTTGGACTATAGAGTTTTTAGACTTTGCAATGGAGATTTCACATGTAAAAAGTTATAAAGCCTTTACTATTATGTTATGTGTTGTATGTATTATATTATGTGTGCACACTTGTGTTTTGTGTTATATGTTTGAATGTACATAACCATATATCATATGTGATGAGCGCTCATGAAAAAATGGATCCAAATATATTTTTTTTATTCACGTGATGTAAATATTTTAATTTAAATTGGGTAAACACCCGTTGAGGATTGTTTTAAAATGTGAACAAAAAGGGAGGTTAACAGATCTGTTTGCTTTCTTTCACCTTTCCTTTTCATTATATTTAATAAATCTCTTCAAGACAATGTAAATTGTTAAGAAAATTGTTTTCTTTTAGTGCCTTCTGGAATGTTACATAATTTTTTCTTTAGGCATTGTTGCCAGAATTCCTATCTTCATCCCAGTGCCTGTGAAGACAAAGATAAAACCAATCTACAGCTTCTGCAAAAGCCATCACTGAACTGCTTGCAGAACTTGGCTGGACTATGTATCACTTGTATGCATTGTGAACTCACCTGCATGCATTGTGATCAATATGTTGGTGCATCGACTTGTGGTAGTGTTGGGGTATTTTTGCTGATGATGTCATCGGTGGTACAATTTTTCCAAAAGGAGCCCTCAATTGGCTTGGTGTATCTTCCTCCCTTCTGCTTGTCATGGTTGTTCAGCTAAAATTTGGGGTCCAACAGAGATGAGACAAAGAACCTTACCCCCCCACTGGTACAAAGTCCTCTCCATAGGTGTGGCTGTATACTGGACCTGTAGTTAGTGACGGGTAAGATCCAGTTGCAATGGTACCAACCTAAGACTGGAGGCTGACACCTTGAGGTCAGCTCATTCAATAATGGGTAAGGACCATATGTACTATTGGACAACCTAAGGCAGGCATGGTCCCTAAGCCACATGCTTGTTGTTTAAACAGAGAGGGGGAGATGTTGAGAGCCACAGCCCGAGGGGCCAAAGAAAACTTTCAGACTGCCAGCTGATGGTTTGCTCACAGCGGCCCTAGCAACATCTAGCTGATTGGCTACTCTGCGGTGATGCCCATTGGGCTGTTTCCCCACCCTTTCAAACTACCAAGCTGCTCATTGGGGGACTTTTTTGGCTCTGCCCAAATGACCCAGCCAATCGAACTCAAGAGCAGGAGGAGTGGAGAGGTTGAGAGCTTGTGGGAAGCTGGTGGTGGCAGTTGTGCTCTGAGGGTATTTCCCGAGGAGCTATTTTTTTGGCGTGTGTAGTTCTAAAAATAAAGTTAGTTTATTTGACAAGTGGCTCCTGAATTGTGCCCAGCCAGACTGTGGCAATCATAAATTGATGGAGAAAAACAACCAAAACAGAATAGAAATACAAGCAGTTCGGAGGAGGCATGGTGTATAGCTGGATTTACCTTTTGTATGATAAAGGGTAGGTGTTATTAATCTAGTCAATATTAAATTGAAATAATTCTCCGTGTGTTTTAAAGTTAACAAATATGTGAATACCTGTCTCCCTGTATCTGTAGTCTATTCAGCACATGTATTTTTGTATGCACATATAGAATCCTACCTGGTATCACATGTACATTTTTGTGAGGTGGCTGACTTGGTAGATACGAATTGTGAAAAGAGATCACTACTCCTAAACGTTTTTGGAATTGAAAATTAGAACTATGCGTGAGCTTCCTAGTTGAACAAGATAATACATAAATCCATGTTCAGTAAAATGAATATTTTTGGATCTGTGGATGATATATATTTCATGATGAATTTCGATTGGCATATATATTGCTACCATTTAATCTGTGCATTTGCGTGTGTGTGTGTGTGTGTGTGTGTATATATATATATACTCTCCAGATTTTTCAGCATATAAAATATATGTGTCTTATTATACAATCCCTAAATGCATTCATATTCATGCATGTGGATTTATAATCAAATGTTCACAAAATTATTCTCAGAAATATTCATCCACCTCAAATATATATTGTTTCCTAGTGCTGAAATCTAAATTCAGTGAATGGTGCATAGAAGTCATAATTTTTCTACAGTAACTGACCCACTTTAACATCAATGCAAGTAGATTACTATGGTACATGATGTGTATTTTGACGTTCATTTTTATTGAACACTGTTACATGACTATTTCTTCAGTTTATGCACATCATAGGATATATATTTCATTCACAAGTTTGCAAATTTATAGGCAATTGTTTCACTTTCTATCACTTCCTGCTTCAGTACACATGTATTCCTACATGTTTTTGACTGTTTTTTTCATGAGACTTCTTTTTATTTTAGGTTTCAATAATCACTTTTGAAGCAAAACTCACACACTCTTCATGACAAACCATAACCCTAATATTACCATTAGATGTATAAATGGTTGTAATAAATGTATGTATATAAATATAGGATTTCCTGTATATTTTCAGATATCAATTCAATCCATTATTTAATGTTGGAACCAGTTATATTATTTATTCACAGTATGGTCTATTCATTCATTTTATCTATTTTCGTAGACACAGGGTATACGTATTTGTACACCCAATACTAATTTATACAACTTCAAAATATTGCCCACAGAATTAGTGGAAGAAATACTCATGTCACCTGAACTACGTATACACTTTATCACACTAATATTCTGGACACAAAATGCAAAGTTCACACTTATGATTGTACCAAAGCCTAAATGGAAAGTGAGCATGGATTACTAAAACAACCAAGTCCAGATTGCCTAATGCTCTCAAATGTCAATCGTATTGGTGCTAAATATTTGTTTCTCCCTAAGATTGTGTATTCAACCTCTACCCTGTTGAAAATGTCTAATCCTATCACTCAATTTATACATTGCCTGATTTCTTAATGTCTCTATTCATATCTGCTTCCCTATATATTTTCCCCAGTTCATCATTGTGACTGACTCTTCACATGTGCTGACATTTACGTTCATTCTCTACCGGAAACCCTATTGTTAAAGAACTTTTGGTCCAAATCCTATACTCACTCTTCTTCCTAAACCTACTGACTATCTTTCTAATCCTACCGACTACCCTTTTTGAGTGGATGGTTTCTTCTACATTTAATCATCCAATTTACAAGGTCCTATGCCATTGTTTATCAAATTATCTGAGACATTTGTGCAGAAGGTATTTCAAAGCTAAGTATCCCAATCAAGGGCCCAATGCTCTTCTGGGCTTCAAATCTTACCCAGACTTCTGTATTTATACTTATATTTCACCTATATATTCTTGTAAATATCACAGGTTCCCAATACCATTATTCATCACACAGAATGATTCCTAACCCAAATTTAACCTGTTATTACCCTAACCATACACTGTTCCCTCAATCTAACTTTACAGAAAAGCAGGGACAGAGTTGGTCTTACAATACAGGAGTGTAGGGGATATTCCACCTGCTGAGAACCTCAAAGGTCCATGCAGAAATGATCCCTGGAGAAGTTGTAAGCAGCTATGAAGGACCTGAGGGAGGAAAAGACAACTTCCATGGTAAACAACCTGGTCAGGATGAAAGGATGTGTCTGAATCAGCCTCTTTCATCTTAATGTAGAGAAGATGGACCAAACCAGGCTTGTGTGGAGAGCTGTTCCCAGGTGCCTATGGTGAAATACCATTCTAACTTGTGAAAATGTCACAGGAAGTAGGGGTACCCTGCACCTCTTGGGACCCTTGGAAGCAACTGTTAGGACAAAGTGGTTGCCAAGGCAGTGACTTCATTAACTTCATGAAGGAAGTTACCTCACATGACTTCCTTGGTGATGGAACTCTCTAAATTTGGGATTCAGGAAGTCAGGCAACCACAGCCAGGCCCAGTCCCAGTCCCAGTGGTCTCACTTGTTTGGGTTAACCAAGGACAGAGTCAGTCTTTCTTGGTACCTAGTGATGTGAGGATGGCCAAATGCCAGGAAAGCTAAGAAGAGGGGCCTTTCCTGAGAAAGAAGGTAGTGGCTCACCACTGGCTTCTGACAACTTCACAGATTTGGCCAAGGAGACCAGAACAGAGGCAGCACAGTCCACTTCGGGGAAATATAGTATAGCCCACCCGTCAGAGGACACTCCGGATAGTCACAGACCTACTTTGGGGAAGGAGGTGCCTTTTTGAGTGTGGGTGTGAGTTTGTGGTTTTCTCTCATGTTCTGAGAATAGGTAGCAAAGGCAATTTGTTTGGTTTGGAGAAGACTGTTTCTAGTATGTTCTCTGACAAGGTGAGTGTTTCTAGTACTGTGTATCCCACTCTGTCCGTGGTTGTAGTATTAGAAAAAGAATGCATCAATGGGTGTGTTCTGTCTAGTAGAAAGCTTCCCTGCATTCATACTGCCAATTTATGAATGGACTGCGGCTAGCCTTATCAATGGGCAAAACCTACTATCTTCCTAAATTCCTGTTTTCTTCCTGAATTCTGGACACTCTCCAGAATAGGCTCATGGTTTTGTGTCCAAGATATGTACCACCTCCAAGCTCTGACACATGGCCATGTACTGGATAGCTGAAGGGAATGGTGAGCATCTCAGAAAACTCAGATATCCGGGTGACCAGGAAAGTCTCAGTGGGGAAACCCTGCTTTGGGCCTTTTGCTTACCTATTTTTCTGTTGCCCTGAATGCAAGGAAAGTCTTTGGCTCAGGCCACCCCTTTGTGAAGCCTGAAGAAAACAGTATTCAAATGGAAATGAATGGGGATCACCTGTGGCTCTTTGCTTAATTGGAAAGAGATGTGTCTGAATAAGCCTCTTGGCCCTGTGTGAAGCTGAGGCTTAGATTGTCAGCACCTGATGGATCTAAAGAAAGATCCCATGTTTGCATCCATAACCAAAATTCAAAAAATCAGTCATTGTGGATGAAGTCTCTCACCTTCCTCTGTTAGGTTCCTGACCTCCATCAAGTGTGAATATGGACCCTTGGGTCAAATGAGTTCTTCAAAGCCCTGCAGATATGCTAGTGTTCTCTCATGAATACAAACCACATAAAGAATCTATACCTGACAGTCAGTAGGCCTCAAATAGTAGAAGCAGAGCAGTAATAATGGCAGGCCTATTTGATCACTTCTGGTTCACAGGAAGGGTGTCCAGGCCACACTGACTTTAGGTAAATGAGGGGCAAGGGAGCTTATATTGGACACTGTCCTGAGCTGCATCACTCATGGAAACCTCTAGCCAGAAGTTATGATCAGTGTCTATATGGAAGAAAATGAGGGCCATGTGGGAATGTTTTGGCTATAATTGTGGTCATTTTTGTGGCAGTTGGAAGAGATGAGTGGGTCCGCCAGGGCTGGAACTCTTGGGTAATTCCCCTTATAGACTGAGTTCTGGAACTGACCTCAGAGAAGTATTGCCATGAATTGTGTTGGGATTTTAGGAGGCCACGCATGAGATTCACCCTTGGATTCGGAAATCTAGTCCCAGGTTGGTTTTCCACAGAGCACTGGGAATCTCAGGCAGGATATCACTTGATTTTATTATGAAAAACTTGGCAGCCATAGTGGAGAGCCAAAACACAAATGGACCTCACATTGTAGAGTTCAATGTGCCTGGCTTCATGTGACCTTTTGGCCACTCTTTGGGAAGACTTGCCTGTGAGCGTTCTCCAGAGATTTCATTGAAATGAGCTTCCTCACCATTTAATGGTTCCTGAATGAATTGAAACCCACAGTGCCTCCAACTTCATCCTTGAAAAATGGCTATCTCATGCAACAGCAAAGGGTTTATTGGGGGTCCAGCATGTGGGGGATCAGAGCTAACTTGAATAGAGCAGAGTGCCCTGAGAAGAGCTTAAGCAGAGCTTATATACTTTCCTTGGGGAGGGCAGGGAGCGAAGTTTTTTGATGGGTAAGGGCGAGTGGGCGGTTTGTGTTCAACCGGGTGAAGGAGTATATTCTGCAGTTTAGCAGTTGGGGACAGGACATTCTGGAAACAAGATTAGCAAACAGTTCTCAAGATTTCAAGAGTGTTTTGTTAAGCATACAGAAAAAAAGTGACAAGTACCTATTTTATTAACCTTTCATTCCTCAATTCTTCTTCTATCTACTTTTAATCATAAAAGTGATCATTGGGGGGTGTCACATTCAATGTCTTCTAGTGGAGTATTACCATAAGTTTAACTTGTCCAATTTGAGCTTGGAGAAAAGAAATTACACGGTTGAGCAAAGAGGGTTTTATAGTTAGCAATATTATGGAGATTATTTTGGACAGGCCAGGGTTGTTAAAAAGAAGTCAAACAGGGGGACTATGTGAACCAAGACTCAAACCACCCTTTTTTGTCCTCTCACTCTCTCATTGATGCTCTTCAGGGTGTCTTTTTAATTTAATCATAATTTTTTTACAACTCCATTATGCTCGGAATAAACACAACATTCTTCCCAGGAAGTGACAAGTACCTATTTTATTAACCTTTCACTACCGACTAACCCTTTTTGACTGGATGTTCCCTTCGACATTCAATCATCCAAGGTACAAGGTCCAATGCCATTGTATATTGATTAATCTGACACAACTGTGCAGAACCTAATTCAAAGCTAAGTATCCCAATCAAGGGCCCAATGCTCTTCTGGGCTTCAAATCTTACATAGATTTCTGTTTTCATACATATATTTCACCTATATATTCTCATACATATCGCAGGTTCCCAATACCATTATTCATCCAGCAGAATGATTCCTACCCCAAATCAAACATGTTATTAACCCTAACCATACACTGTTCCCTCAATCTAACATTGCAGAACAGCAGGGACAGAGTTGGTCTTACAATACAGAAATGTAGTGGATCTTCCACCTGCTGAAAACCTCAAAGGTCCATGCAGAAATGATCCCTGGAGAACATGTAGGCAGCTATGAAGGACCTGGGAGAGTAAAAGTCATCTTCCATGGCAAACTACCTGGTCAGGATGAAGAACTGTGTCTCATTCAGGCTCTCTCTTCTTAATGTAGACAAGATTGACCAAACAAGGCCTGTGTGGAGAGCTGTTCCTGGGTTCCTATGGTTGATATACCGATCTAACTTGTGAAAGTGTCAGAGGAAGTATGGAAGCAACTATTAGGACAAAGTGGTTGCTAAGGTAGTGACCTCATTCACTTCCTGAAGGAAGTGACCTCACCTCACTTCCTTGGTGATGGAACTCTCTTATCTTGGGATCCAAAAAGCCAGGCATCCAGAACCTGTCCCAGTCCCAGTCACAGTGGGATCACTTGTTTAGTTTTACCAAGGACAGAGTCACTCTTTCTGGGTACCTACTGATGTGAGGATGGTCAAATGCCAGGAAAGCTCTGAGAGGGGCCTTTCCTGAGAAAGCAGGTAGTGGCTCACTGCTGGCTTCTGACTACTTCACAAAGTTGGCCAAGGAGACCAGATCTGAGAAAGGACAGGCCATTTGGGTGGAACATAGTATGGCCCAGCAGTCAGAGGACACTCCGGATAGTCACAGACCTACTTGGGGAAAGGAGATGCCATTGTGGGTGTGGGTGTGGGTTTGTGGTTTTGTCTCATGTTCTGAGAATAGGTAGCAGTGGCAGTTTGTTTGGTTTGCAGTGAACTATTTCTACTAAGTCGTTTCACAAGGCATGTGATTCTATATCTGTGTACCTCACTGTGTCCGTGGTTGTAGACATTAGAAAAAAGAATGCATCAATGGATGTGTCCTGTCTACTAGAATGCTTCCCAGCATTTATCCTGATGAATTAATGAATGGACCAGGGCTTGCCTTATCAATGGCCAACATCTGCTATCTTCCTAAGTTCCTGTTTTCTTCTGGAATTCTGGCCACTCTCCAGAATAGGCTCATGGTTTTGTGTCCAAGATATGTACCACCTCCAAGCTCTGTCACATGGTTATGTACTGAATAGCTGAAGGGAATGGTGAGCATCTCAGAAAACGTAGATATCAGTGTGACTACTAACCTCTCAGTGGAGAAACCCTGCTTTGGGCCTTTTGCTTATAAAATCTTCTTTTGCCCTGAAAGTCAGGAAGGTCTTTGCCTCATGCCAACCCTTTGTGAAGCCTGAAGAAAACAGTTTTCAAATGGAAATGAATGGGCATCACCTGTGGCTCTTTGCTTAATTGCTTTGGTATGGGATGTGTCTGAATCAGGCTCTTGGCCCTGTGTGAGTCTGTGACTTAGATTGTCAGCACCTGATGGATGTAAAGAAAGATCCCATGTGTGCATCCAAAACCAAAATGGCCAAAAGAGCAGTCATTGTGGATGAAGTCTCTCGCCTTTCTCTGTAAGGTTCCTGATCTCCATCAAGTGAGAATAGGGATCCATTGGATCAAATGAGTTCTTCAAAGCTCTGCAGAGGCTAGCCCATTGCGGCTTGCTTTTTCTCATGACTCAAATACACATAAAGAATCTAAACCCCACAATCAGTAGGCCTCAAATTGGAGAAGCGGAGCAGTATCAAATGTAGGCCTATTGGATCACTCCTGGTTCACAGGAAGGGTGTCAGGACACTCGAACATTAGGCAAATGAGGGGCAAAAGAGCTTATTTTGGACACTGTCTTGGACTGTGCCCCTCATGGAAACCTCTAGCAAGAGTTATGATGAGTGTCTATATGGAAGAAAATGAGGGCCATGTGGGAGTGTTTTGGTTTCAATTGTGTTCATTTGTGTGGCGGTTGGAAGAGATGACTTGGTCCACCTTGGCTTGAACTCTGGTGTGATTACCCATAGAGACTGAGTTCTGAAACTCACCTCAGATAAGTATTGCCATGAATTGTGTTGGGATTTTAGGAGGCCACGCATGAGATTCGCCCTTGGAAACTGAGATATAGGCCCAAGTTGCCTTTCCACAGAGCACTGGCAATCTCAGCCAGGATAATACATGATTATATTCTTAAAAACATGGCAGCCATAATTGAGAATCAAAACAAACATGGACCTCACAGTGTAGAACTCGATAAGCCTGGCTTCATGTGACGTTTTTGCCACTCTTTGGAAAGCCTTGCCTGTTAGTCTTCTCCAAAGATTTCATTGAATTGAGCTTCCTCACCATTTAATGGTTCCAGAATGAATTGAAACCGACAGTGCTTCCAACTTCAATCTTGAAAAATGCCCAGATAAATACCATGAAATTTTTGAATTTCCCATGACCAGGTCACACTGGGGAACCTGTGGATGTCCTACGTCTGATCATGAGTGTATCAGGCAGTGCCTTGATTGACAGGGATTCATAAAAATGATGTAGAACAGCGATACCAGTAAGTTGAACCCTGCTGAGTCGAGGGCCTAGAGCAGAGGTGGGAAGGTGTATGATAAAACATCTGTGTGGGCCAATGTGAATCTGCCATTGGCTTCCAAATGGCTTGTGACTGACATGGTGCAACCAGCAGAATGTTCTATGTAAAAGCATATTTTTATATGGAGAGGTTTCAGGGCAATGTTCAGAACCAGGTTGCTATTGACAAGAGGGCAAGCTATGGGGGATAGAAGCCTGGTTGGTGCATTCTCCTGAGAACCCTGACCCACCGCACATGACAAAACTCCCTCCAGCACTGTGTCCCAGTTGAACTCCTTGTATATCATGAAGCAAATACCAAACTCCCAGTGCAGCAACAAGAAACACCTTGAAAATTGGAGGATGACCAAATGGCTTCACAGTCCACATGGGGAGACACTTAGCCCACATTGGCCATAATTGACCTACAAAGAGAGAAATCAGCACTGCTGCCTCATGTTCATTGGAAAATAAGAAACCATATTCTCCAGGTCACATAGATGCAGACCCAGCTTTGATGGGCTCACTAGAGAGAAAGCAAAAGCTCCTTACAAAAACATATATTTCAAGTGCCCAACCTCATAGGCAGTTTCTCAAGAAGTCTTTAGGGCACCAGAGCTTCATGTTTTTGGAAAGTTTACCCTGTCCCTTACTTTGGGTAACTCCTCTAACACCTCCAAAGTTGTGAACTCCTGAGCATATTCCATTCCAGATATGTATTCACAGATTTTCTACCTCTTCTCTTCTCATTATGTATTACTTGGGGTGGAGGTAATGACAATGCATTGTTCTGGATGAGAGTAAGAAGATTTTTGTGTACCACATATTTGCATACACTTTGGATTAATTTTCCAATTTTCCATTCGACATACTGAATCCCTGACACTAAACCATACCCTACTAGACTCTGACTGCTTATCCTAATATGATTGAGAAAAATAACTCAAACAGAATAGAAATAAAAGAAGTTCAGAGGAGGGGTGGTGTATAGTTGGGCTTGCCTTTTGCAATATATAGGGTAGGAGTTATAAATCTAGTCAATTTTTAATTGAAGTAGTTCTCAGTGTGTTTTTAAAGTTAACAAATAGGTGAATCCCTGTCTCCGTTTATCTGTAGCCTATTAAGCACATGCTTTTGTATATGCACATATAGAATCCTACCTGGTATCACACGTATACACTTGTGAGGTGGCCAGCTTGGCAGATACAAATTGTGAGAAAAGATCACTCCTCCTAATCGCTGTTGGAACTGAAAATTCAACCTATGGGGGAGCTTCCTAGTTAAACAGCATTATACATAAATCCATGTTCAGTAATATAAATATTTTTTGGATCTTTGGACAATATATATATCATGATGAATTTTGATTGTCATATATATTGCTACTTTTTAATGTCTCTGTGTGGGTTTTGTGTGTGTGTGTATATATATATATATATATATATATATATATATATATATATATATACGCTCTAGATTTTTCAAAACGTGAAATATATGCGTCTTATTATGCACTGCCTAAATTCATTCATGTTCATCTATGTGGATTTCTAATCAACTTTTCACAAGATTATTCTCAGAAATATTCATCCACCTGAAATACATATTTGTTTCCTAGTACTGAAAACTAAATTCAGTGAATGTTGCACACAAATTCTAATATTTCTACAGTAACTTACCCAGCTTAACATCAATGCAAGTACATTCCTATGTTCCATGATGTCTATTTTGACGTTCATTTTTATTCAACACTGGTACATTACTTTTTCTTCATTTTATGCACATCATAGGATATATATTTCTTGCACAAGTTATCAAATTTATAGGCATTTGTTTCACTTTCAATCACTTCCTGCTTCAGAACACATGTATTCCTCCAGGTTTCTTGATAGTTTTTTTCATGAGACATCTTTCCAAACACATTATTTTCGATTTCCATAATCACTTTTGAAGCAAACTCACACACCCATCATGATACACCGTAACCCTATTATTACCATTTGATGTATAACTTGTTGGAATGAATGATTGTATATGAACATAAAATTTCTTATATATTTTCATATATCAATTCAATCTATTATTAAAAGTGGAACCAGTTATATTATTTATTCACAGTATGGTCTATTAAGGCATCATCTCTATATTCATACATACAGGGTACACCTAAATGTATCCCCAATACTAATTTATAAGTCTTTAAAATATTGCTTTCAGAAATGGTGGAAGAAATACTATAGTCACCTGATATACATATACATTTCATCACAGTAATATTCCTGACACAAAAGGCAAGGGTCACACTTATGATTGTACCAAAGCCTAAATTGAATTTGAGCATGTATTACTAACAACATCCATGTCCTGGTTCCCTAATGCTCTCAAATATCATTCCTATTGGTGACGACATATCTGTTTCTTCCTAAGATTATATATTGAACCATAACCCTGTTAAAAATGTCTTATCCTACAACTCACGTTGTACTTTGCCTAATTTTCTAATGTCTCCATTGATATCTGCTTTCAAACACCTTTTCTCCAGTTCATCATTGGGAATGTCCCTTCAAATGTGCTGACATTTACATTCACTCTCTCACCAAAACCGTATTGCTAAAGAACATTTGGTCCAACTCCTAGACTCACTCAAATGTGTTCTTCAAAGCCCTGCAGAGGGCAGCCCAGAGGTGCTTGGGTTGTCTCATGACTCCAATTCACATAAAGAATCTAAACCCTACAGTCAGTAGGCCTCAAATTGGAGAAGCAGAGCAGTATTAATTGAAGGCCTATTTGATCACTCCTGGTTCACAGGAAGGGTGTCCAGGCCACCCTGACTTTAGGCAAATGAGGTGCAAGGGAGCTTATTGTGGACACTGTCTTGCGCTGCGCCCCTCATGGAAACCTCCAGCCAGAGGTTATGATGAGTGTCTATATGGAAGAAGATGAGGGCCATGTGGGAGTGTTTTGGTTTTAAATGTGGTCATTTGTGCGGTGGTTGAAAGAGATGACTGGGTCCACCTGGGCTTGAACTCTGGTGTGATTCCCCTTAGAAATGGAGTTTTGGAAATGACCTTAGAGATGTATTGCCATGAATTGTGTTGGGATTTTAGGAGGAGAAGCATGAGATTCGACGACGCATGACAGTAGGCCTCAAATTGGGAACACAGAACATTTTGTCCAAATCCTTTATTCACTCTTCTTTTTAATCCTATCGTCTAACTTCCTAATTCTAGATAAATACCACGGTATAATTGAAATTCCAATGACCAGGTGGCACTGGAGAATATTTGGATGTCCTGTTGCTGATCATGAGTGTACCAGACAGTGCCTTGATTGACTGGGTTTCATGAAAATGGTGTAGAAAAGAGATGCCAGTAAGTTGGAGTCTGCTGAGTAGTTGGCCTAGAGCAGTGGTGTGCAGGTGTGTCATAAAACATCTGTGGTGGGGTCATGTGGATCTTCCATTGACTTCCAAATGGCTTGTGGCTGACATAGTGTAGCCAACAGACCCTTATATATAAAGGCATCTTGTTATATCGAGAGGTTTAAGGGAAATTTTAAGAATAAGGTTGCTATGTTCAAGGGCACAAGCTACGTGAAATAGAAGACATTTTGGTGCATTTTCCTGCAGACCCTGACCCACCACACCTGACAGAACTCCCTCTAGCACTTTGTCCCAGTTGAACTCATTGTATTTTGTGAAGTAAATACCATACTCCCAGTGAAGCAGCAAGAAACACCACAGAAAGTGGAGGATGACCAAATGGCTTCACAGTCCACACGGGGAGACACTTAGCCCCCAGTGGTCACAGTTTACCTACAAAGAGAGAATTCAGCAACTGGTCCGTCATGTTCATTATAAAATAAGAAACCATGTCCTCCAGGTCACATAGATGCAGACCCAGCTTTGATGGTCTCACTACAAAGAGAGAAGAACATATATTTCAAGGGCCAAATCTCAGAGGCAGTCTCTCAAGAAGTCTTTAGACAAGAAGAGCTCCATGTTTGTGGAGTGTTTACCCTGATCCTTACTTTGGAAACTCCTCTACCAACTCCAAGGTTGTGAACTCCTGAGCATCTTCCATTCCAGATATGTATTCATAGATTTTCTAACTCTCCTCCTATAACTGTGTCTTATTGGGGCGAAGGTAATGTCATGTCATTGTTCTGGATGAGAGTTGGAATATTATTCTGTGGCACATATTTGCATACACATTGAATTCATTTTCCTATTTTCCAATCAAAATACCGAAATCATGACACTAACCTGTACCCTACTAGACTCTCACTACTAATCCTAATATGATGGAGAAAAAAAACCCAAACAGAATAGAAATACAAGCATTTTAGTGGACGCATGGTATATATTTGGACTTGCCTTTTGCATGATAAAGGGTAGGTGTTATAAATCTAGTAAATTTTTGTTTAAAACAATTTTTCATGTGTTTTTAAATTAACAAATATGTGAATTCCTGTCTCCCTTTCTGTATATACTATTTAGCACATGTATTTTTTCATGCACATATAAAATCCTACCTGGTATCACAGGTTAATTTTTGTGTGTTGTCTGACTTGGCAGATTCAAATTGTGAGAAGAGATCACTCCTCCTACCCTACTAGACTCTGACTACTAATCCTAATATGATGGAGAAAAATAACCGAAACAGAATGGAAATACAAGCAGTTCAGTGGAGGCATGGTGGATATTTGGACTTGCCTTTTGCATGATAAAGGGTTGGTGTTATAAATCTAGTCAATTTTTGCTTAAAATAGTTCTCCATGTGTTTTTAAAATTGTCAAATATGTGAATTACTGTCTCCCTTTCTCTATAGACTACTCAGCACATGTGTATTTATATGCACATATAGAATCCTACCTGGTATCACAGGTTAATTTTTGTGTGTTGTCTGACTTGGCAGATACAACTTGTGAGAAGAGATCACTCCTACTAACCACTGTTGAAACTGAAAATTCAACTTATGGGTGAGCTTCCTAGTTGAAAACATTATACATAAATGCATGTTCAGTAAAGTAAATATTTTTGCATATTTGAATGATATATATTTCATGATGAATATCGATTAGCATATGTATTGCTACTTTTTAATGTCTGTGTGTGTGTTTTGTATATATATATATATATATATATATATATATATATATATATATACACTCTCCAGATTTTTCGAAATATGAAATATATGTGTCTTATATACACTCCATAAATTCATCCATGTTCATGTATTTAGATTTATAATCAATTTTTCACAAGATTATTCTCAGAAATATTTATACACCTGAAATATATATTTGTTTCCAAGTACTGAAAACTAACTTCAGTGAAAGGTACATACGAATCCTAATATTTCTAGAGTAACTGACCCAGTTTAACATCAATGCAAGTAGACTCCTATGGGACATGATGTGTATTTTGACGTTCATTTTTTTCAACACTGGTACATTACTATTTCTTCAGTTTATGCACATCATAGAATATATATATATCATCCACAAGTTCACAAATTTGTACGCATTTGTTTCACTGTCAATCACTTCCTGCTTCAGAACACATGTATTCTTCCATGTTTCTTGACTGGTCTTTTCATGAGACTTCTTTCCAAAAATAATATTTTTTAGTTCCATTGTAAGATTAAAGCAAAACTCACACGCCCTTCAGGATAAACCATAACCCTAGTATTAACATTAGATGTATGACTGGTTGGAATGAATGTATGTATATCAATATAAGATTTCCTGAATATTTTCAGATATCAACTCAATAAATTACTTAAAGTTGGAAGAAGTCGCATTATTTATTCACAGTATGGCCTATTCATGCATTATCTCTATATTTATAGACACAGGGTACATCTATTTTTGCCCACAATACTAATTTATACATATTCCAAATATTGCTCCAAGAAATGGTGGAAGAAATACTCATGTAAGCTGATCTACATATACATTTTATCACAGTAATATTCTGGTCAGAAAATGCAAATAGCACACTTATGATTGTACCAAAGCCTAAATGGAAAATGAACATGGCTTACTAAAAACATCCATGTGCAGGTTGCCTAATGCTCCCACTTGTCAATCTTGTTGGGGACTACATATTTGTTTCTTTCTAAGATTATATATTCAAACTCAATCCTATTGAAAATGTCTTATCCTATCTCTCACTTTACACTTTGCCTGATTTCCTAATGTCTCTATCGATATTAGCTTTCTAACATATTTTCCCCTGTTCATAATTGTGACTGACTCTTCACACGTGCTGACATTTACATTCACTGTCTACCCGAAAACCTATTGATAAAGAAATTTTGGTCCAAATCTTATACTCACTCTTCTTTCTAAACTTACCAACTGTCTTTCTAATACTACCGACTATTCCTTTTTGCCTGGATGTTCTCTTCGACATTCAATCATCCAAGGTACAAGGTCCTATAACATTGTATATCGATTAATCTGAGACATCTGTGCAGAACATAATTCAAAGCTAAGTATCCCAAATGAAGGGCCTAATGCCCTTCTGGGCTTCAAATCTAAATAGATTTCTGTTTTCATACTTATATTTTACCTATATATTTTTGTAAATATTGTAGGTTCCCAATGCCATTATTAATCCAGCAGAATGACTCCTCACCCAAATTGAACCTGTTATTAACCCTAACCATACACTGTTCCCTCAATCTACGTTTACAGAAGACCAGGGACAGAGTTGGTTTTACAATACAGGAATGTAGAGCATCTTTAACCTGCTGAGAACCTCAATGGTCCAAGCAGAAATGATCCCTGGAGAACTTGTAGGCAGCTTTTTAGGACCTGAGAGAGCAAAAGTCATCTTCCATTGCAGACAACCTGGTCAGGATGAAGGAATGTGTCTGAATAAGCCTCTCTCTTTTTAATGTAGAGAATATGGACCAAACCTGGACTCTGGGGAGAGCTGTTCCTGGTTTCCTATGGTTGATATTCCATTCTAACTTATGAAAGTGTCACAGAAAGTAGGGGCATCCTCTATCTCATGGGACCCTTGGAAGCAACTGTTAGGACAAAGTGGTTGCCAAGGTAGTGACTTCATTCAATTCTTGAAGGAAGTGACCTACCTCACTTCCTTGGTGATGGAACTCTCTGAATTTGGGATCCAGGAAGCCAGGCACACAGAACCAGTCTCAGTCTCAGTTCCAGTGGACTCACATGTTTGGATTTACCAATGACAGAGTCAGTCTCTCTTGGTACCTACTGATGTGAGGATGGCCAAATGCCAGGAGAGCTCTCAAGAGGGGACGTTCCTGAGAAAGCAGTTAGTGACTCACCACTGGCTCCTGACAACTTCACAGATTTGAACAAAGAGATCAGATCTGAGACAGGACAGGCCATTTCATGGGTACATAGAATGGCCAACAAGTCAGAGGACACTCCGGATTGTCACAGACCTACTTGGGGGAAGGATGTGCCTTTGTGGATGTGGGTGAAAGTTTGTGGTTTTGTCTCATGTTCTGAGAATATGTAGGGAAGGCAGTTTGTTTGGTATTCAGTGGAGAGTTTCTAGTAAGTCGTTTGACATGGCGAGTGTTTCTATGTCTGTGTATACCACTGTGTCCGTGGTTGTAGACATTAGAAAAGAGAATGCATTAATGGATGTGTCCTGTCTAGTGGAAAGCTTCTCAGGATTAATCTTTCCCAATTTATGAATGGACTGCGGCTTGACTTGTGGATGGGCAACACCTACAATCTTCCTAAGTTCCTGATTTCTTCCTGAATTCTGGCCACTCTCCAGAATTGGCTCATGGTTTTGTGTCCAAGATATGTACCACCTCCAAGCTCTGTGACATGTCCATGTACTGGTGAGCTGAAGAGAATGGGGAGCATCTCAGAAAACTCAGATATCAGTGTGACCAGGAAAGTCTCAGTGGAGAAACCCTGCTTTGGGCCTTTTGCTTCCCTATTGTTCTGTAGCACTGAATGTCAGAAAGGTCTTTGCCTCAGGGCACCCCTTTGTGAAACCTGAAGAAAACAGTTTTCAAATGGACATTAATGTGCATCACCTGTGGCTCTTTGCTTAATGCTTTGGAAAGGGGTGTGTCTGAATTAGCCTCTTGGCCTTGTGTGTGGCTGTGACTTAGATTCTCAGCGCCTGATGGATCTAAAGAAAAATCCCATGTGTGCATACAAAACCAAAATGGCAAAAAAGATCAGTCATTGTGGATAAAGACTCTTTCCTTCCTCTGTTAGGTTCCTGACCTCTTCCAAGTGAGAATAGGGATTCTTTAGGGTCAAATGAGTTCTTCAAAGCCCTGCAGATGTGCTTGGGTTTTCTCATGAATCCAAATCACATAAAAAGTCTATACCTGACAGTCAGTAGTCCTCAAATTGGAGAAACAGAGCAGTATAAAAAGCAGGCTCATTTAATAACTCCTGGTTCACAGGAAGGGTGTTTAGGCCACCCTGATTTTAGGCAAATGAGGGGCCAAGGAGCTAATTTTGGATACTTTTTTTGGCTGTGTCCCTTATGGAAACCTCCAGCCAGAGGTTTTGATAAGTGTCTATATGGAAGAAGATGAGGGCCATGTGGGAGTGTTTTGGTTTTAATTGTAGTCATTTGTGTTGTGGTTGGAAGAGATGACTGGGTCCACCTGGGCTTGAACTCTGGTGTGATTCCCCCTAGACAGTGAGTTCTGGAACTGACCTCAGAGAAGTATTGCCATGAATTGTGTTGGGATTTTAGGAGGCCACGCATGAGTGTCGCCTTTGGATACTGAGATATAGTCCCAGGGTGGCTAAGTTGATATCAAAACACTCATGGACCTCAATTGTAGACCTCAATGGGCCGGGTTTCATTTGACCTTTTGGACTCTCTTTGGGAAGCCTTGAGTATGAGAGTTCTCCAGAGTTTTTATTGAAATGAGCTTCCTCACCATTTAGTGGTTCCTGAATGAATAGAAACCCACAGTGCATCCAACTTCATTATTGAAAAATGGCTAGAAAAATACCATTAAATTTTTGAAATTCACATGACCAGGTGGCTTGCAGATCTTTTGGATGTCCTATTGCTGATCATGAGTGTACCAGACAGTGCCTTGATTCATTGGGTTTCATGAAAATGGTGTAGAACAGAGATGCCAGTAAGATGGAGCCCGCTGAGTAGCGGGCCTAGAGCAGTGGTGGGCAGGTGTGTGATAAAACATCTGTGGTGGGGCCATGTGGATCTGCCATTAGATTTCAAATGTCTTGAGATGGACATAGTGCAGGCAGGAGACCATTATAAGTAAAGGCATCTTGTTATATGGAGAGGTTTCAGGGTAATATACAGAATCAGGTTGCTATGGTCAAGGGGGCAAGCTATGCGGTATATAGGCCAGTTTGGTGCATGCTCATGCATACCCTGACACACCACAAGTGACAGAACTCCCTCCAGCACTGTGTCCCAGTTGAACTCGTTGTATTTTGTGAAGCAAATATCAAATTCTCAGTGCAGGAGCAAGGAACACCAGGAAAAGTGGAGGATGACCAAATGGTTTCACAGTCTACACAGGGAGACACTAGGCCCCCAGTGGCCACAGTTTAAAATACTGAATCCCTGACACTAAAACCTACCCTATTAGACTCTGACTACTAATCCTAATAAGATGGAGAAAAATTACCCAAAAAAGTATAGAAATACTAGCAGTTCAGAGGAGGCATGTTGTATAGTTGGACGGGCCTTTTGCATTATATAGGGTAGGAGTTATAAATCAAGTCAATTTTTTGTTGAAATAGTTCTCCATGTGAATTTAAAGTTAACAAATATGTGAATTCCTGTCTCCCTTTCTATGTAGCCTATTCAGCACATGTATTTTTATATGCACATATAGAATCCTACCTGGTCCCACACCTACATTCTTGGGAGGTGGCTGAATTTTCAGACACAAATTGTGAGAAGAGATCACTCCTCCTAAATGCTGTTGGAAATGAAAATTCAACATATGTGTGAGCTTCCTTTTTAAACTAAATTATGTATAACTTTTTGTAATGAATGTATGAATGTATATATCAATATTAGATATCCTATATTTTTTCAGATATCAATTCAATCCACTATTTAAAGTTGGAACTAGTTATATTATTTATTCACTGAATGGTCTATTCATACAATATCTCTATATTCATAGACACAGGGTACACCTATTTGTGCCCCCAATACTAATTTATATATGTTCAAAATATTGCTCCCAGAAATGGTGGAAGAAATACTCATGTCACATGATATACATATACATTTTATCACAGTAATATTCTGGACACAAAAAGCAAATATCACACTTATGATTGTACCAATGTAAAGGTCATTTGAGCGTTGGAGGAAGAGACCACCAAAAGATTGTCTCATGCAACAGCAAAGGGTTTATTGGGGGTCCAGCATGTTGGGGCTCAGAGCTCAGTTGTATAGAGAAGAGAGCCCTGAGAACAGCTTAAGCAGAGCTTATTTACTTTCCTTGGAGAGGTCAGGGAGGGAAGTTTATTGATGGTTCAGGGCGAGTGGCCGGTTTGCGTGCAACCGGGTGAGGGAGAACAATCTGCAGTTTAGCAGTTGGGGACTGCACATTCTGGGAATAAGATTAGCAAATAGCTCTCAAGATTTCAACAGTGTTTTGTTAAGCATACAGAAAAACAGGAAGTGACAAATACCTTTTTTATTAACCTTTCATTCCCCACTTCTTCTCGTTACTTTTAATCATAAATGTGATCATTGGACGGTGTCATATTTTATGCCTGCTAGTGGCGTATATTTTTGTCTGATTACCAAAAGTTTAACTTGTCCAATTTGAGCTTGAAGAAATGAAACTACATGGTGGAGCAAGCAAGTTCCTACAGTTAGCAATTAATGAGGATTATTAATGGACCAGCCAGGGCTGATAAAAGCGTAGTTAACCCGGGGGACTATGTTAACGAAGACTCAAACCACCCTTTTTGGGCCTCTCTCTTTCGTTGACGCTCTTCAAGGCGTCTTCTTAATTTACTCATTTATTCTTTTACCACCAGTATGGTCGGCATAAAAACAACATTGTTCCCTCAATGTAGCATAAATGCCCCCTTTTCTCATGAAAAGGAGTTCCAACCCTCGCCTGTTCTGTTAAACAACTTTAGAGAGAGAGGTTCAAGATTCCTGTAAAGCTGTGATGGAGGTTTTTACTATCTTTAAGATTTTGTATACTGCTGCTTCTAATTGGGTCATTTCTTGTGTCCCATGAACTAGAGCAGTGGTTCCTGTGCCCACCCCTGCAGCAATTCCTATTCCCAAAAGGATGGCTAAAGTGAGGAAAACAGGTTCCTGGCAGAACCGGGTTGTATGCCCCACTATTTGAACTTTAAATGATACTGTGTCATGATAGAGCACTCTGGGAAACATCTGCATCATTACATTATTAATCATATCTGTTGACCATTTTATGAAAACATAAACAATGTTTAAGTATATAGAATTATACTGTTTTAGGTATGGAAAAGGCAAGGTACCTAAGATAGAATGGAAGACAGGGAAACAGTTATATTTAGTTGCAACCTGATTTAGAAGGCATTGCTTCTGTTGTAATCAATGAATCCCCTGAACCTCAAGTTTAGTTAGTTTCATAATTTTGTACCCAACATGTAAGGGAAGGGGCTCAGAAGTTCACAGTCTGCAGAATTTCACAAAAAGAAGATTTGTTTTTTTTCCCCCTCTGTTCTGGGCAAGTAACATTTTTAAGGACACCTAAGCTTTTTTCTTCTCTCTTTTTTTTTCTACCTGCCAGCTGTTACCATGGAGCCCAGTTGGTAACTTCTTTATCTTAGAAATGTAGCCATCTCTTTGAAGCCCCAGCTCAAGGACAGGGGCCTTGTTCACATATTTTGTTAAAAACTAGTATGGGGGTGTCTAGCTTAGGAGTGTTGATTTTTCAAGCCAGTGCCCAAGTAGAACAGGCAACACGAAAACAGGAAGTTTATCTACATTGAACTCTTTTATAGGGTCTCTTTTGCTGAAAGTCCTAAAGTTAGCCATGGTGAAAACTTCTGGAGAATTCAGTTCAGACTTTTCTGTGGGCCTGGTACAGAGGGGGAAGATGGGAAAGGCGGGGGGTAAGACCCAGTTGGTGGATCTGAGTATGAGGAAGGAGAGATATAAAAGAATAATAGGAAAGGGGTTTGTGATTTTCCTAGCAACAACAACTTGATCAGTAGAACAGATAGTGCCAAGGGGAAGACCGAAGTGAGTATCCCAAAAAGCCTGTGAGGGCTTTTCAATTCTTAGTAAACTGTTTTCAGTGATGACAAAGCAACTTTAAAGGCCATTTTCATTACATCTTGGATAGGGGTCTGAGGGTTCTCCTCAGCTGGTTTGAGCTTTGGGTTAGCTGGTAAGAGGACCTAGTGGGACAGGGTGCAGGCACTGACAGGAGAAGAGAGGAGGGAGTGGGTGGAGGGGTGCCTCAGTGCCTGCTACCTCAGCAAGGGGGCAATGGTCTGAGAACCGGCGGAGCTTTGGGTTTTGGATCTAGTAATTGGAGGGGAGAAATCAGGTTGCTGAGGTGGGAGTGACAGCAGAAAGTCTGTAGCAGAAGGCTGAGGGTAAGAATCTATTGGAGAAGAATAGTTCAGGATGTGAGCAAAGGAGGGAAAAGGCTTCCACATAGGGGAATCTCCTTTCACTCTTTTGAGCACTTGCAGAAGTTAAAAAGGTCACACAGAATTTGAGGACCTAGAGGCCCCTCTGTGGGCCATCAGTTTTCTTTCTCTATTTGTTAATATGGTCAATGCTGTGTACTTAATTTGATGAGCAGTTGTTTTCCACCAGGCACCCCCTGTATGCTCACATCCCCATGACTTACAGAAGAAGTCAGCTTTTCCCTCACACAGCTATGGCTGTTTGTGGCTTTGATACTCTGCCTGGCAAACATAGTAATCTAGGCTAGCCAACCTGCATCTGGCTAGCGTGTCCCTATATCCATAATATTTGTTTCCATTATCTATGGTACAGAAGGTATTTAATGGAATTTTAGTGGGATCCTCTTCATCAGGAATATCTCAATAGGAAAGACCTATAGCCAGCTGACAAATGTCTGGATGGAGAGAAGGCCACCAGGTACCTAAGTGGGCTGTATGCAAGATAGACCATACTTTTTGTCTAGTAGAATTTGTGATCAGCAATCGCTGCTGAACAGGCTGATGAGGGTTAGGACTACTGGTGGCCAAGGGGAGAGTCTATAGCCATATCCGTATGGCGAATACAAAATTTGAAAGGGTTACCAGTCTTTTCCAGTTTCCAGCCAGAGTCTGGACAGGGCACAGGCTTGAGACTTGAGGCATGGATCCAGGAAGTGATTCCGTCTACTTTTACCGCTGTAGGTGTTATAAGTAGCACCTGGTATGGTTCTTTCCAGCGGGGTTCCAGGGATGACACCTGATGTCATCTTATGTAAATGAAGTCTCTTGATATTGATGTGGAGTCCCCTCATCTGCAGGTTGGTAGGCAGTGGCCAGGTGTTTCAACAGGTATCGCTGAGTTCTTTCGAGAACTTTTAGTCTGTCAAGCAAGGGGGTGTGGAAGGGATCGTTTGGTCTTAGAGTTGGGGTTAGGTCCCTTACTGGAGGAGGGACACCATTGAGAATTTCATAGGGGGTGAGGTTACACAAAGAAACAGAGGGAGAATTTCTTGCATGAAACAGTGCATAAGGCTGGAGCATAGTCCAATCTTTTATGCTGGTCTCTAAGCTTAATTTCTTTAAGGTCTCTTTAATGGTTCTATTTATTTTTTACCTGTCCTGCGCTCTGGGGTCTACAAGCACAATGTAACTTCCAATTAATTTCTAGGGTCCTGGCTAACCCCTGACTTACCTGGGCCATGAACGCCGGTCCATTATCAGAACCTATTACTTTACGCCGGCCGTATCTTGGAAAATATCTTTTAGGATATTCTTGACCATCATTTGCGCCGTTAATTTTTATTTTGTGGAAAAGGCTTAAATCCATCCTGAAAATGTATCTACAAAGACTAAGAGATATTTAAGTCCATACCATGTTGGCTTAATTTCAGTAAAGTCCACTTCTCAGAATTGTCCTGGTCTGGTTCCTCATAGGTACTTTTCTGCAGGAAGCTTGGAATGGTAAGCATTAACCAATTGACATATCCGACAGGCTTTTGTTACCCGTTCAGATATTTCCTTTCGCTGTGAGTTGGTTAATCGAAAACTCTGTTCTTGATCCTTCAGGAATGCCTGCAGTTTCTTTTAACCAAGGTGAGTGAGTTGATGTACATTTTTAAAGTAGTGTAGGGCTTTCTGTAATTGAAGGCTGGGCTCAGTGAAGTTGAGGAATTCAATGTCAGTGTCCTTAGATGTTATCAAAAGCTTGCTGGTGCTCAAAGGGTCCATTGGAATTGGGCATCCTCATTTAAAAGCGGGTATAAAGGAGAAGCTAAGAACACAAACCCACGTATCCATACCTGCAAAAGCCAGCAGTCCCAAGAAACTCTCTTGAGTTGTCTCTTGTTAGATGGGGGTGGTATCTGCACAATGGTTTTTTTCTCGGCAGAGAGCCCTGAGAACAGCTTAATCAGACCTTATATACTTTTCTTGGAGTGGGCAGGGAGGGAAACTTATCGATGGGTCAGAGCAAGTGGGAGGTTTGGTACAAGCGGGTGAGGGAGTACAATCCTCAGTTTGGCAGTTGGGGACAGCACATTCTGGGAACAAAATTAGCAAACAGTTCTCCAGATTTCAACAGTGTTTTGTTAAGCATACAGAAAAACAGGAAGTGACAAGTGCCTATTTTATTAACCTTTCACCAAAGCGAAATAGAACGTGAGCTTGGATTACAAAAACAACCATGTCCAGTTGCCTAATGCTCTCAAATGTCAATCCTATTGGTGACTACATATTTGTTTCTTCCAAAGATTATATATTCAACATCAACCATGTTGAAAATGTCTAATCCTATCACTCACTTTATACTTTGCCTGATTTCATGTCTCTATTGATATCTGCATTCTTGCATGTTTTCCCCCATTCATCATTGTGACTGACTCTTCACATGTGCTGATATTTTGTTCACTCTCTACCCAAACTTGATTGCTAAAGAACTTTTGGTCTAAATCCTATACTCACTCTTTTTTCCTGAACCTACCGACTATCTTCCTAATCCTACCGACTATCCCTTTTAGACAGGAAGTTCTCTTCTACCTTCAATCATCCAAGGTACAAGGTCCTATGCCATTGTATATTGATTTATCTCGGACATCTGTGCAGAACCTAATTCAATGCTAAGTATCCCAATCAAGGGCCCTTCTGGACTTCAAATCTTACCTTGATTTCTGTTTTGATAATTATTTTGAAAATTTAATAAAATAGTGTTTGCCAAGGAACTGACTTCATTCAGTTCCTGAAGGAATTGACCTACCTCACTTCTTTGGTGATGGAACTCTCTTAACTTGGGTTCCAGGAAGACAGGAACACACAGCCAGTCCCAGTCCCAGTACCAGTGGGCTAACTTGTTTGGATTTACCAAGGACAGAGTGTGTCTTTTTTGGTACCTACTGATGTGAGGATGGTCAGATGCGAGGAGAGCCTTCCCTGAGAAAGCATGTAGTGGTAAGCGCAGGCTCCTGACAACTTCACAGAGTTTGACAAAAAGACCAGATCTGAGACAGAACAGGCCACCTTGGGGGAACATAGTATGGCCCACCAGTCAGAGGAGACTCTGGATAGTCACAGACTTACTTGGGGGAAGGAGGTGCCTTTTTGAGTGTGGGTGTGAGTTTGTGGTTTTGTCTCATATTCTGAGAATAGGTAGAAAAGGCGGTTTGCTTGGTTTGGAGTGGACTGTTTTTAGAAAGTCCTTTGACAAGGCGAGTGTTTCTGTGTCTGTGTATCCCACTGTGTCCGTGGTTGTAGACATTAGAAAAGAGAATGCATCAATGGATGTTTCCTGTCTAGTAGAAAGCTTCCCAGCATTCATCCTACCCATTATAGGAATGGACTGCCTTTTGTCTTATCGATGGGCAACACCTACTATCTTCCTAAGTTCCTGTTTTCTTCCTGAATTCTGGCCACTCGCCAGAATAGGCTCATGGTTTTGTTTCCAAAATATGTACCACTTCTAAATTCTGCGACATGGCCATGTAATGGATAGCTGAAGGGAATGGCAAGCATCTCAGAAAACTCAGATATCAGTGTGACCAGAAAAGTCTCAGTGGAGAAACCCTGCTTTGGGCCTTTTGCTTACATATTGTTCTGTTGCCCTGAATGTCAGGAAGGTCTTTGCCTCAGGCCACCACTTTGTGAAGCCTGAAAAAAACAGTTTTCAAATGGAAATGAATGGGCCTCACCAGTGGCCATGTGGCCACCCAGATCAATAACTTTGCTTAATTGCTTTGGAAAGGGATGTGTCTGAATCAGCCTCCTGGCCCTGTGTGAGGCAGTAGCTTAGATTCTCAGCACCTGATGAATCTAAAGAAAGATCCAATGTGTGCATCCAAAACCAAAATGGCAAAAATATTAGTCATTGTGGATGAAGTCTCTTGCCTTCCTCTATTAGATTCCTGACCTCCATCAAGGGAGTATAGGGATTTTTTTGGGTCAAATGAGTTCTTCCAATCCCTGCAGAGGTGCTTGTGTTTAATCATGACTCCAAATCAAATAAGGAATCAATACCTGACAGTCAGTAGGCCTCAAATTGTAGAAGAAGAGCAGTATTAATGGCAGAACTATGTGATCAATCCTGGTTCACTTCAAGGGTGTCCAGGCCACCCTGAGTTTAGGCAAATGAAGGGCAAGGGAGTTTATTTTGGATACTCTCTTGGGCTGTGCCATTTAAGGAAACCTCCAGGCAGAGGTTATGATGAGTGACTACATGGAAGAAGATGAGGACCATGTGGGATTGTTTGGTTCTAATTGTGGTCACTTGTGTGGCTGTTGGAAGAGATGACTGGGTTCATCTGCGCTAGAACACTGGTTTGATTCTCCTCAGAGACTGAGCTCTGTAACTGACCTCAGAGTAGTAATTGCTTTGGAAATGAATATGACTTAATCAGCCTCTTGGCCCTGTTTGAGGCTGTGGCTTAGATTATCAGCACCAGATGGATCTAAAAAAAGATCCCATGTGTGCATCCAAAACCAAAATGGCCAAAATAGCAGTCATTGTGGATGAAGTCTCTCGCCTTTCTCTGTAAGGTTCTGAAAGAATAAAAGAAATTGAAATTGAAATGTAAAGAACCAGGTTTCCTAAAGTTTCCAAGCTGCACTCAGCACCTGAAATTCCGGTGGCAGTTAAGACAATTTCCAGATCTGCACATTAGGTGTGTGTTGAAATCTTCCCTGACCACCTAGGTACTTAACAACCCCTTCCCAGAAACCGTGCAGCTCACCACGTATACATCTCAGGGCTTCAACCAATCAGTTTAAATGTATACCCCTTCTTAGGGCTGATCAATCACCCCCTGCCCGACCTGTTCCCGCCAATGAATGTTCTAATCATGTTTTAGAGTTGTTATTTGATTTTCTCTTGGTATATGATGATTTGCTAAAGGAGGCTATGATGTATGTAAAGTCCCTGCCCTCTCTAAAGAATGTATGTAAACTGTGCTCAAGTTGTTCTTGGGGCTCTTTGTTCTTTGCTCCTCTGAAGTGAGTCCTGAGCTCCAGCATGCTGGACCCCCAATAAACCCTTTAGAGTTGCATGAGAAAGCCTGTTGATGGTCTTTTCCTCCGATGTTCACCCCACCTTTTCATCTGGAGGCCCCAGGTGAGATATTTGGCGTGGCGGATGAAAGACCCCAAGGGACTTCTCTCAGGGTAAGTAAGGCGCCTCTTTCTGGTTTCGGGTTTCAGGTTAGGGCTTGGCAAAGTGGCTGTTGGTGAAGAGCATTAGCTCTCTCTGATAGTGGCTGACAGACGTGTCACAGAGCTGCAGGCCACGTCCCTGTGGGACACTCCAGGGGACGAGGGAAATCAAGGAATAGTAGTTTCCTCAACTTGGTTATATTTTGCTTCAGAATTCGGTTTGCCAGCCCATCAGGTTTTGCCGGCTACTCAATTTTGTTAATTGTCCTGAACTCATGTTGAGTTTATTGTCTGTCTTTATTGTCTAACACATCAGGTTTTGCCAGTTACTCAGTTCTAATCTTTGTCTTGGACACACGTTAAACGTTTACTGTTTGTCTTTGTCTGTGTTGCGATTGTGTCTTCACTGTCTCTCTTTGAGTAACTCCCATTATGGGACAAATCACTTCCACGCTTCTGTCCCTGACCGTTGATCATTGGACTGATGTCCGCTCAAGGGCCCAAAATCTTTATTTTTCAGTAAAATGCCGGACCTGGCAGCCTCTCTGTGCTTCAGAATGGCCCATTCTCAAAGTCGGGTGGCCCCCAGAAGGATCCTTCCGCTTCCCTCTAATCCGAAAATCAGAGATATTGTCTTTCAGCCGGGACCACGTGGCCACCCAGATCAATAGCCATATACCCCTTCCCCAGGATCCTATCATTCAAACCTTCCGCTCCCCCCGCTTCCCTCCATTCTCCTTGAGTCACAAGACTGGACACTCCTCCCCCTCCTTATCCTCTACCCTGGCTCCCCAACACCGAACACGTTCCAGATGATCCTCCTGCCGCTGACACAGCCTCTCCGCCACTAGAGGCAATTGGGCCAGTCCCAAGCCCTCCAGGGGACTTCGCAGCAGCAGCAGCAGCAGCAGCCCCTCCACCTCTGGTGGAAGCTGGGCCATCTAAAGGAACCCGCCAGTGACAGATAATAAAAAACTCAGAAACCCCTGTGATGCTCCCTCTCCATCCCTATGGGCCGATGAACCGACCAAACTGGGACCCCAACACCATTGAAGTTAGGTAGCATCTGTCCACTTATCACCGGCCTCTAATAGCGGGTCTCTGAGTGGCCGCCAGAAGGCCGACTAATTTGGCCATGGTAAGAGAGATTATCCAAAGGCCTAATGAGTCTCCCTCTATGATTTTGGAGAGAATTATGGAAGCATTTAGAAAATATACTCCTTTTGATTCTCAGACAGAGTACGAAAAGACATCTTTTGCAATGGCCTTTATCCAGCAGGCTGCCCTAGATATTAAGAGAAAGTTGCAACGTCTAGATGGATTACAAGATATGACCTTAAGAGATTTAGTCAGAGAAGCTGAGAAAATATATTATAAGAAAGAAACTGAGGAGGAATGGGAACAGAGGAGACAGAAGGAAAGGGAACAAAAGGAGGATGAAAGGAGCAAAAGGCAGACTAAAGCACTGGCTAAGGTTCTGGTCAGAGCAGTAAATAGGCCAGAAGTTAAAAAGCACGGAGATAGGAAGGGATACATGGGCCCATGCCAAAGGCTGTCCCTGGCCTCAGGTCAATGTGCCTACTGTAAAGAAAAAGGACACTGGGCCAAAGAGTGCCCCCCAAAAAAGCAGAGATGCCAGACCGCCCTGCTGACTCTAGAACAGGACTAGGGAAGTCGGGACTCGGATCTTCTCTGCAAGCTCAGGGTAACATTTTAAGTGGAGGAAACCCCATTGAACTTTGAAGTGAAAACAGGACCAGTATACTCAACCTTTAAGACCCCACTGGGCCCCCTATCAAATAAGTGGTCGCTTGTTCAAGGGGCTAATGACAGTAGATAATGAGCTTGGACAACTAAGAGGACAATGGACCTAGGAAATGGAAAAGTCCACCACTCTTTTCTAGTAATCCCAGAATGCCAGGCCCCGTTGATGGGCAGGGATCTGCTTACAAAACTCGGGGCTAGAATAACCTTCAACCCTGATGGTCCCCAAGTGGTGTTTCTAAACGCTTCAGTAAAAACTCCCATAGTCACGGCTTTGACTATGTCCATAGAAGATGAACATCAACTCTTCGCGCGCCCTAGAACTGATCAAACTGGAAAACTATCCCAGAAATTGATAAAAGATTATCCTAATGCCTGGGCAGAAACTGCTGGGTTAGGTCTAGCCATAAAAAAACCTCCAATAGTAGTAAAATTAAAAGCCTCTACCTCTCCAATCAGTGTTAAACAATATCCTCTAATCAAAGAAGCTAAGGATGGGATAAGGCCCAATATTCAGAAATACCTGGCTCTTGGGGTCCTAAGGCCCTGTCAATCGGCCTAGAATACCCCCCTGCTACCAGTAAGAAAGCCAGTAACTCGGGACTACGGTCCTGTTCAAGACCTAAAAGAGATCAACAACAGACTGCAGGACATTCTCCCCACGGTACCCAATCCAAATAATTTGCTTAGCACTCTGAATCCGGAGAGGTAATGGTACACTATGCTGGACTTAAAAGATGCTTACTTCTGCTTGCCACTACATAAGGACAGTCAGTTGCTGTTTGCTTTCGAGTGGATAGACCCAGAAACAGGAACATCTGGCCAACAAACCTGGATTAGACTCCCACAGGGGTTCAAAAACTTCCCCACTTGAACTCTGGTGTGATTTCCCTTAGAAAATGAGTTCTGGTAATGAACTCAGAGAAGTATTGCCATAAATTTTGTTGGGATTTTAGGAGGCCATGCATGAGAGTCGCCCTTGGAAACTGAGATCTAGGCCCAGTGTGGCTTTCCACAGAGCACTGGGTATCTCAGCCAGAATATCACATGATTTTATTCTGAAAGACTTGGCAGCCATAGTTGAAATTCAAAACACACATAGACTTCACATTGTAGACCTCAATGGACCTAGCTTCATGGGACGTTTTGGGCACTCTTTGGGACGCCTTGCCTGTGAGAGTTATCCACAGCTTTCATTGAAATGAGCTTCCTCAAAATTTAATGGTGTGGTGGGTCAGGGTCTGCAGGAGAATACATCAACCAGGCTTCTATCTCACATAGCTTGCCCCCTTGACCATTGCAACCTGATTCTGAACATTGCCCTGAAACCTCTCCATATAACAAGATGCTTTTATATGAAGAGATCAAACATATAAGGGATTACGGGCTGCAGCACGTCAGTCACAAGCCATTTGGAAGCAATGGCAGATCCACATGGCCCCACCACAAATGTTTTATCACAAACCTGCACACCACAGCTCGTGCCCTCAATTGAGCAGTCTACAACTTACTGGCATCTCTGTTCTACACCATTTTCATAAAACCCAGTAAATCAAGGCATTATCTGGTACACTCATGATCAGCAACAGGGCATACAAATGTTCTCCAGTGCCACCTGGTCATTAGAATTTCAAAAATTTCATGGTATTTATCTATCCATTTTTCAAGGTTGAAGTTGGAAGCACTGTATGTTTCAATTTATTCAGGAACCATTAAATGGTGAGGAACCTCATTTCAGTGAAATCTCTGGAGGACACTCACATGAATGTCTTCCCAAAGAGTAGCCAAAAGGTCACATGAAGCCAGGCCCATTGAGGTCTACAATGTGAGGTCTATGTGTCTTTTGACTCTCAACTATGGCTGCCAAGTCTTTCAGAATAAAATCATGTGATATCCTGGCTGAGATACCCAGTGCTCTGTGGAAAGCCACCCTGGGCCTAGATCTCAGTTTCCAAGGGCGACACTCATGCGTGGCCTCCTTAAAATCATAACACAGTTCATGGCAATACTTCTCTGAGGTCAGTTCCAGAACTCAGTCTCTAAGGGGAAACACACCAGAGTTCCAGCCCAGGTTTATCTACACCTCTCTTCCAACCCTCACACAAATGACCACAATTAAAACCAAAACACTCCCACATCACCCTCATCTTATTCCATATAGACACTCATCTTAACTTCAAGCTGTAGGTTTCCATGAGGGATGCAGCCCAAAACAGTGTCCACAATAAGCTCCCTTGCCCTTCATTGGCCTAAGTCAGGGTGGCCTGGACACCCTTCATGTGAACCAGGAGTGATCAAATAGGTGTGCCGTTAATACTGCTCTGCTTCTCCAATTTGATGCCTTCTGACTGTGAGGTTTACATTCTTAATGTGAATTGGAGCCCAGAGAAAACACAAGCACCTCTAGGCTAGCCTCTGCAGGGCATTGAAGAACTCATTTGACCCAAAGGATACGGATTCTCACTTGATGGAGGTAAGGAACCTTACAGTGGAAGGTGAGAGAGTTCATCCACAATAACTGCTATTTTGGCCATTTTGGTTTTGGATGCACACATGGGATCTTTCTTTACATCCATCAGGTGCTGACAATGTAAGCCACAGCCTCACATAGGGCCAACAGGCTGATTCAGACACACCCCTTTCCAAAGCAATTAAGCAGAGAGCCACAGGTGAGGCCTATTCATTTCCATTTGAAAAATATTTTCTTCAGGCTTCACAGAGGTGTGGCCTGAGGCATCAACCTTCCTGACTTACTGGGGAACAGAACAAAAGGTAAGCAAAAGGCCTAAAGCACGGTTTCTCCACTGAGACTTTACTGGTCACACTGATATCTGAGTTTTATAAGATGCTAGCCATTTCCTTCAGCTATCCAGTACAGGTCCATGTCACAGAGCTTGGAGGTGGTACATATCTTGGACACCAAACCATGTGCCTATTCTTGAGAGTGGCCAGAATTTAGGAAGAAAACCGGAAGTATGGTCTATCTTGCATACATCCCCCTTAAGGACCTGATGACCATCTCTCCACCCAGACATTTCTCAGCTGGCTATAAGTCTTATCTATTGGGATATCCCTGATGAAGAGGATTACACTAAAATTCCATTAAATCCCTTCCATACATAGATAATGGAAACAAACATTATGTTTGTAGGGACAGGTGAACCACATGCAGGTTGGCTAGCCTAGATTACTATGTTTGCCTGGCGGACTGTGAAAGCCATAAACAGTCACAGCTGTGTGGGGGAAAGCCGACTTCTTCTGTAAGTCATGGGGATGTCAGCATACAGGGACTTCCAGATGGAACCCAAACTCCTCATCAAATTTTGTACACAATATTGGTATTATTACCAATTAGATAACCAAACCTGTTTTCCCACAGAGGGGTCTCTAGATCCTCAAATTATGTGTGACCTTTTTAACTTCTACAAGTGCTCAAAAGGGTGAAAGGAGATTCCCCTATGTGGAGGCTTTTTCCCTCATTTGCTCACATCCTGAACTATGCTTCTCCAATAGATGCTCACCCTCAGCCTTCTACTCCAGACTCTCTGCTGTCACTCCCACATCAGCAACTTGATTTCTCCCCTACAATTAATAGATCAAAAACCCAAACCTCCGCTGGATCTCAGACCACTGCCCCCTTCCTGAGGTAGCAGCTACTGAGGTACCCCTCCACTCACTCACTCCTCTCTTTTCTTGTCAGTGGCCGCACCGGGTCCCAACAGGTCCTCTTACCAGCTAAACAAAATCTCAAACCAGCTGAGGAGAACCCACATACCAGTATCCAAGATGTAATGAAAATGGCCTTTAATGTTGCTTTGTCATCACTGAAAACGGTTACTAAAAATTTAAAGTCCCTCACAGGCTTTTTGGTATACTCACTCCCGTTTCCCCCTCTGTTCTACATGTTTTACTGCTCATGTTTTTGTTGCTAGGAAAATCCCAAAACCCTTGCCCATTATTCTTTTACATATCTCCTTCCTCATTCTCAGATCCAAGGAGCTGCTCTCAGCCCTGCTTCCCTGTCTTCCTCCTCTGTACCAGGCCCATGGAAAAGTCGAGCAGTATTAACGGCAGGCCTATTTGATCACTCTTGGTTCACAGGAATGGTGTCCAGGCCACACTGACTTTAGGCGAATGAGGGGGAAGGGAGCTTATTTTGGACACCAACTTGGGCTGCACCCTTCATGGTAACCTCCAGTCAGAGGTTATGATATGGAAGAAGATTTGGGCCATGTGGCAGTATTTTGGTTTTAATTTTGGTCATTTGTGTGGTGGTTGGAAGAGATGACTGGGTCCACCTGGGCTTGTTCTCTGGTGTGATTCCCCTTAGAGACTGAGTTCTGGAACTGACCTCAGAGAAGTATTGCCATGAATTGTGTTGGGATTTTAAGAGGCCACACATGAGAGTCGCCTTGGAAACTGAGATCTACGCCCAGGGTGGATTTGCACAGAGCACTGGGAATCTCAGCCAGTATATCATATGATTTTATTCTTAAGGACTTGGCAGCCATAGGTGAGAGTCAATACACACATGGAGCTCACATTGTAGACCTCAATGGGCCTGGATTCATGTGACCATTTGGGCACTCTTTGGGAAGCCTTGCCTGTGATAGTTCTGCAGAATTTTCATTGAAACGAGCTTCCTCACCATTTAATGGTTCCTGAATTAATTGAAACCCACAGAGCCTCCAACTGTATTATTGAAAAATGGCTAGATAAATACCAGGACATTTTTGAATTTCCCATGACCAGGTGGCACTGGAGAACCTGTGGATGTCCTGTTGCTAATCAAGAGTATACCAGACAGTGCCTTGACTGACTGGGTTTCATGAAAATGGTGTAGAACAGAGATTCCAGTAACTTGGAACCTGCTGAGTAGTGGGCCTAGAGCAGTGGTGTGCAGGTGTGTAATAAAACATCTGTGGCGGGGCCATGTGGATCTTCCATTGGCTTCTGAATGGCTTGTGACTGACATGGTGCAGCCAGGAGTCCCTTATATGTAAAGACATCTTGTTATATGGAGAAGTTTCAGGGCAATGTCCAGAATCAGGTGGCTATGGTCAAGGGGGCAATGTCTGTGGGATAGAAGCCTGTTGGTGCATTCTCCTGCAGACCCTGACCCACCACACGTGACAGAACTCCCTCCAGCACCGTGTCCCAGTTGAACTCCTTGTATTTTGTTAAACAAATAACAAACTCCCTATGCAGCAGCAAGAAAGACAATGAAAATTGGAGGATGACCAAAAGGCTTCACAGTCCACACGGGGAGACACTTTTCCCCAATGGCCATAGTTTAACTACAAAAATAGAACTCATCACTGATGCACCATGTTCATTGGAAAATAAGAAAACATGTCCTCCAGGTCACATAGATGCAGATCCAGCTCTGATGGTCTCACTACAAAGGAAGCTAAAGCTCCTGACAACAACATATATTTCAAGGACCCATCCTCAGAGGCAGTTACTCAAGAAGTCTTTAGGCCAGCAGAGCTCCATGTTTGTGGAGAGTTTACCCTGTCCCTTACTTTTTGAAACTCATCTACCACCTCCAAGTTTGTGAATTCCTGAGCATTTTCCATTCCAGATATGTATTCACAGATTTTCTAACACTTCCCCTCTCATTGTGTCTTACTTGGGCCCAAGGTAATGTTAAGGCTTTGTTCTGGATGAAAGTGAGAAGATGTTTGTGTAGCACATATTTGCATACTCATAGATTCATTTTCCTATTTTCCATTGAAATACAGAATCCCTGACATGAACATATACCCTACTAGACTCTGACTAATAATCCTAAAATGATGTAGAAAAATAACCCAAGCAGAATAGAAATACAAGCAGTTCAGAGGATGCATGCTGCATAGTTGGACTTGCCTTTTGCATGATAAACGGTAGGTGTTAAATATGTAGACAATTTTTAATTGAAATAGTTCTCCATGTGTTTTTAAAGTAAACAAATATGTGAATTCCTGTCTCCCTTGCTTTGTAGCCAATTCAACACATGTATTTTTATATGCACATTTAGATTCCTACATGGTATCACATGCACAATTTGTGAGGTGGCTGATGGAAGATACAACTTATGAGAAGAGATCAGTCCTCCTAAACGCAGTTGGAACTGAAAATACAACCTATGGGTGAGCTTCCTAGAATTACAATATTATACATAAATCCATGTTCAGTAAAATGAATATTTTTGCATCTGTGGATGATATATATTTCATAATGAATTTCGATTTGCATATATTTCTACCTTTTAATATCTGTGGGGTTTTTTTGTATATATGTTTGTGTGTGTATATATATATATATATATATATTTTCCAGATTTTTCAAAATATGAAATATATATGTCTTATTTTACACTCTCTAAATTCACTCATATTCATGTATGTGGATTTATAATCAACTTTTCACAAGATTATTCTCAGAATTATTCATCCACCTGAAATACATATTTATTTTCTAGTACTGAAAACTAACTTCAGTGAATGGTGCATACAAATCCTAATTATTCTACAGTAACTGACCCTGTTTAACATCAATCCAAGTAGATTACTATGGGACATGATGTATGTTTTGACGTTCATTTTCATTCAAACCTGGTACATTACTATTTCTTCAGGTTATGCATATCATCGGATATGTATTTCATTCACAAGTTAGCAAAATTATTTGCATTTGTTTCACTTTCAATCACTTCCTATTCAGAACACATGAATTCCTCTATGTGTTTGTTGACTGGTATTTTTATAAGACTTCTTTCCAAACACAATATTTTCCAAATCCATAATCAGTTTTGAAGCAAAACTCACACGCCCTTCATGAGAAAACATAACTCTAATATTACCATTAGATGTATAACTCGTTGGAATGAATGATTGTATATCAATATAAGATTTCTTATATATTTTAAGATATCAATTCAATCCATTATTTAAAGTGGAACTAGTTATATTATTTATTCACTGTATGGTGTATTCATACATTATCTCTATATTCATAGACAATGTGTACACCTCTCTGTACCCCCAATACTAATTTATTCATCTTCAAAATATGGCCCTCAGAAAAGGTGGAAGAAATACTCATGTCACCTGATCTACATATACATTTTATCAGAGTAATATTCTGGACACAAAATACAAAGGTCACACTTATGATTGTACCAAAGCCTAAATGGAAAGTGAGAAAGGATTACTACAATCATCCATGTGATGTTGCCTAATGCTCTCAAATGTCAGTCCTATTGGTGAGTACATATTTGTTTCTTCCTAAGATTGTGTATTCAAACTCAACCCTGTTGAAAATGTCTAATCTTCTCACTAACTTTATACTTAGCCTGATTTCATAATGTCTCTATTGATATCTGCTTTCCTACATATTTTCCCCTGTTCATCATTGTGACTGACTCTTAACTTGTGTTGACATTTACATTCACTGTCTAACCAAAACCGTATTGCTAAAGAACTTTTTTTCCAAATTCTATATTAACTCTTCTTCCTAATCCTTCCGACTATCAGTTTTTGAATGGATGTTCTCTTCTATATTCAATCATCCAAGTAAAGGTCGTGCGAGCATCGGAGGAAGAGACTACCAAGAGAATACATCATGCAACAGCAAAGGGTTTATTTGGGGTCCAACATGCTGGGGCTCAGAGCTCACTTAATTAGAGCAGAGAGCCCTGAGAAGAGCTTATGCAGAGTTTATATACTTTTCTTGGAGAGGGCAGAAAGGGAAGTTTATTGATGGTTCAGGGTGAGTGGGTGGTTTGCATTCAACCGGGTGAGGGAGTACATTCTGCAGTTTGGCCGTTGGGGACAGCACATTCTGGGACAAGATTAGGAAACATTTCTCAACATTTCAACAGTGTTTTGTTAAGTGTACAGAAAAACAGGAAGTGACAAGTATATATTTTATTGACCTTTCATTCCCCACTTCTTCTGGCAACTTTTAATCATAAAAATGATCATTGGGGGATGTCACATTCTATGTTTGCTAGTGGGGTATTACCATAAGTTTAACTTGTCCAATTTGAGCTTGGAGAAAATAAATTACATGGTTGAGGAAACAGGGTTTTATAGTTAGCAATAATATGAGGATTATTATTGGACGGGCCAGAGTTGATAAAAACGTAGTTAACCAGGGGGACTGTGTAAACCAAGACTCAAACCACCATTTTTGGGCCTCTCTCTCTCCTCGACTCTCTTCAAGGCATCTTTTTAATTTACTCATAGATTATTTTACAACTCTATTATGGTCGACATTAAAAAAACATTCTTCCCTCAATGCAGCACAAAGGCCCCCTTCTCTAGTGAAAAAGAGATCCAACCCTCTACTGTTCTGTAAAACAACTTCAGAGAGAAAGGTTAAAGATTCCTGCAAAGCTGTGATGGAGGTTACTAATATCTTTAAGTTTTTATATATTCCTGCTCCTAATTGGGTCATTCGTTGTGTCCCATGGACCACGGCAGTGGTTCCTCTGCCCAACCCTGAAGCAACTGCTATTTGCAATGGAATGGCTAAGGTGAGGGATATATGTTTTCAGAGGAACCGGATTGTATGCCCCCCTATTTGAACTTCAAATGAATCTGTGTCATGATAGAGCACTCTGGAAAACATCCGCACCATTACACATTTAATCACATCTGTTGACAATTTCATTAAAACACAAACAATGTTTAAGTATATAGAATTAAACTGTTGTAGGGACGGACAAGGCAAGGCACCAAAGATAGCACCAAAGACAGGGAAACAGTCTTATTTGGTTGCAACCAGATTCAGAGGGCATTGCTTCTCTTGTAATCAATTAATCCCATGAAACCTAAGTTTATGTAGTTTCAGAATTTTGTACCCAACATGAAAGGGAAGGGGCTCAGAAGTTCATAGTCTTCAGAAGTTCACAAAAGGCAGTTTTTGTTTCTGTTTTTTCCTTAGGTCTGGGCAAGTTAAATTTTCAAGAACACCTGGGAGGGGGAGAGCTTTTTCTTCCCTTTCTTTTTTCCCCCTGCCAGCTTTTCCCATGGAGCCCAGTTTGTAACTTCTTTATCTTAGAAATGTAGCAATGTCTGTGAAGCCCCAGCTCAAGGCCAGGATCCTTGTTCACATATTTTGTGAAAAACTAGTGAGGGTGTGTCTAGCTCAGGAGTGCTGATTTTTTAGCCAGTTGCCAAGTAGACCAGGTCAACACAAAAAGAGAAAGTTTATGTACACTGAAGTCTTTTATAGCGACTCTTTTCCTGAAAGTCCCATAGGCAGCCATGGTGAAGACTTCTGGAGAAGGTCAGACTGTGAGGTGGAGATTCTTTATGTGAATTGGAGTCATGAGAATACCCAAGCATAAATGTGCTAGCCTCTTCCGGGATTTGAAGAACCCATTTTACCCAAAGGGTCCCTATTCTCACTTGATGGAGGTCAGGAACCTTTCTGAAAAAGGCTAAGACTTCATCCACAATGACAGCAATTTTGGCCATTTTGGTTTTGGATGCACACTTTGGATCTTTCTTCAGATCCATCAAGTGCTGAGAATCTAAGCCACAGCCTCACACAGGGCCAAGAGGCTGATTCAGACACATCCCTTTCCAAAGCAATTAAGCATAGAGACACAGGTGATGCCCACTCATTTCCATTTGAAAATGTATGGTTCACAAAGGGTGTGCCTGAGGCAAGAGACTTTCCTGACATTCAGGTCAACATATCAGTAGGTAAGCAAAAGGCCCAAAGCAGGGTTTCTCCCTGAGACTTGTGTGGTCACACTGATATCTGAGTTTTCTGACATGCTGGCCATTCCCTTTAGCTATCCAGTACATGGCCATGTCACAGAGCTTGGAGGTGGTACACATCTTGGACACAATACCATGAGCCTATTTTGGAGAGTGGCTAGAATTTATGAAGAAAACCAGAACATAGAAAGATAGCAGGTGTTGCCCAAAGATAAGGCAAGCTGCAGTCCATTGATAAATTACGCAGGATGAATGCTGGGAAGTGTTCTACAAGACAGGACACATTCATTGAAGCATTTCCTTTTCTAATATCTACAACCACAGACACAGTGGGATATTCAGACATAGAAAGACTCGCCTTGCCAAAGGACTAACTAGAAACAGTTGACTCTACACCAAACAAACCGCCTTTCCTATCCTCAGAACATGAGACAAAACCACAAAACCACATCCACACCCACAAAGGCACCTCCTTTCCAAAAGTAGGTCTGTGACTAGGCGCAGTGTCCTCAGACTGGTGGGCCATACTATGTTCCCCTGAAATGGACTGTCCTGTCTCAGTTCTGGTCTCCTTGGCCAACTGTGTGAAGTTGTCAGGAGCCAGTATTGAGCCACTAACTGCTTTCTCAGGAAATCCCCTCTTCTGAGCTATCCTGGCATTTGGCCATTCTCACATCGGTAGGTGCCAAGAAAGACTGACTCTGTTCTTGGTAAATCAAAACAAGTGAGAACACTGGTACTGGGACTGGGACTGTCTCTGTGTTCCTGGCTTCCTGGATTCCACGTTCAGAGATTTCTATCACCAAGGGAGTGAGGTGAAGTCACTTCCTTCAGAAACTGAATGAGGACACACTGCCTTGGCAACCAATTTGTCCTAACAGTTGCTTCCAGAGTCCCATGGAGGCTGCCCATATTTCCTGTGACACTTTCACAAGTTAGAATGATATATTAACCATAGGCACCCAAATAGAGCTCTCCACACAGGCCTGATTTGGCCCATCTTCTTTACATTAAGAAGAGAGAGGCAGATTCAGACACAACTCTTCATCCTGACCAAGTTGTTTGCCATGGAAGAAGACTTTTGCTCACTCAGGTCCTTCATCGCTGACTATATCTTGTGCAGAGATCATTTCTGCATGGACTTTTGAGGTTCTCAGCAAGTCAAAGATCCCATACATTCCTGTATTGTAAGACCAACCCTGTTCATGCTCTTCTGTAAAGTTAGGTTGAGGGAACAGTGTATGGTTTGGATTAATAACATTTTCAATTTGAGTTAGGAATCATTCTACTGGATGAAAAATGGTATTGGGAACTGCGATATGTATAAGACAATAGAGGTGAAATATATGTATGAAAACATAAATCCAAGTATTATTTGATGCCCAGAGGGCATTGGGCCCTTGATTGGGATACTTAGCTTTGAATTATGTTCTGCACAGATGTCTCAGATAAATCCATATACAATGGCATAGGACCATGTACCATGGTCCTATATACAAATAGGTCCATATATACACTCATCATAAACTCTGGCTGGAGTTTTCGATGAGGGGCGCAGCCCTAGACAGTGTACAAAATAAGCTACCTTGCCCCTCATTTGCCTGATGTCAGGGTGGAATGGGCACCCTTCCTGTGAACCAGGAGTGATCAAATAGGCCTACCGTTAATAATACTCTGCTTCTTCAATTTGAGGCGTTCGGATTGTGGTGTTTAGATTCTTTATGTGAATTGGAGTGATGATAAAAGCCAAGCACCTATGGGCTAGCCTCTGCAGGGCTTTGAAAAACTCATTTGACCCAATGTATCCCTATTCTCTCTTGATGGAGGTCAGGAACCTTACTGAAGAAGGCTAGAGACTTCATCCACAATGACAGCAATTTTGGCCATTTTGGTTTTGGATGCCCACATGGGATCTTTCTTTAGATCCATCAGGTGCTGAGAATCTAACCCACTGCCTCACACAGGACCAAGAGGCTGATTCAGACACATCCCTTTCCAAAGCAATTAAGCAAAGAGCCACAGGTGATGCCCATTTATTTCCATTTGAAAACTGTTTTCTTTAGGCTTCAAAAAAGTTTGGCCTGAAGAAAAGACCTTCCTGACATTCAGGGAAACGGAACTATATGTAAGCAAAAGGCCCAAAGCAGGGTTTCTCAACTGAGTCATTTCTGGTCACACTGATATCTGAGTTTTCTGACATGCTGGCCATTCCCTTCAGCTATCCAGAACATGGCCATGTCACTGAGCTTGGAGGTGGTACAAAACCATGAGCCTATTCTGGAGATTGGCCAGAATTCAGGAAGAAAACAGGAACTTAGGAACATATTAGGTGTTCTCATCCCTAAAGCAAGCCACAGTCCATTCATAAATTGGGCAGGATGAATGCTGGGAAGCATTCTACTAAACAGGGCACATCCATTGATGCATTCTCTTTTCTACTGTCCAAATCAATGGACACAATGGGATACACAGACATGGAAAAACTCACCATTTCAAATGACTTACTAGATCAGCCCACTCCAAAACAAACAAACCTCCTTTTCTAATTATTCTCAGAACATGAGAAAAAACTACAAACTCACACCCACACCCACAAAGGCATCTCCTTCCCCAAAGTAGGTCTGTGACTGTCCGGAATGTCCTCTGACTGGTGAGCCATACAATGTTACCCCAAAATGGCCTGTCCTGTCTCAGATCTGATCTCGTTGGCCAACTCTGTCAGGATCCAGCAGTGATCCACATCCTGCTTTCTCAGGAAAGGCCCCTTTTCAGAGCTCTCCTGGCTTTTAGCCATCCTCACATCAGTAGGTACCAAGAAAGACTGACTCTGTCGTTGGTAAATCCAAATAAGTGAGCCCACCTGGACTGGGACTGGGGCTTGCTCTGTTTGCTTGGCTTTCAGGATCCCATGTTCAGAGAGTTCCATCACCAAGGAAGTTAGGTAGGTTACTTCCATCAGGAACTGTATTAGGTCACTGCCTTGGCAACCACTTTGCCCTAACAGTTGCTTCCAAGGTTCGCATGAAATGGAGGCTGCCCCTACTTCCTGTGACACTTTCACAAGTTAGAATGGTATATCAACCATTGTCCCCCAGGAACAGCTCTCTACACAGACCTGGTTTAGTCCATCTTCTCTACAATAAAAAGATAGATGTTGATTCAGACATATCCCTTCATCCTGACCAGGTTGTTTGCCTTGAAAGATGACTTTTTCTCTCTCGGGTCCTTCCCAGCAGCCTACATCTTCTACAGGGATAAATTCTGCATGGAACTTTGAGGTTCTCAGTAGATGGAATATGCCCTCCATTCCTGTATTATAAGACCAACTCTGTACCTCCTCTTCTGTAAAGTTAGATTGAGGAAAGAGTGTATGGTTAGGGTTAATAACATGTACAATTTGGGTTAGGAATCATTCTTCGGGATGAATAATGTTATTCTGACCTGTGATATTTATTAGAATATATAGGTGAAATATAAGTAGGTAAACAGAAATCTAGGTAAGCTTTGGAGACCAGAAGGGCATGGGGCCCTTGATTGGGATACTTAGCTTTGAATTATGTTCTGCAAAAATGTCTCCAATAAATCGATATACAATGGCATAGGTCCTTGTACCTTGGATGATTGAATGTAGAAGAGAACATCCAGTAAAAAAGAGATAGTCAATATGATTAGGAAGATACTCAATAGGTTTAGAAAGAAGAATGAGGATAGGAATTGTACCAAAAGTTCTTTAGCAATAGGGTTTCAGGTAGAGAGTGAATGTAAATGTTAGCACATGTGAAGAATCTGTCACAATGTTGAACTGGGGAAAATATGTAGGAAAGCAGATATCAATAGAGATTTTAGGATATCAGGCCAATTATAAAGTGAGTGATAGGATTAGACATTTTCAACAGCCTTGAGGTTGAATATATAATCTTAGGAAGAAAGAAATATGTAGTCACCAATAGGATTGACATTTGAGAGCAATAGATGTTTTTCATAATCCATGCTCACTTTCCATTTAGGCTTTGGTAAAAACATAAGTTTGATCTTTGTAGTTTTGTCCAGAATATTACTGTGATAAAATGTATATGTAGATCAGGTGACATGAGTATTTCTTCCACCATTTCTGGGTGCAATATTTTGAAGACATATAAATTAGTATTGGGGATACAAAGAGGTGTACGTTTGTCTATCAATATAGAGATAATGCATGAATAGACCATACTGTGAATAAATAATATAAGTACTTCCAACTTTAAATAAAGGATTGAATTGATATCTGAAAATATACAGGAAATCTTATATTGATATACAATCATTCATTCCAACCCATTATACATCTAATGGTAATATTAGGGTAATGGTTTATCATGAAGAGTGTGTGAGTTTTGCTTCAAAATGATTAGAGAAATCGAAAATAATGTCTTTGGAAAGAAGTCTCATGAAAAGTCCAGCCAGGAAACCTGGAGGAATACATGTGTTCTGAAGCAGGAAGTGATTGATAGAGAGACAAATGCCTATAAATTTGTGAACTTGTGGATAAATATATATCCTATTATGTGCATAAACTGAAGAAATAGTAATGTACCAGTGTTGAATAAAAATGAACGTCAAAATAAACATTTTGTATCATAGGAATCTACTTACATTGATGTTAAACTGGGTAAGTTACTGTAGAAATATTAGGATTTGTATGCACCATTCACCGAAGTTAGTTTTCAGTACTAGGAAAAAAATATGTATTTCAGGTGGATGCATATTTCTGATAATAATCATGTAAAAGTTGATTGTAAATCCAAATACATGAACATGAATGAATTTAGGGAGTGTATAATAAGACACATATATTTCATATTTTGAAATATCTGGAGATTATATATATATATACAAAACACCCACACAGACATTAAAAAGTAGCAATATATATGCCAATTGAAATTCATCATTAAATATATATCATCCACAGACCCAAACTATTTATTTTACTAAACATAGATTTATTTATAATTTTGTTAAACTAGGAACCTCACCCATAGATTGAATTTACAGTTCCAACTGTGTTTAGGAGGAGTGATCTCTTCTCACAATTTGTATCTGGCAAGTCATCTACCTCACAAGAACGTACGTGTGATAATAGGTAGGATTCTGTATGTGCATGCAAAAATACATGTGCTGAATAGGCTACAGAGAAAGCAAGACAGGAATTCACATATTTGTTAACTTTAAAAACACATGGTGAACTATTTCAATTAAAAATTGACTAGATTTATAACACCAACCCTTTATCATGCAAAATGAAAGTCCAACTATACACCATGCCTCCTCTGAACTGCTTGTATTTCTATTCTGTTTGGGTTATGTTTCTCCATCATATTAGGATTAGTAGTCAGAGTCTAGTAGGGTATGGGTTAGTGTCAGGGTTTCAGTATTTTGAATGGAAAATTAGATAAGGAATCCAATGTGTATGCAAATATGTGCTATACAAAAATCTTCCCACTCTCATCCAGAACGATTACTTGACATTGCCTTCCCCCCAAGTAAGACACAATTAGAGGAGAAGAGTTAGAAAATCTGTGAATACATATCTGGAAAATCCTCAGGAGTTTACAAACTTGGAGGTGGAAGAGGAGTTTCCAAAAGTAAGGGACAGGGTTGATAGACCCAACCTGATCTTTTATTAAAATTGGGAGCCATCTTGCCACAAAGCGATGAAAAGCTAATTTTGGGTTTACTATAAATTACTGCAATTTCTGAACCCATTTGGAATGTCTGCCCGTGCCTTTAACTCACCCATGCCTATCTCTCTGACCTGATAGCAGCCCTCTCTGAAAGTTTAGTGACACATTATAATTTTTGGCCTTCCCTGGCCAGACAACGACCCTCTCTGAGGTCTAATGGTCATCATTATTTCTGATGTTGGGGCCAGCAAAAAAAAAAAAGAAAAGTAAACTACATTTAGTGTGATGCTTGTCAAAGTTCTGTTATCTGTAATCCCCCTTTTGTGTAACTTTCTGGGCTATATAGCTGGGCTGTAGGAAAGGTGGGGTTGCTGTCTTGTTCCCACCGTTTTGTGAGGGAGAGGCAGGCCGCCGGCCGGTTGAAATAATAAATTTGCCTTAATTTGATTTTAATTGGAGTCAGTGGTCTTTTCTTTCATCCTGGTCTAACATTTTGCAGTTCCGCAGCAAGATGACCCTGCAAGTACAAATCACAAGACAAGACTGTTGGAAATTCTGAGGCTGGCCTTCCCTCCAGGGCCCCTGGCTACAGAGCCACTCTAGGGGATGCGCAACTTGAGATGTTTCAACGACTTGGAGTGAGACTTTGGTCCAGGGAGCACTGCAATGAACCACTGGACTATAACTATTAGCAAGCACCTGGTGGAGGAGGCCTCCATAGGTAAGTGGCACCTTTATAACATCTGATATCTGGTTAAGGGAGATCTCTTCTGATGACAGAGAGGAGGCCTGGGGAGGCTCACATATACTCCTGTCCGGGACTGTAACGAGAATCATGCTGTCCTTTGTTCTGTTATGTAGGGAATTCTTCTGGATGGGTAGAGAGGTGTGGATGGGCATGCACGCGGTCCTACCCAGGAGCTTTAGCAAGACATTGCAATGCTCCTCTGCTTTTTTTTTTTTTTTTTTTGGTGCCTGGTTTCTGCTTTTTTTTTTTTGTTTTGTTCTGTGTTCTATATGTTTTTTGTTTGTTTGTTTTTGTGCGTTTTGTTGTGTGATTTCTGTGGTAAAAACTTAAAGATATTGGACGTGAAAATGGGTAATAAAGCAAGTAAGCGTGACACCTTTTTGGACTGTGTTTTAAGGAACTGTGATGAACTTTACCTGCCTTTGTTAAGCAGGATAAGAGAAGCCCCTAGCTGGCTGCCTGGAGCACACCCACTGCACAAGGCAATGCCTGCTGCAGAGCTAAAAACTGAGTATCTCACAGGTTAAGAAGTGAAACTCCTTTAAAACCACTTGTACCTCCAGATCAAAAGAGTCACAACCTTTGGGCAGAGTCCCCTGTGTTTCTCCTTTGTTAGCAAAGCAATAAACCTCCCTTTTTCTTCTTCTCAAAAACCCTGTCCTCATTATTAAATTGGCATTAATTGGCTTCAAGGTCAGGAACTGAACTTTAAGTTTCAAATTTTGATAAACCACACCACCACCGACCCGGAACTTTTTGAGAGCTGACTACTGATATGTTAGGAGATGGAGCATGGTTGGGGTGGAACCGAACCAGAGGAGCTAATCCTGTAAGTTAAAGGAGGGACCGAGGGACTTCCAGCAGCTGCCGAAGCCCTGTTACTTCAGGGAATTCCCTCCTTCCTTCCCTGCACTGTAAACATTATGTAACGTCTGTCTTCTTAAAAAAGAGCAAAAGAAAAAGGGGATACTAAATTCAGTAAAGTCACCATGGAGACCCTTGATTTTACATTTCAGGTTGCCCCTCTGTAAAAACATGTGGTCCCCTTGTGGGGACTTCTATGGTGCCACTGGTGTAGGAGATTTTTCTCTTATCTGCTCTGTTTTAAAGGCTTCTGTCTGTCGGCCATAGTCTGGAGCTCCCTTCTGTCTGTCTTGTGTCTTTGTTTCTGGCCCTTTAAGACATGTGCAATAATGTGTTGATATTTTAAATTGTTTCTTGGGAATGATCTTAGCTGAATGTGTCTAAATGATGATGTTTTATTGTAACAATCTGGTATCTGAATGGGTTTTTGAAGCATTGCACAATCTTGCAGGTAAAAGTCGGGTTTAGGTAATTGTTTAGTTTATGATTTCAGATAATTTATGCCAGAGAACTTAAATACTTAGGATGGAAAACTAAAGAACTCTACTTCCAAGTTGGCAAGTAACTTCCCAATCATTCAGTCTATTATTTCACCTATTTTGAATTGGGTAGCCTGGGAAAATGTCACTGTGCGTACCAGTGCATTAATTTGGACAAAGATAGTAAATCATTTTATGGTATCTGTTGACAAAACAAGATGTAAAGATATAAAATTTTGTGAATTGTATCTTAAACTTGTTTCATAATTTTCAACATCCTAACCTGAAAATTATGGTTAAAATGCCTTAGGCCTGTTGTGTCTGCTCTGAATAGCAGTTTTTTCCTGCTCCTTCCTGACCTCAGCCAGGACTTATTTTGAAATGCAAATAAAAGAATCCTGCAAGCTCAGTAGGAGACTGATCTGAGGCCTAAGCAGAAAAAAAAAGGCAAATTGTATGGTTTTTACTAATTACTGTCCAGTCGTTTTTTCTAGGACTCTTATTTTTTTCCTTAGATATTTTATTTAGTTTTTTTAGCTCATGATTTTGATCCTACAGACCTAAGTTAATGTTTTTCTGATCAGTTCTATCTTTGACCAACTGTGGAGTTTTTGAAACATTGCAATGCAGATTTCATCTGCGAAAAGCTATAAGGCCTTTACTATTTTTATGTGTGCACACTTCTGTTATGTGTTGTATGTCTATATATACATATATCCATATATCAAACATATGATACAAAAATTTACATATATAAAGAACGCTCATAAAAAAATGCTCATAAAAACAAATTTTAAAAAGTGGATCCAAGGATCCTTAATTCACGTTATTTAAATGGTTCAGTTTAAATTGGATAAACAGATGAAAATAAATGTCTTTAAATTTAAGCTTACAAGTTTTTCTAGGTGTTCAGATATCTAATAAAATATTAATGTCTACAAAATATCTAATATGACTTGGTTGTAGGACTTTTCCTTCAACAAAAAAATGGTTTACAATCTTCAATACATTTGTCTAATATTTTGATAAATAAGTAAATTAAATTTCATATGAGATTATTCATTCATGAGTACTTTTGTTAGATATCTGATTGATTAACTAAGGTCTGTACAAGTTTGTACTAAATTCTGTATAAGATTGTAAAAATCAGTCATGTGTTAAAGAGACAAAAATTTCTTAAAACATAAGTTTACCCATAACATTGTGTTTATTAAGTTTTATTTTTTCTAGAGCTAGCAACCATAAAAATTAAACAACTGATTAAATAAGAACTGTTATTTTAGAGAACTGTACTGTCATTACTTTAAAAGCTAAACTTGGTTAATGTGGAAACATCAATGTAATTATGATGCTATTAATGTGCTCATATCTTACATGTACAAGTCTGTAAGGTAGAAACTTAAAAGAGCATTATATCATGCTGGCGTTCTTAAGTTGTATGGTAAAAATATATATTGGGAATTTATTTATCTGTTATCATAAAGATAAGTAAAGTTTTATGTTACTTTTTACATTTGGGAACAATTTAAATGTATTTTTAAGTTAATGAGAGCCTAATCTATGTAAAGGTTAAAAACTTTCAGCCTTTCTTTAATTCATGTTTTAAATGTGATATCATACGGTGTTAGCTAATGTTCATGTGACCTAAAAAAATTTATGTAAACTTTGTAAAATGATATTTAAAAAAAAAGATCAGCTTTAGAACTAAAACCCTTAAGATTTATAAAGAGACCTGCCTTACCTGAGATAAGGCTCTGTGTCCCATCTTACTATATGTGAGAATGACTATGAAAACAGTAGGTTAGATTATGTTTCATTTAAAGTTTTGTTCAAAAGTTGTTTTTTTTTCTGTCAAGATTACTAGGATCTGTAACAGGGGATATAATTTATAACTAAGCAAAAAATTCAGGGTAGCTATTATGCAAACTAAGTATATTTACTCTTGTTAAAAAATTTTATTTTATAATTTCCTTATAAGTGATCTAAAGATTCTCTGTTAGTGTTTTACAGAATTGTTGCTTTAAGAACACAACATGGGTTAATTTAAGATAATAAGTCATCACCTACAAGATAAAAAGAATAACACAGATCCCAATTAATAAAAAGATAAATAATTATAAAGTTATAGACATTAAAGCCCAGTACTCTTAACATAAGGCAGTTAAAATTTATTTGCTGGATATTTAAGATTAGGATTTAAAATTAAAGTTAAATGAAAAGGGACAAGAAAACTAATATTTGGCTCTTGCCCTCTGAGTCAGTCTGAATCCAGGGAACAGGGGACTTCTCTAAAGAGCTTTTCAACTCTGGGCCATATAACCTCCCCATCAGGGGGATTAATGAGACCACTAGAGAACAGAAAGCCAATCAGTGCATTTGCTAAGAAGAGGAGAGTCATCAGAGAAGGGAGACATCCCTGATGCTGCCGAGGGAAGCCACATGGTCAAGGAACACCTGGACCCACCTAGCCCAAAAGGCACTAGCAGAACTGAGAAGCTGCTCTCAAGTCTCCCCAGGAATGGCAATCATAAAAGCTCAGCTGACTGTTACCAATAGATAGAAACAAAAGTCAGTTTGACTGCTTCATCTTAAACACTTAGCAAAGACAGTTGAAAGCAGAATACAGCCATTCCTGGACATTTTAAATAATAATAATAATAATAATAATAATAATAATAATAATAATAATAATATTTTAATGTATACACTTTATATTAGCCTCCCAAAATAAGTAAGACTGGAGGTTACAAAGAAGGATTCTCAGACAGGAATGCCTGATAACTATAAAAAGACTCTATCAAGAGGAGCTGCCAGAGGCAGAAGTTTTTAGTTTAAGGCCTCAGATATTTCTAACCTACACGGTTAGGCTTGGTGTTGGCTAGTATGATTATCCAGCACTGAGTAACAGAATTAAAGGTTTTTCTATTAGACACAGAGGTCATTCTAGTAAACTGATTTTGCAAGATCAGATGACATTAAATTATTAAACTGTATCTTATGGGGAGGGACAACTGTAACACTAAATGTTAAGTATTAAGTTGACAGTCCTGATAACTGGGGATATTAAAGACTGGTGAGGGAACTTCTGTACAGTGACATGTTCTAGCTGCTGCAACATTTATTCAGTACTCATGTTTTTTGTTTCTCTCATAGAAGAACCCATCCCCAGATGACTTTACAACCTGTTCTTCCCCAATGAGACTTCAAACCAAACTGACCTCTAAAAGGCAACTCATGTCCCTCATGCTGTTCCCCCTCACGTCACCCTCTCTCAGCTCAGAAGAAGCCAAAATGAGTAATGCCTCTCTTCTTACAACAGTGGAGCCAAAAGTAAATAGACTATCAATATACGTAATTAATTAAGTCAGGTAAAATCACGGAGACCGGTTTTGGGTGATTTGAAAAAATAGGGAGACTGTTGCATCAGAGAATAAAATTCCCTCAGTGCTCTTCACCTACCGTATGAAAGATATGAAAGGGACACATTAGAAAAGGGGGGAATGATAGACCCAACCTGATCTTTTATTAAAGTTTGGAGCCATCTTGCCACAAAGCCAAGAAAGGATAATTTTTCTTAACTATTAATTACAGCAAATTTCGAACCTGTTTGGAATGCCTGCCCGTGCCTTGAACTCACCCATGGCTGGCTCTCTGACCAGATAACAGCCCTCTCTGAAACTTTGTTGACACCTCATAAATATTGGCCTTCCCTGGTCCAGATGACACTCTCTGATGCTCTAATGGTCCCCATAAATTCTGATGTTTGTGTCAGCAAAAAAAAAATAATAATAATAAAGTAAACTACCATTAGTGTGATGCTTGTCAGAGTTCTGTTATCCGTAACCCCTCTTTTGTGTAACTTTCTGGGCTATAAAGCTGGGCTGTAAGAAAGGTGGGGTTTCTCTCTTGTTTCCGCCATTTTGGGAAGGAGAGGCACCAGGGTGGTGGAAATAATAAGCTTGTTTTAATTTGATTTTAATTGGAGTCAGTGGTGATTTCTTGCATCCTGGTCTATAAGGTAAACACTCCACAAACATGGAGCTCTGCTGGCCTAAAGACTTTTTGAGAAACTGCCTCTGAGGATGGGCACTTGACATATATGTTGTTGTCAGGAGCTTTTGCTTCCATTCTAATGAAACCATCAAAGCTGGGTCTGCATCTATGTGACCTAGAGGACATTGTTTCTTATTTTCCAAAGAACATGAGGCAGAAGTGCTGACTTCTCTCTTTGTAAGTAAACTGTGGCCACTGAAAGCTAATTGTCTCCGCATGTGGATTGTGAAGCCATTAGGTCATCCTCCACTTTTCATGGACTTTCTTGCTGCTGCACTGGGAGTTTGGTATTTGCTTCACGAAATGCAAGGAATTCAACTGGGACACAGTGCTGGAGGGAGTCCTCTCACGTGTGGTGGGTAAGGGTCTGCAGGACAATGCACCAACTAAGCTTCTATCCCACATAGATTGCCCCGTTGACCATAGCAACTTGATACTGAACATTGCCCTGAAACATCTCCATATAACAAGATGCCATTTATGGAGAGGTTTCAGACATATAAGTGATTCCTGTCTCCACCATGTCAGCCACCAGGCATTTGGAAGTCAATGGCAGATCCACATGGCCCGACCACAGATATTTTATCACACACCTACACACCACAGCTCTGGGCCCACTTCTCAGCAGGCTCCAACATACTGGCATCTCTGTTCTACACCATTTTCATGAAACGCAGTCAATCAAGGCACTCTCTGGTATACTCATGATCAACAACAGGACATCCAAAGATTCTCCAGTGCCACCTGGTCATGGGAATTTTAAAAATTTCATGGTATTTATCTAGCCATTTTTCAAGGATGAAGTTGGAGAAACTGTGGGTTTCAATTCATTCAGGAACCATTAAATTTTGAGGTAGCACATTTCAAGAAATGCTCTGGAGAACTCGCAGAGGCAAAGCTTCCCAAAGAGTGGCCAAAATGACACATGAAGCCAGGCCCATGAGGTCTACAATGTTAGGTCCATGTGTGATTTGACTCTCAACTATGGCTGCCAAGTCTATAAGAATAAAATCATGTGATATCCTGGCTGAAATTCCCAATGCTCTTACGAAAGCCACCATTGGCTTAGATCTCAGTTTCCAAGGGCGACTCTCATGCATGGCCTCCTAAAATCCCAACAAAATTCATGGCAATACTTCTCTGAAGTGAGTTACATAACTCAGTCTCTAAGGGGAATGACACTAGAGTTCATGTTCAGGTGGACCCAGGTATCTCTTCTAACTACCACACAAATGACTGCTGGGAGCCATCAGCCAAGTAGGTATGACAATTTCCTTGCCAGCGTACCCCCATGTTTCCTTAGTGGAAGGACTCATGGAAATAGGACATTTTTGCAGGACATTGCATGTAAGGTGACCTTGCTGAAGGACCAGGGCGGATCCATGTTTAGTGTGTTCCTGGTTTGGCATAATAGGAGATTAGGGTGTTCCCCCTTTAGAATAGGGCGGTTTAGCATAATAGGAGATTAGGGTGTTCCCCTTTAGAATAGGGTGTATCCTGCTGCTGTGTTCCTCTTGATTCTTAGGATCAGACAGTATATTTGGGAGACAGAATCCCAGGAGTAGTGGATTTGGGCAGAGAGTGGATTTGGGCAGGAACGTGGATTTCCCCAGAACGTGTTTGTAGACGGCCGGTGTGAGTTCGGGAATAAAGAATTGCTGTTTGAATCTACAAGCTGTGTGGAGACTCGTGATTTGTGCCCAGCCAGAGACTGCGGCATTTGATGGCTCGTATGCGGAACACCTGAAGCTTGGGGGTAAGTGAAATTGCTCGCCCCTGGGGAAGGCGAGAGAATGGGTGACCATTTCAAAAAACAATGTGTTCTTCTTTTGATTTATTTTGTTTTTCTTTCAAGCTGCCTATCTCTAGAAATTTCTCAGGCAAACTGGTTGACTAAAGGTTTGATGTTTGTCGGCCCTGAGGAAGAGAAAATTGATACAACGATTTTTTATTCCGTTTTTGTTTCATTCAGATTCGGTTTTGTTTTGTGTTATCTTATTGGGTTGCGTTATCGTTATAGTAGATTAAAACAAACTGAAAATATGTTAAGCAAATTGTTAGAGGTTCAGAACATGGAGAAAGACATTTTAGATCAAGCAAAAGAGAAGGTCTCTCGAGCTAGTCAGACAGAGGAAGAAAATTTAAAGGATAAGGGGTTGTTAGGAAAAAGGCCACAACAGGAGGCTGTTACTAACTCCGTTTTATCACAAGAGGGTTTAATTCAACCAACAGGCCCACCGATAGAGACAGCTGAGTGGCCCTCAAAGCCCGTAGTTGATAATTGGGATTCTGAGACAGGACCTCAAAGATTAGCATGCCCTGTACTTGAGCAGGCAGGAGGGCAGTGAATTCACCATGCTTTAGATTTTAAAACAGTGAAGCAGTTAAAGGAGGCTGTAACAACCTATGGTCCCCAAGCTCCCTTCACGGTAAGCATGGTCGAGTCCATTACTAACTTGGACATGACGCCAGCAGATTGGGCTAGCATGTGTAAATCTGTGCTAAATGGAGGACAATATTTGTTATGGAAGGTTGCCAATGAGGAATTATGCGCAGAGACAGCTAGGCGAAATGCAGCAGCCGGTTACCCTCAAAGAAATCTAGAAATGTTGCTAGGGAAAGGACCTTATGAGGGACAGCGGCAACAAATTGAATATGATCCTGCTATATATGCACAAATTGCTGCAGATGCAGTTAGGGCATGGAAGACTTTACAAGGACATGGAGATTTACAAGGCCAGCTATCTAAGGTAATACAGAGTGGTAATGAACCTTACGCTGACTTTGTAGACAGGCTAATTCAAATGGCTGCCAAAATTTTGGCGGATACAGAACAAGCAATGCCATTAATAAAACAACTGGCTTATGGCCAAGCAAATCGTTGCTGCAGAGAGGTTATTAGACCATGGAGACATGAAGATTTAAACACATATATTAAATTATGTAGAGATATTAATGAACAAGAGCAAGTCTTGGCAGCTGCAGTACAACAGGCTTTTGATGCCAGGCCAAAAACATGCTATGATTGTGAAAAAACAGTACATTTTAAAAGGAGTTGCCTCATAGGAGGAGGATTTAACAAAACTAGTTATCAAAGAAATAGAATACCGGGTATTTGCCCACGATGCCATAGAGGGAGACATTGGGCTAATGAATGCCGTTCTCAAACTACCATAGAGGGTACTCCCTTAACAAAAAACGGACAAGGACCAGGTATTTACCCATGATATCGTGGAGAAAGGCATCAGACTCCATTGCCAAAAAAAGGACCAAGGGGCCCAATGCTCCGGGGCCCACAACCACAAATATACGGGGCAGTGAAGGAACCCAGCAACACCATTAGAGTAGTGCCCAGGACACATTGTCCATTAAATCCCTCATCAGACAAACCCGAGGGAGCGCAGGGTTGGACATCTGCGCCTCTGCCAGAGCAGTACTAACTTCAGAGATGGGAGTTCAAATCATTCCTTCAGGAATAAAAGGACCTCTTCCCCAAGGGACAGTAGGCTTATTATTGGGACGTAGTTCACCTACATTAAAAGGACTTAAGATAAGTCCTGGGGTAATTGATCTCGATTATGTAGGTGAAATAAAAATTATAGCTAGTTCTCCAAGAGGTATATCAGTAATTTCACCTGGAGATAGAATAGCACAGTTGTTAATAATACCCATCCTACATAATAAATTTCCTAGTCATAGTGTAAAAATAGGTTCCAGGGGATTAGGCTCCACAGGTGTAGATTGGGCTATGTTGTCTTTAAATTTAGATTCTCGCCCAATGTTAAAACTAAATATTCAAGGACACGACTTTAATGGGCTACGGGACACAGGTGCAGACCTTAGCATCATATCTAGTCAGGAATGGTCAAAACATTGGCCATTACAACAAGCCACTCAAATGCTTCGAGGCCTAGGAGTGGCTACTAATCCCCATAGAAGAACAATGTTATTATATTGGAAGGATCCTGAAGGTTGTGAGGGAACTATACAGCCATATGTATTGGACGAGATGACCTAGATCAATTAGGTTTGACGTTAACAAATAACATCAATCCTAATGCGCCCACTACTAGGGCTAGACAAGGTTTTAGGAAAGAAAAAAGATTAGGAAAACAAGGACAATATATAGCAGCACCAATTCAAATAGATCAAGGAACAGAAAGACATGGGTTGGATTTTCAGAAATGGCCACTGAGACAATAAAAATTACTTGGAAATCAAAAAGACCAGTGTGGGTTCCTCAGTGGCCCCTGACTAAAGAAAAGATACAAGTAGCCCATGATCTGGTCAAACAACAATTAGTGGAAGGACATATACAACCTTCCATATCTCCCCATAATACGCCCATTTTTGTCATTAAAAAAAATCTGGTAAATGGAGATTATTGCAAGATTTAAGAGCCATTAATAATGAGATGGTTATTATGGGACATGCTCAATCAGGGATTCCTCAATTGTCTGCTTTGCCAAAAACCTGGCATGTTTTAGCCATAGATATTAAAGATTTTTTTTTTCAATTCCAATTCATCCTGAGGATAGTCCACGCTTTGCATTTACTGTCCCTGCATTAAATCATGAAGGTCCTGATCAGAGATATGAATGAAAGTACTCCCTCAAGGGATGGCTAACAGTCCAACTATGTGTCAAATATATGTTAATAAAGCAATCCAGCCACTTAGAAATCAAAATCCTGAACTACAAATATTTCACTATATGGATGATGTATTATTGGCACATAAATATAAAAACATATTGCTGGAATGTTATGCAACACTTACAAACTTATTAAAAAATTATAATCTAGAGATAGCAATAGATAAAGTACAATTAAATTTTCCAATTAATTATTTAGGAGTTCTATTATCCTCAACCATGGTCCGTCCACCAAAAATTCAAATACAAGTAGATCAACTCAAGTCACTTAACGACTTTCAAAAGTTATTGGGAGACATAAATTGGATAAGGCCTTATCTAGGCATACCAACAGGAGAGTTGGGACCTTTATTTGATATTCCAAAAGGTCCATCAGATCCAAACTCACCTCGCATGTTAACTCCTAAAGCAAGAAAGGCATTGAAAATTCTTGAAACATATATGGAAAATATACATTTGGATAGAATCGATATAGGTTTGCCTTTATTATTTATTGTACTACCAACAAAAAATATTCCTACAGGAGTATTTTGGCAAGAAGGTCCATTATTGTGGATACATTTATCTTATTCACTTAACACTATTCTTACTAGGTATCCTGAGGCTGTAGGACAATTAATACTAAAAGGAATAAAAGCAGCGAAGGGAGTGTTTGGAATTTTTCCCAATAAAATTATTACTCCATATACTATGGATCAAATTGATGAGTTAGCTAATGAGTTAAATGCTTGGGCAATAATCATGTGTAAATCTAATGTTTGATTTGATAATCACTTACCATCTAATCCTTTGTTGTCTTTTTGGTCTAAGCATCCTGTAGTTTTTCCAAAAATGACAAGAAAAACCCCTATTATGAATGCTCCAAATATATTCACTGATGGGCCAAATAATGGTACAGCAGAAGTAGTTACCCCTGATCAAACTTTTACATTTTTAGTACCAAAACAATCAGCTCAAAAGGTAGAGCTTAATGCAGTTTTACAAGCCTTTTTAATGTTTAAAGATTCTGTATTTAATTTATTTTCTGATATTCAGTATGTAGTTAATGCTATAGTATCTCTTGAAGATGCTGGTAGGATTTCCCCTTCTTCTACTGTTTTCTCTTTGTTTTCCACTATACAAAGTCTAATCTGGGACAGAAAAGATCCATTCTTTATAGGACATATTAGAGCACATACAGGATTTCCTGGAGCCCTTAGTTTGGGCAATGATTTAGCAGATAAAACTACACATGACATACATATTTTGTCTACACTAGAAGAAGCTACGAATTTTCATAAAAAATTCCATGTTAATGCTAATACTTTACAAAAGCGTTTTAAAATAACTAAGGAACAATCCAGACATATAATAAAACAATGTCAAAATTGTGTGACCTTTTTACCACAAGTTAATCTTGGAGTCAATCCTAGAAGACTGATACCTAACCATATTTGGCAGATGGACGTCACACACTTGCCAGAATTTGGAAAATTAAAATATTTACATGTTACAGTTGATAGTTCTTCCGGATTTTTGATGGACTCCCTTCATGCCGGAGAAAAATCTAAAGATGTTATAGCTCATTGCTTACAAAATTTTGCCACTGTGCGCGTTCCTAAACAGTTAAAAACTGATAACAGTCCTGGCTATTCCTCTACCTCTTTTAAACAATTTTGCTCATCATTTGGTATTACTCATATAACAGGAATTCCATACAATCCACAGGGAAAAGGCATAGTTGAAAGAGATCATCAAACTATTAAAACGTACTTATTAAAGCAAAAAGAGGGAATTGGAAAGGGGTATATATCCCCCAAAGATAAACTTAAAATAACGCTTTTTACTCTAAACTTTTTAAATTTGGATTCATCAGGACTTAGTGCTGCAGAAAGACATATGTATCCAAAAAATGTGCATAAGCCTAAAGTTCTTTGGAAAGATATTCTAACAGGACAATGGAAAGGTTCTGACCCAGTGATTGTCTGGAGTAGGGGCTCTGTCTGTGTGTTTCCACAGGGAGAACAGCAACCTATTTGGATTCCTGAAAGACTGACTAAAATGATTTCTACAGATCGAAAAGAAGATGATTTGACTCAAATCCATAACAGCTGATATCCAGAACTCCAGCTTGGCCATTCTTACATCTGCAACAGTGATTAACCAGGATTCTTTTTTCAATACCTATTTTATTATTGCATTTTTCCACATCATAAGGCTCTATTTTTATGTTTTGAGCTCATACAAACCTAGGTTAATGTTTTTCTGATCAGTTTCATTTTTTGACTGTGGAGTTTTTAAACATTGCAATGGAGATTTCACCTAGGTAAAGCTACAAGGCCTTTATTATTATCTTATGTGTTGTACATTTGTTTGCACATTTGTGTTTTGTGTTGTATGTCTGTGTGTGCGTATGTCCATATTTCATATATGAGGAGTGCTCATTAGAATATGGATCCGAATTATTTTTGTTATTCACGTGATTTAAATGGATTAATTTAAATTAGGTAAACAGCTGTTAAGGATTGTTTTTAAAGGTGGTTAACAGATCTGCTTGTTTACTAATTTAAATCAGGTAAACAGCTGTTAAAGATTGTTTTTTAAGGAGGTTAACAGATCTGTTTGTTTACTTTCACCTTTCCTTTTCATTATATTTAATAATTCTTTTCAGGATAATGTCTGTTTAGCATCATTGCCAGAATTCCTATCTTCATCCCAATGAATATAACTCAACAAGTATGCTCAATCAAGGAGTCAACTTACTTTAGGAGGAAACAGACTTTGGGAGGAGACGGACAGATTGATAGATTCCTCCACTTTGAACTGCTTACAGAACTTGCCTAGACTATGTAACTATCGTTTGGTACAGCGAATTGTGGTAATGCTGGCATATCTTTGCTGATGGTGTCACCAGTGATTTTTGCTGATGGTGTCACCAATGATGCAATTTTTCCTCTGTCATGAAGGCATCTTAACCACCTTCAAATTAACCTTTTAAAGCCTTTTAATTATCATCTATACTGTACTTTTAAATGAACTTTTTCACCACCTACAGCTTCACTATTTTAAATGAGGCTTAGATTCTGTTTAAATTGCTCAATGTTAGTTTACTTGGCTGCCCTTCAACCAAAGGCCTTTTTTACTCCATTAAGAAGCTTTGTCTTAATCTGCCATGTACAAATACCCTTTTTCTTCCTTCTTCCTTTCTCAAGATTTTAAAGTAAGTCTAGTTTCCTCAAAATCTATTTAAATGGCATTTTACAACTTTTTACATTACCACACAGAGATTATCTCATCTAGAAACACTTCTTTTTCCATTAACCTCTTATATTAAAATATATTTCCACATCTTGAATCTTTTTCTATCTCTTTTTTAACCATTAACCCTTTTTATAAATTCAAATTTTGAAACAACTCTTATAAAATTTCTGATTTAGACAAATTACTCCACTTTAATAGGATGAAATACTTTCATGTTTTTTTTTATGGTACCATAATACTATAATTGAAACCCAACTGAAACTTATTATACTCTTTGTATATAAATTACACCTGATAGAATCTTAACACTTAGTAACCTTGTTTTGGCAAAGACACAGACCAAAGCAATATTAAACCTTTTTTCAATTTACCAATTTATGAAAACACACATAATTTTTAAATATATTACCTTATGAAACTTAATAAGTAAAGAGTACTTGATTTTATATTTAGTGGTTGATATTTTAACACTTTAGCTTTGTAAATTAATTAGAACTTTGTAGAAACCAAGATCTTAGACAAATGTAGTAAACAGAATTAGCCATCTATTTCTTGAAGAAAAATCCTTCTACAGGATACCATGATGGTCCCATTGATATACTTAATAACTCGTCTTTAAAAAGCCATGGACATTCTCTCGCCTTCCCGCAGGGGCGAGCAATTTCACTTACCCCCAAGCTTCAGGCGTTCCGCATACGAGCCACCAGATGCCGCAGTCTCTGGCTGGGCACAAATCACGAGTCTCCACACAGCTTGTAGATTCAAACAGCAATTCTTTATTCCCGAACTCACACCGGCCATCTACAAACACATTCTGGGGAAATCGACGACGTTCTCTGCCCAAATCCACTCTCTGCCCAAATCCATTACTCCTGGGCTTCTGTCTCCCAAATATACTGTCTGACCCTAAGTACTCAAGAGGAACTCAGCAGCAGGATATGCCCTATTCTAAAGGGGAACACCCTAATCTCCTATTATACTAAACCAGGAACACCCTAAACATGGATCTGCCCTGGTCCCTCAGCAAGGTCACCTTATATGCAATGTCCTGCAAAATGTCCTATTTCCATGAGTCCTTCCACTAAAGAAAATTGGGGGTACGCTGACAAGGAAATTGTCTTCTTCTAGTGTAGAGAAAATATGTATGTCGTGTTTAGTTTTATCTGCTAAATCATTGCCCAAACTAAGGGCTCCAGGCAATCCTGTATGTGCTCTAATTTGTCCTATAAAGAATGGATCTTTTCTGTCCCAAATTAGACTTTGTATACTGGAAAACAAAGAGAAAACAGTAGAAGAAGGATTCCTCCACTTTGAACTGCTTACAGAACTTGCCTAGACTATGTAACTATCGTTTGGTACAGCGAATTGTGGTAATGCTGGCATATCTTTGCTGATGGTGTCACCAGTGATTTTTGCTGATGGTGTAACCAATGATGCAACTTTTCCAAAGGAACTGTCAATTGGCTTGGTGTCGTGGCATTTCTGTATCCTCCTCCCTTCTGCTAGTGATGGTCTAAATTTGGGGGCCAATGGCTATATGCTGGACCGGTAGTCAGTGACGGGTATGATCCAATTGCAGTGGTATCAACCTAAGACAGGAGGCTGACGACTAAAGGTCAGTTGCCTAAAGGTCAGTTTTCCGATGACGGTTAAGAACCATATGTTGAATTGGACAACCTACCAGGCACGGTCCTTAAGCCACATTAACCTCACTCCCCCACTGGCACCAAGGCCAAATTTGGGGGCCAACAGAGGTGAGGCAAAGAACCTCACCCCCCCACTGGTGCATAGACCTATCCACAAGTATGGCTGTATGCTGGACCAGTAGTCAGTGACGGGTATGATCCAGTTGCAGTGGTATCAACCTAAGACAGGAGGCTGATGCCTAAAGGTCAGTTTACAATGATGGGAAAGAACCATATGTTGAACTGGACAACCTACCAGGCACGGTCCTTAAGCCACATTACTTGTTGTTTAATCAATCAGAAGGGGGAAGATGCTGGGAGCCATCAGCCAAGTAGGTATGACAATTTCCTTGCCAGTGTACCCCCATGTTTCCTTAGTGGAAGAACTCATGGAAATAGGACATTTTGCAGGACATTGCATGTAAGGAGACCTTGCTCAAGGACCAGGGCGGATCCATGTTTAGGGTGTTCCTGGTTTAGCATAATAGGAGATTAGGGTGTTCCCCCTTTAGAATAGGGTGGTTTAGCATAATAGGAGATTAGGGTGTTCCCCTTTAGAATAGGGTGTATCCTGCTGCTGAGTTCCTCTTGAGTTCTTAGGGTCAGACAGTATATTTGGGAGACAGAAGCCCAGGAGTAGTGGATTTGGGCAGAGAGTGGATTTGGGCAGAGAGTGGATTTGGGCAGAGAACGTGGATTTCCCCAGAACGTGTCTGTAGACGGCCTGTGTGAGTTCGGGAATAAAGAATTGCTGTTTGAATCTACAAGCTGTGTGGAGACTCGTGATTTGTGCCCAGCCAGAGACTGCAGCATCTGACCGCAATTAAAACCAAAACAGTCCCACATGACCCTCATCTTCTTCCATATAGACACTCATAATAACCTCTGACTAAAGTTTTCAATGAGGGGTGCAGCCTTAGACATTGTCCAAAATAAGCACCATTGCCCCTTGTTTGCCTAAAGTGAGGGTGGCCTGGACACCCTTCCTGTGAACCAAGAGTGATCAAATATGCCGGCTATATAACTGCTCTGCTTCTCCTGAATGAGGCTTACTGACTGTCTGGTATAGATTCTTTATGTGAATTGGTGTCATGAGAAAACCTAAGCACATATCGGCTAGCCTCTGCAGGGTTTGAAGAACTGATTTGACCCAAAGGATCCATATTCTCACTTGATGGAGGTCAGGAAGCTAACAGAGGAAGGCGAGAACCTTCATCCACAATAACTGCTCTTTTGGCCATTTTGGTTTGGATGCACACTTGGAAACTTTCTTTAGATCCATCAGGTGCTGAGAATCTGAGCCACTCTCTCACACAGGGCCAAGAGGCTGATTCAGCCACATCCCTTTCCAAAGCAATTAAGCAAAGAGCCACAGGTGATGCCCATTCATTTCCATTTAAAAACTGTTTTCTTCAGGCTTCACAAAGGGGTGGCCTGAGGCAAAGACCTTCCTGACATTCAGGACAATAGAACAATAGGTAAGCAAAAGGCCCAAAGCAGTGTTTCTCCACTGAGACTTTACTGGTCACACTGATATCTGAGTTTTCTGAGATGCTCGCCATTCCCTTCAGCTATCCAGTACATGGTCATGTCACAGAGTTTGGAGGTGGTACATATTTGGAAACAAAACCATGAGGCTATCCTGGAGAGTGGCCAGTATTCAGGAAGAAAAGAGGAGCTTAGGAAGGTAGTAGGTGTTGCCCATCCATAAGGCAAGCCGCTCTCCATTCTTAAATTGGGTGGGATGAATGCTGGGTAGCTTTCTACTACACAGGACACAACCATTGATGTATTCGCTTTTCAAATGTCTACAACCACGGATACAGTGGGATACAAAGACATAGAAACATTCGTGTTATCAAACGACTTTCTCGAAACATTCCAGTCTAAACAAATAAACCGCCTTTCCTACCTATTCTCAGAACCTGAGACAAAACCACACACTAACACACACACCCACAATGGCACCTCCTTCCCCCAAGTATGTCTGTGACTATCTTGAGTGTCCTCTGACTGGTAGGCCTTACTATGTTCCCCCCAAATTGCGTGTCCTGTCTCAGATCTGGTCTTTTTGGCCAACTCTTTGAAGTTGTCAGGAGTCATGGTTTAGCCACTACCTGCTTTCCCAGAAAAGGCCCCTCTTCAAAGCTCTCCTGGCATTTGGCGTTCATCACATAAGTAGGTACCAATAAAGACTGACTCTGTCCTTGGTAAATCCAAACAATTCAGACCACAGGGACTGGGACTGGGCCTTGCTCTGTGTGCCTGGCTTCCCGGATCCCAAGTTCAGAGAGTTCCATCAACAAGAAAGTGTGGTAGGTCACTTCCTTCAGGAACTGAACGAGGTCACTGCCTTGGCAATCACTTTGTTCTAACAATTGCTTCCAAGGGTCCCATGAGATGGAGGCTGCCCCTACTTCATGTGACACTTTCACAAGTTATAATGGTATATCAACCATAGGCACCTGGGAACAGCTGTCCACACAGGCCTGGTTTGGTCCATTTAATCTACATTAAGAAGAGAGAGGCTGATTCAGACACATCCCTTCATTCTGACCAGGTTGTTTGATATGTAAGTTGACATGGAGTTGACTTTTGCTCTCTCAGGTCCTTGATAGGTGAAAAGGTCGGTTGAATGTTGGAGGAAAAGACCACCAAGAAACTGTCTCATGCCACAGCCAAGGGTTTTTTGGGGGTCCAGCATGCTGGGGCTCAGAGCTCACTTCAGAGGAGCAAAGAGCAAAGAGCCCCGAGAACAACTTGAGCAGGGTTTATATACATTCTTTAGAGAGGGCTGGGACTTTACATACATTCTAGCCTCCTTTTGCAAATCATCATATACCACGGAAAAATCAAATAACAACTCTAAAACATGATTAGCACATTCATTGGCGGACACACGTCGGGCAGGGGTGATTGGTCAGCCCTGAGAATGGGTATACATTTAAACTGATTGGTTGAAGCCCTGAGATGTATATGTGCTGAGCTTCATGGTTTCTGGGAAGGGGTTGTTAAGTAACTAGGTCGTCAGGGAAGATTTCAACACACATCTAATGGGCAGTTCCGGGAAATGTCTTAACTGCCACAGGAATTTCAGGTTCTGAGTGCAGCTTGTAAACTTTATAAAACCTGGTTCTTTACGTTTCAATTTCAATTTCTTTTATTATTTAATTTCCCACTGCGTTTTCTGAAAACTTTTAATCTTAAAAATAATGAATCATAATTATTGCGGGGTCTCACATTCTATTTCTGCCAGTGGAGCGTATTTCTGTCTGATTACAATGAGTTTTACATGCCCAATCTGAGCCTGGAGAAAGGTAAATATGCTATTAAGCAAACAAGTTCCCACAGCTAGCAACACCATAAGGATGATCAGGGGTCCTGCCAAGGCTGATAGGAGTGTAGTTAACCAGGGAGACTGGGTAAACCATGACTCAAACCACCCTTGTTGAATATCCCTTTCTCTCTGGTGCTCTTCAAGGCATTTTCTCAATTTACTCAAGGATTCTTTTACAACTCCAGTATGGTCAGGATAAAAACAACATTCTTCTCTCAGTGCAGCCCAGAATCTCCCCGCCCTCATGAAGAGGAGGTCTAATCCTCACCTGTTCTGTAAAACCACTTCAGAGAGAGAGGTTAAGGATTTCTGAAAAACTGTGATGCAGGTCTCTAACGTCTTCAAGTCTTGAGATATTGCTGTTTCTAATTGGGCCATTTGTTGTGACCCACGGATCATATCAGCTGTTCCTGTACCCACTCCTGCAGCAGCTCCTATCCCCAATAGGATGGCTAGAGTAAGGGACACAGGCTCCCAGCGAAATCGGGTTTTCTTGTCCCCCTAGTAGACCTTCAAATGTTTCTGCATCATGATAGAGCACCCTGGGGAGTTTCTGCACCAATACACAATATTTTAGAGAGCTGTCCAATACCTGGGATGAAATGCAAGGAGTTCTGACTATGTGGAGTTCAGTATCATAAAGGTTCCTTTATTTAGTTCCCAGGGGGAGGAGTCACCTGTACTCTGGACTGGAGAAGTAGGCAAAAACGGAAACTGGGAAGTATGAGATGATAGAGGGGTTCTGGTAGATCTAGGCACTGGGTCCTCCACAGGGTTGGGACTGTTTGCGACTTTGGAAATCAGCTGGGCACACGTAAAAATCAAGACTGGCTAGTTTACACCTGGGCTGGGGGAGATGACATCCATAATTCATGGGGTAAGGTGGTCTATGTTGCCCTGGTTTGGGTTTGAGTGGGATCTGTGTGGGGTCCTCTATGTCAGGGAGATCCCAGTCAGAGAGGCCTATGGCAAGCTGACAAATGTCCGGGTGGAGAGATGGCCACCAAGTCCATAAGGGGGCTCTATGTGAAATAGACCACACTACTTGCCCAGTAGGATTTATAACTTGCCATTGTTGCTGAACAGGCTGATGGGGATTAGGACTGCTGGTGGTCAGGGGAAGAATCCATAGCCCTACCCACAAGACGGACACGCAACTTGAGAGGGTTACCAGTCTGTTCCAATTTCCAGCCGGAGTCTGGACAGGGTGCAGGCTTGAGATGGGAGACATTGATCCAGGAAGTGATCCCATCCACTTTCACCACTGTAGGTGTTATAAGCAGCACCTGGTATGGTCCTTTCCAGCGGGGTTCCAGGGATGACCCCTGATGCCGTCTCACGTAGACAAAGTCTCCAACTTGATATTGATGTGGGGTTCCCTCATCTCCAGGCTGATAAGCAGTGGTCAACTGTTTCTACAGGTATTGCTGGGTGTTGGGTTTGTTCAAGGGCTTTAAGTCTGTCAAGCAAGGGGGTGTGAAAGGAATCATTAAGTCTCAGAGTTGGGATTAGGTCCCTTACTGGAGGAGGGGCACCATAGAGTATTTCATAAGGGGTTAAGTTACACAAAGAGGCAGAGAGGTTATTTCTTGCATGAAACAGTGCATAAGGTAGGAGCATAATCCAATTTTTTATGCCGGTTTCCAAGCTTAATTTTGTTAAGTTCTCTTTGATGGTTCTATTCATCCTTTGAACCTGTCCTGAGCTCTGGGGTCTATAAGCACAATGTAACTTCCAATTAATCCCCAGGGTCCTGGTGAATCCCTGACTTACCTGGGCTTCGAATGTTGGTCCGTTATCAGACCCTAGTACCTTAGGCAGGCCGAACCTTGGAAAATGTCTTCTAGGATCTTTTTGACCACTTTTTGTTGTCCCCGTTGTGGAAAAAGTTAAAAGAGTCACTCCATTTAGGGCTGCCAATTAAGCTTCCAAATCTGCTCTTCTGTTTCCAACCGCCACCGGGTTGTTTTCCTTCTGGTGCCCTGGACATTGCACTATAGCTAGGTCCTTAGGGCCCTGCACTGCTGAGAGAAGTTGGAGGATCTCATCTTTGTTCTTTATTTCTTTCCCAGTGGAGGTTAATAGCCACCTTTGCTGGTAAGTAGCCCCCTGCACATTTGCAGTGACAAATGTGTATATGGTGGCCCTTTTGCCTGTTGCTAGTTCCAATGGTTTCGTAAGGGCAATCAGTTCTGCTTTTTGGGCTGATGTCCCTTCTGGGAGACCAGAGAACAAGATGACATTAGTTTCGCTAACTACTGCTGCTCCAGCCCGCTGCTTACTGTCTTGGAGGAAGCTGGTGCCCTCCGTAAACCATACGACTTCAGGGCGAGGCAGTGGCTGATCCTTCAAGTCTCGTCGTATACTGTTTTCCTCTGCCAGTATGTGTTTACACTCATGAGCGACGGGTCCTGATGATACTTCTGGCAGCAGTGTAGCCGGGTTGAGTGGAGCAGGGGGTCCCAACATTATTCTGCCTTTGTCAAGCAAGAGGCTCTGGTAGTGGTTTATTCTGAAGTTTGATAGCCACCTTTCTGGAGGCTGACAGATGATGCTCTCCAGGGCATGGGGGGCTATAATGGTTAGCTTCTGTCCCAAGTTCATATACGAGCATCTTTTATTAGAAGGGCTGCCGCTGTTATAGCTCTTAAGCAATGGAGCCACCCGCTAGCCACTGGGTCCAATTTTTTTGATAAGAATGCTACGGGCCTTTTCAAAGGTCCCAAAGTCTGAGTGATCACTCCCAGTGCTATTCCTTTCTTTTCCTCGATGTAGAGAGTGAAGGGTTTTTCTACATCTGGGAGTGCTAAGGCCGGAGCAGATAGCAGCACCTTTTTTTGACATTATAAAAAGCTTATTGTGCTCAGGGTTCCATTGGAAGTAGGCATCCCCCTTTATCAGCAGGTATAAAGGGGCAGCCAGAGATGCAAACCCAGGAATCCATAACCTGCAAGAGTCGGCAGTCCCAAGAAACTCTCTAAGTTGTCTCTTATTATATGGGGGCGGTATCTGCACAACAGTTTGTTTTCTGCGCTCAGTGAGCCATTGTTTGCCACCCCTAAGAGAATAACCAAGGAAGATTACTTCTTGCTGACAAATTTGGACCTTATGGCAGAAGCCCTATATCCAAGCCGAGCAAGCTCAGATAATAGTGCTTGGGCCCCAGACTCATAGTTCTCCTTGGTGTCGGCTGACAGTAGGAGATCATCCACATATTGGAGTAGGGTGACTTCGGGGTGTACAGTTCTGAAGTCGTTGAAGTCCCTGTGGAGGGCTTCATCAAAGAGAGTGGGGGAGTACTTGAACCCCTGTGGGAGTCTAGTCCAGGTTACTTGGCCAGATGTTCCAGTTTCTGGGTCTATCTACTTGAAAGCAAACAGGAACTGACTGTCCTTATGTAGGTGGAAAGCAGAAGTAAGCATCTTTTAAGTCCACCACAGTGTACCATTCCCGCTCCAGATTCAGAGTGCTAAGCAAATTATATGGAGTGGGTACTGTGGGGTGAATGTCCTGCACTCTGTTGTTAATTCTCTTAGGTCTTGAACAGGACGGTAGTCCCCAGTTCCTGGCTTTCCTACTGGTAACAGGGGGGTATTCCTGGCTGATTTACAGGGCCTTAGGATACCAAGAGCCAGGTATTTCTGAATATGGCGCCTTATCCCATCCTTAGCTTCTTTGCTTAGAGGATATTGTTTAACACTGATTAGAGAGACAGAGGCTTTTAATTCTACTACTATTGGAGGTTGTTTTATGGCAAGACCTAATCCAGCAGTTTCTGCCCAGGTATTAGGATAATCTTTTATACATTTCTGTGCTAGTTTGCCTGTTTGATCAGTCCTAGGGAGCGAGAAGAGTTGTTGTTCATCTTCTGTGGACATAGTCAAAGCCGTGACTATGGGAGTTTTTACTGAAGGCTTTAGAAACTTCACTTGGGGACCATCAGAGTTAAAGGTTATTCTATCCCGGAGTTTGGTAAGCAGTTCCCTGCCCATCAATGGGGCTGGGCATTCTAGGACTACTAGGAAAGAGTGGTAGACTTTTCCCTTTCCTACATCCATAATACTCTTAGTTGTCCAAGCCCGATATCTACTGCCATTAGCCCCTTGAACAAGAGACCCTTTATTTGATAGGGGGCCAAGTGGGGTCTTAAGGGCTGAGTATACTGCTCCTGTATCCACTTCAAAGTTCACTAGAGTCTCCTCCACTTCAAATGTTACCCTGAGCTCGGGGAGGAGATCTGAGCCCCGACATTCCTAGTCCTCTTCTAGAGTCAGCATGGCGGGCTGGGGTGGCTGCTTCTTTTTGGGGCACTCTATGGCCCAGTGTCCTTTTTCTTTAAAGTAGGCACATTGATCTGAGGCCAGGGGCAGCCTTTGGCATGGGACCAGGTATCCCTTCCTGTCTTCCTGCTTTTTAACTTCTGGCGTATTTGCTGCTGTGAACAAAACCTTAGCCAATGCTTTAGTCTGCCTTTTGCTCATTTCATCCTCCTTTTGTTCTCTTTCCTTCTCTCTCCTCTGTTTCCTCTCCTCCTCAGTTTCTCTCTTATAATATACTTTCTCAACCTCTCTGAATAAATCTCTTAAAGTCATATGTTGTAATCCATCTAGACCTTGTAAATCTCTCCTAGTATCTGGGGCAGCCTGCTCGATAAAGGCCATTCCAACAGATGCTCTTTGGTCCTCTGCCTGAGGGTCAAAAGGAGTATATTTCTTAATGCTTCCATAATTCTCTCAAGAAACATAGAGGGAGACTCATTAGGCCCTTGGATAATCGCTCTTACCTTGGCCAAATTAGTCAGCCCTCTGGCGGCCGCTCGGAGACCTGCTATTAGAGCCTGGCGATAAGTGGAAAGATGCTACCTACCTTCAAAGGTGTTGGGGTCCCAGTTGTGTCGTTTCATTGGCCCGTAAGGATGGAGAGGGAGCATCACAGGGGCTTCCGAGTTTTCTATTATCCATTGCTGGCGGTTTTCTTTAGTTGGCCCAGCTTCCTCCAGGGTCGTAGGTGCAGCTGCTACTCCAGGAAAGTCCCCTGGAGGGCTTGGGTCCGGACTAAATGCCTCTAGTGGTGGAGAGGCTGAGTCAGCATCGGGAAGATCATCAAGATCATGTTGGGGGTTGTGGAGCAAGGGTAGAGGATAAGGAGGGGGAGGAGTGTCCAGTCTTGTGACTCAGGGAGAATGAAGGGAAGAGGGGGAGGAGTGGAAGTTTTGAATTATAGGATCGTGGGGGAAGGGTTATATGGCTGTTGATCTGGGTGGACACGTGGCCCCGGCTGAAAGACAATATCTCTGACTTTTTGGGTTAGAGGGAAGTGGAAGGATCATTCTGGGGGACATCCAACTCCGAGGATCGGCTGTTAAGGAGTGTAAACAAGTCAGGATGGCACCTGTTATTTTGCCAGAGAAATGTTAGAGTCTGTAAACAAGTCTTCATGGTGCCTGGCAAAATGCCAGAGGGAGTGGTTTCTGAAGTAACAAAAGTGAGCCATTAAGTTTGGAGATTCTTTATTGGTTGACTCCTGTATCTATTTTATGCTAATTTGATTAGCTGTGTAAAATGTATAAATATCGCTCAGATCCTACAGTAAACGGCTCTCATTCCTGCTGCATCAACGTACACAAGTTATTCATCACCCTCCCGGTTATTCTGCTGCAGCCGGACTGCGGCAGATGGTGGCCCGTTACGGGGAGCCCCGGGACACTCGGGGGAAAGTGACAAAAAAAAGCTGCCCGTCCATAGATAGGACGGGAGCAATCTGCTCGTCCCTAGGAAGATAGGGCAAGAGGAAAAATGGCCATTTTGAGAAAATGGAGAAGATTGATGCAGTATGTTTGTGTCTTGTTTTGTCTTGAAATGTTGTATTGTCTTTGTGACGAAAATTATGGAAGGGGTGAGAAGTAAATTGATAAGGGAGAAAGGCACCCCAGTGGAACCAAGAATAATTAGGGCATGTGTTGATAAAAGCCCAGAAACTCTAGTCAGAAAGAAAAAGAAAGTTCAGAAGAACAAAGATTATCAGGACGAAAGTTGCAACAAAAGGCTATTACTGAATTCTTTTCGTTACCGGAGGGTGCGTGAAACGACAAGGTGGCTGCCACCTGCCCAAGCCCATCATGGCGCAGCAAGAATTTTCCAAGTGGCAGTTGCTGGCTCTTCCCCGCCCCCCTGCCCGGGGGAGCGGATGGCCACTAGGAGCCCAAATGTAGACCTGACCTGGAGGCACAGTCTCGCAGGCTCTTACTCCATGTGCCTGGAAGAAGTTTGAGTCTGGGACTCTCCCCAGGGCCATCTGGGGCTGCCCAGGATGCTACAGCTGGCAGAAGACGCTACTGGTATCCCTGAAGTTTGATCATTTCCAAGGCCAGTAACTACAATGGGTCTCCCACACCAGAAGACTGATGAGTAATGAGTACTATTAAGGCTTATTTCAAATGTAAAAAAACCTTGAGATAATGTACTAAATTGTTCCAAAGGTTGGTTTCTTAGTGAAATGCTACAGAATTTTCTTTAGCCATCTGGAGTTCCTGCCTTCGTTCCAGTGCTGGTGAAAACAAAGGTGAAAGAATTTACATTGTTGCTGAGAACCAGAGGAAACTTCGGCTGAGAACCCGAGGATACTTCGGAGTATTGCTGTTTCTGCTGCTACAACTTAAGCTAGCTGCCTGCAGAACTTACCTGGACTGTGATTTACCTGGACTGTGAGTTAATCTATTGAGACACTGCTTTATCTCGACTGAGATAACAAACTGTAATCTACAACAAATTGTAACTCAATATCTTTGCTAATGGTGTCATTGCTGGTATAATTTTTCCAAGGGCTTCTTGCATGGAGCCATCAATTGGCTTGGAATTGTAACATTTTGTATCCTCCCTTTCTGTTTCTAGCAGGTTATTTATGGTGTTTCTGTAAAAAACACTATGGTCGTTATTTAAATTAAACAAAAGGGGGAAATGTTAAGGTCTGTAAACAAGTCAGGATGGCACCTGTTATTTTGCCAGAGAAATGTTACAGTCTGTAAACAAGTCTGCATGGTGCCTGGCAAAATGCCAGAGGGAGTGGTTTGTGAAGTAACAAAAGCGAGCCATTAAGTTTGGAGATTCCTTATTGGTTGACTGCTGTATCTATTTTATGCTAATTAGATAAGCTGTGTAAAATGTATAAATATCGCTCAGATCCTACAATAAACGGCTCCTATTCCTGCTGTATCAACGTACACAAGTCATTCGTCACCCCCCGGATATTTTGCTGCAGCCGGACCGCGGCAATGGGCCATTCTGAAGCACAGAGAGTCTGCCAGGTACAGCGTTTTACTGAAAAAAAAAAGATTCTGGGCCCTTGAGCGGACATCAGTCCAATGATCAAGGGTAAGGTACAGAGGTGTGCAAGTACTTTGTCCCATAATGGGAATTATTCAATCAGGGACAGTGAATACACAAACAAGACACAGACAAAGACAAACAGTAAACGTTTAACATGAGTCCAAGATAAAGATTAGAACTGAGTAACTGGCAAAACCTGATGGGTTAGACAATAAAGACAGACAGTAAACTCAGCATGAGTTTCTGACAATGAACAAAACTGAGTAGCCGGCAAAACCAGATGGGCTGTCAAACCGAATCCTGAAGCAAAATATAACTGAGTTGAGGAACCTACTATTCCTCGAATTCCCGAGTCCTCTGGAGCGTCCCCCAGGGACGTGGCCTGTGGCTCTGTTAAACATCTGTCAGCCACCTTCAGAGAGAGCTTACGCTCTTCACTGACAGCCCCTTAGCCAAGCCCTGACCTGAAACCTGAAACCAGAAAGAGGCACCTTACTTACCCCAAGAGTTGGGGTAAGTAATGTGGGGTCTTTCGACCGCCGCTGCCAGATGTCTCACGTGGGGCCTCCAGATGAAAAGACGGGGCGAATGTCGGAGGAAAAGACCACCAAGAGACTGTCTCATGCAACAGCAAAGGGTTTATTGGGGGTCCAGCATGCTGGGGTTCAGAGCTCACTTCAGAGATGCAAAGAACAAAGAGCCCCGAGAACAACTTGAGCAGGGTTTATATACATTCTTTAGAGAGGGCAGGGACTTTACATACATCATAGCCTCCTTTAGCAAATCATCATATACCACGGGAAAATCAAATGACAACTCTAAAACATGATTAGCACCTTCATTGGTGGGAACACATCGGGCAGGGGTTATTGGTCAGCCATGAGAAGGGGTATACGTTTAAAATGATTGGTTGAAGACCTGAGATGTATATGTGCTGAGCTGCACGGTTTCTGGTAAGGGGTTGTTAAGTAACTAGGTGGTCAGGGAAGATTTCAACACACATCTAATGGGCAGGTCTGGGAAATGTCTTAACTGCCACAGATTTTCAGGTTCTGAGTGCAGCGTGCAAACTTTACAAAACCTGGTTATTTTGTTTGAATTTTAATTTCTTTTATACTTTCAGAACCTTACAAAGAAAGGTGTGAGACTTCATCCACAATGACTGCTCTTTTGGCCATTTTGGTTATGGGTGCATGCATGGGATCTTTATTTAGATCCATATGGTGGTGATATTCTAAGCCACAGCATCACTCAGAGCCTAGAGGCTGATTAAGACACACCCATTTCCAAAGCAATTACTTTTCTTAGGTCAGTTACAGAACTCAGTCTCTGAGCGGAATCACACCAGAGTTCAAGCCCAGGTGGACCCAGTCATCTCTTCCAACCGCCACACAAATGACCACAATTAAAACCAAAACACTCCCCCAAGGCCCTCATCTTCTTCCATATAGACACTCATCATTCCCTCTCGCTGGATGTTTCCATGAATGGCACAGCCAAAGAGAGTGTCCAAAATAATCTCCCTTGCCCCTCATTAGCCTAACCTCAGGGTGGCCTGGACACCCTTCCTGTGAACCAGGATTGATCACATAGGTCTGATGTTAATGCTGCTCTGCTACTCCAGTTTGAAGCCTACTGAATGTCAGGTATTGTTTCCTTATGTGATTTGGAGTCATGAGGAAACCCAAGCACCTCTGCAGGGCTTGGAAGAACTCATTTGACTCAAAGGATCCCTACTATCACTTGATGGAGGTCAGGAACCTAACAGAGGAAGGTGAGAGACTTCATCCACAATGACTGATCTTTTTGTCATTTTGGTTTTGGATGCACACATTAGATCTTTCTTTAGATCCATCAGGTGCTGATAATCTAAGCCACAGCCTCACACAGAGCCAAGAGGCTGATTCAGCCACAACCATTTTCAAAGCAATAAAGCAAAGAGCCACAGGTGATGCCCATTCATTTCCATTTGAAAACTGTTTTCTTCATGCTTCACAAAGGAGTGGCCTGAGGCAAAGAACTTCCTAACATTCAGGGCAACAAAACAATAGGTTTGCAAAAGGCCCAAAGCAGGGTTTCTCCACTGAGACTTTCCTGGTCACACTGATATCTGAGTTCTCTGAGATGCTCGCCATTCCCTTCAGCTATCCAGTACATGGCCATGTCACAGAGCTCGAAGGTGGTACATATCTTGGACACAAAACTATGAGCCTATTCTGGAAAGTGGCCAGAATTCAGAAAGAAAACAGAAACTTAGGAAAAGAGTAGGTGTTTCCCATGGATAAGGCAAGCTGCAGTCCATTCCTAAAATGGGCAGGGTTAATGCTGGGAATCTTTCTACTAGACAGGACACATTCACTGATAGATTCTAATTTCTAATGTGTACAACCATGGACACAGTGGGATACACAGACACAGAAACACTCACGTTGTCAAAGGACTTTCTAGAAAGAGTCCACTCCAAACTGAACAAACCGCCTTTCCTACCTATTCTCAGAACATGAGACAAAACCACAAACCCACTCCCACACTCAAAAAGGAACCTCCTCCCCAAGTAGGTCTGTGACTATCCAGAGTGTCCTCTGACTCATGGGCCATACTGTGTTCCCCTAAATTGGCCTGTCCTGTCTCAGATCTGGTCTCCTTGTCCAAGTCTGTGAATTTGTCAGGAGCCTGTGCTGACCACTACCTGCTTTCTCAGGAAAGGGCCCTCTTCAGAGCTCTACTTGCATTTGGCCATCCTCAAATCACTAGGTACCAAGAAAGACAGACTCTGTCCTAGGTAAATCCAAACAAGTGAGACCACTGGGAATGGGACTGGGACTGGCTCTGTGTGCCTGGATTCCTGGATCCCAAGTTCAGCGAGTTCCATCACCAAAGAAGTGAGGTAGGTCAATTCCTTCAGGAAGGGAATGAGGTCACTGCCTTGGCAACCACTTTGTCCTAACAATTGCTTCCAAGGGTCCCTTGAGATGGAGGCTGCCCGTACTTCCTGTGACACTGTCACAAGTTACAATGGTATATCAACCACAGGCACCAAGGAGAAGCTCTCCACACAGGGTTGGTTTGGTCCATATTTTTATATCATGAGGAGAGAGGCTGATTCAGACACATACCTTCATCCTGATCAGGTTGTTTGCATTGGAAGATGACTTTTGCTCTCTCAGGTCCTTCATAGCTGCCTACATCTTCTCCAGGGATCATTTCTGCATGGACCTTTGATGTTCTCAGCAGGTGGAAGATCCCCTACATTCCTGTATTGTAAGACCAACTCTGTCCCTGCTCTTCTGTAAACTTAGATCGAGGGAAGAGTGTATGGTTAAGGTTAATAATATATTCTATTTGGGTTAGAAATCATTCTGCAGGATAAATAATGATATTGGGAACCTGCGATATTCACAAGAATATATTCGTAAAATATAAGTATGAAACCAGAAATATAGGAATGATTTGAAGCCCAGAAGGACATTGGGCCCTTTAGTGGGATACTTAGCTTTGAATTTTGTTCTGCACAGATGTCTCAGATGAATCAATATGCAAAGGCATAGGACCTTGTACCTTGGAAGATTGAATGTCCAAGAGAACATCCAGTCAGAAAGAAATAGTTGGTAGGATTAGGAAGATAGTCAGTAGGTTTAGAAAAAAGAGTGAGTATAGGATGTGGACAAAACGTTCATTAGCAATAGGGTTTCAGGTAGAGAGTGAACATAAATTTGAGCACATATGAAGAGTCAGTCACAATTATGAACTGGGGAAATTATGTAGGAAAGCAGATATCAATAGAGACTTTAGGAAATCAGCAAAGTATAATGTGAGTGATAGGATTAGACACTTTCAACATGTTTGAGGTTGAATATATAATCTTAGAAAGAAAGAAATGTGTAGTCACCAATAGGATTGACATTTGAGAGCATTAGGCAACCTGGACATGGTTGTTTTAAGTAATCCATGCTCACTTTCCATTTTGCTTTGGTTAAAGGTTAATAGGTATTTGTCACTTCCTGTTTTTCTGTATGCTTAACAAAACACTGTTGAAATCTGGAGAACTGTTTGCTCATTTTGTTCCCAGAATGTGCTCTCCCCAACTGACAAACTGCAGAATGTACTCCCTCACCCGGTTGGACGCAAACCGCCCACTCACCCTGACCCATCAATAAATTTCCCTCCCTGCCCTCGCCAAGGAAAGTATAAAAGCTCTGTTAAAGCTGTTCTCAGGGCTCTCTGCTCTATTCAAGTGAGCTCTGACCCCCAACATGCTGGACCCCCAATAAACCCTTTGCTGTTGCTGAGTGAAAATGGTATACTGTTCTGTACTTAAAAGATGCTTTCATTTGCTTGCCTCTGCATAAAGATAGTCAGTTGCTGTTTGCTTTCGAGTGGGTAGACCCAGAAACCAGAAAGTCTGGTCAACTAACTTGAACTAGACTCCCACAGGGGTTCAAAAACTCCCCCACTCTCTTTGATGAAGCCCTCCACAGAGATCTCAACAACTTCAGAACTATGCACCCTGAAAGTCACCCTGCTTTTATATGTGGATGTCCTGCTACTGGCAGCCAACACCAAGGAAAACTGTGAGTCTGCGATCCAAGCACTATTATCCGAGCTTGCTCAACTCGGATATAGAGCTTCAGCCAAAAGGCCCAAATTTGCCAGCAAGAAGTAATCTTCCTGGGTATTCCATTAGGGGCGGTAAATGATGGCTCACTGAGCCCAGAAAACAAACTGTTGGGCAGATACCACCCCCATCTACAGGAGACAAAACAGAGATTTTCTTGGACTGCTGGCTTTTGCAGGTTATTGATACCTGGGTTTGTGTTCTCAGCTGCTCCTTTATACCCGCTGTTAAATGAGAATGCCCAATTCCAATGAACCCTTGAGCACCAGCAAGCTTTTGATAACATCTAAGGACACTGACACTGAACTCCTCAACTTCACTGAGCCCAGCCTGCAATTTCCAGAAAGCCCTACACTACATTAAAAATGTACATCAACTCACTCACCTTGGTTCAAAGAAACTGCAGCATTCCTGAAGGATCAAGGACAGAGTTTTCGACTAACTCACTCACAGCGAAAGGAAATAACTGAACAGGTAACAAAAGCCTATCGTTCTGTCAATTGGTTAAAGCTTACCCTTCCAAGCTTCTTGCAGGAAGCACCTACGAGGAACCAGACCAGGACAATTCTGGGAAGTGGACTTTACTGAAATTAAGCCAGGAAGATATGGACATGAATATCTCCTAGTCTTTGTAGATATATTTTCAGGATGGATTGAAGCCTTTTCCCCCCCCAAAAAAAAAAAAAAAAACACGGCACAAATGGTGGTCAAGAAGATCCTGAAAAATATTAAGATATTTTTCCAAGACACGGCCTTCCTAAGGTAATAGGATCTGATAATTGAACGGCATTCATGGGCCAGGTAAGTCAGGGGTTAGCCAGGACCCTGGGGATCAGTTGGTAATTACATTGTGCTTATAGACCCCAGAGCTCAGGACAGGTTAAAAAAAATAAATAGAACCATTAAAGAGACCTTAACGAAATTAAGCTTAGAGACCAACATAAAAGATTAGACTATGCTCCTGCCTTATGCACTATTTCATGCAAGAAATACCCCCTCTGTTTCTTTGTGTAAACTCACCCCCTATGAAATTCTCTATGATGCCTCTCCTGCAGTAAGGGACCTAACCCCAACTCTAAGACCTAAACATCCCTTCCACACCCCCTTGCTTGACAGACTTAAATCTCTTGAAAGAACTCAGCGATACCTGTGGAAATAGCTGGCGACTGCTTTCCAACCTGCAGATGAGGGGACTCCACATCGATATCAAGTAAGAGACATCATCTACATAAGACGACACTAGGTGTCATCCCTGGATACTACTTATAACACCTACAGCGGTAAAAGTTGACAGAATCACTTCCTGAATCCATGCCTCTAATCTCAAGCCTGCACCCTGTCCAGACTCTGGCTGGAAACTGGAAAAGACTGGTAACCCTTTCAAATTGTGTATTTGTCATGTGGATAAGGCTATAGACTCTCCTCTTGGCCATGAGTAGACCTAACGCGCATCAGCACGTTCAGCAGCAATGGCTGATCACAAATCCTACTAGACAAGAAGTATGGTCTACCTCACATACAGCCCCCTTAGTGATCTTGTGGCCATCTCTCCACCCAGATATTTGTCAGCTGGCTATAGGTCTTTCTTATTAGGATATCCCAGATGAAGAGGATCCCACTAAAATTCCATTAAATCCTTTCCGTACAATAGATAATGGAAACAAACATTATGGATGTAGGGACATGCGAGCCAGATGCAGATTGGCTAGCCTAGATTAGTATGTTTGCCCCGCAGACTATTAAAGCCTCAAAGAGCCATGGCTGTGTGGGGGAAAAGCCGAAATCTTCTGTAAGTCATGAGGATTTCAGCATAGATGGGTTGCCTGGTGGAACCCAAAATCCTCATTAAATTCAGTACACAGCATTGGCCATATTACCAATTAGACAACCAAAACCAAACCCCCAGAGAAGTCTCTAGATCCTCAAATTCTGTGTGACCTTTTTAACTTCTGCAAGTGCTCAAAAGGGTGAAAGGAAATTCCCCTATGTGAAGGCCTTTTCCCTCTTTCGCTCACATCCTGAACTATGCTTCTCCAATAGATCCTCACACTCAGCCTTCTGCTCAAGACTCTCTGCTGTCAGTCCCAGCTCACCAACCTGATTTCTCTCCTCCAATTACTAGATCAAACACCCAAACCTCTGCCGGTTCTCAGACCATTGGCCCCTTGCTGAGGTAGCAGGTACTGAGGTACCCCTCCACCCACTCACTCCTCTCTTCTCCTGTCAGTGCCTGCACCGGGTCTAACCAGGTCCTCTTACCAGCTAACACAAAGCTCAAACCAGCTTAGGGGAGCCCTCAGACCCCTATCGAAGATGTAATGAAAATGGCCTTCAAAGTTCCTTTGTCATCACTAAAAACAGGTTACTTAGAATTTAAAGTACCTCACAGGCTTTTTGGGATACTCACTCCTGTCTTCCCCTCTGCTCTACCTGTTCTACTGCTCAAGTTTTAGTTGCTAGGAAAATCCCAAACCCCTTTCTCATTATTCTTTTACATCTCACCTGCCTCATTCTCACATCCACGGAGCTGCTCTCACCCCCCGCCTTCCCCATCTTCCCCCTCTGTACCAGGCCCAGAGAAAAATCTTAACTGAACTTCTTCAGAAGTCTTCACCATGGCTGACATTAGGAATTTCAGCAAAAGAGTCCCTACAAAAGAGTTCAGTGTAGATAAACTCCCTTTTTTTCTGTTGCCCTGTTCTACTTAGCCACTGGCTGGAAAAAATCAGCACTCCTAAGCTAGATACCCCCTTAATAGTTTTTCACACAATATGTGAACAAGGCCTCTGGCCTTGAGCTGGGGCTTCAAAGAGATGGCTACATTTCAAAGATAAAAAATTACCAGCTGGGCTCCATGGTAACAGCTGCAGGGGGATAAAAGAAAATGGAGAAAAAGCTCTCTCCCTCCCAGGTGTCCTTGAAAAGTTAACTTGCCCAGAACAGAGGAAAAAACAGAAAAAAATTTCTTTTTGTGAAGTTCTGCACACTGTGAACTTCTGAGCCCCTTCCCTTTCATGCTGGGTACAAAATTCTGAAACTACATAAACGTGGGGTTAAGGGAGTTAATTGATTACAACAGAAGCAATGTCCTCTGAATCCAGTGGCAACCAAATAGGACTTTTTCCCTGTCTTCGGTGCTATCTTAGGTGCCTTGCCTTGTCCACCCCTACAACAGTAAAATCTATATACTTAAATATTTTTTATGTTATCATGAAATGGTCAACAGATGTGATTAATTGTGTAATGGTGCAGATGTTTCCCAGAGTGCTCTATAATGATGCAGGTTCATTAGAAGTTCAAACATGGGGGCATACAACCCGGTTCCGCTGCGAACATATTTCTCTCACTTTAGCCTTCCTATTAGGAATAGAAGTTGCTGCAGGGGTGGGCACAGGAACCACTGCCCTGCTCCATGGGACACAACAAATGACCCAATTAGAAGCAGCAATAGACCAAAACTTAAAGATATTAGAAACCTCCATCACAGCTTTGCAGGAATTTTTATCCTCTCTCTCTGAAGTAGTTTTACAGAACAGTCAAAGGTTGGACCTCCTCTTCATGAGAGACGGGGGCCTTTTGCTGCATTGAGGGAAGAATGTTGTTTTTATGGCAAACATACTGTAGTTGTAAAAAAAATATATGAGTAAATTAAAAAGACACCTTGAAGAGGGTCAATGAGAGAGAGAGGCACAAAAAGGGTGGTTTGAGTCTGGTTCATACAGTACCCCTGGTTAACTTCGCTTCTATCAACCCTGGTCGGTCCAATAATAATCCTCATATTATTGCTAACTATGAAACCCTGTGTGCTCAAACGTGTAATTTGTTTTCTCCAAGCTCAAATTGGAGAATTTAAACTTTTGGTAATTCCCCACTTGCAGACATAGAATGTGACACCCACCAATGATCACTTTTATGATTAACAGTAGCCAGAAGAAGTGGGAAAAGAAAGGTTAATAAAATAGGTATTTGTAATTTCCTGTTTTTTCTGTATGCTTAACAAAACACTGTTGAAATATTGAGAACTGTTTGCTAATCTTGTTTCCAGAATGTGCTGTCCCCTAACTGCCAAATTGCAGAATGTATTCCCTCACCCGTTTACACGCAAACCGCCCACTCGCCCTGACCCATCAATAAACTTCCATCCCTGCCCTCTCCAAGGAAATTATATAAGCTCTGCTTAAGCTGTTCTCAGGGCTCTCTGCTCTGTTCATGTGAGCTCTGAACCCCAGCATGCTGGACCCCCAATAAACCCTTTGCTGTTGCATGAGACAGTCTCTTTGTTATCTCTTCCTCCCATGCTCGCACAAACATTACTTGGATGATTGAATGTAGAAGAGAAAATCCAGTCGAAAAGGGATAGTCAGTAGGATTTAGAAGATAGTCGGTAGGTTTCGGAAGAAGAGTGAGTATAGGATTTGGAACAAAAGTTCTTTAGCAATAGGGGTTCGGTTAGAGAGTGAATGTAAATGTCAGCACATGTGAACAGTCAGAATAATGAACTGGGAAAAATATGAAGGAAAGCAGATATCAATATATCAGGCAAACTATAAAGTGAGTGATACGATTAGACATTTTCAAGAGGGTTGACTTAGAATATATAATCTTAGGAAGAAACAAATATGTAATCTCCAATAGGATTGACATTTGAAAGCATTAGGCAACCTTGACATGGATGTTTTTTGTAATCCCTGCTCACTTTCCATTTAGGCTTTGGTACAATCATAAGTGTGACATTTGCGTTTTTTGTCCAGAATATTACACTGATAAAATGTATATGTAGATCTGGAGACATGAGTATTTCTTCCACCATTTCTGGGAGCAATATTTTTAAGACATATAAATGGGTATTGGGGGTACAAAGAGGTGTACACTGTGTCTATGAATATAGAGATAATGCATGAATGGACCATACAGTGAATAAATAATATAAGTGTTTCCACATTAAATAATGGATTGAATTGATATCTGAAAATATATAAAAAATCTTATATTGATATACAATCATTCATTCCAACCAGTTATACATATAATATTAAAATTAGGGTTATGGTTGATCATGAAGATATGTTAGTTTTGCTACAAAAGTGATTATGGAAATCGAAAATAATGTGTTTGGAAAGAGTCAGTCACAATGCTGGCCATATGTGAACAAGGCCTCTGGCCTTGAGCTGGGGGTTCACAGAAATGTCTATATTTCTAAGATAAAGAAGTTACAAACTGGGCTCCATGATAACAGCTGGCAAGGAAAAAAAGGGAAGAAAAAATCTCTGCCCCTCCCAGGGGTCCTTAAAATATTAACTTGCCCAGAATAGAGAAAAAAAACCTGCTTTTTGTGAACTTCTGCAGACTGTGGAATTCTGAGCCCCTCCCTTACATGTTGGGTACAAAATTGTGAAACAACCTAAACTTGGGTTTCAGGGGATTAATTGATTACAACAGAAGCAATGCCCTCTAAACCGTTAAATGGTGAGGAAGCTCATTTCAATGAAAGCTCTGGACAACAGTCCAAATAGGACTGTTTCCCTGTCTTCGGTGCTATCTTAGGTGCCTTGTCTTGCCTTGTCCGTCCCTTTTCTCATGAAAAGACCAGTCAAGAAATATGGAGGAATACATGTGTTCTGAAGCAGGAAGTGATTGATAGTGAAAGAAATGCCTATAAATTTCCTAACTTGTGGATGAAATATATATCCTATGATGTGCATAAATTAAAGAAATAGTAATCTACCAGTGTTGAATAAAAATGAACGTCAAAATACACATCATGTCTGATTGGAATCTACTTGCATTGATGTTAATCTGGGTCAGTTACTGTAGAAATATTAGGATTTGTATGCACCATTCACTGAATTATTTTCAGTACTAGGAAACAAATATGTATTTCAGGTGAATGAATATTTCTAAGAATAACCTTGTGAAAAGTTGATTATAAATCCACATACATGAATATGAATAAATTTGGTGAGTGTAAAATAAGACACACATTTCATATTTTGAAAAATCTGGAGAGTGTATATATAAATATATGTATATATATATATATATATATATATATATATATATATATATATAGATAGATAGATAGATATAGATAGATATAGATAGATAGATAGATAGATAGATATAGATATATATAGATAGATATATAGATATAGATATATAGATATATAGATACACACACACAGAGATACATTAAAAATAGCAATATATATGCCAATCAAAATTTATAATGAAATATATATCATCGACAGATCCAAAAATATTTATTTTACTGAACATGGATTTATGAATAATATTGTTCAAGTAGAAAGCTCACACATAATTTGAATTTTCAGTTCCAACATCGTTTAGGAAGAGTGATCCCTTACAATTTGTATCTGCCAAGTTAGCCACCTCACAAGAATGTGCGTGTGGTCCCAGGTAGGATTCTATGTGTGCATATAAAAATACAGGTGGTGAATAGGCTACAGAGAAAGGGAGACAGGAATTCAGAATGGTTTACTTTAAAAAAACATGTAGAACGATTTCAACAAAAAATTGACTAGATTTATAACTCCTACCATATTTAAGGCAAAAGGCAAGTCCAACTATACACCATGCCTCCTGTAATGCTTGTATTTTTATTCTGTTTGGGTTATTTTTCTCCATCTTATTAGTATTAGTAGTCAGAGTGTAGTAGGTTACGGGTTAGTGTCAGGGATTCAATATTTGGAATGGAAAATTAGAAAATGAATCCAATGTGTATGTAAATATGTGCTACAAAAAAATGTTCCCACTCTCATCCAGAATAATGCCTTGACAGTACTTTCACCCCAACTAAAACACCATTAGAGGAGAAGAGTTAGAAAATCAGTGAATACATATCTGGAATGGAATATGCTCAAGGTTTTGAAACCTTGGAGGTGGTAGAGGAGTTTCCAAATGTAAAGGACATGGTAAACACTCCACAAACATGGAGCTCTGCTGGCCTAAAGACTTCTTGAGAAACTGCCTGTGTGGTTGGGCACTTGAAATATATGTAGTTGTCAGGAGCTTTAGCTTCCCTTGTAGTGAGACAATCAAAGCTGGGTGTGGATCTATGTGACCTGGAGGACATGGTTTCTTATTTTCCAATGAAAATGAGGAAGCAGTGCTGAATTCCCTTTTAGTAGGTAACCTGTGGACACTGGAGGCTAAGTTTCTCCCCGTGTGGACTGTGAAGCCATTTGGTCATCCTGCAATTTTTGTGGTGTCTCTTGCTGCTGCACTGGGTGTTTGGTATTTGCTTCACAAAATACAAGGAGTTCAACTGTGTCACAGTGCTGGAGGGATTTCTGTCTGAGTGGTGGGTCAGGGTCTGCAGGAGAATGCACCAACCAGGCTTCTATCCCACATAGTTTGCTCCCTTGACCAAAGCAACCTGTTTCTGAACATTGCCCTGAAACCTCTCCATATAACAAGATGCCTTTACAAAGAAGGGTCTTCTGTCTGTACCATGTCAGTCACAAGCCATTTGGAAGCCAAAAAGAGATCCATATTGCCCCACCACATGTTTTATCACACACCTGCCCAGCACTGTTCTAGCCCCACTACTCAGCCGGCTCCAACTTACTGGCATCTCTGTTCTACACCATTTTCATGTAACCCAGTCAATCAAGGCACTGTCTGGCATACTCAAGATCAACACCAGGACATCCAAAGGTTCTCCAGTGCTACCTGGTCATGGGAATTTGAAAAAAATTATGGTATCTATCTAGCCATTTTTCAAGGATGATGTTGGAGGCACTGTGGGTTTCAATATATTAAGGAACCGTTAAATGGTGAGGAAGCTCATTTCAATGAAAGCTCTGGAGAACTCTCACAGGCAAGGCTTCCTAAAGAATGGCCAAAAGGTCACATGAAGCCAGGCCTATTGAGGTCTACAATGTGAGGTCCGTGTGATATTTGACTCTCAGCTATGGCTGCCAAGTTTTTCAGAATAAATTCATTTGGTATCCTGGCTGAGATTCCCAGTGATATGTGGAAAGCCAACCTGGGCCTAGATCTCAGTTTCCAAGGGCGACTCTTATGCGTGGCCTCCTAAAATCCCAACACAATTCATGGCAATACTTCTCTGATGTCGGTTCAAGAACTCAGTCTCTAAGAGGAATCACACCAGAGTTCAAGGCCAGGTGGACCTTGTCATTTCTTCCAACCACCACACAAATGACCACAATTAAATCCAAAACACTCCACACGGCCCTAATCTTCTTCCATATAGACACTCATCATAACCTTTGGCTGGAGTTTTCCACTAGGGGTGCAACCAAAGACAGTGTCCAAAAAATGCTCCCTTGCCTCTCATTTGTCTAAAGTCACTGTGGCCTCGACATCATTCCTGTGAACCAGGAGTGATCAAATAGGCCTGCCATTAATACTTTTCCAATTCTCCAACTTGAGGTCTCTGACTGTGGGGTTTAGATTCTTTATGTGAACTGGACTCATGAGAAAACCCAAGCACCTATGGGCTACCCTCTGCAGGGCCTTGAAGAATTCATTTGATCAAAGGATCCCTATTCTCACTTGATGGAGGTCAGGAACCTTACAGAGGAAGGCGAGAGGCTTCATCCACAATGACTGCAATTTTTGCCATTTTGATTTTGGATGCACACGTGGTATCTTTCTTTACATCAATCAGGAGTTGAGAATATAAGCCACAGCCTCACAGAGGGCTAAGAGGCTGATTCAGACACATATCTTTACAAAGCAATTAAGCAAAGAGCCACAGGGGATGCCCATTCATTTCCATTTGAAAACTGTTTCTTCAGGCTTCACAAACGTGTGGCCTGAGGCAAAGACCTTCCTGACATTCAGGGCAAAAGAACAATAGGTAAACAAAAGGCCCAAAGCAGGGTTTCTCCACTGAGACTTTCCTGGTCACACTGTATGTAAACAGAAATCTAAGTAAGATTTGAAGCCCAGAAAAGTATGAGGCCCTTGATTGGGAGACTTAGCTCTGAATTATGTCCTGCACAGATGTCTCAGATAAATTAATATACATTGGCATTGGACCTTGTACCTTGGGTGATTGAATGTCGAAGAGAACACCAATTCAAAAAAGGATAGTCAGTAGGATTTGGGAGATAGTAGGTATATTCAGAAAGAAGAGTGAGTATAGGATTTGGACCAAAAGTTATTTAGAAATTGGGTTTCAGGTAGAGAGTGAATGTAAATGTCAGCACATATGAACAGTCAGTCAAAATCATGAACCTGGGAAATTATGTAGGAAAGCATATATCAGTAGAGACTTTTGGATATCAGGCAAAGTAAAAGTGAGTGATAGGATTAGACATTTTCAACAGGGTTGAGTTTGAATATATAATCTTAGGAAGAAACACATATGTAGTCACCAATTGGATTGACATTTGAGAGCATTAGGCAACCTGGACATGGATGTTTTAGAAATACATGCTCACTATAAATTTAGGCTTTGGTACAATCAGAAATGTGACCTTTGCATTTTGTGTCCAGAATACTACTGTGATAAAATGTATATGTAGATCAGGTGACATGAATAATTTTCCACCATTTCTGGGAGCAATATTTTTGAGGTGTATAAATGAGTATGGGGGTACAAATAGGTGTACCCTGTGTCTATGAATATATAGAGATAATGCAAGAATAGACCATACTATGAATAAATAATATAACTGGTTCCACTTTAAATAAAAGATTGAATTGATATCGGAAAATATACAGGAATTCTTATATTGATATACAATCATTCATTCCAACCAGTTATACTTCTAATGGTAATATTAGGGTTATGTTTTATCATGAAGAGTGTGTGAGTTTTGCTTCAAAAGTGATTATGGAAAACGAAAATAATTTGTTTAGAAAGAAGTCTTATGAAAAGACCAGTCAAGAAACAAGGAGGAATACATGTTTTCTGAAGCAAGAAGTTATTGAAATTGAAACAAATGCCTTTAAATTTGCTAACTTGTGGATGAAATATATATCTTATGATGGGCATCAACTGAAGAAATAGTAATGTACCAGTGTTGACTAAAAATAAACATCACAATACACATCATGTCTCATAGGAATCTACTTGCATTGATGTTAAACTGTGTCAGTTACTGTAGAAATATTAGGATTCGTATGCACCATTCACTGAAGTTGGTTTTCAGTTCTAAGAAACAAATATGTATTTCAGGTAGATGAATTTTTCTGAGAATAAAAATTTGAAAATTTGTTTATAAATCCACATACAGTGAATATGAATGAACTTAGGGAGTGTACAATAAGACACATATATTTCATATTCTGAAAATAAAAAGTAGCAACATATATGCCAATCAAAATTCATCATGAAATATATATCATCCAATGATCCAAAAATATTCATTTTACTGATCATAGATTTATTTATCATGTTGTTTATCTACGAAGCTCACCCATAGGTTGAATTTTCAGTTCTAACTGGGTTTAGGAGGAGTGATCTGTTATCCCAATTTGTATCTGCCCAGTCAGCCACCTCACAAGAATGTACATGTGATAACAGGTATGATTCTATATGTGCATATGAAAATACATGTGCTGAATTGGCTACAGAGAAAGGGAGAGAGGAATTCACCTATTTGTTAACTTTAAAATCACATGGAGAACTATTTCAACAAAAAATTGAGTAGATTTAATACTACTACCCTATATAATGTAAACGGCAAGTCCAAGTATACACCATGCCTCCTCTGAACTGCTTTTATTTCTATTCTGTTTGGGTTATTTTTCTCCATCATATTTGAATTAGTAGTCAGAGTCTAGTAGGTTATGGGTTAATGTCAGGGTTCAGTATTATGAATGGAAAATAGGAAAATAAATTCAATGTATATGTAAATATGTACTACATAAAAATCTTCCCACTCTCAGCCAGAACAATGACTTGACTTTACCTTCGCCCCAAGTAAAACACAATTAGAGTGGAAGAGTTAGAAAATCTGTGAATACATATCTGGAATGGAATATGCTTATGAGTTTACAACCATGAATTTGGTAGAGGAGTTTCCAAAAGTAAGGGACAGGGTAAATACTCCACAAACATGGAGCTCTGCTGGACTAAAGACTTCTTGAGAAACTGCCTCTGAGTTTGGGCACTTGAAATATTTGTTGTTTTCAGGAGCTTTAGCTTCCTTTATAGAGAGACCATCAAAGCTGGGCATGTATCTAAGTGACCTGGAGGACATGGTTTCTTATTTTCTAATGAACATATGGGAGCAGTGCTGAATTCTCTCTTTGTAGGTAAACTGTGGCCACTGGGGGCTAAGTCTGTCTCCGTGTGGACTGTGAAGTCTTTTGGTCATCCTCCACTTGTCGTGGTGTTTCTTGCTGCTGCAATGTGAGTTTGGTATTTGCTTCACAAAATACAAGGAGTACAACTGGAACACAGTGCTGGAGGGAGTTCGGTCATGTGTGGTTTTTCAGGGTCTGCAAGAGAATGCACAGAACAGGCTTCTATCCCACATAGTTTTCCCCATTGACCATAGCAACCCGATTCTGAACAATGCCCTGAAACCTCTCAATATAAAAAGATGCCTTTACATAAAAGGGTCTGCTGGCTGCACCATGTCAGTCACAATCCACTTGTAGGGTAATGGCAGATCCCCATGAACCCACCATGCATGGTTAATCACACACCTCCCCACCACTGCTCTAACCCCACTACTTAGCGTGCTCCAACTTCCTGGCATCTCAGTTCTACACCATCAAGGCACTGTCTAGTACACTCTTGATCAGGAACAGGACATTAAAAGGTGCTCCAGTGCCACCTTGTCATGGGTAATTTAAAAATTTCGTGGTATTTATCTATCCATTTTTCAAGGATAAAATTGGAAGCACTGTGGTTTTCAATTCATTCAGGAACCATTAAATGTTTAGGAAGCTCATTTCAATGAAAGCTCTGGAAAACTCTCCCAAGCACGGCTTCTCAAAAAGTGGCCAAAAGGTCAAATGAAGCCAGGCCCATTTAGGTCTACAATGTGAGGTCTATGTATGTTTTGACTCTCAACTATGGCTGGCAAGTCTTTCAGAATAAAATCATGGGATATCCTGTCTGAGATTCCCAGTTTTTTGTGGAAAGCCACCCTGGGCATAGATCTCATGTTCCAAGGGCGAATGTCATGTGTGGTCTCCTAAAACCACAACACAATTCATGGCAATATTTCTCTGAGGTCAGTTCCAGATCTCAGTCTCTAAGTGGAATCACAGCAGAGTTCAAGCCCAGGTGGACCCAGTCATCTCTTCCAACCGCCACACAAATGACCACAATTAAAACCAAAACACTCCCACATGGCCCTCATCTTCTTCCATATAGACACTACTCATTACCTCTGGCTGGAGTTTTCCATGAGGGGCGAAGCCCAAGACATTGCCCGTCTTTTTCCTAAAATCAGGGTGGCCTGAACACCCCTCCTGTGAACCAGGAGGGATCATATATGCCTTCCATTAATACTGCTTTGCTTCTCCAATTTGAGGCCTACTGACTGTCGGGTATAGATTCTTTATGTGATTTGGAGACATGACAAAACACAAGCATGTATGGGCTAGCCTCTGCAGTGCTTTGAAGAACTCATTTGTTTCAAAGGATCACTATTCTCACTTGATGGAGGTCAGGAACCTAACAGAGGAAGGCGAGAGACTTCATCAACAATGACTGATCTTTTTCCATTTTGGTTTTGGATGCACACATGGGATCTTTCTTTTGATCCAACAGGTGCTGAGATCTAAGCCACAGCCTCACACAGGGCCAAGAGGATGATTCAGACATATCCGTTTCCAAAGCAATTCACAAAGAGCCACAGGTGATGCCCATTCATTTCCATTTGAAAACTGTTTTCTTCAGGCTTCACAAAGGAGTGGCCTGAGGCCAAGACCTTCCTCACATTCAGTGGAAGAGAAGAATTGGTTAGCAAAAGGCCCAAAGCAGGGTTACTCCACTGAGGCTTTCCACGTCACTCTGGTATCTGAGGTTTCTGAGATGCTCGCCATTCCTTTAGCTATTCAGTACATGGCTATGTCACAGAGCTTGGAGGTGGTACATCTTTTGGACAAAAAACCATGAGCCAATTCCGGAGAGTGGACAGAATCAGGAAGAAAACAGGACCTTAGGAAAATAGTAGGTGTTGCCCATCCATAAGGGAAGCGACAGTCCATTCATCAATCGGGCAGGATGAATGCTGGGAAGCTTTCTACTAAAGAGGACACATCCATTGATGCATTCTATTTTCTAATATCTACAACCATGAACACAGTGGGATACACAGACATAGAAACACTCACCTTGTCAAAAGACTTACTAGAAACAGTCCACTCCAAACCAAATAAACCTCCTTTCCTACCTATTCTTAGAACATGAGACAAAACCACAAACTCACACCCACACCCACAAAGGCACCTCCTTTCCCCAAGTAGGTCTGTGACTATCCAGAGTGTCCTCTGACTGGTGGGCCATACTACGTTTCCCTGAAATGGCCTGTCCTGTCTCAAATCTGATCTCATTGGACAACTCTGTGAAGTTGTCAGGAGCCAGCGGTGAGCCACTACCTGCTTTCTCAGGAAAGGCCCCTCTGCAGAGCTCTCCTGAAATTTGGCCATCCTCATATCAGTAGGTACCAAGAAAGATTGACTCTGTTCTTGGTAAATCCAAACATGTGAGCCCACTGGGAATGGTACTGGGACTGGCTCTGGGTGCATGGCTTCCTGGATCCCAATTTCAGAGAGTTCTATCACCAAGGAAGTGAAGAAGGTCACTTCCTTTATGAACTGAATGAGGTCACTGCTTTGGCAACCAATTTGTCCTAACATTTGCTTCCAAGGTTCTCCTGAGAACGAGGCTGCCCCTACTTCCTGTGACACTTTCACAACTGTGAATTGTATATCAACCATAGGCACCCGGGAACAGCTCTCCACACAGGCCTGGTTTGGTCCATCTTGTCAACATTAAGAAGAGTGAGGCTGATTCTGACACATCCCTTCATCCTGACCAGGTTTTTGTCCATGAAAGATGAGTTCTGCTCTCTCAGGTCCTTCATAGCTGCCTACATCTTCTCCAGGGATCATTTCTGCATGGAACTTTGAGGTTCTAAGTAGCTGGAAGATCCCCTACATTTATATATTGGAAGACCAATTCTGTCCCTCCTCTTCTGTAAAGTTAGATTGAGGGACCATTGTATGGTTAAGGTTAATAACAGGTTCCATTTGGTTTAGAAATCATTCTGCGGGATGAATAATGGTATTGTGATTTTGCAATATTTACAAGAATATATAGGTGAAATATAAGTATGAACACAGAAATCTAGGTAATTTTTAAAGCCCAGAAGGGCATTGTGCCCATGATTTGGATTCTTAGCTTTAAATTATGTTCTGCACAGGTGTCTCAGATAAATCAATATACAATGTCATAGGACCTTGTCCCTTGGATGATTGAATGTCAAAGACAACATCCAGTCAAAAAGGGATAGTTGGTGGATTAAGATGATATTCGGTAGGTTTATAATGAAGAGTGTGTATAGGATTTGGACCAAAAGATCTTTAGCAATACGGGTTTGGGTAGAGAGTGAAAGTAAATGTCAACACATTTGAAGAGTCGGTCACAATGATTAACTGGGGAAATAATATAGAAAAAAAGATATCAATGAAGACATTCGGAAATCAGGCAATGTATAAAGTGAGTGATAGGATTAGACATTTTCAACAGGGTTGAGGTTGAATATGTAATTTCAGGAATAAACAAATATATATTCACCAATAGGATTGACATTTGAGAGCATTAGGCAACCTGGACATGGATGTTTTTAGTAATCCATGCTCACTTTCCATTTAGGATTTGGTACAATCATAAGTGTGACCTTGCTTTTTGTTTCCACAATATTACTGTGATAAAATTTATATATAGATCAGGTGACATGAGTATTTCTTCCACCATTTTGAGGAGCAATATTTTGAACACGAATAAATTAGTATTGGGGGTACAAATAGGTGTAGTCTGTGTTATATGACTATAGAGAAAATGCATGAATAGACCATACTCTGAATAAATAATATAACTGGTTCCAAAATTAAATAATGGATTGAATTGATATCTGAAAATATATAGGAAATGTTATATTGATATTCATACATTCATTCCAACCTGTTATACATCTAATGGTAATATTAGTGTTATGGTTTATCATGAAGTGTGTGTGACTTTTGCCTCAATAGTGGTTATGGAAATCCAAAATTATGTGTTTAGAAAGAAGTCTCATGAAAAGACTAGTCAAGAAACATGGAGGAATACATGTGTTCTGAAGCAGGATGTGATGGAAAGTGAAAAAAATTCATATAAATTTGCTAACTTGTGGATTAAATATATACCCTATGATGTGCATAAACTGAAGAAATTGTAATTTACCAGTGTTGAAAAAAAATGAACGTCAAAATACATATCATGTCCCATAGGAATCTACTTGCATTGATGTTAAACATGGTCAGTAACTGTAGAAATATTAGGATTTGTATGCACAATTCACTGTAGTTAGTTTTCAGTACTAGGAAACAAATATGTATTTCAGATGGATCAATATTTCTGAAAATAATCTTGTGAAAAGTTGATAATAAATCCACATACATGAACATGAATGAATTGAGGGAGTGTATAATAAGACACATATATTTTATATTTTGAAAAATCTGGACAGTAAATATATATATTTATACCTACACACACACACACACACACACACACACACAGACATTTAAAAGTAGCAATATATGCCAATCGAAATACATCATGAAATATATATCATCCACAAATCCAAAAATCTTCATTTTACTGAACATAGATTTATGTATAATGTTGTTCAACTAGGAAGCTCACCCATAGTTTGAATTTTAATTTCCAACAGCGTTTAGGAGGAGTGATCTCTTCTCACAATTTGTATCTGCCATGTCAGCAACCTCATAAGTATTTACTTGTGATACCAGGTAGGATTGTATATGTGCATATAAAAATACATGGGCTGAATAGGGTACAAAGAAATGGAGACAGGAATTCACATATTTGTTAACTTTAAATACACATGAATAGAAGGAGGGACAGAGCCACCAACTGCACCTGCAAGGTAGGCGGACCCTCCACCCACCGGTAGAACAGGCCTAGTGGCCCGCCAATCGTAAAAGACACATCGCACTGGTTGGGGAAAGGGCAGAGCCACCGCCCGGCTGCAAGGTACACGGACCTGTGACCCACAGGCAGAACAGGCCCAGAAAACCGCGGTGGGGCAGAGGCGCCCCTTGCGACGTCAAGGTTGGTGAACAGCAACCCACCGGCAGAACAGGCCCAGCGGCCTTCAGAGGGGCAGAGATGCCCCCCGCGCCTGCGAATTAGGTGGACCTGCGAACATGGACAGACCAGGCCCAGGGGCCCTACAGGGTGGTAGACACATCACCAGGTTGGGGGAGGGTCCGAGCTGCCGCCTGTGCCTGCAAGGCAGGTGGACTTCTGACCCACCGGCACAAGAGGCCCTGTGACTTGCCAGCGTGTTAGACACATCACCCCGGTTTGGGAAGGAGTAGAGCCGCCACCCGCGGCTGCAAGGTAGACCGACCTTCAACCCACAGACAGAAGAGGCCCAGCGTCATGCGGAGGGGCAGAGCCGACAACCGCACCTGCAGGGTAGGTGGACCTGTGACCCACTGGCAGAACAGGCCCAGCGCCAGCAGAGGGGTAGAGCTGCTGCCCGCTCCTCCAAGGTAGGAAGACCTGCTACCGACTGGCAGAACAGGCCAAGCAGCCTGCTGGTGAGGTAGGCACATTGCCCTATTTGGAGGAGGGGCAGAGCCACGGCCTGCGCCTGTGAGGGAGACTTTGCAACTATAAAAGAGCAGTATAAATATTTAGGGGTAAAATTCAATAACACAACAATTTGAACAAACAGAAAGATACGCGAACAGTATGAAAAGACAAGGAAAGAAAGGACAACAAGCAATGAAGGTCAACTGAACATTAGAAGAGGTAATACCTGCAGCAGATGGAATGTCAGATAAAGAATTCAAAACATACATGCTTCAGATGATCTGGAGTCTCAAGGAAGTCATTAGACAGCAAAATCAGACAATGAAAGATCACTTTGACAATGAATTACATAAACAAATCCAAGAAGCAAAAGATCAACTATACAGGGAGATAGAGGTTATAAAAAACAAACAAACAGAAATCATAGAAATGCAGGAAGCAATAAACCAACTTAAAAACTCAATTGAGAATACTACCAGCAGAGGAGATCACTTAGAAGATGGAACATCAGACAATGTATTTCAACTTGAAAAGAACCGAGACAGCTAGCAAGACTGTTAAGAAACCATGAGCAGAACATCCAAGAAATATGGGATAACGTAAAGACACCAAACTTAAGAATCATTGGGATACAGGAAGGTATAGAGGTCCAAACCAAAGGAATGAGAAATCAATTCAATGAAATAATATGGGAAAACTTCCCAGACTTGAAGAATGAGACAGAATCCCAAATCCTAGAAGCCTACAGGATGCCGAATGTGCAAAATCATAAGAGATCCACATTTAGACATATTATAATGAAGATGCCAAACATACAGAATAAGGAGAGGATTTTAAAAGCTACAAGAGAAAGGAAGCAGATTATATTTAGCGGTAAACCAATCATTATAACAGCTGAGCTTTCAACACAGACTCTGAAAGCTAGAAGATCCTGGAATAACATTTTTCCAAAGCTGAAAGAAAATGGGTTTCAACCAATAATTGTGCATCCAGCGAAATTAAGCTTCAGGATGGAAGATGAAATTAAAACCTTCCATGATAAACAAAATTTAAAAGAATTTGCAGCTAGAAAACCATCTCCTCAAAACATCCTCGGCAAAAGATGATCGGAAGAGGAAATGGAAAATAACAATGAAAACCAACAGTGGGAGGTAGTACAGTAAAGGGGGGGAAATAATCAAAGAAAAACAAACCATGCTTAGTAACATAAATAAACAAATATGGCTGGAAGAACAACCCATATCTCAATAATAACCGTAAAAGTTAATGGCTTAAACTCACAAATTAAGAGACACAGGATAGTAGAATGAATCACAAAACAAGACCCAACAATATGCTGCCTACAGGAGATGCAATTGATTGGAAAAGACGTACATAGACTGAAGGTGAACAGTTGAGAAAAATCATATCACTCATATGGACTTCAGAAACAAGCAGGAGTGTCCATAGTCATATAAAATAAAATAGATTTCAAGCCAAAGTTTATCAAAAGGGATAAAGAGGGACACTACATACTGCTCAAGGGAACCATACAGCAACAAGACATAACAATCATAAATGTATATGCCCCAAACAATGGTGCAGCTATGTTCACTAAGCAAACTCTTCTCAAGTTCAAGAGTCTAATAGACCACCATACAATAATCATGGGAGACTTCAACACACCTCTCTCACTACTGGACAGATCTTCCAAACAAAAGTTGAATAAGGAAACAATAGAAATCAATAACACAATTAACAAATTGGACTTAATTGACATATATAGAATATACCACCAAACAACAAGCAGTTACACTTTTTTCTCAGTAACACATAGATACCTCTCAAAAATACATCATATATTATGTCACAGGGCAACTCTTAGAAAATATAAAGGAGTACAGATAATACAAGGCATCTTATCTGATCATAATGGAATGAAACTGAAAATCAATGGTAAAAGAAGGAAGGAAAAATCATCCATCACTTGGAGAATGAACAATAGACTACTGAATGATCAATGGGTTATCGAAGACATCTAGGAGGAAAATAAAAAATATCTTAGAGATAAATGAAAAGACAGACTGAACATATCAGAATCTAGGGGACACATTGAAAGCAGTTCTAAGAGGAAAATTCATTGCCTGGAGTACTTCCCTAAAAAAGGAAAAAGACAACAAATAAAAGATCTCAGAGTTCATCTCAAAATTCTAGAAAAACATGAGAAAACAACAGCAAAAGAAGTAGAAGGCAAGAAATTGTTAAAATCAGAGCTGAAATTAATAAAATTGAAACAAAAGAAACAATTGAAAAATTGACAAAACTAAAAGTTGATTCTTTGAAAAAATAAATAAAATCGACAGACCCTTAGCCATGTTAAGGAAGAGAAGAAGAGAGAGAACTCAAATTACTAGCATACGGGATGAAAATGGCAATATCATAACAGACACATCAGAAATACAGAAGATAATCAGAAATTATTTTGAATCCTTATACTCCAATAAATTAGAAGATAGTGAAGGCATCAATAAATTTCTTAAGTCATATGATCTGCCCAGATTGAGTCAGGGGGATATAGATAACCTAAACAGACCAATATCAATTGAGGAAACAGAAGAAATCATCCAAAGACTACCAACTAAGAAAAGCCTAGGATTGGATATATATACAGCAGAGTTTTACAAAACCTTTAAAGCGGAACTAATACCAGTAGTTTTCAAGATATTTCAGGAAATAGAAAAAGAGGGACAACTTCCAATTTTATTCTAGGAGGCCAATATTACCCTGATTCCTAAACCAGACAAAGACACTTCAAAGAAACAAAACTACAGACCAATATCTCTAATGAACCTAGATGCAAAAATTCTCAATAAAATTCTGGCAAATCAGACACAAAAAAATATTAAGAAAATGTGCAACATGATGAAGTAGGATTCATCCCTGGGCTGCAAAGCTGGTTCAATATATGGAAATCAATAATTGTTATTCACCACTTCAATAGACTTAAAAATAAGAACCATATAATCATCCCGATATATGCAGAAAAAAACATTCGACAAAGTACAGCAACCCATTCTGTTCAAAACTCTAGAAAAACTAGGGATAATAGGAACATACCTCAATATTGTAAAAGCAATCTATGCTAAGCCTCAGGCCAGCATCATTCTAAATTGATAAAAACTGAAGGCATTCTCTCTAAAATCTGGAACAAGATAGGGATGCCCTCTCTCAACACTTCTGTTCAACATAGTTTTCGAAACACTGGCAAGAGCAATTAGAAAAATGAAAGAAATTAAAGGCGTAAAAAAAAGGAAAAGAAAACTTAGATTATCACTATTTGTAGCTGACATGATTATGTACCTAGCAGACCCAAAAGGGTCTACAAAAACCTATTAGAGCTAATAAATGAATTCAGCAAAGTGGCAGGATATAAAATCAACACGCATAAATCAAAGTAATTCCTGTATATCAGTGACAAATCCTCTGAAATGGAAATGAGGAAACCACTCCACTCAGAATATCCTCAAAAAAATAAAATACTTGGGAATCAACCTAACAAAAGAGGTGAAAGACTTACACAATGAAAACTACAGAACCCTAAAGAGAGAAATAGAAGAAGATCTTAGAAGATGAAAAAATATACCCTGTTCATGGATACGCAGAACTAACATCATCAAAATGGCGATATTCCCAAAAGTTCTCTGTAGGTTTAATGCAATGCCAATGAAAATCACAACGGCATTTCTTGTAGAAATAGATAAAACAATAATGAAATTCATATGGAAAAATTAAAGATTTAGAATAGCAAAAACAATGCTAAGCAGGAAGTGTGAATCAGGCGGTAGAGCGATACCAGACCTCAAACTATACTACAGAGCAATACGAACAAAAAGAGCATAGTACTGGTACCAAAATAGGTGGTTGGACTAATGGTACATAATAGGGGACACAGAAACAAATCCACAAAACCACAACTATCTTATATTTGATAAAGGGGTTAAAAGCATGCAATGGAGGAAGGATAGCATCTTCAAAAAACTAGTGCTGGGAAAACTGGAGTTCCATATGTAACAAAATGAAACGGAATCCCTTTCTTTCGCCATACACAAAAGTTAAGTCAAAATTAATCAAACAGCTTGATATCAAATCAGAGACACGGCTTCTGATAGAAGAAAACATTGGCTACGATGTACATACTGTGGGGTCGGGCTCCAAATTCCTCAATAGGACACCCATAGCACAAGAGTTAATAACTAGAATGAACAAATGGGACTTACTCAAACTAAATAGATTTTTCTCAGTAACAAAAACAATAAGAGAGGTAATTAGAGAGCCTACATCCTGGGAACAAATCTTACTCCTCACACTTCAGAGAGAGCCCTAATTTCCAAAGTATACAAGGAACTCAAAAAATTAAACAATAAGAAAACGAATAATGCAATCAACAAATGGGCCAAGGACCTGAACAGACACTTCTCAGAGGAGGACATACAATCAATCAACAAGTCCATGAAAAAATGTTCACCATCTCTAGCAGTCAGAGAAATGCAAAACAAATCCACCCTAAGATACCATCTCGCTCCAGTATGAGTGGCAGCCAATATGAAGTCAAACAACAACAAGTGGTGGCGAGGATGTGGGGAAAAGGGTACACCTGTACATTGCTGGTGGGACTGCAAATTGGTGCAGCCAATTTGGAAAGAAGTATGGAGATTTCTTGGAAAGCTGGGAATGGAAACATCATTTTATCCAGCTATTTTTCTTCTCAGTCTATTCACTAAAGACCTAAAAAGAGCATCGTACAGGGACACTGATAAATCGATGTTCCTAGCAGCACAATTCACAATAGGAAGACTGTGGAACCAAACTCGGTGCCCTTCAAAAGATGAATGGATAAAAAAAAAATTGTGGCATTTATACACAATGGTGTATTATTCTGCATTAAAAAATGACAAAATCATAAAATTTGCAGAGAAATGGATGGCATTAAACAGATTATGCTAAGTGAAGAGAGCAAAAGCCTAAAAAACAAATGCCAAATGTTTTCTTTGATATAACGAGAGTAACTAAGAACAGAGTTGGGAGGAAGAGCATGAGAAGAAGATTAACATTAAACAGGGGTGACAGGTGGGAATGAAAGGAAAGAGAAGGGAAATTGCATGGAAATGGAAGGAGATCCTCATGGTTATACAAAATTAAATACAAGAGGAAATGAGAAGAAAGGGGAATAAAACAAGGGGAAGAAATAAATTACAGTAGGTGGTGTAGAGAGAGAAGATTGGAGGGAAGGGGATGGGAGATAGTAGATAGGAAAGACAGCAGAATACAACAGACACTATAGCAATATGTAAAACAGTGGATGGGTAACCAATGGGATGCTGCAATCTGTATACGGGGAAAAATGGAAGTTCATAACCCACTTGAATCAAAGTGTGAAGTATGATATGTCAAGAACTATGTAATGCTTTGAAGATCCAACAATAAAAATTAAAGGAAAAAAAACTCATGGAGAACTATTTAAATAAAAATTGACTAGATTTATAACACCTACACTTTATCATGCAAAAGGAAGTCCAACTATACACCATGCCTCCTCTGAACTTCTTGTATTTCTATTCTGTTTGGGTTATTTTTCTCCATCATATTAGGAATAGTAGTCTGAGTCTAGTAGGGTATGCGTTAGTGTCAGAGATTCAGTATTTCGAATGGAAAATAGGAAAATGAATCCAATGTGTATGCAAACATGTGCTACATGAAAATCTTCCAACTCTCATCCACAACAATGCCTTCACATCACCTTCGCCCCAAATAAGAAACAATTAGAGGAGAAGAGTTAGAAATTCTGTGAATATATATCTGGAATAGAAAATGCTCAGGAGTTCACAAACTTGGATGTAATAGAGGAGTATTCCAACGTAAGGGACAGGGTAAACACTCCAGAAATATGGAGGTCTGCTGGCCTAAAAAAAAATTCTTGAGAAACTACCTCTGAGGATGGGCACTTGAAATATATGTTGTTGTAAGGAGTTTTAGCTTCCTTTGTATAGAGACCATCAAAGCTGGGTCTGCATCTATGTTTCCTGGAGGACATTCTTTCTTATTTTCCAATGCACATGAGGCAGCAGTGCTGAATTCTCACTTTGTAGGTAAATTGTGGCCACTGGGGGCTAAGTGTCTCCCCGTGTGGACAGTGAAGCTTTTTGGTCATCCTCAACTTTTCGTGGTTTTTTCCTGCTGCTGCACTGGGAGTTTGGTATTTACTTTATGAAATACAAGGAGTTCAACTGGGACACAGTGCTGGAGGGAGTTCTGTCACGTGTGGTTTTTCAGGGTCTGCAAGAGAATGCAACAATCAGGCTTCATTCCCCCATAGCTTGCCCCCTTGTCCATAGCAACCTGATTCTGCACATTGCCCTGAAAACTATCCATATAACAAGATGCCTTTACATTCAAGGGTCTCCTCACTGCACCGTGTCAGTGTCAATCCATTTGGAAATCAATGGCAAATCCACATGGCCCCACCACAGATGATTTATCACACACCTGCACACCACAGCTTTGGCCCCACTACTCAGGAGGGTCCAACTTACTGGCAACTCTGTTCTGCACAATTTTCCTTAAACCCATTTAATCAAGGCACTGTCTGGTACACCACAAACTCACACCCACACCCACAATGGCACCTCCTTCCCCCAAGTAGGACTGTGACTATCTGGAGTGTCCTCTGACTGGTGGGCCATAATATTTTCCCCCCGAAATGGCCTGTCATGTCTCAGATCTGGTCTCCTTTGCCAACTCTGTAAAACTGTGAGGAGTCAGCGGTTAGCCACTACCTGCAATCTCAGGAAAAGACCCTCTTCAGAGCTCTACTGGCAATTGGCCCTCCTCACATCAGTAGTTACCAAGAAGGTCTGACTCTGTACTTTGTAAATCCAAAAAAGTGGGCCCACTGGGACTGGTACTGCGACTGGCTCTGGGTACCTGGCTTCTTGGATCCCAAGATCATAGAGTTCCGTCACCAAGGAAGTTAGGTAGGTCACTTCCTTCAGGAACTGAATGAGGTCGCTGCCTTGGCAACCACTTTGTCCTAACAGTTGCTTCCATGGGTCCCATGAGATGGAGGCTGCCCCTACTTCCTGTGAAAATTTGACTACTTAGAATGGAATATCAACAATAGGCACGTGGGAACAGCTGTACACGCAGGGCTGGTTTGGTCCATCTTCTCTATATTAAGAAGAGAGAGGCTGATTCAGACACATCCCTTTTTCCTGTCCAGGTCGTTTGCCAAGGAAAATGGCTTTTGCTCTCTCAGGTCCTTCATAGCTGCCTACATCTTCTCCAGGGATCATTTCTGCATGGAACTTTGAGGTTCTCAGTAGTTTGCAGATAACCTACATTCCTTTATTGTAAGGCGAACTCTGTCCCTGCTCTTTTGTAATGTTAGATTGAGGCAACAGTATAGAACTCAATAACACAATTAATAACATAGACTTAATTGACATATACAGAATAAATCACCCAACATCAAGCAGTTACACTTTTTTATCAGCAGCACATGGATCCTTCTCAAAATAGATCATATATTACATCACAGGGCAATTCTTAAACAATATAAAGGAGTAAGATAATGCCATGCATCTCATCTGATCATAATGGAATGAAACTGAAAATCAATGATAAAAGAAGTAAAGAAAAATCATGCATCACTTGGAGAATAAACAATAGGTTACTGAATGATCAATGGGTTTTAGAAGACATCAAGGAGGAAATTAAAAAATTCTTAGAGATAAATGAAAACACAGACACAACATATCAAAATCTATGGGACACATTGAAAGCAGTTTTAAGACGAAATTTCATTGCTTGGAATTCATTCCTTAAAAAAAGAAAATAACCAACAAATTAATGATCTCATACTTCATCTCAAAACCCTAGAAAAAGAAGAAGAAAACAAGAGAAAAAGAAGTAGAAGGCAAGAAATAATTAAAAGCAGAGCTGAAATTAATGAAATCGAAACAAAAGAAACAATTGAAAAAATTGAGAAAACTTAACGTTGGTTCTTTCAAAAAATAAATAAAATCGACAGAACCTTAGACATTTTAATGAAGAGAAGAAGAGAGAGAACTCAAATTACTAGCATACGGGATGAAAAAGACAATATCACAACAGACACTTCAGAAATACGGAAGATAATCAGAAAATATTTTGAATCCTTATACTCCAATAAAATAGAAGATAGTGAAGGCATCGATAAATTTCTTAAGTCATCTGATCTGCCCAGATTGAGTCAGGAGGATATGGACAACCTAAACAGACCAATATCAATGGAGGAAATAGAAGAAACCATCCAAAGACTATCAACTAAGTAAAGCCCAGGACCGGATGTGTATACAGCGGAGTTTTAAAAAACATTTAAAGAGGAATTAATACCAATACTTTTCAAGCTATTTTAGGAAATAGAAAAAGAGGGAGAACTTCCAAATTCATTCTACGAGGCCAACATCACCCTGATTCCTAAACCAGAGAAACTCACTATAAAGTAGCAAAACTACAGACCAATATCTCTAATGAACCTAGGTGCAAAAATCCTCAATAAAATTCTGGTGAATCGGATACGAAAACATATCAAAAAATTGTGCACCATGAGCATGTAGGATTCATCCATGGGATGCAAGGTTCGTTCAATATACAGAAATCAATAAATGTTATTTCCCACATCAATAGACTTAGAAAGAAGAACTATATGATCATCTCGATAGACGCAGAAAAAGCATTCAACAAAGTACAGCATCCCTTTATGTTCAAAACTCTAGAAAAACTAGGGATAACAGGAACCTACCTCAATACTGTAAAAGCAATCTATGCTAAGCCTCAGGCTAGCATCATTCTGAATGGAGAAACATTGAAGGCATTCCCTCTAAAATCTTGAACAAGACAGGGATGCCCTCTCTCACCATTTCTGTTCAACATAGTTCTAGAAACACTGGCCAGAGCAATTAGACAGACAAAAGAAATTAAAGGCATAAAAATAGGAAAAGAAAAACTTAAATTATCACTATTTGCAGATGACATGATTCTATACCTAGCAGACCCAAAAGGGTCTACAAAGAAACTATTAGAGATAATAAATGAATTCACCAAAGTGGCTGGATGTAAAATCAAAATGCACAAATCAAAGGCATTCCTGTATATCAGAAAAAAATTGTCTGAAATGGAAATGAGGACAACCACTCCATTTACAATATCCTCAGAAAAAATAAAATACTTGGGAATCAACCTAACAAAAGAGGTGAAAAACTTATACAATGAAAACTACAGAACCCTAAAGAGAGAAATAGAAGAAGATTTTAGAAGATGGAAAAATATACCTTGTTCATGGATAGGCAGAACTAACATCATCAAAATGGCGATATTACCAAAAGTTCTCTATAGGTTTAATGCAATGCCAATCAAAATCCCAACGGCATTTCATGTAGAAATAGAGAAAGCAATCATGAAATTCATATCGAAAAATAAAAGACCCAGAATAGCAAAAACAATGCTAAGCAGAAAGTGTGAATCAGGCGGTATAGCGATACCACACATCAAACTATACTACAGAGCAATAGTAACACAAAGAGCATGGTACTGGTACCAAAACAGGCGGGTGGACCAATGGTACAGAATAGAGGACACAGAAACCAATCCAAAAAACTACATACTATCTTATATTTGATAAAGGGGCTAAAAGCATGCAATGGAGGAAGGATAGCATCTTCAACAAATGGTGCTGGGAAAACTGGAAATTCATATGAAAAAAAATGAAACTGAATCCCTTCCTCTCGACATGCACAAAAGTTAACAAAAAATGGATCAAGGAGCTTGATATCAAATCAGAGACACGGCGTGTGATAGAAGAAAATGTTGGCTACGATCTACATACTGTGGGGTCTGGCTCTAAATTCCGCAATAGGACACCCATAGCACAAGAGTTAATAACAAGAATAAAGAAATGGGACTTAATCAAACTTAATTTTTTTTTCTCAGCAAAAGAAAGAATAAGAGAGGTAAATAGGGAGCCTACATCCTGGGAAAAAATCATTACTCTTCACCCTTCAGATAGAGCCCTAATATCCAGAGTATACAAAGAACTCAAAAATTAGACAATAAGATAAAAAATAACCCAATCAACAAATGGCCCAAGGACCTGAACAGACACTTCATAGAGGAGGAATACAATCAATCAACAAGTACATGAAAAAATGCTCACCATCTCTAGCAGTCAGAGAAATGCAAATCAAAACCACCATAAGATACCATCTCACTCCAGTAAGATTGGCAGCCATTATGAAGTCAAACATCAACAAGTTTTGGCGAGGATATGTGTAAATGGGTACACATGTACATTTCTGGTGGGGCTGCAAATTGGTGCAGCCAATTTTGAAAGCGGTATGAAGATTTCATGGAAAGCTTGAAATGGAACCCACCACTTGACCCAGCTACTACTCTTCTCGGTCTATTTCATAAAGACCTAAAAAGAGCATGGTACATGGACACTGCTACATTGATGTTCATAGCAGCACGATTCACAATAGCAAGAGTGTGGAACCAACCTAGATGCCCTTCAATAGATGAATGGTTAAAAAATGTGGCATTAATTCACAATGGAGTTTTACTCAGCATTAAAAAATGACAAAATCATAGAATTTGCAGGGAAATTAATGGCATTAGAGCAGATTATGCTAAGTGAAGGAAGCCAATCCCTAAAAAACAAATGCCAAATGTCTTCTTTGATATAAGGAGAGTAACAAAGAACAGAGTAGGGACAAAGAGCATGAGAAGAAGATTAACATTAAACTGGGATGAGAGGTAGGAGGGAAAGGGAGAGAGAAGGGAAATTACATGGAAATGGAAGAAAACCCTCAGGGTTATACAAAATTACGGACAAGAGGAAGTGAGGGGAAAGGGGAAAATACAAGGGGGAAAAATAAATTACAGTATAGGGGGTAGAGAGAGAAGATGGGAGGGGAGAGGAGGGGAGGGGGGATAGTAGAGGATAGGAAAGGCAGCAAAATACAACAGACACTAGTATGGCAATATGTAAATCAATGGATGCGTAACTGATATGATTTTGCAAACTATATACGGGATAAAAATGGGAGTTCATAACTCACTTGAATCAAAGTGTGAAATATGATATATCAAGAACTATATAATGTTTTGAACAACAAACAACAAAAGTTAAAAAAAACACATGGAGAACTATTTCAACAAAAAATTGACTAGATTTATAACTCCAATTCTACATAATGCAAAAGGCAAGTCCAATTATACACCATGCCTCCTCTGAAATGCTTGTATGTCTATTCATTTTGGGTTATTTTTCTCCATTATATTAGGATTAGGAGTCAGAATATAGAGTCTAGTAGGGTATGGGTTAGTGTGAGTGATTCAGTATTTCGAATGAAAATTAGGAAAATGAATCCAATGTTTATGCAAATATGTGCTAAAAATAATCATCCCACTCTCATCAAGAACAATGCCTTGACATTACCTTCGCCCCAAGTTAGACACAATTAGAGGAGAAGAGTTAGAAAATCTATGAATACTTATCTGGAATGGAATATGCTCAGGAGTTCACAACTTTGGGGGTGGTAGAAGAGTTTCCAAAAGTAAGGGACAGGGTAAACACTTCACAAACATGGTGCTCTGCTGACCGGAAGACTTATGAGAAACTGCCTCTGAGTTTGGGCACTGGAAATATATGTTGTAGTCAGGAGCTTTAGCTTCCTTTGCAGTGAGACCATCAAAGCTGGGTCTGCATCTATGTAACCTGGAGCACATGTTTTCTTATTCTTTAATGAACATGAGGCAGTAGTGCAGAATTCTCTCTTTGTATGTAAACTGTGGCCAATGGGGGCTAAGTGTCTTCCTGTGTGGACTCTGAAGCCATGTGGTCATCCTCCATTTTTCATGGTCTTTCTAGCTGCTGCAATGGGAGTTTGGTGTTTGCTTCACGAAATACAAGTAGTTCAACTGGGACACAGTGCTGGAGGGAGTTCTGTCATGTGTGGTGGGTCAGGGTCTGCCAGGAGAATGCACCAACCAGTCTTCTATCCAACATAGACTTCCCCCTTGTCCCTAGCAACTTGATTCTAAACATTGCCCTGAAACCTCTCCATATAACAAGATGCCTTTACATGCAAGGGTCTGCTGGCTGCACCATGTCAGTCAAAAGCCATTTGGAAGCCAATAGCCAATCCACATGACACCAACACAGATGTTTAATCACACACCTGCCCACCACTGTTCTAGGCCCACTACTCAGCAAATTCCAACTTACTGGCATCTCTGTTCTACACCATTTTCATGAAACCCAGTGATTCAAGGCACTGTCTGGTACACTCATGATCAGCAACAGGACATCCAAAGGTTCTCCAGTGCCACCTGGTCATGGGAATTTCAAAAATTTCATGGTATTTATCTAGCCATTGTTCAAGTATCAAGTTGGATGCACTGGTTTTTCAATTCATTCAGGAACCATTAAATGGTGAGGATGAAAGCTCTGGAGAACTCTAAAAGGCAACGCTTCCCAACGAGTGGCCAAAATGTCACATGAAGCCTGACCCATTGATGTCTACTCAATGTGAGTTCAATATGTGTTTTGACTCTTTACTATGGTTGCCAAGTCTTTCAGAATAAAATCGTCTTATATCCTGGTGGAGATTCCCATTGCACTGTGGAAAGACACCCTGAGACTAGATCTCAGTTTCCAAGGGCGACTCTCATGTGTGGCCTCCTAAAATCCCACCAAAATTAATGGCAATACTTCCCTGAAGTCAGTTCCAGAACTCAGTCTCTAAGGGGAATCACACCAGAGTTCAGGTCCAGGTGTACCCAGTCATCTCTTCCAACCAGCACACAAATGACCACAATTAAAACCAAAACACTGCCACATGGCCCTTATCATCTTCCATATAGACACTCATCGTAACCTCTGGATGGAATTTTCCATGAGGGGCGAAGCCCAAGACAGTTTCCAAAATAAACTCCCTTGCCCCTCATTTGCCTAAAGTCAGGGTGACCTAGACACCCTTCCTGTGAACCAGGAGTGATCAAATAGGCCTGCCGTTAATACTGTTCTGATTCTCCAATTTAATCCTACTGATTGTCAGGTATAAATCCTTTATGTGAGTTGGAGGCAATAGAAAACCCAAGCACACATGGGATCTTTCTTTAGATCTATCACCTTCTGAGAATCAAAGCCCCAACCTCACACAGGGCCAAGAGGCTGATTCAGACACATCTCTTTCCAAAGCAATTAAGCAAAGATCCACAGGTGATGCCCATTCATTTCCATTTGAAAAATGTTTTCTTCAGGCTTCAGAAAGGGGTGGCCTGAGTCAAATACCTTTCTGACATTCAGGGCAACATAACCATAGGTAAGCAAATGGACCAAAGCAAGGTTTTTAAACTGAGACTTTACTGGTTACACTGATATCTGAGTTTTCTGAGATGTTCCCATTCCCTTCAGCTATCCATTACATGGCCATGTAACAGATTTTGGAGGTGGTTCATATCTTGGCCACAAAACCATGAGCCTATTCTGGAGAGAGGCCAGAAATCAAGATGTGTAGAGGACCTTAGGAAGATAGTAGGTGTTGCCCATCCATAAGGCAAGCCACAGTCCATTTATAAAGTGGGCAGGATGAATGCTGGGAAGCTTCCAACTAGACAGGAAACCTCCATTGATGCATTCTCTTTTCTAAAGACTACAACCACGAACACAGTGGATACACAGACATAGAAACACTCGCCTTGCCAAACGACTTCCTAGAAACAGTCAACTCCAAACCATACAAACCACCATTCCTACCTATTTTCAGAACATGAGACAAAACCACAAACTCACATCCACATCCACAAAAGCACCTCCTTCCCTGAAGTAGGTCTGTGACTATATGGAGTGTCCTCTGACTGGTGGGCCATACTATGTTCCCCCAAAATGGCCTGGCCTGTCTCAGATCTGTTCTTCTTGGCCCACTCTACGAAGTTGTCAGCAGGCAGCATTGAGCCAATACCTGCTATCTAGGGAAAGGCCCCTTTTCTGAGCTCTACTGGCATTTGGCCATCCTCATATCATTAGGTACCAAGAAAGACTGACTCTGTCCTTGGTAAATCCAAACAAGTTCGACCACTGGGACTGGGACTGGGACTGGCTCTGGGTGCCTGGCTTCTTGGATCCCAATTTCAGAGAGTTCCATCACCAACGAAGTTAGGTAGGTCACCTCCTTCAGGAACTGAATGAGATCACTGCCTTGGCAACCACTTTGTCCTAACAGTTGCTTTCATGAGTCTCATGAGATGGAGGCTGCCCCTACTTCCTGTGACACTTTGACAAGTTTGAATGGTATATCAACAATGGCCACCCGGGAACACCTCTCCACGCAGGTCTGGTTTGGCCCATCTTCTCTACATTAAGAAGAGAGAGGCTGATTCATACACATCCCTTCGTTATCACAAGGTGTTTGCCATGGAAGATGGCTTTTGCTCTCTCAGGTCCTTCATAGCTGCCTACATCTTCTCCAGGGATCATTTCTGCATAGAAATTTGAGGTTCTCAGCAGGTGTAAGATCCCCTACATTCCTGTATTGTAAGATGAACTCTGTCCCTGCTCTTTTGTAATGTTAGATTGAGGCAACATTGTATGGTTAGGGATAATAACAGGATCGATTTGGTTTAGGAATCATTCTGTGGGATGAATAATGGTATTGGGAACCTGCAATATTTATAGGAATACAGAGGTGAAATATAAGTATGTAAACAGAAATCTAGGTGAGATTTGAAGCTCAGAAGTGCATTGGGCAATTGATTGTGATACATAGCTTTAAATTACGTTCTGCACACATGTCTCAGATAAGTCGATATACAATGCCATAGGACTTGTACCTTGGATGATTGAATGTAGAGGAGAACATCCACTCAAACAGGGATAATCAAAAGGATCAGGAAGATAGTCGGTAGATTTTGGAACAAGGGTGAATTTAGTATTTGTACCAAAAGTTCTTTAGCAATTGGTTTTTGGTTAGAGAGTGAATATCAATGTCAGCACATGTGAAGGGTCAGTCACAATGATGAACTGGGGAAAATATGTAGGAAAGCCGATATCAATAGAGACATTAGGAAATCAGGCAAAGTACAGGGTGAGTGATAGTATTAGACATTTTCAACAGTTTTGAGGTTGAATATATTAGGAAGAAACAAATATGTAGTCACTGATAGGATTGACATTTGAGAGCGTTATGCAAGCTCGACATGGATGTTTTTAGTAATCCATGTTCAGTGTCCATTTAGGCTTTGGTACAATCACACGTGTGAATTTTGCATTTTGCGTCCAGAATATTACTGTGATAACATGCATATTTAGATCAGGTGACATGAGTATTTCTTCCTCTATTACTGGGAGCAATATTTTGAAAACGTATAAATTAGTATTGGGGGTACAAAGAGGTGTACCCTGTGTCTATGAATATAGATAATGCATGAATAGACCATACTGTGAATAAATAATATAACTGGTTCCACATTAAATCATGGATTGAATTGATATCAGAAAATATATAAGAAATCTTATATTGATATACAATCATTCATTCCAAACAGTTATACATCTAATTGTGAAATGATAGTTATGGTTTATCATGAAGGGTGTGTGAGTTTTGCTTAAACAATTATAAAGAAAATCGGAAATAATATGTTTGGAAAGAAGTCTCACGAATAGACCAGTTAAGAAATCTGGAGTAATGCATGTGTTCTGAAGCAGGAAGTGATTGAAAGTGAAACAAATGCCTATAAATTTGCCAACTTGTGCAAGAAATATATACACTCTGATGTGCATAAACTGAAGAAATAGTAATGTACCAGTGTTGAATAAAAATGAACATCAAAATACAAATCATGCCCATAAGAGTCTACTTGCATTGCTGTTAAACTGGGGCAGTTACTGTAGAAATATTAGGATAATGCATCAGTCTTGCTGGGCACAATCAGGAGCCACTTGTCAAAAGAAACTAACTTTATTTTTAAAACCACACACGCCAAACAAAACAGCCTCTCAGGAAAAACCCTCAGAGCCCCAACTGCCACCACTGGCTTCCCAAAAGCCTCTTCCTCCCACACAAGCCTCTCTCCACCTCCCAAAATCCTCCTGCTCTTGAGGCCGATTGGCTATGTCATGTGGGCAAAGCCAAATAAGTCCCCTAATGAGCAACTCCGTGGTCTGAAAGGGCAGGGAAACAGCCCAATGAGCATCACCGCAGAGGAGCCAATCAGCTAGATGTTGCTGTGAGCCAATCATCAGCCAGCAGCTGGAAGTTTGCTGGCTTCTGGAATTTTGCTGGGGCCCCTTCGGATGTGGCTCTCAACATCTCCCCCTCTCTGTTTAAACAACACACATGTGGCTTAGGGACAGTGCCTGCCTTAGGTTGTCCAATAGTACATATGGTCCTTACCCGTTAAGTTGGTACCATTGCAATTGGATCTTACCCATCACTGACTACTGGTCCAGTTTACAGCAACACCTGTGGAGAGGTCTTTGTACCACCGGGGGGTGGTGAGGTTCTTTGCCTCACCTGTAATGGCCCCCAAACATTAGCTGGACGATAATGACACACAGAAGAGAGGAAGATACACCAAGCCAATTGACGGCTCCTTTTGGAAAAATTGTACCACCGATGACATCATCAGCAAATATACCCGAACACTACCACAAGTCGCTGCACAAACAGGTAGTTTACAATGCATACAGGAGAGTTCTCAATGTGTCTAGGCAAGTTCTGCAAGCATTTCAGTGATGGCTATTGCAGAAGCTGTAGATTGGTTTTATCTTTGATTTCACCAGCACTGGGATGAAGATAGGAATTCTGGCAATAATGGCTAAAGAAAAATTATGTAACATTCCAGAAGGCACTGAAAGAAAACAATTTTCTTAACTATTTACATTGTCTTGAAGATAATTATTAAATATAATGAAAAGGAAAGGTGAAAGAAAGGAAACAGATCTGTTAACCTCCTTTTTTTCAAATTTTAAAACAAACCTCAACAGCTCTTTACCCAATTTAAATTAAACCATTTAAATAATGTGAATAAAAAAATATCTGGATCCATTTTTTTATGAGCGCTCATCATATATCATATATGGACATACGAACATTCAAACATATAACACAAAACACAAGTGTGCACACATAATATAATACATACAACACATAACCTAATAGTAAAGGCCTTATAACTTTTTACACGTGAAATCTCCATTGCAATGTTCAAAAACTCTTTTGTCAAAAAATAGAACTGATCAGCAAAACATTAAACTAGGTCTGTATGAGCTCAAAAAACAAAATAGAATGTGGGAAAGGGCAATAATAAAATAGATAATGAAAAAAGCATCCTGGTTCTATCTCAGATGTAAGGATAGTCAAACTGGAATTTTGGATATCAGCTGATAAGGCCTTGAGTCAAATCATCTTCTTTTTGGATGTGCCCTGATATGTCTTATAAAGAATAGATCTTTTCTGTCCCAGATTAGACTTTTTATATTGGAAAGTAAAGAGAAAACAGTAGAGAAAGGAGAAATCTTACCAGCAACTTCAAGGGATACTATAGCATTAACTATATACTGACTATCGGAAAATAAATTAAATACAGAATATTTAAATATCTCAAAAGCTTGTAATACTGCATTAAGCTCTACCTTTTGAGCTGATTGTTTGGGTACTAAAAATTTATAAGTTTTATCAGGTATAACTATTGCTGCTGTACCATTATTTGATACATCAGTGAATATATTTGAAGCATTCATGATAAGTGTTTTTCTTCCCAATTTTGGAAAAATTACAGGATGCGATGACCAAAAAGACAATAAAGGGTTAGATGGTAAGTGGTTATCAAAATAAACATTAGATTGGACCATGATTATTGCCCAAGTATTTAACTCATTAGCTAACTCATCAATTTGATTCAGAGTATATGGAGTAAAAATTTTATTGGAAAAAATTCCAAACACTTCCTTTGCTGCTTTAATTCCTTTGAGTATTAATTATCCTAAAGCCTCAGGATACCTAGTAAGAATAGTGTAAGGAGAATAAGATAAATGTATCCATAATAATGGACCTTCTTGCCAAAATACTCCTGTAGGAATATTTTTTGTTGGTAGTACAATAAATAATAAAGGCAAACTTATATCAATTCTATCCAAATGCATATTTTCCATATATGTTTCATTGATTTTTAATGCCTTTCTTGCTTCAGGTGTTAACATGCGAGGTGAATTTTTATCTGATAGACCTTTTAGGATATCAAATAAATGTCCCAAATCTTCTGTTGGTATACCTAGATAAGGCCTTATCCAATTTATGTCTCCTAATAACTTTTGAAAGTCGTTATGTGATTTGAGTTGATCTACTCGTATTTGAATTTTTGGTGGACTGACCATGGTTGAGGATAACAGAACTCCTAAATAATTAATTGGAAAACTTAATTGTACTTTATCTATTGCTATCTCTACATTATAATTTTTAATAAGTTTGTAAGTGTGGCATAACTTTCTAGCAATGTGTTTTTAGCTTTGTGTGCTAATAATACATCATCCATATAGTGAAATATTTGTGTTCAGAATTTTGATTTCTAAGTGGCTGGATTACTTTGTTAACATAAATATGACACATAGTTGGGCTGTTAGCCATCCCTTGAGGGAGTACTTTCCATTCATATCTCTGATCAGGACCTTCATGATTCAGTGCAGGGATAGTAAAAGCAAAACCTGGACTATCCTTAGGATGAATTATAATTGAAAAAAAAAACAATATTTAATATCTATAACTAAAACATACCAGGTTATTGGCAAAGCAGACAATTGAGGAATCCCTGATTGAGCAGGTCCCATAATAACCATCTCATTATTAATGGCTCTAAAATCTTGCAATAGTCTCCATTTACCAGATTTCTTTTTGATGACATAAATGGGAGTATTTTGGGGATATACAGTCGGTTGTATATGTCCTTCTGCTAATTGTTGTTTTACCAGGTCATGGACTGCTTGTATCTTTTCTTTAGTCAGGGGCCACTGAGGAACCCATACTGTCTTTCTGATTTTCAGGTAATTTTTATTGTCTCAGTGGCCCTTTCTGAAAATCCAACCCATGTCTCTCTGTTCCTTGATCTATTTGTATTGGTGCTGCTATGACTTATTCTTGTTTTTCTAATCTTTTTTCTTTCCTAAAACCTTGTCTAGTCATAATAGTGGCTGCATTTTGGTTGATGTTATTTGTTAATGTCAAACCTAATTGATCTAGGACATCTCGTCCCCATAAATTTATGGGAAGATGATCCAATACATATGGCTGTATAGTTCCTTCACATCCTTCAGGATCCTTCCTATCTAATACCATTTTACTTCTATGGGGATTAGTCGCCACTTATAGGCCTCGAAGTGTTTGAGTGGCTTGTTGTAATGGCCAATGTGTTTGCCATTCTTGACGAGAGATGATGCTAATGTCTGCACCTGTATCCAGTAGCCCATTCAATTCATGCCCTTGAATATTTAGTTTTAGCATGGGGCGAGAATCTAAATTTAAAGAAAGCATAGCCAAATCTACACCTGTGGAGCCTAATCCCTTGGAACATCTTTCTACAGTACGACTGGAAAATTTATCATATAGGCTGGGTATTATTAGTAACTGTGCTATTCTATCTCCTTGTGAAATTACTGATATGTCCTTTGGAGAACTGGCTATAATTTTTATTTCACCTTCATAATCGGGATCAATCACCCCAGGACTTATCATAAGTTCTTTTAGAGTAGAAGAGCTGCATCCCAATAATAAGCCCATGGTTCCTTTGGGAAGAGGTCCTTTTACCCCTGTGGGAATGATTTGAACTCCCATCTCTGGAGTTAGTACTGATCTGGCAGAGGCGCAGATGTCCAACACTGTGCTCCCTCTGGTTTGTCTGATGAGGGATCTGATGGACAATGTGTCCTGGGCACTAACCTGATGGGGTTGCTGGGTTCCTCCAGTGCTCTGTATATTTGTGGTTTGGGGCCCCGGAGCATTGGAACCCCCTGTCCATTTATTTGGCAATTGAGCCCAATGCCTTTCTCCATGATATCGTGGATAAACACCTGGTCCTTGTTCATTTTTTGATAATTGAGTACCCTCTATGGTGGTTTGAGAACAGCACTCATTAGCCCAATGTCTCCCTCTATGGCATTGTGGCCAAATACCTGGTATTCTACTCCTTTGATACCTAATATTGTTAAACCCTCCTTCTATGGGCCAATTCCTTTTAAAATGTCCTGTTTTTTCACATTGGTAGCATGTTCTTGGTCTGGCATCTAAAGCCTGTTTTACTGTAGCTGCCACAATTTGCCCTTGTTCATTAATGTATCTGGCAACTAAAGCCTGTTTTACTGCAGCTGCCATGACTTTCTCTTGTTCATTAATGTCTCTACATAATTAAATCAATGTGTTTAAATCTTCATTTTTCCATAGTCTAATGATATCTCTGCAACAACGATTCGCTTGCTCATAAGCCAGTTGTTTTAGTAATGGCATTGCTTGTTCTGTATTCCCAAAAACTCTGGTAGCTCTTTGAATAAGCCTATCTACAAATTCAGCATAAGGTTCATTAGCTCCTTGTATTACCTTAGATAATTGACCTTGTAAACCTCCATGTTCTTGTAAAGTCTTCCATGCCTTAATTGCATCTACACCAATTTGTGCACATACACCATGATCATATGCAATTTGCTGCTGCTGATCTTCATAAGGTCCCTTTCCTAACAACATATCTAGATTTCTCTGAGGATAACCAGCTCCTGCATTTCGCCTAGCTGTCTCCTTTCAACATTCCTCATTGGCAACCTTCCATAACATGCATTGTCCTCCATTTAACACAACATTACACATATTAGCCCAATCCACTGGCTTCATGTTCAAGTTGTTAATGGATTCGACCATGATTACATTGAAGGGTGCTTGAGGACGATAGGTTGTTACAGCCTCTTTTAGCTGCTTCACTGTTTTGAAATTTAAAGCATGGTAAACACGCTGCCCTCCTCCCTCAAATACAGGGCATGTTAATATTTGAAATCTTGTCTCAGGATCCTAACTATCAACTGCGGGAGTTGGGGGCCTCCCAGCATAAGAAAGTGGCCTTGTTAGTTGGACACTTATGTCATCTGGTGATAGAAAGGTGTTAGTAGCAGTCTCCTGTTGTAAATTTCCCCTGATGTTTTTTACTGTTTTACACTTTCTTTCTCTGTCTAACTAGCTTTAGAGGCCTTCTCTTTTACTTGAATTTTTCCTCTGTCTGACTAGTTCGAGAGACGTTCCCTTTTACTTGAATAGTTTCCTCTATCTGACTAGCTCGAGAGACCTTCTCTTTTACTTGAATTTTTTCTTCTGTCTGACTAACTTGAGACACCTTCTGTTTTACTTGAATCAATATGTCTTCTTCTTCCTCTACCATTGACTGAACTGAAGGCTTTGAACTAAGCAAACAAGATATGAATGTCCACAATGGCAATGTGCCAACTGGCAGAATCCCTGGGCTTTTCTTTTCTATTGTTTTTAAATCTGCACCATGATGGTTCCATTGTGATATATTTAACAACTCCTCCTTAAAAAGCCATGGTCTACATTTTTGTATTGTATCAACAATTGCCATGACTGCTCTTGATTTTACTGGGATGCCTCCTTCCTCTAACAATTTACTTAACACTTTTTTGGTTTGTTTTTTACTAATTTTTGATCCCATATTTCTACTATAATACAAACCAACAAGATAACACCAAACAAAAAAAGAGATAGAACGAAATAAAACTGGAACAACAAAAAATTATTATAGCCTTTCTCCCTATCTGTTCCTCAGACACAAATAGTTTTTCCTCAGATGTGAGCAGTTTTTCTTCCATCTCACTCATCTCCAGGGACAGGCAACTTAAAACAAAAGAGGAATCATAAAATGGCTACCCATCCTCTCGCCCTGCCCTCAAGAGCGAGCAGTTTACCTTATCAGTTACCCTCAGTCGCTCCCCATATGAGCCACCAAATGCCGCTGTCTGGCTGGGCACAATCAGAATCCACTTGTCAAAAGAACCTAACTTTATTTTTAGAACCACACACGCCAAGCAAAACAGCCTCTCAGGAAAAATCCTCAGAACCCCAACTCCCAACACCAGCTTCCCAAAAGCCTCTCCCTCCCACACAAGCCTCTATCCACTTCTCACAATCCTCCTGCTCTTGAGGCAGATTGGCTGGGTCACGTGGGCAGAGCCAAAAAAGTCCCCCAATGAGCAGCTCCATGGTCTGAATGGGCAGGGAAACAGCCCAATAAGCATCACCGCAGAGGAGCCAATCAGCTAGATGTTGCTGGGGCTGCTGTGAGCCAATCATAAGCTGGAAGTCTGAAAGGCGGGGAAACATCTCAATGAGCATCTCCAATGAGCATCACCACAGAGGATGAGCTAGAAGTTGCTAAGGCCGCTGTGAGCCAATCATCAGCCTGCAGCTGAAAGTTTGCTGGCACCTGGAAGTTTGCTGTGGCCCCTTCGGCTGTGACTATCAACAGGATACGTATGCACCATTCACTGAAGTTAGTTTTCAGTAATAGAAAACAAATATGAATTTCAGGTGGATGAATATTTCTGAAAATAATCTTGTGAAAAGTTGATTATAAATCCACATACTTGAACATGAATGAATTTAGGGAGTGTAAATAAGACACATATATTTCATATTTTGAAAAATCTGGAGAGTGTGTATGTGTGTATACACACACACACACACACAAATTTTAAAATGTAGCAACATATATGCCAATCGAAATTCACCATGAAATATACATCATTCACAGATCTAAAAATATTCAATTTACTTAACAGGGATTTATGTATAATGTTGTTCTCCTAGGAAGCTCACCCATAGGTTCAATTTTCAGTTCCAACAGCATCTAGGAGGAGTGATCTCTTCTCAAAATTTGTATCTGCCAAATCAGCTACCGCACAAAAATATACACGTGATAAAAGGTAGGATTCTTTATGTGCATATAAAATAGATGTGCTGAATAGGATACAGAGAAAGGGAGACAGGAATTCACATATTTGTTAACTTTAAAAACACATGGAGGACTATTTCAATTAAAAATTGACTAGAATTATAACACCTACTTGCAAAAGGCAAGTCCAAATATATACCATGCCTTCTCTGAACAGCTTCTATTTCTTTTCTGTTAGGATTCTTTTTCTCCATCATATTAGGATTAGTAGTCAGATTCTAGTACAGTATGGGTTAGTGTCAGGGATTCAGTATTTCAAATGGAAAATAGGAAAATGAATCCAATGTGTATGCAAACATATGCTAAACAAAAATCTTTCCACTCTCATCCAGAAAAATGCCTTGACATTACCTTCACCCCAAGTAAGACACAATTAGAGGAGAAGAATTAGAAAATCTGTTAATACATATCTGGAATGGAAAATGCTCAGGAGTTCACAACCTTGAAGGTGGTAGAGGAGTTTCCAAAAGTAAGGGAAAGGGTAAACACTCCAGAAACATGGAGCTCTGCTTGCCTAAAGACTTCTTGAGAAACTGCCTCTGAGGTTGGGCACTTGAAATATACGTTGTTGTCAGAAGCTTTAGCTTTCTTTGTAGTGAGACCATCAAAGCTGGGTCTTCATCTATGTGACCTGGAGGATGTTGTTTCTTATTTTCCTAATGAACATGTGGCAGCAGTTCTGAATTCTCTCTTTGTAGGTAAACTGTGGCAACTTGGGGCTAAGTGTCTCCCTGTTTGGACTGTGAACCCAGTTGGTAATCCTCCAGTTTTCGTGGTGTTTCTTGCTGCTGCACTTGGAGTTTGGTATTTGCTTCTTAAAATACAAGGATTTCAACTGGGGCACAGTGCTGGAGGGATTTCTGTCACATGTGTTGTGTCAGGGTCTGCATAAAAATGCACCAACCAGGCTTCTATCGCACATGCTTGCCCCCTTGACCATAGCAACTTGATTCTGAACATTGCCCTGAAAAATCTCCATATAACAAGATGCCTTTACATATAAGGGTCTGCTGGCTGCAGCATGTCAGTCACAAGCCATTTGGAAGCCAATGGCAGATCCACATGGCCCCAACACAGATGTTTTTTCACACACCTGCACATCACTGCTCTAGGCCCCAACTCAGCAGTCTCCAAATTACTGGCATCTCTGTTTTACACCATTCTCATGAAACCAAGTCAATCAAGGCACTGTCTTGTACACTCATGATCAACAGCAGAAGATCCAAAGTTACTCCAGTGCCATCTGGTCATGGGAATTTAAAAAATGTCATGGTACTTATCTAGCCATTTTTAAAGGATGAAGTTGGAGGCACTGTGGGTTTAAATTTATTCAGCAACCATTAAATGTTGAGGAAGTTTATTTCAATGAAAGTTCTGGAGAACTCTCAGAGGAAAGTCTTCCCAAAGAGTGACCAAAAAGTCACATGAAGCCAGGCCCATTGAGGTCTACAATATGAGGTCCATGTGAGTTTTGACTCTTAACTATTGCTGCCAAGTCTTTCAGAATGAAATCATGTGATATCCTGGCTGAGATTCCCAGTGTTCTGTGGATAGCTACCCTGGTCCAAGATCTCAGTTTCCAAGAGCGACTCTCATGCATGGCCTCCTAAAACCCCAACACAATTCATGGCAATACTTCTCTGACGTCAGTTCTAGACCTCAGTCTCTAAGGGTATCACACCAGAGTTCAAGCCCAGGTGGACCCAGTCATCACTTCCAACCACCACACAAATAAACACAATTAAAACCAAAACACTCCCACAAGGCCCTCATCCTCTTCCATATAGACACTAATCATAACCTCTTGCTGGAGTTTTCCATGAGGGGCGCAGCCCAAGACAGTGTTCAAAAGAGCTCCCTTGCCACTTATTTTCCTAAAGTCAGCGTGGTTTTTTACCATTTTTGTTTTGGATACACACATGGAATCTTTCTTTAGATCCATGAGGTGCTGAGAATCTAAGCCACAGCATCACACAGGGCCAAGAGGCTGAATCAGACACATCCTTATCCTAAGCAATTAAACAAAGAGCGACAGGTGATGCGCATGCATTTCCATTTGAAAACAGTTTTCATCAGTCTTCCCAAATGGGTGGACTGAGGCAAAGACCTCCTGAAATTCAGGTCAACAGAACAATAGGTAAGCAAAAGGCCAAAAGAAGGGTTTTTCCACTGAGACATTACTGGTCACACTGATATCTGTGTTTTCTGAGATGCTCCCATTTCCTTCAGCTATCCAGTACATGGCCATGTCACAGAGCTTGGAGGGGTACATATCTTGGACACAAATCCATAAGACTATTTTGGAGAGTGGCCAGAATTTAGGAAGAAAACATGAACTTAGGAATTTAGTAGGTGTTGCACATCTATAAGACAAGCCTCAGTCCATTAATAAATCGGGCAGGATGAATGCTGGGAAGCTTCCTAATAGACAGGACACATCCTTGATGCATTCTCTTTTCTAATGTCTTCAACCATGGACACAGTGGAATACATAGATAAAGAAACACTCACCTTGTCAAACGACCTACTATAAAGAGTCCACACCAAACCAAAAAAAACCCGCCTTTTCCACCTATTCTCAGAAGATGAGACAGAACCAAAAACTCACACCCACACCCACAAAGGCACCTCCTTTCCCCAAGTAGGTCTGTGACTATACAGTGTGTCCTCTGAATGGTGGGCCATACTATGTTACCCCAAAATGGCCTGTCTTGTCTCAGATCTGTTTTCTTTGGCCAACTCTGTGAAGTTGTAAGGATCCATTGGTGAGCCACTTTCTGCTTTCTCAGGAAGGGCCCCTCTTCAGAGCTTTCCTGGCATTTGGCCATCCTCACATCAGTAGGTACCAAGAAAGACTGACTCTGTCCTTGGTAAATCCAAACAAGTGAGACCACTGGGACTGGTACTGGGACTGGCTCTGTGTGCCTGGTTTCCTGGATCCCAAGTTCAGAGATTCCATCACCAAGAAAGTGAGGTAGGTCACTTCCTTCAGGAACTGAATGAGGTCACAGCCTTGGCAACCACTTTGTCCTAACAGATGCTTCCAAGGGTCCCATGAGATGGAGGCTGCACCTACTTCCTCTGACATTTTCATCAGTTAGAATGGTATATCAACCATAGGTACTGGGGAACAGCTCTCCACAGAGGCTTGGTTTGGTCCATCTTCTCTACATTAAGAAGAGAGATTCTGATTAAGACACAACCCTTTATCCTGACCATGTTTTTTTTTGCCATGGAAGATGACTTTTGCCCTCTCAGGTCGTTCATAGCATCCTACACATTCTCCAGGGATTATTTCTACATGGACCTTTGAGGTTCTCAGCAGGTGGAAGATCCATACATTCCTGTATTGTAATACCAACTCTGTCTCTGCTCTTCTGTAAAGTTAGATTGAGGAACAGTGTATGGTTAGGATTAATAACATGTTCAATATGGGTTAGGAATCATTCTGCTTGATGAACAATGTTATTGGAAACCTGCGATATTTACATGAAAATATAGGTGAAATATAAGTATTGAAATATAAATCTAGGTAAGATTTGAATCCTAGATGGGAATTTGGCCTTTGAGTGGGATACTTAGCTTTGAATTATGTTCTGCACATATGTCTCAGATAAATTGATATGCAATGGCATAGATCCTTGTACCTTCGATGATTGAATGTAGAAGAGAGCATCCAGTTAAAAAAGGGATTTTTGCTAGGATTAGGAATATAGTCGGTAGGATTACGAAGAAGATTGAGTATAGAATTTGGACCAAAAGTTCTTTAGCAATAGGGTTTCTGGTAGAGATTGAATATAAATGTCAGCACATGTGAAGAGTCAGTCACAATGATGAACTGGGGAAAAAAGTAGGAAAGCAGATGTAAATAGAGAGTAGGAAATCAGGCAAATTATAAAATGAGTGAGAGGTTTAGACAGTTTCAACAGGGTGAGATTGAAAATGTAGTCTTAGGAAGAAACACATATGTAATCACCAATAGGATTGACATTTGAGAGCATTAGGCAACCTGGACATGGATGTTTTTAGTAATCCATGTTCACTTTCCATTTAGGCTTTGGGACAGTCATAAGTGTGACCTTTGCATTTTGTGTCCAGAATATTACTGTGATAAAATGTATATGTAGATCAGTTGACATGCATATTTTTTCCACCATTTCTGGGAGCAATATTTTGAAGATATAGAAATTATTATTGGGAGTACACAGAGGTGTACCATGTGTCTATCAATATATAGACAATGCATGAATAGACCATACTGTGAATAAATGATATAACTGGTTTCACTTTGAATAATGGATTGAATTGATATCTGAAAGTATACAAGAAATCTTTTATTGATGTACAATCATTCATTTAAACCAGTTTTACATCTAATGGTAATATTAGTGTTATGTTTTATCATGACGGGTGTGTCAGTTTTGCTTCAAAAGTGATAATGGAAATCGAAAATAATGTGTTTGGAAAGAAGTGTCACAAAAAGAGAAGTCAAGAAACATGGAGGAATACATGTGTTCTGAAGCAAAAGTGATTGAAAGCAAAACAAATGTGTATATATTTGCTAAATTGTGGATGAAATATACATCCTATGATGTGCATTAACTGGAGAAATAGTAATGTACCAGTGTTGAATAAAAATGAACGTCAAAATACACATTATATATCACATAGGAATCTTCTTGCATTGATGTTAAACTGGGTCAGTTACTGTATAAATATTAGAATTTTATTTTGGTGTTATAATACAATTTATTTTAGCACTAGCATGCCACAGAATGTAGAAGAAAGAGCAATGGATTTTTAGTTATAACACTAATAATCTAGCATTTAATGATTATTTTGGGGAGTCTAGAATTTACATAAGGCTATGCAACATAATTTTTTGTATTTAACATTCATAAAATCTTGGAATTTTGGTAATATTTCTCCTTTTTTTATTTTTTCAGTTGTTGATAGACCTTCATTTTATTTATTCGTATGTGGTGCTGAGAATATAACCCACTGCCTCACACATGCTAGACAAGCATGTTAACACTGAGTCACAAACCCAGCCCCTCCACTTTTATCTTTTCATCAAACACTCCTCTCCCTCTTCTTTACTCACTTTCTTCCTCATTTTCCCCCTTCTCTCTCTTCCTTTTTCATTTTCCCTCCATAAGTATTTTTCTCTCATAGCATTACAAACAGTACTATGCTATGAAATTTACATTTAAAACCCTTTTTTATAGTCATTCTTTTTTCTTGAGAAAATTTAAAAATTATAACCACCTGATAAATATATTACAATACATTTATTATGCATATGTATCTATATTCATGCATATGTGTTACATATATATATATATATATATATATATATATATATACATATATATTTAAAAGTACTTTGATTAGCCTGTTAAAAATAATATAGACCAAGTCTTTCTTAATTCTCAAGTCTTCCAGAATTAACATCTTGCAGTGAAAATCAAATAAACATATTTAAGTAAACAGGTATCATTCTTATTTATCAATACTGATAATTTAAGGTTTTTATATCACATTTAGCTGTAATATGGCATATTAACTCTTTTGAATTAGAGAATTTTTTTTTGAACAACCTATTATTTAAGGACCATATGCACTGACATTTTAAATGGCTTTCTTGTGATTTCACTTTCTATCAATTGCATATTAATTGCCAAATACTTATTTTAGTAATTTTCATATTCATAATTGATATAAAGTCAATTGATTAATTCTTTTTGTAAGGAGTTACTAATTACAGTAGGGACAGTATTAATAATTCTAAATCTTTATAAAAATGGTACAAAAATATTTTCATGCAAAATTATGTATAATTGCATGCTCTAAATGTTTGATTGTTGATACATATAATAAAGAGCTTTTGATGAGTCTCTTCCCCAGTAAAACAGAAAATGCAAAGATATAGTTGGGTATGTATGTCCAAACAAACATATGGAAAAATACACATTATCATCTAGAAACTATTAAATAAAAGATGAAAAGAACAATCCAACACATTGTACCAACTTGTCAGATGAGGTAGTATTCTGGAAGAATAGCCTAAGTCTAGACCTGGTCCATGTCAAAATATTCACAAAAAAATAAAATATGAAAAATATAGGAAATGCTATGAGTTTTTCTTGAAGGTAAGTGGATTATCCTTTAATCTCAATTATGTGCATTTTTAAAAGCCAGTTTTCTGGTAAAATAAATTTGTGATAGTTACAAGTACACAAAACAAAGTTTCTGCTTAGCAAAATGAATGCATCTCAACTCTTTTTTAGCTGATTTCTTCCCACTCAACTTTAAACCTTTATTTATTTATTTTTTATTGGTTGTTCAAAACATTACAAAGCTCATCCTATATCATCTTTCATACATTTGACTCAATTGGGTTATGAACTCCCAATTTTCCCCAAATACGAGTTGCAGAATCACATCGGTTACACATTCACATTTTTACATAATGTCATATTAGTGACTGTTGTATTCTGCTACATTTCCTATCCCCTACTATCCCCTACTATACCCCCTCCCATCCCCTCCCATCTTCTTTCTCTACCTCATCTGCTGTTGTTCACTTCTCTCCCTTGCCCCACCTTTCCCCAATTTTCCCTACCCCATTGTTTGAAGATGCTATCCTACTTCCATTGCATGCTTTTAGCCCCTTTTTCAAATATAAGAAAGTTGTAATTTTGAGGATTGGTTTCTGTGTCCTCTATTCTGTACCATTGTTCCACCTGCCTATTTTGTTACCAGTACCACGCTGTTTTTGTTACTATTGCTTTTAGTACAGTTTGAACTCTGGTTTCACTATACCTCCAGATTCATATTTTCTGTTTAGAGTTGCTTTTGCTATTCTGGGTCTTTTGTTTTTCCATCTTCTAAGATCTTCTTCTCTCTCTCTCTTTAGGGTTCTGTAGTTTTCAGTATATAAAACTTTCACGTCTTTTGTTAGGTTGATTCCCAAGTATCTTATTTTATTTGAGGATATTGTGAATGGAGTGGTTTTCCTCATTGCCATTTCAGAAGTTGTGTTGCTGACATACAGGAATGCCTTTCATTTATGCGTGTTAATTTTATATTCTGCCACTTTGCTGAATTCATTTATTAACTCTAGCCGTTTCATTGTAGACCCTTTGGGGTCTGTTAAATATATTTTCATGACATCTGCAAATAGCGATAATTTAAATACTTCTTTTCCTATTTTTATGCCTTTAATTTCTTTTGTCTGTCTAATTGTTCTGGCTAGTATTTCAAGAACTAAATTGAATAGAAGTGGTGATAGAGGGCATCCCTGTTTTGTTCCAGATTTTAGAGGGAATGCCTTCAGTTTTTCCACATTTAGGATGATGCTAGCTTGAGGTTTAGCATATATAGCTTTTACAATGTTGAGGTAAGTTCCTGTTAGCCCTAGTTTTTCTAGTGTTTTGAACATAAAGTGATGCTGAACTTTGTCAAATGTTTTTTTTCTGCATCTATTGAGATGATCATATGGTTCTTGTCTTTATGTCTATTGATGTGGTGAATGGCATTTATTGATTTCCGTATATTGAACAAGCCTTGCATCCCAGGGATGAATCTTACTTGATCATGGTGCACAATTTTTTTGATATGCTTTTGTATTCGATTCGCCAGGATTTTATTGACAAGTTTTGCATCGAAGTTCATTAGAGATATTGGTCTGTAGTTTTCTTTCTTTGAAGTGTCTTTGTCTGGTTTCGGGATCAGGGTGATTTATCCTCATAGAATAAATTTGGAAAAGCTCCTTCTTTTTGTTTTTCTTGAAATAGCTTGAAAAATATTGGTATTAATTCTTCTTTAAAGGTTTTGTAGAACTCCGCTGTATACCCATCCGGTCCATGGCTTCTTTTGGTTCGTAGTTTTTGATGGCTTCTTTCATTTCTTCCTTTGTTATTGGTCTGTTTAAATTGCGTGTGTCTTCCTGACTCAATCTGGGCAGATCTTATGACTTAAAAAATTCATCGATATCTTCACTATCTTCTATTTTATTGGAATATAGTGTTTCAAAATACTTTCTAATTATCTTCTGTATTTCTGTAGTGTCTGTTGTGATATTGCCTGTTTCATCCCGTATGTTAGTAATTTGAGTTCTCTCTCTTCTTCTCTTCATTAGCATGGCTGTGGGCCTGTCAATCTTATTTATTTTTTCAAAGAACCAACTTTTAGTTTCATCAAATTTTTTAATTTTTTTTTGTTTCAATTTTGTTGATTTCTGCTCTAAATTTAATTATTTCTTGTCTTCTACTACATTTGCTGTTGTTTTGCTCTTCCTTTTCTAGGTTTTTGAGGTGTAGTGTGAGTTCATTTATTTGTTGATTTTTTTTCTTTTTTTGAGGAAAGAACTCCAAGAAATGAACTTCCCGCTTAAACTGCTTTCATTGTGTCCCATCGATTCCGGTATGTTGTGTCTGTATTGTCATTTGTCTCTAAGAATTTTTTTTATCTCCTCCATTATGTCTTCTGTAACCCATTGATCATTCAGTAGCATGTTGTTCATTTTCCATGTGATGTAGGATTTTTCCTTCCTTCTTTCATCATTGATTTCCAGTTTCATTCCATTATTATCAGATATAGTGCATGGTATAATCTCCATGCTTTTATATTTACTAAGAATTGCCCTATGGCATAATATATGGTCTATCTTTGAGTAGGATCCATGTGAAACTGAGAAGAACGTGTATCCACTTGATGATGGCTGATATATTCTATATATGTCGTTTAAGTCTAGGTTACAAATTGTGCTGTTGAGTTTGATAGTTTCTTTATTCAGTTCTTGTCTAGAGAATCTGTCTAATGCTGAGAGTGGTGTCTTGAAGTCACCCATAATTATTGTGTTGTAGTCTATTTGGCTATTGAACTTGAGGAGAGTTTGTTTTATGAACATTGCAGATCCATTGCTTGGTGCATACAAATTCATAATTGTTATGTCTTGTTGGTGGATGGTTTCTTTTAACAGAATATAGTGTCCTTCTTTATCCCTTTTGATTAACTTAGGTTTGAAGTTGATTTTATTCCACAGGAGTATGGCCACTCCTTCTTGCTTCTGAGGGCCATGTGAGTGGTATGATTTTTCCCAACCTTTTACCTTCACCCTCTGTATGTCTTTTCCTATCATATGAGTCTCCTTAAGGCAGCATATTGTTGGATTTATTTTTTTTGATCCAGGTTACTAGCCCATTCTCTTGATTGGTGAATTTAGGCCATTAACATTTAAGGTTACAATTGAAATATGATTTGTTCTTCCAATCATGTTTATTTATTTATTATGTTTTAGTTTGGCTAGTTTTTACTTTTTTGGTTATTTTCCTCCCCCTTTACTGAGATAACTCCTGCTGTTAGTTTTCGGCACTATTTATCAATTCCTCTTCTTGTAGTATTTTGCTCAAAATGCTTTGCAGTGCTGGTTTTCTGGCTGCGAATTCTTTTAGCTTTTGTTTATTGTGAAAGACTTTAATTTCGTTTTCAAATCTGAACCTTAATTTTGCTGGATACAGTATTCTTGGTTGGAATCCATTATTTTTCAGCGTTTGAAATACATTGTTCAAGGATCTTCTCGCTTTCAAAGTCTGTGATGAAAAATCAGTCATTAACCTAATTGGTTTTCCCCTGAATGTAATCTGCCTCCTTTCTCTTATAGTGTTTAATATTCTCTCCTTGTTCTGTATGTTGGCTATCTTCATAATTATATGTCTTGGAGTTTGTCTATTATGATTTTGAATGTTTGGGGTCCTGTAGGCTTCCAGGATTTGACAATCCAATCCATCTTTCATCTCTGGGATGTTTTCTAGAATTATTTTATTTAATATGTTCTCCATTCCTTTGGTTTGAATCTCTATGCCTTCTTCTATCCCAATGACACTCATTTTTTATGACATCCAATATCTCTTGAATAGATTGCTAGTGGGATTTAAGCCTCTCTTCTGTGTTGATTATATTCTTTTCAAGTTGATAAACTTTGTCTTCATTATCTGATATTCTGACTTCTGCTTGATCTAGTCTATTTGTAATATTCTCGTTTGAGTTTTTAATTTGGTTAATACTTTCCTGCATTTCTAGTATTACTGTTTGATTTCTTTTAAGATCTCTATCTCCTGGTAAAGCTCGTTGTTTGCCATTTGAGTTTGTTTGTTTAATTCATTTTCAAAATATACTTTTATTGCTTGGACTTGCTGCCTCATGTCTTCTCTAATATTCCTTTCCATCTGAGTTAGGTATGCCTTAAGTTCTTTCCCTATCCCTGTTTCTGATGCTTCTAGGTCCTCCTGTAGAATTAAGTTGTCCTGCATTGTTTGTACTCCTTTCTTTCCCTTGTTTTTTCATGATGCTCATGTTACTTTCCAGCTCTATTTGATTGCTGTGTTTCTGTTTTATTCTATAGATTTGTTTCGGTGTTGTGTATCTCTGTTGTCTCTCCTTTGTGTTGGTAGACTATGCCTGCTAAAGTGGATTCCACTTGTAGGGAATTCCGAAGGCCGAGCTCCAGTGACGTCACCCCTCTGCTTTGGTGGGCCCAGGCTCCTTGAAGAAATGTTCGAATACGGGGATGGAACTGGACTGTCTCCAGTTGGTTTCAGCTCTAGGTCACTGGCGGGTGGGCAATCACTAGCCACCCAGTGGCGCAGTCGGTCTCCTGCGCGCCGGTGTTCTCCAGACGCCCAGTCACGCGGACAGCAGGTGGACTGTCACCTGCGCTTCTGTGTTCTCCAGCTTCCCAGTCACAAGAGCCTGGCCTCTAGTCCCCTGGTTTCTCCTGCTAGTCCTGGTTTCTCCTGCTAGACTAGATTTCCCCTGAGTGATGCTTCTCTGCAGTTCAATCTGTATTCTGGGCCTGTCATTTGTTGGGTGTGGAGGGTGTCTATTGGAACCCAGACACTCTATTGTTTTGAGGATCAGTCAGACCGGATCTCCGGTTGCACATTTGGCTCGTTTTTCAGACCCAATTACCAGATCTCAGTGCTAAAAATCTTTCTTATAGGTTTTGGTGCACCCCCATTTTGCTGTAAGTTCTTAACAAGATAGTTTTTTGTGGTTCTATCTCGTTATTCACCTGTGCAGTGGCGCGTTACACTGGGTGTGATGCACTCTATTCGTGGCCATCAGGCAATGATGAAATATTATGATTTGTATGCAGCATTTACTGAAGTTAGTTTTCAGTATTAGGAAACAAATATGTATTTCAGGTGAATGAATAATCTGAATTTCTGAGAATAATCTTGTGAAAAGTTGATTATAAATCCACATACGTGAATATGAATGATTTTAGGGAGTGTATAATAAGACACATATATTTCATATTTTGAAAAATCAGGAGAGTTATATATATATATATATATATATATATATATATATATATATACACAGAAACACACTCACAGACATTAAAAAGTAGCAATATATATGCCAATCGAAATTCAAAATGAAATATATATCCTTCACATATCCAAAAAAATACATTTTACTGAAAATGGATTTATGTATAATGTTGTTCAACTAGGAGGCTCACCCATAGGTTGAAATTTCAGTTCCAAAAGGGTTTAGGAGGAGTGATCTCTTCTCACAATTTGTATCTGCCAAGTCAGCCACCTCAGAAGAAAGTCTGTGTGATACCAGGTAGTATTCTATATGAGCATATAAAAATACATGTGCTGAATAGGTGACAGAGAAAGGGGAGAGGAATTCACATATTTGTTAATGTTAAAAACACATGGAGAAATATTTCAATAAACATTGACTATATTTATAACTCCAACCCCATATAATGCAAAAGGGAAGTCCAAGTATACACCATGCCTTCTCTGAACTGTTGGTATTTCCATTCTGTTAGGGTTACTATTCTCCATCATATTAGGATTAGTAGTCAGAGTCTAGTAGGTTATGGATTAGTGTCAGAGATTCAGTATTTTGAATAGAAAATAGGAAAATAAACCCATTGTGTTTGCAAATATGTGTGATACAAAAATCTTCCCACTCTCATTCAGAACAATGCCTTGACATTACCTTCTCCCCTAATAAGACACAATTAGAGGAGAAGAGTTAGAAAATCTGTGAATACATATCTGGAATGGAATATTCTCGGTGTTCACAAGCTTGGAGGTGGTAGAGGAGTTTCCAAAAGTAAGGGACAGGGTAAACACTCCACAAACATGGAGCTCTGCAGGCCTAAAGACATCTTGAGAAAATGCCTCTGAGTTTGGGCACTTAAAATGTATGTTGTGGTCCGAAGCTTTAGCTTCCTCTATAGTGAGAGCATCAAAACTGGTCTGCATCTATGTGACCTGGGGGACATGGTATCTTATTTTCCAATGAACATGAGGCAGCAGTGCTGAATTCTCACTTTGTAGGTAAACTGTGGCAACTGGAGTCTAAGGGTCTCTCTGTGTGGACTGTGAAGCTAATTGATCATGCTCTACTTTTCTTAGTAGAGCACTGGGAGTTTGTTATTTGCTTCACAAATACAAGGAGTTCAACTTGGTCAGAGTGCTGGAGGGAGTTCTGTCACATGTGGTGCCTCAGGGTCTGCAGGAGAATGCACCAGTCAGGCTTCTATTTCACATAATTTGCCCCCTTGACCATAGCATCCTGATTCTGAACATTGCCCTGAAACCTCTCCATATAACAAGATGCCTTTACATATAAGGGTCTGCTTGCTGCACCATGTCAGTTACAAGCCATTTGGAAGCCAATGGCAGATCTACATGGCCCCAACACAGATGTTTTATCACACACCTGCCCACCACTGTTCTAGGCCCACTACTCAGCAGGCTCCAACTTACTGGCATCTCTGTTCTACACCATTTTTAAGAAACACAGTCAATCAAGGCACTGTCTGGTATACTCATGATCAGCAACTGGACATCAAAAAGTTCTCCAGTGCCACCTGGTCATGAAAATTTCAAAAATTCCATGGTATTTCTCTAGCCATTTTTCAAGGATGAAGTTGGAGGCACTATGATTTTCAATTCACTCAGGAGCCATTAAATGTTGAGGAAGCTCATTTCAATGAAATCTCTGGAGAACACTCACAGGCAAGGCTTCCCAAAGGGTCGCCAAAAGGTCACATGAAGCCAGGCCCATTGAGGTCTGCAATGTGAGATCATGTGTGTTTTGCCTCTCAACTATGGCTGCCAAGTCTTTCAGAATAAAATCATGTGATATTCTGGCTGAGATTCCTCGTGCCTTGTGGAAAGCCTTTCTGGGCACAGATCTCAGTTTCAAAGGGCGACTGTCATTCATGGCCTCCTAAAATCCCAACACAACTCATGGCAATAATTCTCTGAAGTCAGTTCCAGAACTCAGTCTCTAAGGGGAATCACACCAGAGTTCAAGACCAGGTGGAGCCAGTCATCTTTTTCAACCACCACACAAACTTCCAAAATTAAAACCCAAACACTCCCACAAGGCCCTCATCTTCTTCCATATAGATACTCATTATAAACTCTGGCTGGAGGTTTCCATGAGGGATGCAGAACAAGACAGTGTCCAAAGTTAGCTCCCTTGCCCCTCATTTGCCTAAAGTCGGGGTGGCCTGAACACCTTCCTGTGAACCTGGAGTGATCAAATAGTGTGCCGTTAATACTGCTCTGCTTCTCCAATTTGAGGACGACTGACTGTGGGGTTTAGATTCTTTATGTGAATTGGAAGCATGAGAAAATGCAAGCACCTTTGGGCTTGCCTCTCCTTGGCTTTGAAGAATGCATTTGACCCAAAGAATCCCTCTTCTCACTTGATGGAGGTCAGGAACCTTACAGAGGAAGGCAAGAGACTTCATCCGCAATGACTGCTCTTTTGATCATTTTGGTTTTGGATGAACACATGGGATCCATCAGGTGGTGGGAATCTAACCACAGCCTCACACAGGGCCAAGAGGCTGTTTCAGACAAATCCATTTCCAAAGCAATTAAGCAAAGAGCTACAGGTGATGTCCATTCATTTCCATTTGAAAACTTTTTTCTTCAGGCTTCACAAAGAATTGGCCTGTGGTAAATACCTTCCTGATATTCAGGGCAACAGAACAATAGGTAAGCAAAAAGCCCAAATCAGGGTTTCTCCACTGAGACTTTCCTGGTCACACTAGCTACCCACTACATGGCCATATAACAGAGCTTTTATGTGGTAAATATCTTGGACACAAAACCATGAAGCTATTCTGCAGAGTGTCCAGAATTCAGAAAGAAAACAGAAACTTATGAAGATATCAGGTGTTGCCCTTTGATAACAAAAGCCACAGTCCATTTATAAATTGGCCAAGATGAATGCTGGGAAGCTTTCTACTAGACAGGACACATCCTTTGATGCATTCTTATTTCTAATGTCTACAACCACGGACACAGTGGGATACACAGACATAGAAGCACTCGCATTGCAAAACGACTAACTAGAAACAGTCCACGCCAATCCAAACAAACAGTCTTTCCTACCTATTCTCAGAACATGAGACAAGACCATGAACATACACCCACACCCACAAAGGCACCAACTTTGCTCCAAGTAGTTCTGTGATTACCCAGAGTGTCCTCTGAATGGTGGGCCATACTATATTCCCCCCAAATGGCCTGTCCTGTCTCAAATCTGGTCTCCTTGGCCAATTCTGTGAAGTTGTCATTAGCCATGGGTGAGCCACTACCTGCTTTCTCAGGAAAGGCCCCTCTTCAGAGCTTTTCTGGCATTTGAACATCCTCACATCTGTAGGCAGTAAGAAAGACTGACTCTGTCCTTGGTAAATTGAAGCAAGTGAGACCACTGGGCCTGGGACTGCGACTGGCTCTGGGTGCCATTCTTCCTGGATCCCAAGTTCAGAGAGTTCCATCACAAAGGAAGTGAGGTGAGGTCACTTCCTTCAGAAACTGAATGAGGTCACTGCTTTGGCAACAACTTTGTCCAAATAGTTACTTCTAAGGGCCCATGAGATGGAGGCTGTTCCTACTTCCTGTAACACTTTCAAAAGTTAGAATGGTATATCAACCATAGGCACCTGGGAACACCTCTTCACACAGGCCTGGTTTGGTCTATCTTCTCTACATGAAGTTGATAGAGGCTGATACAGACACATCCCTTCATCCTCACCAGGTTGTTTGCCATGGAAGATGACTTTTGCTCTCTCGGGAACTTCACAGCTGCCTACATCTTCTCCAGGGATTATTTCTACATGGACCTTTGATGTTCTCAGCAGGTGGAAGATTCCCTACATTCCGGTATTAAAAGAGAAACTCTGTCCCTCCTCTTCTGTAAAGTTAGATTGAGGTAACAGTGTATATTTAGGGATAATAACATGTTCGATTTGGGTTAGGAATCTCTCTGCCGGATGAATAATGGTATTGGGAACCTGTGATATTTACAAGAATATATAGGTGAAATATAAGTATGAAAACAGAAATGTAGGTAAGATATGAAGCCAGAAGGGCATTGGGCCCTTGAGTGGGATACTTAGGTTTGAATTATGTTCTGCACATGTGTCTCAGATGAATTGATATAAAATGGCATAGGACCTTTTACCTTTAATGATTGATTGTTTAAGAGAACATCGAGTTAAAAAGTGATAGTCAGTAGGATTAGAAAGATAGTCAGTAGGTTTATAAAGAAGAGTGAGTATAGGATTTGGACCAAAAGTTCTTTAGCAATAGAGTTTCGGGTAGAGAGTGAATGTAAATGTCAGCATATGTGAAGTATGAGTCACAATGATGAACTAGGGAAAATATGTAGGAAAGCAGATATCAATAGAGATATTAGGAAATCAGGCAAAGTGTAAAGTGAGTGATAGAATTAGACATTTCCAACAGGCTTGAGGTTGAATATATAATCTTAGGAAGAAACAAATATGTAGTCATCAATAGGATTGACATTTGAGAGCATTAGGTAACCAGGACATGGTTGTTTTTGGTAATCCATGCTCACTTTCCATTTAGGCTTTGATACAATCATGAGTTTGACCTTTGCTTTTTGTGTCCAGAATATTACTGTGATAAAATGTATATATAGATAAGGTGACATCAGTATTTCTTCCACCATTTCTGGGAGCAATATTTTGAAGAGGTACAAATTAGTAATGGGGGGACAAATAGGTGTACACTGTGTTTATGAATATAGAGATAATGCATTAATAGACCATACAGTGAATAAATAACATAACTGGTTCCAACTTTAAATAATGGATTGAATTGAAATGTGAAAATATACAGGAAATTTTATATTGATATGCATACATTCATTCCAACCAGTTTTACATCTAATGGTAATATTAATGTTATAGTTTATCATGAAGAGTGTGTGAGTTTAGCTTCAAAATTGATTATGGAAATCGAAAATAATGTGTTTGGAAAGAAGTCTCATGAAAAGACCAGTCAAGTAACATGGAAGAATTCATGTGTTCTGAAGCAGGAAGTGAAACAAATTCTTATTAATTTGCTAACTTGTGGATGAAATATATGTCCTATGATGTGCAAAAACTGAAGAAATACTAATGAACCAGTGTTGAATTAAAATAAAGGTCAAAATAGACATTAAGTCCCATAGCAATCTACTTGCATTGATGTTAAACTGGGTCTGTTACTGTAGAAATATTAGGATTTGTAAGTACCATTGATTGAAGTTAGTTCTCATACTGGGAAACAAATATGTATTTCAGGTAGATGAATATTTCTGAGAATAATCTTGTGAAAAGTTGATTATAAATCCACATACATGAACATGAATGAATTGATGGAGTGTATATAAGAGACATATATTTCATATTTTATAAAATCTGGAGAGTGTGTGTGTGTGTGTATATATATATATATATATATATATATATATATATATATATATACAGAAAAACACAAAAATACATTAAAAAGTATCAATATATATGCCAAACGTAATTTATCAGTAATATATATCATCCACAGATGAAAATATATTTATTTTACTGAACATGGATTTATGTATAAATTGTTCTACTGGGAAGCTCACCCATAGTTTTAATTTTCAGTTCCACCAGCGTTTACGAGATCTCTTCTCACAACTTGTTTCTGCCCAGTCAGCCAACTCAAAAAAATGTACGTGTGAGACCACGTAGGATTCTATATTTGCATATAAAAATACATGTGCTGAGTAGGCTACATAGAAAGGAAGACAGGAATTTACATATGTGTTAACATTAAAAACACATGGAGGACTATTTCAATTAAAAATTGAGTAGATTTAGAATACCTACCCTCTATCATGCAAAAAGGAAGTCCAACAATACACCATGCCTGCTGTAAACTGCTTGTATTTTCATTCTGTTTTGGTATTTTTCTCCATCATATTAGGATTAGTAGTCAGAGTCTAGTAGGGTATGAGTTAGTGTCAAGAATTCAGTATTTCAAATGGAAAATTGTAAAATGAATCAATGTGTATGCAAATGTGTGCTACACAAAAATTTTCCCACTCTCATTCAGAACAATGCCTTGACATTACCTTCACCCCAAGTAAGACACATTTAGAGGAGAAGAGTTAGACAATCTTTGAATACATATCTGAAATGAAAAATGTTCAGGAGTTCACAACCTTGGAGTTGGTAGAGGAGTTTCCAAAAGTAAGGGACAGTGTAAAATCTCCACAAACATGGAGATTTACCAGCCTAAAGACTTCTGGAGAAACTGCCTCTAGGTTGGGCACTTGAAATATATGTTGTTGTCAGGAGCTTTAGCTTCCTTTCTAGTGAGACCATCAAAGCTTGGTCTGCACATCTGTGACCTGGAGGACATGGTTTATAATTCTCCAATGAACATGAAGCAGCAGTGTTGATTTCTCTCTTTGTAGGTAAACTATGGCCACTGGGTCTAAGTGTCTCCCCATGTAGACTGCTAAGCCATTAGGTCATCCTCCACTTTTCAAAACGTTTCTTGATACTGCACTCGGAGTTTGGTATTTGCTTCATGAAATACAAGGAGTTCAACTGGGACAAAGGGCTGGAGGAAGTTCTTTCACGTGTGGTGGGTCAGGGTCTGCAGGAGAATGCACCAACAGGGCTTGTATACCACATAGGTTGCTCCCTTGACCATAGAAACCTGATTTTGAACATTGCCCTGAAACCTCTCTATATAACCAGATGTCTTTACATACAGGATCTGCTGGCTGCACCATGTCAGTCTCAAGCCATTTGGAAGCCAATGGCAGATCCACATGACCCCACCACAGATGTTTTATCACACACTTGCTCACCCCCGCTCTGGGCCCATTACTCAACAGGCTTCAAATGACTGGCATCTCTTTTCTACACCATTTTCATGAAAACCAGTCAATCAACACACTGTCTGGTACACTCATGATCAGCAACTGGACATCCAAATGTTCTCCAGTGCCACCTGGTCAAGGAAATTTCAAAAATTTCATGGTATTTATCTAGCCAATTTTCAAGGATGAAGTTGGAGACACTGTGGGTTTCAATTCATTCAGAAATTATTAAATGGTGAGGAAGCTCATTTCAATGAAAGCTCTGGAGAACTCTCACAGGCAAGGCTTCCCAAAGAGTGGCCAAAAGGTCACATGAAGCCAGGCCCATTGAGGTCTACAATTGAGGTCCATGTGTGTTTTGACTATCAAATATGTCTGACAAGTTTTTCAGAATAAAATTGTGTGATATCCTCCTGAGATTCCCAGTGCTCTGTGGAAAGCGACACTGGGCCTAGATCTCAGTTTCCAAGGGTGACTCTCATGCGTGGCCTCCTAAATCCCAACACAATTCATGGCAATATTTCTCTGAGGTAAGTTCCAGAACTCAGTCTCTAAGGGGAATGACACCATAGTTCAAGCCCAGTTGGATCCAGTCATCTCTTCCAACCGCCACACGAATGACCACAATTAAAACCAAAACACTCCCACATGGCCCTCATCTTGTTAAATATAGACACTCATCATAAACTCTGGCTGGAGGTTTCCATGAGGGACGCATCCCAAGACAGTGTCCAAAATATTCTCCCTTGGCCCTCATTTGCCTAAAGTCAGGGTGGCCTGGACACCCTTCCTGTGAACCAGAAGTGATCAAATACTGCTCTGCTTCTCCAATTTGAGCCCTATTGACTCTCAGGTATAGATTTTTTTTATGTGATTTGGAGTCACGAGAAAACACAAGCACCTCTGCAGGACTTTGAAAAACTCATTTGACCAAAAGGATCCCTGTCTCACTTGATAGAGGTCAGGTACCTAACAGAGGAAGGCAAGAGACTCATCCACAATTACTGAATTTTTGCCATTATGGTTTTGATTGCACACATGGTATCTATCTTTAGATCCATCATGTGCTGAAAATTTAAGCCACAACCTCATACAGGGCTAGGAGGCTGATTCAAACACATCCCTTTCCAAAGCAAAGAACCACAAGTTATTCCCATTTATTTCCATTTTAAAACTGTTTTATTCAGGCTTCACAAAGGGGTGGCCTGAGGCAAAGACCTTCCTGACATTCAGGGCAACAGAACAATAGGTAAGCAAATGAACCAAAATATGGTTTCTTCACTGAGCGTTTACTGGTCACAATGATGTCTGAGTTTTCTAAGATGTTCCCATTTCCTATAGCTATCAAGTACATGGCCATGTCACAGAGCTTGGGGGTGGTATGTATCTTGGACACAAAACTATGAGGCTATTCTGGAGAGTGGCCAGAATTCAGGAAGAAAACAGGAACTTAGGAAGTTAGTAGGTGTTGCCCATCCATAAGGAAAGCCACAGTCCATTCATCAACTAGGCCTGATGAATGCTGGAAAGTTTTCCACTAGACAGGACACATACATTGATACATTCTCTTTTCAAATGTCTACAACCATGGACAGAGTGGGATACACAGACATAGAAGCACTCGCCTAGTCAAACGACTTTCTAGAAACAGTCCACTCCAATCAAAACAACAGCCTTTCCTACCTATTCTCAGAACATGAGACAAAACCACAAACTCACACCCACACCCACAAAGGCACCTCCTTAACTCAAGTAGGTCTGTGACTATCCGGAGTGTCCTCTGAATAGTGGGCCATACTATGTTCCCCTAAAATGGCCTGTACTGTCTCAGATCTGGTCTCCTTGGCCAACTCTGTGAAGTTGTCAACAGCCAGCGGTGAACCACTACCTGCTTTCTCAGTAAAGGCCCCTCTTCAGAGCTCTTCAGGCATTTGGCAATCCTCATATCAGTAGGTACCAAGGAAGACTGACTCTGTCCTTGGTAAATCCAAACAAGTGAGACCACTGGGATTGGGACTTGGACTGGCTCTCGGTGCCTGGCTTCCTGGATCCCAAATTCAGAGATTTCCATCACCAGGAAAGTGAGGTGAGGTCACTTCCTTCAGGAACTGAATGAGGTCACTGCCTTGGCAACCACTTTGTCCTACCAGATTCATCCAAGGTTCCCATGAGATGGAGGCTGCCACTACTTCCTGTGACACTTTCACAAGTTAGAATGGTATATCAACCATAGGCACCTGGGAACAGCTCTCCACACAGGCATGGTTTGATCAATCTTCTCTACATTAAGAAAGGAGAGGCTGATTCAGACACATCCCTTAATACTGACCAGGTTGTTTGTCATGGAAGATGACTTTTGCTCTATTAGGTCCTTCATAGCTGCCTGCAACTTCTCCAGGGTATCATTTCTGCTTGTACCTTTGATGTTCTCAGCAGGTGGAAGAGCCCCTACATTACTGTATTTTAAGACAAACTCTCTCCCGGCTCTTCTGTACAGTTAGTTTGAGGGTACAGTGTATGGTTAGAGTAATAACAGGTTTGATTTAGGTTAGAAATCATACTGAGGAATGAACAATGGTATTGGGAACTCGCGATATTTACGAGAATATATAGGTGAAATATAAGTATGAAAACAGAAATCTAGATAAGATTTGAATCCAAGAAGGGCATTGGGCTGTTGATTGGGATACTTAGCTTTGAATTATATTCTGCACAGATGTCTCAGATAAATTGATATACAATGGCATAGGACCTTGTACCTTGGATGATTGATTGTCAAAGAGAATTTCCAGTCAAAAAGGGATAGTCGGTAGGATTAGGAAGATAGTTGGTAGGTATAGAAAAAAGAGTGAGTATAGGATTTCGAACAAAAGTTCTGTAGCAATAGGGTTTCGGATAGAGAGTGAATGTAAATTTCAGCACATGTAAAGAGTCAGTCACAATGATGAACTCAGGAAAATATGTATGAAAGCAGATATCAATGGATTCATTAGGAAATCAGGAAAAGCATAAAGTGAGGGTTAGTATTAGTCATTTTCAACAGGGTTGAGGTTGAATATATAATCTTAGAAAGCAACAAATATGTAGTCACCAATAGGATTGATTTGCGAGCATTAAGCAACCTGGACATGGATGTTTTTAGAAATCCATGCTCACTTTCCATTTAGGATTTGGTGAAAGGTTAATAAGATAGGTACTTGTCACTTCCTGTTTTTGTGTATACTTAACAAAACACTGTTGAAACCTTGAGGACTGTTTGCTAATTTTTTTCCCAGAATGTGCTGTCCCCGACTGCCAAACTGAGAATGTACACCCTCACCTGTTTGCACGCAAACCGCCCACTCGCCCTGACCCATCAATAAGCTTCCCTCCCTGCCCTCTTCAAGGAAAGTATATAAGCTCTGCTTAAGCTGTTCTCATTGCTCTCTGCTCTATTCAAGTGAGCACTGAGCCCCAGATTGCTAGACTCCCAATAAACCCAGGGTAACTTTTGATGTGGAGGGGACCCCAGTAAACTTTGAAGTGGATACAGGGGCAGTATACTTAGTCCTTAAGGCCCCACTGGGCCCTCTATCAAATAAAAGCTCTCTAGTTCAAAGTGCTAACACCAGTAAATATGGGAATTAGACAACTAAGAAAACCATGGACATGAGGAAAGGAAAAATCCATCACTCCTTCCTAATAATCCCAGAATGCCTGGCCCCATTGATGGGCAGAGATCTGCTCACCAAGCTCCAGGCCAAAATGAGTTTTAACCCCGAAGGCCCCAAAATGATATTTCTAAATCCTTTAGTATAAACTCCTATATTCACGGCTTTAAATATGTCAGTAGAAGATGAACAGCAACTCTTCACACCCCCCAAGACTGATCAAACAGGCAAGGTACCCCAGAAATGGATAACAGATTACCCAGATGCCTGGAAAAAAACTGCTGGGTTAGGACTAGCCATGAAACAACCTCCAAAAACAGTGGAGTTCAAAACCTCAGCCTCCCCAATCAATGTCAAAAAATATCCTCTGAGCAAAAAAGCTAAAGATGGGATAAGGCCCCATATTCAGAAATATCTGGCCTTAGGGTCCTAAGGCCTTGTCAATCATCCTAAAACACTCCCCTGCTACCAGAATAAAAAGCCAGGAGCCGGGGACTATCCCCCATTAAAGACATAAGAGAGACCTACAACAGAGTGTAGGACATTCACCCCAGTCTACCTAATCCGTACAATCTGCTTATCACTGTGAACCCTGAGAGGAAATGGTATACTGTTCTGGACTTAAAAGATGCTTTCTTTTGCTTGCCTCTGCATAAATATAGTCAGTTGCTGTTTGCTTGCTAGTGGGTAGACCCAGAAACTGGAACGTGTGGTCAACTAACTTGGACTAGACTCCCCAAAAGGGTTGAAAAACTCCCCCACTCTCTTTGATGAAGCCCTCCAAAGAGATCTCAACAGATTCAGAACTACGCACCCCGAAGTCACCCAGCTTCAATACGTGGATGACCTGCTACTGGCACCCAACACCAAGGATATCTGTGAATCTGGGACCCAAGCAGTATTATGTGAGCTTCCTCAACTCGGGTATAGAGCTTCTTGCTAAAAGGCCCAAATTTGCCAGCAAGAAGTAATCTTCCTGGGCTATTCCTTTAGGGGCAGTAAACGATGGCTCACTGAGCCCAGAAATCAAACAGTTGTGCAGAAACCACCCCCATCTAACAGCAGACAACACAGAGAGTTTCTTGGGACTGCTGGGATTTGCAGGTTAAGGATTCCTGTGTTTGGGTCCTTAACTTCTCATTTACACCCGCTGTTAAAGGGAGATGCCCAATTCTAATGGACCCCTGAGATCCAGCAAGCTTTTGATAACATCTAAGGACACTGACACTGTACTCCTCAACTTCACTGAGCAAAGCCTGAAATTTCAGAAAGCCCTACACTACGTTAAAAATGTACATCAGTTCACTCACCTTAGTTCAAAGAAATTGCAGGCATTCCTGAAGGATCAAGAACAGAGTTTTCCACTAACCGACTCACAGTGAAAGGAAATAACTGAACAGGTAAAAAAAAAGCCTGTCGGGTCTGTCAATAGGTTAATGCTTACACTTCCAAGCTTTCTGCAGGAAAGCACCTACGAGGAACCAGACCAGGACAATTCTGGGAAGTGGACTTTACTGAAATTAAGCAAGCATGGTATGGACTTAAATATCTCCTACTCTTTGTAGATATATTTCAGGATGGATTGAAGCCTCCCCCCCCCAAAAAAAAAGGCGCAAATGGTGGTCAAGAAGATCCTGAAAGATATTTTTCCAAGGTACGGCCTGCCTAAGGTAATAGGGTCTGATAATGGACCAGCGTTCATGGCCCAGGTAACTCAGGGGTTAGCCAGGACCCTGGGGATTAATTGGAAGTTACATTGTGCTTATAGACCCCAGAGTTCAGGACAGGTAAAAAAATTAAATAGAACCATTAAAGAGACCTAAACGAAATTAAGCTTAAAGAGTAGCATAAAAGATTGGACTATGCTCCTGCCTAATGCACTATTTCATGCAAGAAATACTCCCTCTGTTTCTTTGTGTAACCTCACCCCCTATGAAATTCTCTATGGGGCCCCATCTCCAGTAAGGGACCTAACCCTAACTCAAAGATCTAACGATCCCTTCCACACCACCTTGCTTGACAGACTTAAAGTTCTGGAAGGAACTCAGCAATACCTGTGGAAACAGCTGGCCACTGCCTACCAACCTGCTGAAGAAGGTACTCCACATCTATATCAAGTAAGAGACTTTGTCTACATAAGACAACATCAGGTGTCATCCCTGGAACCCGGCTGGACAGGACCATACCAGGTGCTACTTATAACACCTACAGTGCTAAAGTTAGACGGAATCACTTCCTGGTTCCTAATTCTCATCTCAAGCCTGTGCCCTGTCCAGAATCTGGCTGAAAAATGGAAAAGCCTGGTAACATTTTCAAATTGTATATTCGCCATGTGAATAAGACTATAGACTCTCCAATTGGTCACCAGTAGTCCTAACCCTCATCAACCCGTTCAGCAGCGATGGCTGATCACAAATCCTACTAGACAAGAAGTATGGTCTATCGCACATACAGCCCACTTAGGGACCTGGTGGCCATCTCTCCACCAAGAAATTTGTCAGCTGGCTATACGTCTTTCCTATTGGGAAATCCCTGATGAAGAGGATTCCCAAAAATTCCATTAAATACTTTCCATACAATAGATAATGGAAACAAACATTATGGATGTAGGGACACGCGAGCCAGATGCAGGTTGGCTAGCCTAGATTACTATGTTTGCCTGGCGGACTACCAAAGCCAAAAACAGCCACGACTGTGTGGGGGAAAAGCCAACTTCTTCTGTAAATAATGGGGATGTGAGGATACAGGGGCTACCTGGTGGAAGCAAAACTCCTCATCAAATTCAGTACACAGCATTGGCCATATTACCAGTTAGATAACAAAAACCGATGGCCACCAGAGGGGTCTCTAGATCCTCAAATTTTGCGTGACCTTTTCAACTTCGACAAGTGCTCAAAAGTGTGGAAGGAAATTCCCCTACGTGTAGGCCTTTTCCCTCCTATGCTCAAATCCTGAACTATGCTTCTCCAATAGATACTCACCCGCTGCCTTCTGCCCCAGACTCTCTGCTGTCACTCCCACATCAGCAACCTGATTTCTCAGCTCCAGTTACTAGATCAAAAACCCAAATTTCCATCGGTTCTCAGACCATTGCCCCTTGCTGAGCTTGCAGGTACTGAGGTACCCTTCCACCCACTCACTCCTCTCTCCTCCTGTCAGTGCCCACACCGGGTCCCACCAGGTCCTCTTACTAGCTAACCCAAAGCTCAAACCAGCTAAGGAGTGCGCTCAGACGCCTATCAAAGATGTAATTAAAATGGCCTTTAAAGTTGCTTTGTCATCACTGAAAACAGGTTACTAAGAATTTAAAGTCCCTCACAGGCTTTTTGGGATACTCACTCCAGTCTTCCCCTCTGCTCTACCTGTTCTACTGCTCAAGTTTTGTTGCCAGGAAAATCCCAAACCCCTTTCCCATAATTCTTTTATATCTCTTTTTCCTCATCCTCAGATCCACGGAGCTGCTCACATCCCCTGCCTTCCCTGTCTTCCCCTCTGTACCAGGCCCACAGAAAAGTCTTAAATGACCTTCTCCAGAAGTCTTCACCATGGCTGACTTTAAGCCTTTCAGCAACACAGTTCCTATAAAAGAGTTCAATGTAGATAAACTTCCTCTATTCGTGTTGCTCTGTTCTACTTGGCCACTGGCTGGAAAAATCAGCACTCCTAAGCTAGACACCCCCTTAGTAGTTTTTAACAAAATATATGAATAAGGCCTCTGGCCTAGAGCTGGGGCTTCATAGAGATGGCTACATTTCTAAGATATAGAAGTTACCAACTGGGCTCCATGGTAACAGCTGGCAGGGAGGAAAAGAAAAAAAAGAAGAAAAAAGCTCTCCCCCTCCCAGGTGTCCTTAAGAAGTTAACTTTCCCAGAACAGAGGAAAAAAAACAGAAACAAAAACTGCTTTTTGTGAACTTCTGCAGACTGTGAACTTCTGAGCCCCTTCCCTTACATGCTGGGTACAAAATTCTGAAACAACCTAAACTTTGGGTTCAGGGATTAATTGATTACAACAGAAGCAATGCCCTCTAAATCCGGATGCAACCAAATAAGACTGTTTCCCTGTCTTCTGTGCTATCTTAGGTACCTTGCCTTGTCCATCTCTACAGCAGTACAATTCTATACACTTAAACATTGTTTATGTTTTCATAAAATGGTCAACAGATGTGATTAATTATGTAATGGTGCAGATGTTTTCCAGAGTGCTCTATCATGACGAAGGTACATTTAAATATCAAATAGGGGGGCAAACAACCCGGTTCTGCCAGGAACCTGTATCCCTCACTTTAGTCATCCTATTATGAATAGGAGTTGCTGCAGGGGTGGGCACAGGAACCACTGCCCTGGTCCATGGGACACAACAAATGACCCAATTAGAAGCAGTAATAGACCAAAACTTAAAGATATTAAAAACCTCCTTCACATCTTTACACGAATCTTTAACCTCTCTCTCTGAAGTTATTTTACAGAACAGTCGAGGTTTGGACCTCCTCTTCATGAGAGAAGGGGCCTTCGTCCTGCATTGAGGGAAGAATGTTGTTTTTATGCCGACCATACTGGAGTTGTAAAAGAATCTATGATTAAATTAAGAAGATGCCTTGAAGAGCATCAACAAGAGAGAGAGGCCCAAAAAAGGTGGTTTGAGTCTTGGTTCACAAAGCCCCCTCATTAACTACGTTTTCATCAGCCCTGGCCGGTCCATTAATAATCCTCATATTATTGGTAATTGTAGGACCCTGTTTGATCAACCGTGTAGTTTCCTTTCTCCATGCTCAAATTGCACAAGTTAAACTTATTGTAATCAGAAAACAATATACCACACTAGTAAACATAAAATGTGACACCCCCAATGATCATTTTTATGATTAAAAGTAACCAAAAGAAGAAGTGGGGAATGAAAGGTTAATAATATAGGTACTTGTCACTTCCAGTTTTTCGGTATGCTTAACAAAACACTGTTGATGTCTTGAGAACTGTTTGCTAATCTAGTTCCCTGAAAGTGCTGTACCCAACTGCAAAACTGCAGAATGTACTTCCTCACCCATTTGGACGCAAACCGCCCACTCGCCCTGACCCATCAATAAACTTTCCTATCTGCCCTCTCCAAGGAAAGTATATAAGCTCTGCTTAAGCTGTTCTCAGGGCTCTGTGCTCTATTCAAGAAAGCTCTGACCACAGCATGCTGGACCCCCATAAATCCTTGGCTGTTGCATGAGACAGTCTCTGGTAGTCTCTTCCTCCGACACTCGCCTGACCTTTACATTGGTAAAATAATAAGTGTCATCTTTGCTTTTTGTGTCCAGAATATTACTGTGATAAAATGTATATGTAGATAAGGTGACGTGAGTATTTCTTCCACCATTTCTGGGAGCAATATTTTGAAGATGTATAAATTAGTATTGGGGGTACAAATAGGTATATCCTGTGACTCTGAATATAGAGATAATGCATGAATAGACCATAATGTGAATAAATAATATAATGGGTTCCAAATTTAAATAATGGATTCCATTGATATCTGAAAATATACAGAAAATCTTATATTGATATACATACATTCATTTCAACCACTAATACATCTAATGGTAATATTAGGATTATGGTTTATCATGAAGAGTGTGTGAGATTTGCTTCAAAAGTGATCATGGAAATTAAAAATAATGTGTTTGGAAAGAAGTCTCATGAAAAGCCCAGTCAAGAAACCTAGAGGAATTTATGTGTTCTGAAGCAGGAAGTGATGAAAGTGAAACAACTGCCTATAAGTTTGCTAACTTGTGGATGGAATATATATCCTATCATGAGCATAAATTGAAGAAATAGTATTGTACCAGTGCTGAATAAAAATGACCTTCAAAATACACATCATGTCCCACTGGAATCTACTTGCATTGATGTTAAACTGGGTCAGTTACTGTAGAAATAATAGTATTTGTATGCAAAATAAACTGAAGTTAGTTTTAAGTACTGGAAACAAATATGTATTTCAGGTGGATGAATATTTCTGTGAAAAATCTTGTGAAAAGTTGATTATAAATCCATATACATGAACATGAATGAATTTAGAGAGTGTATATAAGACACATATATTTCTGGAGAGTATATATATATATATATATATATATATATATATATATATACACACACACACACACACACACACACACATACACACACACACACAAAATACACACACACACAGACATTAAATTAGCAATATATATGCCAATCGAAATTTATCATGATATATATATCATCCACAGATGCAAAAATATTTCTTTAATTGAACATGGATTTATGTATAATGTTGTTCAACTAGGAAGCTCACCTATAGGTTGAATTTTCAGATCCAACAGCGTTTAAGAGGAGTGATCACTTCTCACAAATTGTATTTGCCAAATCAGCCACCTCACAAAAATGTACATGTGATACCAGGTATGATTCTATATGTGCATTTAAAAGTACATGTGCTAAATAGGATACAGAGAAAGGGAGACAGGAATTCACATATTTGTTAACCTTAAAAACACATGGAGAACTATTTAAATTAAATATTGACTAGATTTATAACACCTACCATTAATCATGCAAAATACAAGTACAACTATACACTATGATTTCTCCTAACTGCTTGTATTCCTATTCTGTTTGTGTTATTTTTCTCCATCATATTAGGAGTAGTAGTCAGAGTCTAGTAGGGTATGGGTTCATGTCAGAGATTCAGTATTTTGAATGGAAAATTGTAAAATGAATGCAATGTGTATGTAAATATGTGCTACAAAAAAATGTTCACACTCTCATCCAGAACATTGCCTTGACATTGCCTTTGTTCCAAGTAAGACACAATTAGAGGAGAAAAGTTAGAAAATCTGTGAATATATATCAGGAATGAAAAATGCTCAGGAGTTCACAACCTCCGAGGTGGTAGAGGAGTTTTCAAAAGTAAGGGACAGGGTAAACATTTCTCAAACATGGAGCTCTGCTGGTGTAAAGACTTCTTGAGAAACTTCCTCTGAGGTTGCGCACTTAAAAATATATGTTGTTGTTAGGAGCTTTAGCTTCCTTTGTTGGGAGACCATCAAATCTGGGTGTGCAACAATGTGACCTGGAGGATATTGTTTCTAATTTTCCAATGAACATGAGGCAGCCATGCTGAATACTCTCTTTGTAGTTTAACTATGGTCACTGGGTTGTAAGTGTCTCCACGTGTGGACTGTGAAGCCATTTGGTCATTCTCCAATTTTCGTGGTGTTTCTCACAGGTGCACTGGGAGTTTGGTATTTGCTTCATGAAATACAAGGAGCTAAACTGGGACACAGTGCTGGAGAGAGTTCTGTCCCTTGTGGAGGGTCACGGTCTGCATGAGAATGCACCAACCAGGATTCAATTCCACATAAGTTGCCCCCATTTCCATAGCAACCTGATTGTGAACATTGCCCTGAAACCTCTCTATATAAAAACCACCTTTGCATAGAAGGGTCTGCTGGCTGTACCATGTCAGTCACAAGCCTTTGGGAAGCCAATGGCAGATCCACATGTCACCACCACACATGTTTTATCACACACCTTCACACCACTGCTCTAGGCCCACTAATGAGCAGGATCCAACTTACTGGCATCACTGTTCTACACAAATTTCATGAAACCCAGTAAATCAAGGCACTGTCTGGTACACTCATCATTAGCAACAGGACATCCAAAAGTTCTCCAGTGCCACCTGGTCATGGGAATTTCAAAAATTTCATGGTATTTATCAAGCCATTGGTCAAGGATGAAGTTGGAGGCTCTGGGGGTTTCAATTCATTCAGGAACCATTAAATGTTGAGGAAGCTCATTTCAATGAAAGCTCTAGAGAACACTCACAGGCAAGGCTTCCCAAAGAGTAGCCAAAAGGTCACATGAAGCCAGGCCCATTGAGGTCTACAATGTGAGGTCCATGCGTGTTTTGACTCAACTGTGGCTGCAAAGTCTTTCAGAATAAAATCATGTGACATCCTGGCTGAGATTCCCAGTGCTCTGTGGAAAGCCACTCTGGGCCTAGATCTCAGGTTCCAAGGGCAACTCTCATGCATGGACTAGTAAAATTCAAACACAATTGATGACAATGCTTCTCTGAGGTCAGTTCCAGAACTCAGACTCTAAGGGGAATCACACCAGAGTTAAAGCCCAGGTAAACCCAGGCATCTCTTCCAACTGCCACACAACTTACCACAATTCAAAACAAAATTCTCCCACATGGCCCTTATCTTCTTCCATGTAGACCCTCATCATAACCTCTGGATGGAGTTTTCCATGAGGGGCACAGACCAAGACAATGTCCAAAATAACCTACCTTTTCCCCGATTTGCCTAAAATCAGTGTGGCCTGGAAACCCTGACTGTGAACGAGGAGTGATCAAATAGGTCTGCCATTAATACTGCTTGGCTTCTCCAATTTGAGGCCTACTGACTGTGGGGTTTAGATTCTTTATGTGAATTGGAGTAATGAGAACACCCAAGCACGTATGGGCTAGCCTCTGCAGGGCTTTGAATAACTCACTTGACCCAAAGGATCCCTATTCTCACTTGATGGATGTCAGGAACCTTTGAAAGGAAGGCGAGAGTCTTCATCCACAATGACAGCTCTTTTGGCTATTTTGGTTCTGTATGCATCCATGGGATCTTTCTTTAGATCCATCAGGTGCTGAGAATCTAAGCCACAGCCTCACACAGGGCCAAGAGGCTGATTCAGACACATCCCTTTCCAAAGCAATTAAGCAAAGAGCCCTAGGTAATGCCCATTCATTTCCATTTGAAAACTGTTTTCTTCAGGCTTCACAAATTGGTGGCCTGAGGCAAAGAACTTCGTGACATTCATAGCAACAGAATAATAGGTAAGCAAAAGGCCCAAAGCAGGGTTTCTCCACTGAGATTTTGTGGTCACACATATATCTGATTTTTCTGAGATGCTCACAATTCACTTGAGCTATCCAGTACATCGCCATGTCACAGAGCTTGTAGGTGGTACATACCTTAGAGACAAAACCATGAGACTATTCTGGAGAGGGGCCAGAATTCTGGAAGAAAACTGTAACTTAGGAAGATTGCAGGTGTTACCCATTGATAAGGCAATCTGAACTCCATTCATAAATTGGGCAGGATGAATTCTGGGAAGCTTTCTACTAGACAGGACACATCCATTGATGCATTCTTTTTTTCTAATGAGTACAACCACGGACACAGTGAGGTAAACAGACATAGAAACACTCACCTTGTCAAATGACTTACAATAAACAGTTCATTCCACAGCACATAAAGCGCCTTGCCTACCTATTCTCAGAACATGAGACAAAACCACAAACCAACACCCACAAAGGCAGCTCCTTCCCCCAAGAAGGTCTGTTACTATCCGGAGTGTCCTCTGACTGGTGGGCCATATTATTTTCCCCCTAAATGGCCTGAAATGTCTCAGATCTGGTCTCCTTGGCCAACTCTGTGAAGGTGTCAGGACCCAGAGGTGAGCCACTACCTACTTTCTCAGGAAAGGCCCCTCTTCAGAGCTTTACTGGCATTTTGCAATCCTCACATCAATAGGTACAAAGAAAGACTTACTCTGTCCTTGGTAAATCCAAACAAGTGAGACCACTGGGACTGGGACTGGGACTGACTCTGGGTGCCTGGCTTCATGAATCTCAAGTTCTGAGATTTCCTTCACTAAGGAAGTGATGTGAGGTCACTTCCTTCAGGAACTGAATGAGGTCACTGCCTTGGCAACCACTTTGTCCAACCAGTGGCTTCCAAGTCTCACATGAGAAGGAGGCTGTCCCTAATTCCTGTGACACTTTCACAAGTTATAATCTTATATCAACCATAGGCACCCGGGAACAGCTACCCACACAGGCCTGGTTTGGTCCATCTTCTCTACATTAAGAATAGAGAGGCTGATTCAGACAGAAACCTTCATCCTGACCAGGTTGTTTGCCATTGAACATGACTTTTGCTCTCTCAGGTCCTTCATAGCTGCGTATATATTCTCCAGTGATCATTTCAGCATGGAACTTTGAGGGTCTCAGTAGGTGGAAGACCCCCTACATTTCTTTACTGTAAGACCAACTCTGTCCCTTCCCTCTGTAAATTTAGATTGAGGGGACAGTGTATGGTTAGGGTTAACAACATGTTTTATTTGTGTTAGGAATCATTCTGATGGATGAATAATGGTATTGGGAACCTGAAATATTTATAAGAATATGTATTTGAAATATAAGTATGAAAAGAGAAATCTAGGTAAGATTTGAAGCCAGGAAGGGCATTGGGCCCTTGATTATGATATTTAGCTTTGAATTACATTCTGCAATGTGGTCGCAGGTAAATCTACATACAATGGAATAAAACCTAGTACCTCAGATGCCTGAATGTCGAAGAGAACATCCAGTCAAAAAGGGATAGTCAGTAGGATTAAGAAAATAGTAGGTTTAGGTTGAAGAGTGAGTCTTTGAGTTGGAAATATAGTTCTTTAGCAATAGGGTTTCGTTTAGAGAGTGAATGAAAATATCAGCACATATGAAGAGTCAGTCACAATGATGAACTGCGGAAAATATGTAGGAAAGCAGATATAAAATAGAGACATTAGGAAATCATTCAAAGAATAAAGTGAGTAACAGGATTAGACATTTTCAACAGGGTTGAGGTTGAATATATGATATTAGAAGAAACAAATATGTAGTCACCAATAGGATTGAAATTTGAGAGCATTAGGCCACCTGGACATGGATGGTTTTAGTAATATATATTCACGTTCAATTTAGGTTTTGGTACAATCATAAGTGTTACCTTTACATTTGTGTCCAGAATATTACTGTGATAAAAATGTATATGTAGATCAGGTGATATGAGTATTTCTTCCACCATTATGGGGAGCAATATTTTTACAATCTATAAATTAGTATTGGGGAAAAAAATAGGTGTACCCTGTTTTGATGAATATAGAGATGATGAATGAATAGACCAAACTGTGAATAAATAATATAACTGGACCCAACATTAGAAATTAGAATTGGAATAAATTGATATCTGAAAATATACAGGAAATCTTATATTGATATTGGCATACATACATTCATTACAACCAGTTGTACATCTAATGGTAATATTAGTGTTAGGGTTGATCATGAAGAGTGTGTGAGTTTTGCTTCAAAATTGATTATGCAAATCGAAAATAATGTGTTTGCAAAGAAGTCTCATGAAAGACCAGTCAAGAAACATGGAGGAATACATGTGTTCTGAAGCAGGAAGTGATTGAAAGTGAATCAAAAGTTTTAAATTTTGAAATTTTGGATGAAACATTTATCCTATGATGTGCATAAACTGAAGAAATAGTACTGTACCAGTGTTGAATAAAAATGAATGTCAAAATACACATCATGTCCCATAGGAATCTACTTGCATTGATATTAACCTGGGTAAGTTACTGCAGAAATATTAGGATTTCTATGCACCTTTCATTGAAGTTAGTTTTCAGTACTAGTAAACAAATATGTGTTTCAGGGGGATGAATATTTCTGAGAATAATCTTGTAAAAATTTGATTATAAATCCACATACATGAATATGAATGTATTTAGGGAGTGTATAATAAGACACATATATTTTATATTTTAAAAAATCTGGAGATTGTATATATATATATATATATATATATATATATATATATATATATATACACACACACAAACACAAAACACACACAGACATTAAAGAGTAGCAGTATATATGCCAATCGAAATTCATGGTGAAATATATATCGTCCACTGATCCAAAAATATTAATTTTACTGAACATGGATTTATGAATAATGTTGTTCAACTAGGAAGATCACCCATAGGTTGAATTTTAAGATCCAACAGCATTTACGAGGAGTTATCTCTTCTCATAATTTTTATCTGCCACGTCAGCCTCCAAACAAGTATGTACATGTGATACCAGCTAGGATTCTATATGTGCATATAAAAATACATTTGCTGAATAGGCTACAGAGAAAGGGAGATAGAAATTCACATATTTGTTAACTTTAAAAACACATGGAGAACTATTTCAATTAAAAATTATCTAGATTTATAACACCTACCCTACATAATGCAAAAGGCAAGTCCAACTATACACCATGCCTTCTCTGTACTGCTTGTATTTCTATTCTGTTTGGGTTATTTTTCTCCATCATATTAGGATTAGTAGTCAGAGTCTAGTAGGGTATGGGTTCATGTCAGGGATTCAGTATTTTTAATGGGAAATTGGAAAATGAATCCAATGTGTATGCAAATATGTGCTACACAAAAATCTTCCCACTCTCATCCACAACAATGCCTTGACATTACCTTCACCCCAGGTAAGACACAATTAGAGGAGAAGAGTTAGAAAATCTGTGAATGCAAATCTGGAATGGAATATGCTCAGGAGTTCACAACCTTGGAGGTGGTAGAGCAGTTTCCAAAAGTAAGGGACATGGTAAACACTCCACAAACATTGAGCTCTGCTGGCCTAAAGACTTCTTGAGAAACTGCCTCTGAAGCTGGGCACATGAAATATATGTTGTATTAAGGAGTTTTAGCTTCTTTTGTAGTGAGACCATCAAAGCTGGGTCTGCATCTATATGACCTGGAGAACATGGATTCTTATTTTCAAATGAACCTGAGGCAGCAGTCCTGAATTCTCTCTTTGTAGGTAAAGTGTGGCCACTGGAGGCTAAGTTTCACCCCGTGTGGACTGTGAAGCCATTTGGTCCTCCTCAAATTTTTGTGGTGGTTCTTGCTGCTGCCCTGGGGCTTTTGGTTCTTGCTGCTGCACTGGGCTTTTTGAACAACAAGTTCAACTGGGACACAGTGCTAGAGGGAGTTCTGTCACGTGTGGTGGGTTAGGGTCTGCAGGAGAATGAAACAACTAGGCTTCTTTCTCACATAGCTTGCACCCTTGACCATATCAACCTGATTCTGATCATTAGCTTGAAAGCTCTCCAAATAAAAAGATGCCTTTACAAATAAGGGTCTGCTGGCTGCACCATGTCAGTCACAAGCCATTTGGAAGCAAAAGGGCTAATCACATGGACCCACCACAGATGTTTTATCACACACGTGGCTACCACTGCTCTAGGCCCACAACTCAGCAGGCTCCAACTTACTACCATCTCTGTTCTACATTATTTTTATAAATTCCAGTCAATCAAGGCACTCTCTGGTACACTCATGATCAGCAGCAGGACATCCAAAGATACTCCAGTGCCACCTGGTCATGGGAATTTCAAAAATTTCAAAGTATTTATCTAGCCATTTTTCAAGGATGTAGTTGGGAGGCACTGTGGCTTTCAAGAACCATTAAATGTTGAGGAAGCTCATTTCAGTGAAACTCTGGAGAACTTTCATAGGCAACGCTTCCCATAGAGTGGCCAAAAGGTTACATGAAGCCAGGCCTATTGAGGTCTACAATGTGAGTTCCATGTGTGTTTTGACTCTCAAGTATGGCTGCCAAGTCTTTAAGAATAAAATCATGGGATAATTTGGCTGAGATTCCCAGTGCTCTGTGGAAAGCCACCCTGGACTTTTATCTAAGTTTATAAGGGCGACTCTCATGCATGGCTTCCTAAAATCCCAACTCGATTCATGGCAATACTTCTCTGAGGTCACTTCCAGAACTCAGTCTCTAAGGGGATTCACACCAGAGTTCAAACCCAGGTGGACCCAGTCATCTCTTCCAACTGCCACACAAATGACCACAATTAAAACCAAAATAGTCCCACATGGCTCTCATCTTCTTCCATATAGACACTCATCATAACCTCTAGCTGGAGGTTTCTATGAGGAGCGCAGGACAAGACAGTGTCCAAAATACGCACTCTTGCTCGTCATTTCCATAAAGTCAGAGTGGCCTGGACACCCCTTCTGTGAACCAGAAGTGATGAAAAAGGCCTACCATTAATACTGCTCAGCTTCTCCAATTTGAGGCCTACTGACTGTGGGGTTTAGATTCTTTATGTGCATTGGGGTCATGAGAAAACCCAAGCACCTATTGGCTAGCCTACGCAGGGCTTTGAAGAAGTCATTTGACCCAAAGTATTCCTATTCTCACTTGACAGAGGTCAGGAAACTTACAGAGGAAGGCAAAAGATTTTATCCACAATGACTGCTCTTTTGGCCATTTTGGTTTTGGATGCACACATGGCATCTTTCTTTAGATCCATCAGGTGCTGAGAATGCAAGCCACAGCCTCACACACAGCCAACAGACTGGCTCAGACACATCCCTTTCAAAAGCAATTACTCAAAGAGAGACAGGTGATGCTCATTCATTTCCATTAGAAAACTGTTTTATTCAGGTTTCACAAAGTGGTGCCTTAGGCAAAGACCTTCCTGACATTCAGTGCTACAGAACAATAGGTAAGCAAAGGCCCAAAGCAGGGATTCTCCACTGAGACTTTCATGATCACACAGATATCTGAGTTTCCTGAGATTCTCGCCATTCCCTTCAGCTATCCAGTACACGGCCATGTCACAGAGCTTTGAGGTGCTACATATCTTGGTCACAAAACCATGAGTCTATTCTGGAGAGTGGCCAGAATTCAAGAAGAAAACAGAAACTTAGGAAGACAGCAGGTCTTGCCCATCAATAAGGCAAGCCTCCATCCTTTCATAAATTGGGCAGGATGAATGTGGGGAAGCTTTCTCCTAGACAGGACACATCCATTGATGCATTTTCTTTTGTAATGTCTACAACCATGGACACAGTTGGATACACAGACATAGAAACACTTGCTTTGTCAAATGACTTACTAGAAACAGTCCATTCTAAACCAAAGAAACCGCCTTTCCTACCTATTCTCAGAGCATGAGACAAAACCACATACACACACTCATTCACACAAAGGCACCTTTTTCCCCCAAGAGGGTCTGTGACTATCAAGAGTGTCCTCTGCCTTGTGGGCCATACTATGTTCCCCCAAAATGGCTTCTCTATTCTCAAATCTGGACTCCTTGGCCCACTCTGTGAAGTTGTCAGGAGCCAGCGGTGAGCCAATACCTGCTTTCTCAGGAAAGACCCCAATTCAGATCTTTCCTGGCATTTGGCCATCCTCACAACTGTATATACCAAGAAAGATTGACTCTCTCCTTGGTAAATCCAAAAAGTGAGACTTCTGTGACTGTTATTGGGCCTGACTCTGGCTGCCTGTTTTCAGGGATCCCAAGTTCAGAGAGTTCCATCACCAAGAAAGTGAGGTAGGTCACTTCCTTCATGAAGTGAATGAGCTCACAGCCTTGGCAACCACTTTGTCCTAACAGTTGCTTCCAAGGGTCCCATGAGATGGAGGCTGCCCCTACTTCCTGTGACACTTTCACAAGTTAGAATGGTATATCAACCATTGGTACCAGGGAAAAGATCTCCACACAGGCCTGGTTTGGTCCATTTGCTCTATATTAAAAAGAGAGAGGCTTATTCAGACACATCCCTTCATAGTGACCAGGTTTTTTGCCATGGAAGCTAACTTTTGCTCTCTCAGGTCCTTCATAGCAGTCTACATCTTCTTCGGGGATCATTTCTGCATGGATCTTTGATATTCTCAGCAGGTGGAAGATCCCCAACATTCCTCTTTTGTAAGACAAACTCTGTCCCTGCACTGCTCTAAAGTTAGATTGAGGGAACAGTGTATGGTTAGGGTTAATAATATGTTCAATTTTGGTTAGCAATCATTCTGCTGGATGAATAATGGTATTGGAAACCTGTGATATTTACAAGAATATATAGGTAAAATATAACAGAAATCTAGGGAAGATTTGAAGCCAAGTAGGGCATTGGGCCCTTGAGTGGGATACTTAGCTTTGAATTATATTCTGCACAGATGTCTCAGATAAGTCAATATACAATGAAATTGGATCTTGTACCTCGAATGATTGAATAACAAACAGAACATCTAGTCATAAAGGAATAGTCCATAGGATTACCAAGGTAGTCAGCAGGTTTATAAAGAAGAGTGAGTATAGGATTTGGACCAAAAGTTCTTTACAAATAGGGTTTCGGGTAGAGAGTGAATGTAAATGTCAGCACATGTGAAGAGTCAGTCACAATGATGAACAGGGGAAAATATGTAGGAAAGCAGACATAAATAGAGACATTAGGAAATCAGCAAAAGTATAAAGTGTGTAATTGGTTTAGACATTTTCAACAGGGTTGAGTTTGAATATATAATCTTAGGAAGAAACAAATATGTTGTCACAAATAGGATTGAATTCGAGAGCATTAGGTAACCAGGACTTGGATTTTTTTTGTAATCCATGTTCACTTTCCATTTAGGCTTTTTTAAAATCATAAGTGTGACCATTGCATTTTGTGTCCAGAATATTATTGTGATAAAATGTATGTGTAGATCAGGTGACATGAATATTTCTTCCACCGTTTCTGGAGCAATGTTTTGTAGACGTATAATTTAGTATTTGGGGTACAAATAGGTGTACCCTGTGTCTATGAATATGCAGATTATGCATGAATAGACCATACTGTGTATAAATAATATAACTGGTTCCACTTTAAATAATGGATTGAATTGATATCTGAAAATATAAAAGAAATCTCATATTGATATGCAATCATTCATTCCAACCACTTATACATCTAATGGTAATATTAGGGTTATATTTTATCCTGAAAAGTGTGTGAGTTTTGCTTCAAACGTGATTATGGAAATCAAAAATAATGTGTTTGGAAAGAAGTATCATGAAAAGAATAGTCAAGAAACCTGGAGGAATTCATGTGTTCTGAAGCAGGAAGTGATTGAACGTGAAACACATGCATATAAATTTGCCAACTTTTGAATGAAATATATACAGTATGATGTGCATAAGCTGCAGAAATAGTAATGTAGCAGTGTTGAATAAAAATGAACATCAAAATACACATCATGTCCCCTAGGAATCTACTTGCATTGATATTAATCTGGGTCAGTTACTGTAGAAATATTAGGATTTTTATGCACCATTTACTGAAGTTAGTTTTCAGTACTAGGAAACAAATATGTATTTCAGGTGGATGAATATTTCTGAGAATAATCTTGTGGGAACTTGATTTTAAATCCATATAAATCGCAAAACATTATAAACAAAAAACACACACAGACATTAAAATGTATCATAGTATATGCCAATTGAAATTCATCTTGAAATATATATCATCCACTGATCCAAAACTATTTGTTTAATGAACTTGGATTGATGAATAATGTTGTTCAACTAAGAAGCTCCCCCATAGTTTGAATTTTCTGTTCCAACAGTGTTTAGGAGGAGTGATCTCCTAAATGTGTATGCAAATATGTGCTACACAAAAATATTTCCACTCTCATCCAGAACAATGACTTGATATTACCTTCGCCCCAAGAAAGACACAATTGGAATAGAAGAGTTAGAAATTCTGTGAATACATATCTGGAATTAAAATGCTCGGGAGTTCACAACATTGGAGTTTGCAGAGGAGTTTCCAAAAGTAAGGGAGAGGCTTGATAGACCCAACCTGATTTTTTATTAAAATTGGGAACCATCTTGCCACAAAGCCGTGAAAAGATAATTTTGGCTTTACTCTAAATTACTGCAAATTCTGAACCTGCTTGGAACGCCTGCCCGTGCCTTGAACTCATCCACACCTGGCTCTCTGACCAGATAACAGTACTTTCTGAAACTTTAGTGACACCTCATAAATATTGGCCTTCCCTGGCCAGACAACAACCCTCTCTGAGGCTCTAATGGTCCTCATTATTTCTTATATTGGGGCCAGCAAAAAAAAAAAAATGTAAACTACCATTAGTGTGATGCTTTCAAAGTTTTGATATCTGTAACCACCCGTTTGTGTAACTTTCTGGGCTATATAGCTGGGCTGTAGGAAAGGTGGGGTTGCTGTCTTGTTCCCGCCATTTTGGGAAGGAGAGGCAGCCCAGCCTGTTGAAATAATAAGCTTGCCTTAATTTGATTTTAATTGGAGTCAGTGGTCTTTTCTTGCATCCTAGTCCAAAATTTTGGAGTTCCCCAGTGAGATGACCCTGCCCGAGCAGATCACAAAACCAGACTGCTGAAAATTCTGAAGCTGGCCTTCCCTCCAGGGCACTGGGCTGGAGAACCACTCTAGGGGGTGCACAACTTGAGATGTTCCAAGGCCTTGGAGTGAGCCGTCAGTCTGAGGAGCACTGCAGTGAACCACCACACTAAAACTATTATCAAGCCCCTGGTGGAGGAGGCCTCCATAGGTAAGTGGCGCCTTTATAACATCTGATATCTGGTTAAGGGAGATCTCTTCTGATGACAGAGAGGTGGCCTGGGGAGGCTCACATACACTCCTGTCCAGGACAGTAATGAGAATCATGCTGTCCTCTGTTCTGTTCTGTAGGGAATTCCTCTGGAAGGGTAGAGAGGTGCCGATGGGCACACACACGCTCCTACCCTGGAGCTTTAGCAAGATGTTGAATTGCTCTTCTGTTTTTCTGTTTCGGCACCAGGATTCTGTTTTTCTGTGTTTTGTTCTGTGGTCTATATGTTTTTTGTTGTTTGTTTTTGTGCGTTTTTTTGTTTGATTTCTGTGGTAAAATTTTAAGGATATTGGACGTGAAAAAGGGTAACAAAGCAAGTAAGCCTGACATCCTTTCGACTGTGTTTTAAGGAACTGTGATGAACTTTACCCACCTTTGTTAAGCAGGAAGAAAGAAGCCCCTAGCTGGCTGCCTGGAGCACACCCACTGCACAGGGCAATGCCTGCTGGGGAACGAAGAACTGAGTATATCCCAGGTTAACAAGTGAAACTCTAACTCTTTAAAATCCCTTGTCCCTCCAGATCATGAGAGTCACAACCTTTTGGCAGAGTCCCCTTGTTTTTCCTTTGTTAGCAAAGCAATAAACCTCCATTTTCTTTTTCTCAAAACCCTGTCCTCATTATTAAATTAGCATTAATTTGCTTCAGGGTCAGAAACCGAACTTTAAGTTACAAATTTTGATACCCGGCCCCGTCCCAGAACTTTTTGAGAGCTGACGACTGAAATGTTAGGAGATGGAGCATGCTTGGAGTGGACCCGAAACAGAAGAGCTAATCCTGTAAGTAAAAGGAGGGACTGAGGGACCCCAGCAACTGCCAAAGCCCTGTTGCTTCAGGGAATTCCCTCCTTCATTCCCTGCACTGTAAGCATTATGACACCTCTGTCTTCTTTTAAAAGAGAAAAATAAAAAGGGGACACTAAATGCAGTAAAGTCACCATGGAGACCCTTGATTTTACATTTCAGGTAGCTTCTCTGTGAAAACATCTGGTCCCCTTGTGGGGACATCTGTGGTGCCACTGGTGCAGGAGATTTTTCTCTTATCTGCTCTGTTTTAAAGGCTTCTGTCTGTCAGCCATATTCTGGAGTTCCTTTCTGTCTGTCTTGTGCCTTTGTTTTTGGCCCTTTAAGACATGTGCAATAATGTGTTTATATTATAAATTGTTTCTTGAGAATGATCTTAGCTGAATGTGTGTCTAAATGATGATGTTTTATTGTAAAAATCTGGTATCTGAATGCGTTTTTTGAAGCATTGCACAATATTGCTGTTAAAAGTCGGGTTTAGGTAATTGTTTAGTTTTTGATTTCAGATAATTCATGCCAGAGAACTTAAATACTTAGGATGGAAAACTAAAGAACTCTACTTCCAAGTTGGCAAGTAACTTCCCAATCATGCAGTCTTTTTTTCTCCAATTTTGAATTGGGTAGCCTGGGAAAATGTCACTGTGTTTACCAGTGCATTAATTTGGACAAGGATAGTAAATCATAGTATGATATCTGTTGACAAAACAAGATGTAAAGATATAAAATTTTGTGAATTGTATCTTAAACTTGTAGCATAATTTTCAACATCCTAACCAGAAAATTATGGTTAAAATGCCTTAGGCCTGAGGTGTCTGCTCAGAATAGCAGTTTTTTCCTGCTCCTTCCAGACCTCAGCCAGGACTTCTGTTGAAATGCAAATGAAAGTCTCCTGTAAGCTCAGTAGGAGACTGATCTGAGGCCTAAGGGAAAAAAATGGTAAATTGTATGGTATTTACTAATTACTGGCCAGTCATTTTTTCTAGGACTCATAATTTTTTCTTAGATTCTTTTTTTTTTTTTGAGTTTATGATTTTGATCCTACAGACCTAGGTTAATGTTTTTCTGATCAGTTTTATCTTTGACCAACTGTGGAGTTTTAAAAACATTGCAATGGTGATTTCACCTGTGAAAAGCTACAAGGCCTTCACTATTATTAGGTGTGCACACTTTTGTTATGTGTTGTATGTCTATATATATATATATATATATATATATATATATATATATATATATATATACATACATATGTCCGTATATCATTCAAATGATACACAAATTAACATATATAAGGAGCATCCATATAAAAAAGCGCTCATAAAAACAAATTTTAAAAAGTGGACCACAGATCTTTAATTCACATGGTTTAAATGTTTCAATTTAGATTGGATAAACAGATAAATATAAATGTCTTCAAATTTATGCCTATAAGTTTTTCTAGGTGTTCAAAAATCTAATAAAATATTATTGTCTACCAAAGGTTATATGACTTTGTTCTAGGACTTTTCCTTCAACCAAAAAATGGTTTACACTGTTCAATACATTTGTCTAATATTTTGATTAAAAAGTAAAGTAAATTTGATTTGGATTTACTCATTCATGAGTGTTTTTGTTTGATATCTGATTGATATACTAAGGTCTATCAATTTTTAGTACAAAATCTGTATAAAATGTTTACAATCTTATACAGACTTTCTACTAAAGTCTGTGTAAGATTGTAAAAATTAGTCATGTGTTAAAGAGACAAAAATTTCTTAAAACATAAGATTACTCATAACATTGTGTTTATTAAGTTTTATTTTTTCCAGAGCAAGCAACCATAAAAATTAAACAACTGTTTAAAACAGAACTGTTATTTTAGAGCACTGTACTGCCATTTCTTTAAAAGATAAACTTGGTTAATGTAGAAACATCAATGTAACTGTGATGCTATTAATGTGCTCATATCTTCCATTTATACAACTCGATAAGGTAGAAACTTTAAAAGAGCATTATATCAAGCTGGTGTTATGAAGTTGTATGGTAAATAAAATATATATTGGGGATTTATTTACCTGTTATCAATAAGATATGTAAAGTTTTATGTTACACTTTACATTGTGCAACAATTTAAATGTATTTTTAAATTAATGAGAGTCTAATCTATTTGAATGTTAAAAACATTCAGCCATTCTTTAATTCATGTTTCAAAAGTGATATTATATGGTGTTAGCTAATGTTCCTGTGACCTCAAACAATTTATGTAAACTTTGTAAAAGGATATTAAAAAACGAAGATCAGCTTTAGAACTAAAACACTTAAGATTTATAAACAGCCCTGTCTTACCTGAGATAAGGCTCTGTGTCCCATCTTACTACATGTGAGAATGTCTACAAAAGCAGTAGGTCAGATTTTATTTCATTTAATGTTATGTTCAAAAGTTTTGTTTTTTTCTTTTTTTTTTTTCTCTCAAGTTTACTAGGATCTCAAACAGGGAATATAAAGTATAACTCACCCAAAAAATTCAGGGTAGCATTACATTAACTAAGTATTTTTACTCTTGTTAAAAAATTTTGTTTTTTAATTTGCTTATAAGTGATCTAAAGATTCCCTGTTGGTGTTTTAACTATGGCTGGAATCTTTCAGAATAAAATCTTGTGATATCCTGGCTTAGATTCCCAGTGCTCTGTGTAAAGTCACCCTGGGCCAAGATCTCAGATTCCAATGGTGAATCTCATGTGTGGCCTCCTGAAATCCCAACACAATTCATGGCAATACTTCTCTGAGGTCAGTTACACAACTCAGTCTCTAAGGGGAATCACAACAGAGTTCAAGCCCAGGTGGACCCAGGCATCTCTTCAAATTGCCACACAAATGATGACAATTAAAACCAAAACACTCTCACATGGCCCTCTTCATCTTTTTATATAGACACTAATCATAACCTCTAGCTGGAGGTTTCCATGAGGGGCACAGCCCAAGACAGTGTCAAAAATAATCTCCCTTGTCCCTCATTTGCCTAAAGTCAGGGTGGCCTGGACAACGTTAGTGTGAACCAGAAGTGATCAAATAGGCCTGCCGTTAATACTACTCCACTTCTCAAATTTGAGGCCTACTGACTGTGGGTTATAGATTTTTAGTGTGAATTGGAGTTATAAGAAAACCCAAGCACCTATTGTCTCCCCTCTGCAGCCCTTTGAAGAACTTATTTGACACAAATGATCCCTATTCTCACTTGATGGAGGTCAGGAATCTTACAGAGGAAGGCGAGAGGCTTCATCCACAATGACTGATCTTTTTTCCATTTAGGTTTTGGATGCCCACATGGGATCTTTCTTTAGATTCATCAGGTGCTGAAAATCTAAACCACAGGCTCACACAGGGCCAAGAGGCTGATTCAGACACATCCATTTGCAAAGCAATGAAGCAAAGAGCCACAGGTGATGCCCATTCATTTCCATTTGAAAACTGTTTTCTTCAGGCTTCACAAAGGGGTGGCCTGAGGCAAAGACCTTTCTGACATTCAGAGCAACAGAACAATAGGTAATCAAAAGGCCCCAAGCAGGGTTTCTCCACGGAGACTTTCCTTGTTACTCTAATATGTGAGTTTTCTGAGATTCTCGCCATTCCCTTCAGCTATCCAGTACATGGTCATGTCACAGAGGTTGGAGGTGGTACATATCTTGTACAAAAATACATGATACTAATCTTGAGAGTGGCCAGAATTCATGAAAAAATGGAAAATTAGGTAGATAGCAGGTGTTGCCCATGGATAAGGCAAGCCTAAGTCCATTCATTAATTGGAAAGGATGCATGCTGGGAAGCTTTCTACTAGACAGGACACACCCAATGAGCTATTTTTTTCTAATATCCACAAAGAAAAACACAGTGGGATACACAGACATAGAAACAGTCTCCTTGTCAAATGACTTACTGGAAACAGTCCACTCCAATCCAAACAAACCTCCTTTTTTACCTATTCTCAGAACATGGAAAAAAACCACAAACACAAACCAACACCCACAAATGCAACTCCTTCCCCCAAGTAGGTCTGTCACTATCTGGAGTGTCCTCTGACTGGTAGGCCATACGATGTTCCCCACAAATGGCCTTTCTGTCTCAGATCTGGTCTCCTTGGTCAACTCTGTGAAGTTGTCAGGAGGCAGTGGTGAGCCAATTCCTGTCCTCTCAGGAAAGACCCCTCTTCAGAGCTTTCTTAGTATTTGGCAACCCTTACATCAGTAGGTACCAAGAAAGAATGACTCTGTCCTTAGTAAATCCAAACAAGTGAGCCCACTGTGACTGGGACTTGGACTGGCTCTGGTGCCTGGCTTCCTGGATCACAAAATTCAGAGAGTTCCATCACCAAGGAAATGAGGTGAGGTCACTACCTTCAGGAAATAAATGAGGTCCCTGTCTTGGCCACTACTTTGTCCTAACAGTTGCATCCTAGTGTCTCCTGACATGGAGGCTGCCCTACTTCCTGTGATACTTTCACATGTTAGAATGGTATAGAAACCATAGTCACCTGGGAACAGCTCTCCACACAGGCCTGCTTTGGTCCATCTTCCCTGCATTAAGAATAGAGAGGCTGACTCAGACACATCCTTTCATCCTGACCATGTTGTTTGCCATGGAATATGACTTTTGTTCTCTCAGGTCTTTCATAGCTGCCTACATCTTCTCCAGGGATTATTTCTGCATGGATTTTGAGGTACTCAGCAGGTGGAAGATCTCCTAACTTCCTGTATTGTAATATCAACTTTATCCCTGCTCTTCTGTAAAGTGAGATTGAGGGAACATTGTATGGTTAGGGTTAATAGCATGTTCCATTTGGCTTAGGAATCATTCTGCTGGATGAAAAATGGTATTGGGAACCAGCAATATTTATAAGAATATAGAGGTAAAATATAAGTATGAAAACAGAAATCTATGTAATATTTGAAGCCCAGAAGGATTTGGGCTCTTGATTGGGATCCTTAGCTTGAGTAATGTTTTGCACCGAGGTCGATGCAAATCGATATACAATGGCATAAGACCCTGTACCTCAGATGATTGAATGTAGAAGAGAACATCCAGTGAAAAAGGGATAGTGTGTAGGATTAGAAAGATAGTCAGTAGGTTTAGGAGGAAGAGTGAGTCTAGGATTTGCACCAAAAGTTCTTTAGCAATAGGTTTCGGTTAGAGAGTGAATGTAAATGGCACCATATGTGAAAAGTTGGGCACAATGATGAACTGGGAAAAATATGTAGGAAGGCAGACATCAATAGAGACATTAGGAAATCAGGCAAAGTATAACGTGAGTGATAAGATTTGACATTTTCAACAGGGTTGAGGTTGAATACATAATCTTAAAAAGAAACAAAAATATAGTCACCAATTGGATTGACATTTGAGAGCATTAGGCAAACTGGACATGGATGTTTTTAGTAATCCATGTTCACATTCCATTGAGGCTTTATTGCAATCATAATGGTGACCTTTGCATTTTGTGTGCAGAATATTACTGTGATAATATGTATATGTAGATCAGGTGACATGAGTATTTCTTCCACCTTTTCTGGGAGCAATATTTTGAAAACATATAAATTAGTACTGGGGATACTAAGAGGTTTACCCTGTGTTGATGAATATAGAGATGATGCATTAATAGACCATACTGTGAAAAAATTATGTGACTGGTTCCAAATTTACATAATGGATTGTTTTAATATCTGAAAATATAGACGAAATCATATATTGATATACGTACATTCATTCCAACAAGTTATATATCTAATGGTATTATTAGGGTTACCGTTTATCATGAATAGTGTGTGAGTTTTGCTTCAAAAATGATAATGGAATCGAAAATAATGTGTTTAGAAAGAAGTCTAGTGAAAAGACCAGTCAAGAAACATGGAGGAATATATGTGTTCCGAAGGAGGAAGTGATTGAAAGTAAACCAAATATTTATAAATTTGTGAACTTGTGAATGAAAGGATATATTTTATGATGTCCATAAACTGAATAAATAATAACGTACCAAGTTTGAATAAAAATGAACTTTAAAAAACACATCATATCCAATAGGAATGTATTTGCATTGATGTTAAACTTGGTCAGTTAGTCTAGAAATATTAGGATTTGTAAGAACCCTTCCCTGAATTTAGTTTTCAGTACTAGGAAACAAATATGTATTTCAGTGGATGTATATTTCTGAGAATAAACTTGTTAAAAGTTGATTATAAATCCACATATATGAATATGAATGAATTCAGGTGGTGTATAAGAAGACATATATTTCATATTTTGGAAAATCTGGAGACTATATATATATATATATATATATATATATATATATAGAGAGAGAGAGAGAGAGAGAGAGAGAGAGAGAGACAAACACACACACATTATAATGTCACAATATATATGTCAATCGAAATTCATCATGAAAAATAACTCATCCGCATATCCCAAAATATTCATTTTACTGAACATGGATGTATGTATAATGTTGTTCATCTAGGAAGCTCACCCATGGGTTGAATTTTCTGTACCAACAGCGTTTAGGAGGAGTGATCTCTTCTCACAAATAGAATCTGCCAAGTCAGCCACCTTACAAGAATGTACGTGTGAAACCAGGTAGGATTCTATTTGTGCATATAAAAATACATGTGCTTAATAGGCTACAGAGAAAGGGAGACAGGAATTCATATATTTCTTAACTTTAAAAACACATGGAATAGTGTGTAGTGTCCTTCTTTATCCCTTTTGATTAACTTTGGCTTAAAAAAAAGAATTTTATTGAGAATTTTTGTATATATCTTTGTCAGGAATATTGCTCTGAAGTTTTCTTTCCTTGATGTGTCTTTGTCTGATTTTGGTATGTGAGTGATAATAGCCTCATGGAATGAGTTTGGAGGAGTTCCATCCTTTTCTATTTTATGGAATAATTTAAGGAGTATTGTGATGAATGCTTCTTTGAAGGTCTTGTAGAACATGGCTGAGAATCTGTCTGTTCCTGGGCTTTGCTTGATTGGTAGGCTGTTGACAGCAACTTCTATTTCATTGCTTGAAATTGATTTGTTTAAATTGTTCACGTCCTACTAATTAAGTTTGGGTATATCTCCATAATTTTATTGATGTCATCATGGTATTTTAATTTATTAGACTATAAATTTTCAAATTAGTTTTCAATTATTCTCTGTATTTTAGTTGTGTACTCTGTAAAAGTTCCTTTATGATCCTTAATTTTAGTAATTTGAGGTTTTTTTTTCTTCATTAGCTTGGTTAAGGAAGTGTCAATTTTATTTATTTTTCGAAGATTAAATTTTGTGTTGTGTCAAAAAAAATAACACATGGAAAATTATTTCAAAAAATTGAATAGATTTATAACTCTTACCTTATATTATGCAAAAGGCAAGTCCAACTATACACCATGTCTCTTCTGAAATGCTTGTATCTATTCTGTTTGGGTTCTTTTTCTCCATTATATTAGTATTAGTGGTAAGAGTCTCGTAGGGTATATGAATGTTTCTGAGAATAATCTTGTGAAAAGATAATTATAAATCCACATTCATGAATATGAAAAATTTAGGAAGTGCAAAATAAGACACATATATTTCATATTTTGAAAAATTTGGAGAGTATATCTATATTTATATCTATATCTATATCTATATCTATATCTATCTATATATATATATATATACACACACACACACACACACACACACAACACTCACAGACATTAAAAAGTACCAATATAAATGCCAATCGAAATTCATCAGTAAATATATATCATCCACAAATGCAAAAAATATTTATTTTACTGAACATGAGTTTATATATAATGTTTTTCTAATAGGACGCTCTCCTATACGTTGAATTTTCATTTCCAAAAGCATTTAGGACGAGTGAACTCTTCTCACAATTTGTATCTGCCAAGACAGCCACCTCACAAAAATGTACGTGTGATACCTGGTAGGATTCTATATATGCATATAAATATACATGTGTGAATAGGCTACAGAAAAGGGAAACAAGAATTCACATATTTGTTAAGTTTAAAAACACATGGACAATATTTCAATTAAAATTTGACTAGATTTATAACTCCAACCTTATATAAGGCAAATGTCAAGTCCAACTATACAACATGTCTCCTCTGAAGTGCTTGTATTTCTATTGTGTTGGGTTAATTTTCCCCATTATATTAGGATGAATAGTCTGAGTCTACTAGGTATGGGTTAGTGTCAGGGATTCAGTACTTCGAATGAAAAACTGGAAAATGAATCCAATGTGTATGTAAATATACACTGCACAAATATCCTCCCACTCTCATCCAGAACAATGCCTTGACATTACCTTCACCACAAGTAAGACACAACTAGAGGAGAAGAGTTACAAAATCAGTGAATACATATCTGGAATGGAAAATGCTAAGGAGTTCACATTCTGGAGGTGGTAGAGGAGTTTCAAAAAGTAAGGGACAGGGTAAACACTCCACAAACATGGAGCTCTGCAGGCCTAAAAACTTTTTGAGAAACTGCCTCTGAGCTTCCGCACTTGAAATATATGTTGTTTTCAGGAGATTTGGCTTCCTTTGTAGTGAGACCATCAAAGCTGGGTCTACATCTATGTGACCTGGAGGACATGGTTTCTTATTTTCCAATGAACAAGATGAAGCAGTGCTGAATCCTCTCTTTGTAGGTAAACTGAGGCCACTGGGGACTAAGTGTCTCCCCGTGTGGACTGTGAAGCCATTTGGTCCTCCTCCACTTTTTGTGGAGTTTTTGCGGCTGCACTGTGAGTTTGGTATTTGTTTCACGAAATACTAGGAGCTAAACTGGGACACAGTGCTGGAGGGAGTTCTGTCACGTGTGGTGGGTCAGGGTCTGCAAGAGAATGCACCAACTAGGCTTCTATCTCTCACAGCTTGCCCCATTGCCCCCTTGTCCATATCAACCTGATTCTTAATTTTCCTCTGAAAACTCTCCATATAACAAGATGCCTTTACATATAAGGGTCTGCTGGCTGCACCATGTCAGTTACAAGCCATTTGGAATCCAATGGTAGATCCACAAGGCCCTTCCACGAATGTTTTATCAAACACCTCCCCACCACTGCTCTAGACCCACTACTCAGCAGGCTCCAAACTACTGGCATCTCTGTTCTACACCATTTTCATGAAACTCAGTAAATCAAGGCACTGTCTGGTATAATCATGATCAGCAAAAGGACATCCAATGTTTCTCCAGTGCCACCTGGTCATAGGTATTTCAAAAATTTCATGGTATTTATCTAGCCATTTTTCAAGCATGAAGTTGGAGGCACTGTGGGTTTCAATTCATTCAGCAAAGATTAAATGGTGAGGAAGCTCATTTCAATAAAATCTCTGGAGAACTCTCACAGGCAAGGCTTCCCAAAGAGTGGACAAAAGGTCACATTAGGCGAGGCCCATTGAGGTCTATAATGTGAGGTCCATGTGTGTTTTGACTCTCAACTATGGCTGCCATTTCTTTAAGGATAAAATCATGTGATATCCTTGCTGAGATTCCCAGGCCTCTGTGGAAATCCCCCCGGGGCCTAGGTCTCAGTTTCCAAGAGCGACTTTCATGCATGGCCTCTTAAAATCCCAACAAAATTCATGGCAATGCTTCTCTGAGTTCAGTTCCAAAACCCAGTCTCTAAGGGGAATCACACCAGAGTTCAAGCCCACGTGGACACAGTCATTTATTCCAATGCCACACAAATGAGCAACATTAAAACCAAAACACTCCCACATAGCCCTCATCTTATTCCATATAGTCAATCATCTTAACATCTGGCTGGAGGTTTCCATGAGGGGCGCAGCCCAAGACAGGGTCCAAAATCAGCTCGTTTGCCCCTCATTTGCCTAAAGTCAGGGTAGGATGGACACCGTTTCTGTGAACCAGGAGTGAACAAATAAACCTGCCGTTAATACTTCTGTATTTCTCCAATTTGAGGTCTACTGAATTTAGGTATCAATTCTTTAGGTGATTTAGAGTCAAGCGAAAACACAAGCACCTCTGCAGGGCTTTGAAGAACTCATTTGACCCAAATAATCCCTATTCTCATTTGATGGAGTGCAGCAACCTAACAGAGGAAGGCAAGAGACTTCATCCAAAATGAATGATATTTTTTGCCATTGTGGTTTTGGAAGCTCACATGGGATCATTCTTAAGATCCATCAGGTGCTGAGAATCTAAGCCACAGCCACACACAGGTCCAAGAGGCTGATAAAGACACATTCCTTTCCAAAGCAATTAAGCTAAGAGCCACAGGTGAGGCCCATTCATTTCCATTTGAAAACTGTTTTCTTCAGGCTTCACAAAGGGGTGGCCTGAGGCAAAGACCTTCCTGACATTCAGTGCAACACAACAATAAGTAAGCAAAAAGCCCAAAGCAGTGTTTCTGCACTGAGACTTTCCTGGTCACACTGATATCTGAGTTTTCTGAGATGCTCGCCATTCTCTTCAACTATCCAGTACATGGCCATGTCACAGAGCTTGGAGGTGGTACATATTTTGGACACAAATCCATGAGCCTATTCTGGAGAGTGGCCAGAATTCAGGAAGAAAACAACAACTTAGAAAGATAGCAGGTGTTGCACATCGATAAGAAAAGCTGCAGTCCATTCATATATTGGGCAGGATGAATTATGGGAAGATTTATACTAGACAGGACACATCTATTAATGCATTCTCTTTTCTAATGTCTACAACAAAGGACACAGTGGGATACACAGAAACAGAAACACTCGCCTTGTCAAATGACTTACTAGAAACTGTCCACTCCAAACCAAACAAAACGCCTTTCCTATCTATTCTCAGAACATGAGACAAAACAACAAACCCACACCCACTCCCACAAAGGCACCTCCTGCCCCCAAGAAGGTCTTTGACTATCCGAAGTATCCTGTGACTGGTGGGCCATACTATGTTCACCCGACATGGCCTGTCTTCTCTCAGATCATGTTTCTTTGAACAACTCTGTGAAGATGTCAGGAAAAAGTGGTTAGCCACTACCTGTTTTCTCAGGAAAGGTCCATCTTCAGAGACCTCCTGGCATTTGGCCATCCTCACATCATTAGGTACCAAGAAAACTGACTCTGTCCTTGGTAAATCCAAACAAGTGAGCCCACTGGGCCTGGGACAGGGACTGCCTCTGGGTGCCTGGCTTCTTGGATACCACGTTCAGAGAGTTCCATCACCAAGGAAATGAGGTATGTCACATTCTTTGGAACTGAATGAGGTCACTGCCTTGGCAACCACTTTGTCCTAACAGTTGCTTCCAAGGGTTACATAAGATGGAGGTTTCCCCTACTTCCTGTGACACTTTCATAAGGTAGAATGTATATCAACCATTGGCACCCGGGAACAGCTCTCCACTCAGGCCTGGATTGTTCCACCTTGTCTACAATAAGAAGAGAGAGGCAGATTCAGACACATCCCTTCATCCTGACCAGGTTGTTTGGCATGGAAGATGACTTTTTCTCTCTCAGGTGCTTCATACCTGCCTACAACTTCTCCAGGTATCATTTGTGCATGGACATTTGAGGTTCTCATCTGGTGGAAGATCCCCAACTTTCCTGTATTGTAAAAACCCCTCTGTCCCTGCACTTCTGTAAAATGATTGAGGGAACAGTGTATACTTGGGGTTTAAAACAGGTTTGATTTGGTGACGAATGATTCTGTGCGATGAATAATGGCATTGGGAACCTGCAATATTTACAAGAATATAGAGGTGAAATATAAGTATGAAAACAGAAATCTAGGTATGATTTGAAGCCCAGAAGGGTTTTGCCCTTGATTGGGATACTTAACTTTGAATTATGTTCTGCAAAGATGTCTCAGATAATTCGAATTACAATGGCATAGGACGTTGTACATTGAATGATAGAATTTAGAAGAGAACATCAGGTCAAAAAGGGATATTCAGTAAGATTAGGAAGATAGTCGGTAGGTTTAGGAAGAAGAGTGAGTATAGGATTTGGACCAAGAGTTCTTTAGCAATAGACTTTTGGTGATAGAGTGAATGTAAATGTCAGCACATATGAAGAGTCAGTCACTATGTTGAACTGGGGAAAATATGTAGAAAAGCAGATATCAATAGAAACATTACGAAATCAGGCAAAGTATAAAGTGAGGGATAGAATTAGACATTTTCAACAGTGTTGAGTTTGAATATATAAATTAGGAAAAAACAAATATGTAGTCACCAATAGGATTGACAATTGACAGCATTAGGCAACCTGGACATGGATGTTTTTAGAAATCCATGTTCACTTTCCATTTAGGCTTTGGTACAATCATAAGTGTGACCTTTCCATTTTTTGTCCAGAATATTACTGTGATAATGAGGTGACATGTGTATTTCTTTCACCATTTCTGGGAGCAATATATTGAAGATGTAATATTAGAATCAGGGTACAAAGAGGTTTACCCTGTTTCTATGAACATAGAAAAAAGCATGAATAGACCATACTGTGAATAAATAATATAACTTTTTTGAACTTTAAATAATGAATTGAACTGATATCTGAAAATTTAAAGGAAATCGTATATTGATATACAATCATTCATTCCAACCAGTTATATATCTATTGGAAATATTAGTGTTTTGGTTTATCATGAAGAGTGTGTGAGTTTTGCTTCAAAATGATTATGGAAATTCAAAATTATGTGTTTGGAAAGAAGTCTGATAAAAAGACCAGTCAAGAAACCCTGACAATACATGTGTTCTGAAGCAAGAAGTGATTAAAGTTGAAACAAATGCCTATTAATTTGTGAACTTGTGGATGCAATGTATATCCTATGATGTGCAAAAACTGAAGAAACAATAATGTACCAGTGTCGAATACAAATGAATGACAAATTACATATCATGTCCCATAGGAGTCTTCTTGCATTGATGTTAGACTGGGTCAGTTACTATAGAGTAATTAGGATTTGTATGCACCATTCACTGAAGTTAAGTTTCAGTACTAGGAAACAAATATGTATTTCAGGTGGATGAATATTGCTGATTATAATCTTGTGAAAAGTTGATTATAAATCCACATACATGTACATGAATGAATTTAGAGAGTATATATTAGACACATTTTTTCATATTTTGAAAAATTTGGAGAGTATATATATATCTATGTCTATACACACACACAGACACACACACACACACACACACACACACACACAACATTCACAGACATTAAAAAGTACCAATATAAATGCCAATCGAAATTCATCAGTAAATATATATCATCCACAGATGCAAAAATATTTATTTTACTGAACATGAGTTTATGCATAATTTTGTTCTACTAGGACGTTCTCCTATAGGTTGAATTTTCATTTCCAACAGCATTTAGGAGGAGTGAACTCTTCTCACAATTTGTATCTGCCAAGACAGCCACCTCACAAAAATGTATGTGTGATACCTGGTAGGATTCTATATATGCATATAAATATACATGTGTGAATAGGCTACAGAAAAAGGAAACAAGAATTCACATATTTGTTAAGTTTAAAAAGAGATGGAGAATATTTCAATTAAAATTTGACGAGATTTATAACTGCTAACTTATATAATGCAAATGTCAAGTCCAACTATACAACATGTCTCCTCTGAAGTGCTTGTATTTCTATTGTGTTGGGTAAATTTTCCCCATTATATTAGGATGAATAGTCTGAGACTACTAGGTAAGTTTTAGTGTCCGGGATTCTGTACTTCAAATGGAAATTTGAAAAATGAATCCAATGTGTATGTAAATATATGCTGCACAAATATCCTCACGCTCTCATCCAGAACAATGCCTTGACATTACCTTCACCCCAAGTAAGACACAATTAGAGGAGAAGAGTTACAAATTCAGTGAATACATATCTGGAATGGAAAATGCTCAGGAGTTCACAACCTTGGAGGTGTTAGAGGAGTTTCCAAAAGTAAGGGACAGGGTAAACACTCCACAAACATGGAGCTCTGCTGGCCTAAAAAGTTTTTGAGAAACTGCCTCTGAGCTTCCGCACTTGAAATATATGTTGTTTTCATGAGATTTGGCTTCCTTTGTAGTGAGACCATCAAAGCTGGGTCTGCATCTATGTGACCTGGAGGACATGGTTTCTTATTTTCCAATGAACAAGATGAAGTAGTGCTTAATCCTCTCTTTTTAGGTAAATTGAGGCCACTAGGGACTAAGTGTCTCCCCGTCTCCCCGTGTGGACTGTGAAGCCATTTGGTCCTCCTCCACTTTTTATGGTGTTTAGGCTGCTGCACTGTGAGTTTGGTATTTATTTCACGAAATACTAGCAGCAAAACTGGGACACAGTGCTGGAGGGATTTCTGTCACGTGTGGTGGGTCAGGGTCTGCAAGAGAATGCACCAACTAGGCTTCTATCTCTCACAGCTTGCCCCATTGCCCCCTTGTCCATATCAACCTGATTCTTAATTTTCCTCTTAAAACTCTCCATATAACAAGATGCCTTTACATATAAGGGTCTGCTGGCAGCACCATGTCAGTTACAAGCCATTTGGAATCCAATGGTAGATCCACATGGCCCTACCACGGATGTTTTATCAAACACCTCCCCAGCACTGCTCTAGACCCAGTACTCAGAAGGCTCCAACTTACTGGCATCTCTGTTCTACATTATTTTCATGAAACTCAGTAAATCAAGGCACTGTTTGGTATACTCATGATCAGCAATAGGACATGCAATGTTACTCCAGTGCCACCTGGTCATAGGAATTTCAAAAATTTCATGGTATTTATCTAGCCATTTTTCAAGCATGAAGTTGGAGGCACTGTGGGTTTCAATTCATTCAGCAAACATTAAATGGTGAGGAAGCTCATCTCAATGAAATCTCTGGAGAAATCTCACAGGCAAGGCTTCCCAAACAATGGACAAAAGGTCACATTAGGCCAGGCACATTGAGGTCTACAATGTGAGGTGCATGTGTGTTTTGACTCTCAACTATGGATGCCATTTCTTTAAGAATAAAATCATGTGATATCCTTGCTGAGATTCCCAGGCCTCTGTGGAAATCTACCCGGGGCCTAGGTCTCAGTTTCCAAGAGCGACTTTCATGCGTGGCCTCTTAAAATCCCAACAAAATTCATAGCAATGCTTCTCTGAGTTCAGTTCCAAAACCCAGTGTTTAAGGGGAATCACACCAGAGTTCATGCCCACGTGGAACCAGTCATTTTTTCCAATGCCACACAAATGACCAACATTAAAACCAAAACACTCCCACATGCCCCTCACCTTATTCCATATAGTCAATCATCTTAAACTCTGGCTGGAGGTTTCCATGAGGGGTGCAGCCCAAGACAGTGTCCAAAATCAGCTTGTTTGCCCCTCATTTGCCTAAAGTCAGGGTAGCCTGGACACCGTTGATGTGAACCAGGAGTGAACAAATAAGCCTGCCGTTAATACTTCTATGTTTCTCCAATTTGAGGGCTACTGATTTTAGGTATCAATTCTTTAGGTGATTTAGAGTCATGCGAAAACACAAGCACCTCTGCAGGGCTTTGAAGAACCCATTTGACTCACAGAATCCCTATTCTCATTTGTTGGAGTGCTGGAACCTAACAGAGGAAGGCAAGAGTCTTCATCCACAATGAATGATATTTTTTGCCATTTTGGTTTTGGAAGCTCACATGGGATCATTCTTAAGATCAATCAGGTGCTGAGAATCTAAGTCACAGCCACACACAGGACCAAGAGGCTGATAAAGACACATCCCTTTCCAAAGCAATTAAGCAAAGAACCACAGGTGAGGCCCATTCATTTCCATTTGAAAACTGTTTTCTTCAGGCTTCACAAAGGGGTGGCCTGAGGCAAAGACCTTCCTGACATTCAGTGCAACACAACAATAAGTAAGCAAAAAGCCCAAAGCAGTGTTTCTGCACTGAGACTTTCCTGGTCACACTGATATCTGAGTTTTCTGAGATGCTCGCCATTCTCTTCAACTATCCTTTACATGGCCATGTCACAGAGCTTGGAGGTGGTACATATTTTGGACACAAATCCCTGAGCCCATTCTGGAGAGTGGCCAGAATTCAGGAAGAAAACAACAACTTAGAAAGATAGCAGGTGTTGCACATCGATAAGACAAGCTGCAGTCCATTCATATATTGGGCAGTTTGAATTATAGGGAAGATTTATACTAGACAGGACACATCCATTAATGCATTCTCTTTTCTAATGTCTACAACAACGGACACAGTGGGATACACATAAACAGAAACACTCGCCTTGTCAAATGACTTACTAGAAACTGTCTGCTCCAAACCAAACAAACCGCCTTTCCAACTATTCTCAGAACATGAGACAATACAACAAACCCACACCCACTCCCACAAAGGCACCTCCTTCCCCCAAGTAGGTCTGTGACGATCCGGAGTGTACTCTGACTGGTGGGCCATACTATGTTCCCCCGAAATGGCCTGTCTTCTCTCAGATCTTGTTTCCTTGACCAACTCTGTGAAGATGTCAGGAAAAAGTGGTTAGCCACTACCTGTTTTCTCAGGAAAGGTCCATCTTCAGAGCTCTCCTGGCATTTGGCCATCCTCACATCATTAGGTACCAAGAAAACTGACTCTGTCCTTGGTAAATCCAAACAAGTGAGCCCACTGGGCCTGGGACTGGGACTGCCTCTGGGTGCCTGGCTTCTTGGATACCAAGTTCAGAGAGTTCCATCACCAAGGAAATGAGGTATGTCACATTCTTTGGAACTGAATGAGGTCACTGCCTTGGCAACCACTTTGTCCTAACAGTTGCTTCCAAGGGTTACATAAGATGGAGGTTTCCCCTACTTCCTGTGACACTTTCATAAGGTAGAATGTATATCAACCATTGGCACCCGGGAACAGCTCTCCACTCAGGCCTGGATTGTTCCACCTTGTCTACAATAAGAAGAGAGAGGCAGATTCAGACACATCCCTTCATCCTGACAGGTTGTTTGCCATGGAAGATGACTTTTGCTCTCTCAGGTGCTTCATACCTGCCTACAACTTCTCCAGGTATCATTTGTGCATGGACATTTGAGGTTCTCATCTGGTGGAAGATCCCCAACTTTCCTGTATTGTAAGAACCCCTCTGTCCCTGCTCTTCTGTAAAATGATTGAGGGAACAGTGTATACTTGGGGTTAAAAACAGGTTTGATTTGGTGACGAATGATTCTGTGCGATGAATAATGGCATTGGGAACCTGCAATATTTACAAGAATATAGAGGTGAAATATAAGTATGAAAAAAGAAATCTAGGTATGCTTTGAAGCCCAGAAGGGTTTTGCCCTTGATTGGGATACTTAGCTTTGAATTATGTTCTGCAAAGATGTCTCAGATAATTTGATATACAATGGCATAGGACCTTGTACATTGGATGATTGAATTTAGAAGAGAACATCCATTCAAAAAGGGATATTCAGTAGGATTAGGAAGATAGTCGGTAGGTTTAGGAAGACGAGTGAGTATAGGATTTGGACCAAAAGTTCTTTAGCAATAGACTTTTGGTGATAGAGTGAATGTAAATGTCAGCACATATGAAGAGTCAGACACTATGTTGAACTGGGGAAAATATGTAGAAAAGCAGATATCAATGGAAACATTACGAAATCAGGCAAAGTATAAAGTGAGGGATAGAATTAGACATTTTCAACAGGGTTGAGTTTCAATATATAAATTAGGAAAAAACAAATATGTAGTCACCAATAGGAGTGACAATTGACAGCATTAGGCAAACTGGACATGGATGTTTTTAGAAATCCATGTTCACTTTCCATTTAGGCTTTGGTACAATCATAAGTGTGACCTTTCCATTTTTTGTCCAGAATATTACTGTGATAATGAGGTGACATGAGTATTTCTTTCACCATTTCTGGGAGCAATATATTGAAGATGTAAAATTAGAATCGGGGGTACAAATAGGTGTACCCTGTTTCTATGAACATAGAGAAAAACCACGAATAGACCATACTGTGAATAAATAATATAACTTTTTTGAACTTTAAATAATGAATTGAACTGATATCTGAAAAATAATAGGAAATCGTATATTGATATACAATCATTCATTCCACCCAGTTATATATCTAATGGAAATATTAGTGTTTTGGTTTATCATGAAGAGTGTGTGAGTTTTGCTTCAAAATGATTATGGAAATTCAAAATAATGTGTTTGGAAAGAAGTCTCATGAAAAGACCAGTCAAGAAACCCTGACAATACATGTGTTCTGAAGCAAGAAGTGATTAATGTTGAAACAAATGCCTATTAATTTGTGAACTTGTTGATGAAATGTATATCCTATGATGTGCAAAAACTGAAGAAACAATAATGTACCAGTGTCGAATACAAATGAATGACAAATTACATATCATGTCCCATAGGAGTCTACTTACATTGATGTTAGACTGGGTCAGATACTGTAGAATAATTAGGATTTGTATGCACCCTTCACTGAAGTTAGTAGTCAGTACTAGGAAACAAATATGTATTTCGGGTGGATGAATATTTCTGATTATAATCTTGTGAAAAGTTGATTATAAATCAACATACATGAACATGAATGAATTTAGAGAGTGTATACTAGACACATATATTTCATATTTGGAAAACTTTGGAGAGTATATCTATATCTATATCTATACACACAAACACACACACACACACACACAACAATCACAGACATTAAAAAGTACCAATATAAATGCCAATCGAAATTCATCAGTAAATATATATCATCCACATATGCAAAAATATTTATGTTACTGAACATGAGTTTATGTATAATGTTGTTCTTCTAGGACGCTCTCTTATAGGTTGAATTTTCATTTCCAACAGCATTTAGGAGGAGTGAACACTTCTCACAATTTGTATCTGCCAAGACATCCACCTTACAAAAATGTACGTGTGATACCTGGTAGGATTCTATATATGCATATAAATATACATGTGTGAATAGGCTACCGAAATTGGAAACAAGTATTCACATATTTGTTAAGTTTAAAAACACATGGAGAATATTTCAATTAAAATTTGACTAGATGTATAACTCCTACCTTATATAATGCAAATGTCAAGTCCAACTATAGAACTTGTCTCCTCTGAAGTGCTTGTATTTCTATTGTGTTGGGTTAATTTTCCCCATTATATTAGGATGAATAGTCTGAGTCTACTAGGTATGGGTTAGTGTCAGGGATTCAGTACTTCGAATGAAAAATTGGAAAATGAATCCAATGTGTATGTAAATATATGCTGCACAAATATCCTCCCGCTCTCATCCAAAACAATGCCTTGACATTACCTTCACCCCAAGTAAGACACAATTAGAGGAGAAGAGTTACACAATCAGTGAATACATATCTGGAATGGAAAATGCTCAGGAGTTCACAACCTTGGAGGTGGTTTAGGAGTTTCCAAAAGTAAGGGGCATGGTAAACACTCCACAAACATGTAACTCTGCTGGCCTAAAACTTTTTGAGAAACTGCCTCTGAGCTTCCGCACTTGAAATATATGTTGTTTTCATGAGATTTGGCTTCCTTTGTAGTGAGACCATCAAAGCTGGGTCTGCATCTATGTGACCTGGAGGACATGGTTTCTTATTTTCCAATGAACAAGATGAGGCAGTGCTTAATCCTCTCTTTATAGGTAAACTGAGGCCACTGGGGACTAAGTGTCTCCCCGTCTCCCCGTGTGGACTGTGAAGCCATTTGGTCCTCCCCAACTTTTTGTGGTGTTTAGGCTGCTGCACTGTGAGTTTGGTATTTGTTTCACGAAATACTAGCAGCTAAACTGGGACACAGTGCTGGAGGGAGTTCTGTCACGTGTGGTGGGTCAGGGTCTGCAAGAGAATGCACACTAGGCTTCTATCTCTCACAGCTTGCCCCATTGCCCCCTTGTCCATATCAACCTGATTCTTAATTTTCCTCTGAAAACTCTCCATATAACAAGATGCCTTTACATATAAGGATCTGCTGGCAGCACCATGTCAGTTACAAGCCATTTGGAATCCAATGGTAGATCCACATGGCCCTACCACGGATGTTTTATCAAACACCTCCCCACCACTGCTCTAGACCCACTACTCAGCAGGCTCCAACTTACTGGCATCTCTGTTCTACACCATTTTCATGAAACTCAGTAAATCAAGGCACTGTCTGGTATACTCATGATCAGCAATAGGACATCCAATGTTTCTCCAGTGCCACCTGGTCATAGGAATTTCAAAAATTTCATGGTATTTATCTAGCCATTTTTCAAGCATGAAGTTGGAGGCACTGTGGGTTTCAATTCATTCAGCAAACAATAAATGGTGAGGAAGCTCATCTCAATGAAATCTCTGGAGAACTGTCACAGGCAAGGCTTCCCAAAGAATGGACAAAAGGTCACATTAGGCCAGGCCCATTGAGGTCTACAATGTGAGGTGCATGTGTGTTTTGACTCTCAACTATGGATGCCATTTCTTTAAGAGTAAAATCATATGATATCCTTGCTGAGATTCCCAGGCCTCTGTGGAAATCTACCCGGGGCCTAGGTCTCAGTTTCCAAGAGCGAATTTCATGCGTGGCCTCTTAAAATCCCAACAAAATTCATAGCAATGCTTCTCTGAGTTCAGTTCCAAAACCCAGTGTCTAAGGGGAATCACACCAGAGTTCAAGCCCAAGTGGACCCAGTCATTTTTTCCAATGCCACACAAATGACCAACATTAAAACCAAAACACTCCCACATGGCCCTCACCTTATTCCATATAGTCAATCATCTTAAACTCTGGCTGGAGGTTTCCATGAGGGGTGCAGCCCAAGACAGTGTCCAAAATCAGCTCGTTTGCCCCTCATTTGCCTAAAGTCAGGGTAGCCTGGAAACCGTTGATGTGAACCAGGAGTGAACAAATAAGCCTGCCATTAATACCTCTGTCTTTCTCCAATTTGAGGGCTACTGATTTTAGGTATCAATTCTTTAGGTGATTTAGAGTCATGCGAAAACACAAGCACCTCTGCAGGGCTTTGAAGAAATCATTTGACTCACAGAATCCCTATTCTCATTTGTTGGAGTGCAGGATCCTAACAGAGGAAGGCAAGAGTCTTCATCCACAATGAATGATATTTTTTGCCATTTTGGTTTTGGAAGCTCACATGGGATCATTCTTAAGATCCATCAGGTGCTAGAATCTAAGTCACAGTCACACACAGGACCAAGAGGCTGATAAAGACACATCCCTTTCCAAAGCAGTTAAGCAAAGAACCACAGGTGAGGCCCATTCATTTCCATTTGAAAACTGTTTTCTTCAGGCTTCACAAAGGGGTGGCCTGAGGCAAATACCTTCCTGACATTCAGTGCAACACAACAATAAGTAAGCAAAAAGCCCAAAGCAGTGTTTCTGCACTGAGACATTCCTGGTCACACTGATATCTGAGTTTTCTGAGATGCTCGCCATTCTCTTCAACTATCCTTTACATGGCCATGTCACAGAGCTTGGAGGTGGTACATATTTTGGACACAAATCCCTGAGCCCATTCTGGAGAGTGGCCAGAATTCAGGAAGTAAACAACAACTTAGAAAGATAGCAGGTGTTGCACATCGATAAGACAAGCTGCAGTCCATTCATATATTGGGCAGTATGAATTATAGGGAAGATTTATACTAGACAGGACACATCCATTTATGCATTCTCTTTTCTAATGTCTACAACAACGGACACAGTGGGATACACATAAACAGAAACACTCGCCTTGTCAAATGACTTACTAGAAACTGTCTGCTCCAAACCAAACAAACCGCCTTTTCCAACTATTCTCAGAACATGAGACAATACAACAAACCCACACCCACTCCCACAAAGGCACCTCCTTCCCCCAAGTAGGTCTGTGACTATCCGGAGTGTACTCAACTGGTGGGCCATACTATGTTCCCCCGAAATGGCCTGTCTTCTCTCAGATCTTGTTTCCTTGACCAACTCTGTGAAGATGTCAGGAAAAAGTGGTTAGCCACTACCTGTTTTCTCAGGAAAGGTCCATCTTCAGAGCTCTCCTGGCATTTGGCCATCCTCACATCATTAGGTACCAAGAAAACTGACTCTGTCCTTGGTAAATCCAAACAAGTGAGCCCACTGGGCCTGGGACTGGGACTGCCTCTGGGTGCCTGGCTTCTTGGATACCAAGTTCAGAGAGTTCCATTACCAAGGAAATGAGGTATGTCACATTCTTTGGAACTGAATGAGGTCACTGCCTTGGCAACCACTTTGTCCTAACAGTTGCTTCCAAGGGTTACATAAGATGGAGGTTTCCCCTACTTCCTGTGACACTTTCATAAGGTAGAATGTATATGAACCATTGGCACCCGGGAACAGCTCTCCACTCAGGCCTGGATTGTTCCACCTTGTCTACAATAAGAAGAGAGAGGCAGATTCAGACACATCCCTTCATCCTGACAGGTTGTTTGCCATGGAAGATGACTTTTGCTCTCTCAGGTGCTTCATACCTGCCTACAACTTCTCCAGGTATCATTTGTGCATGGACATTTGAGGTTCTCATCTGGTGGAAGATCCCCAACTTTCCTGTATTGTAAGAACCCCTCTGTCCCTGCTCTTCTGTAAAATGATTGAGGGAACAGTGTATACTTGGGGTTAAAAACAGGTTTGATTTGGTGACGAATGATTCTGTGCGATGAATAATGGCATTGGGAACCTGAAATATTTACAAGAATATAGATGTGAAATATAAGTATGAAAAAAGAAATCTAGGTATGCTTTGAAGCCCAGAAGGGTTTTGCCCTTGATTGGGATACTTAGCTTTGAATCATGTTCTGCAAAGATGTCTCAGATAATTTGATATACAATGGCATAGGACCTTGTACATTGGATGATTGAATTTAGAAGAGAAAATCCAGTCAAAAAGGGATATTCAGTAGGATTAGGAAGATAGTCGGTAGGTTTAGGAAGACTAGTGAGTATAGGATTTGGACCAAAAATTCTTTAGCAATAGACTTTTGGTGATAGAGTGAATGTAAATGTCAGCACATATGAAGAGTCAGACACTATGTTGAACTGGGGAAAATATGTAGAAAAGCAGATATCAATGGAAACATTACGAAATCAGGCAAAGTATAAAGTGAGGGATAGAATTAGACATTTTCAACAGGGTTGAGTTTCAATATATAAATTAGGAAAAAACAAATATGTAGTCACCAATAGGATTGACAATTGACAGCATTAGGCAACCTGGACATGGATGTTTTTAGAAATCCATGTTCACTTTCCATTTAGGCTTTGGTACAATCATAAGTGTGACCTTTCCATTTTTTGTCCAAAATATTACTGTGATAATGAGGTGACATGAGTATTTCTTTCACCATTTCTGGGTGCAATATATTGAAGATGTAAAATTAGAATCGGGGGTACAAATAGGTGTACCCTGTTTCTATGAACATAGAGAAAAACCACGAATAGACCATACTGTGAATAAATAATATAAGTTTTTTGAACTTTAAATAATGAATTGAACTGATATCTGAAAAATTAAAGGAAATTGTATATTGATATACAATCATTCATTCCACCCAGTTATATATCTAATGGAAATATTAGTGTTTTGGTTTATCATGAAGAGTGTGTGAGTTTTGCTTCAAAATGATTATGGAAATTCAAAATAATGTGTTTGGAAAGAAGTCTCATGAAAAGACCAGTCAAGAAACCCTGACAATACATGTGTTCTGAAGCAAGAAGTGATTAATGTTGAAACAAATGCCTATTAATTTGTGAACTTGTGGATGAAATGTATATCCTATGATGTGCAAAAACTGAACAAACAATAATGTACCAGTGTTGAATACAAATGAATGACAAATTACATATCATGTCCCATAGGAGTCTACTTACATTGATGTTAGACTGGGTCAGATACTGTAGAATAATTAGGATTTGTATGCACCCTTCACTGAAGTTAGTAGTCAGTACTAGGAAACAAATATGTATTTCAGGTGGATGAATATTTCTGATTATAATCTTGTGAAAAGTTGATTATAAATCAACATACATGAACACGAATGAATTTAGAGAGTGTATACTAGACACATATATTTCATATTTGGAAAACTTTGGAGAGTATATCTATATCTATATCTATACACACACACACACACACACACACACACAACAATCACAGACATTAAAAAGTACCAATATAAATGCCAATCGAAATTCATCAGTAAATATATATCATCCACATATGCAAAAATATTTATGTTACTGAACATGAGTTTATGTATAATGTTGTTCTTCTAGGACGCTCTCTTATACGTTGAATTTTCATTTCCAACAGCATTTAGAAGGAGTGAACACTTCTCACAATTTGTATCTGCCAAGACATCCACCTTACAAAAATGTACGTGTGATACCTGGTAGGATTCTATATATGCATATAAATATACATGTGTGAATAGGCTACAGAAATTGGAAACAAGTATTCACATATTTGTTAAGTTTAAAAACACATGGAGAATATTTCAATTAAAATTTGACTAGATGTATAACTCCTACCTTATATAATGCAAATGTCAAGTCCAACTATAGAACATGTCTCCTCTGAAGTGCTTGTATTTCTATTGTGTTGGGTTAATTATCCCCATTATATTAGGATGAATAGTCTGAGTCTACTAGGTATGGGTTAGTGTCAGGGATTCAGTACTTCGAATGAAAAATTGGAAAATGAATCCAATGTGTATGTAAATATATGCTGCACAAATATCCTCCCGCTCTCATCCAAAACAATGCCTTGTCATTACCTTCACCCCAAGTAAGACACAATTAGAAGAGAAGAGTTACACAATCAGTGAATACATATCTGGAATGGAAAATGCTCAGGAGTTCACAACCTTGGAGGTGGTTTAGGAGTTTCCAAAAGTAAGGGACATGGTAAACACTCCACAAACATGTAACTCTGCTGGCCTAAATACTTTTTGAGAAACTGCCTCTGAGCTTCCGCACTTGAAATATATGTTGTTTTCATGAGATTTGGCTTCCTTTGTAGTGAGACCATCAAAGCTGCGTCTGCATCTATGTGACCTGGAGGACATGGTTTCTTATTTTCCAATGAACAAGATGAAGCAGTGCTGAATCCTCTCTTTATAGGTAAACTGAGGCCACTGGGGACTAAGTGTCTCCCCGTCTCCCCGTGTGGACTGTGAAGCCATTTGGTCCTCCTCCACTTTTTGTGGTGTTTAGGCTGCTGCACTGTGAGTTTGGTATTTGTTTCACGAAATACTAGCAGCTAAACTGGTACACAGTGCTGGAGGGAGTTCTGTCACGTGTGGTGGGTCAGGGTCTGCAAGAGAATGCACCAACTAGGCTTCTATCTCTCACAGCTTGCCCCATTGCCCCCTTGTCCATATCAACCTGATTCATAATTTTCCTCTTAAAACTCTCCATATAACAAGATGCCTTTACATATAAGGGTCTGCTGGCAGCACCATGTCAGTTACAAGCCTTTTGGAATCCAATGGTAGATGCACATGGTCCTACCACGGATGTTTTATCAAACGCCTCCCCACCACTGCTCTAGACCCACTACTCAGCAGGATCCAAATTACTGGCATCTCTGTTCTACACCATTTTCATGAAACTCAGTAAATCAAGGCACTGTCTGGTATACTCATGATCAGCAACAGAACACCAATGTTTCTCCAGTGCCACCTGGTCATAGGAATTTCAAAAATTTCATGGTATTTATCTAGCCATTTTTCAAGCATGAAGTTGGAGGCACTGTGGGTTTCAATTCATTCGGCAAACATTAAATGGTGAGGAAGCTCATTTCAATGAAATCTCTGGAGAACTGTCACAGGCAAGGCTTCCCAAAGAATGGACAAAACGTCACATTAGGCCAGGCCCATTGAGGTCTACATTGAGGTCCATGTGTGTTTTGACTCTCAATTATGGCTGCCATTTCTTTAAGAATAAAATCATGTGATATCCTTCCTGAGATTCCCAGGCCTCTGTGGAAATCTACCCAGGGCCTAGGTCTCAGTTTCCAAGAGCGACTTTCATGCGTGGCCTCTTAAAATCCCAACAAAATTTATGGCAATGCTTCTCTGAGTTCAGTTCCAAAACCCAGTGTCTAAGGGGAATCACACCAGAGTTCAAGCCCAGGTGGACCCAGTCATTTTTTCCAATGCCACACAAATGACCAACATTAAAACCAAAACACTCCCACATGGCCCTCACCTTATTCCATATAGTAAATCATCTTAACCTCTGGCTGGAGGTTTCCATGAGGGACGCAGCCCAAGACAGTGTCCAAAATCAGCTCGTTTGCCCCTCATTTGCCTAAAGTCAGGGTAGCCTGGACGCAGTTGCTGTGAACCAGGAGTGAGCAAATAAGCCTGCCGTTAATACTTCTGTGTTTCTCCAATTTGAGGCCTACTGATTTTAGGTATGGATTCTTTAGGTGATTTAGAGTCATGCGAAAACACAAGAACCTCTGCAGGGCTTTAAGAACTCATTTGATCCAAAGAATCCCTATTCTCATTTGTTGGAGGGCAGGAACCTAACAGAGGAAGGCAAGAGACTTCATCCACAATGAATGATATTTTTTTGCCATTTTGGTTTTGGAAGCTAACATGGTATCATTCTTAAGATCCATCAGGTGCTGAGAATCTAAGTCACAGCCACACACAGGTCCAAGAGGCTGATAAAGACACATCCCTTTCCAAAGCAATTAAACAAAGAGCCACAGGTGAGGCCCATTCATTTCCATTTGAAAACTGTTTTCTTCAGGCTTCACAAAGGGGTGGCCTGAGGCAAAGACCTTCCTGACATTCAGTGCAACACAACAATAAGTAAGCAAAAGGCCCAAAGCAGGGTTTCTGCACTGAGACTTTCCTGGTCACACAGAAATCTGAGTTTTCTGAGATGCTCGCCATTCTCTTCAGCTATCCTGTACATGGCCATGTCACAGAGCTTGGAGGTGGTACATATTTTGGACACAAATCCCTGAGCCAATTCTGGAGAGTTTCCAGAATTCAGGAAGAAAACAACAACTTAGAAAGATAGCAGGTGTTGCACATCGATAAGACAAGCTGCAGTCCATTCATATATTGGGCAGGATGAATTATGGGAAGATTTATACTAGACAGGACACATCCATTAATGCATTCTCTTTTCTAATGTCTACAACAACGGACACAGTGGGATACACATAAACAGAAACACTCGCCTTGTCAAATGACTTACTAGAAACTGTCCGCTCCAAACCAAACAAACCGCCCTTTCTATCTATTCTCAGAACATGAGACAAAACAACAAACCCAAACCCACTCCCACAAAGGCACCTCCTTCCCCCAAGTAGGTCTGTGAGTATCTGGAGTGTCCTCTGACTGTGGGCCATTCTATGTTCCCCCGAAATGGCCTGTCTTCTCTCAGATCTTGTTTCCTTGACCAACTCTGTGAAGATGTCAGGAAAAAGTGGTTAGCCACTACCTGTTTTCTCAGGAAAGGTCCATCTTCAGAGCTCTCCTGGCATTTGGCCATCCTCACATCATTAGGTACCAAGAAAACTGACTCTGTCCTTGGTAAATCCAAACAAGTGAGCACACTGGGCCTGGGACTGGGACTGCCTCTGGGTGCCTGGCTTCTTGGATACCAAGTTCAGAGAGTTCCATCACCAAGGAAATGAGGTATGTCACATTCTTTGGAACTGAATGAGGTCACTGCCTTGGCAACCACTTTGTCCTAACAGTTGCTTCCAAGGGTTACATAAGATGGAGGTTTCCCCTACTTCCTCTGACACTTTCATAAGGTAGAATGTATATCAACCATTGGCACCCGGGAACAGCTCTCCACTCAGGCCTGGATTGTTCCACCTTGTATACAATAAGAAGAGAGAGGCAGATTCAGACACATCCCTTCATCCTGACCAGGTTGTTTGCCATGGAAGATGACTTTTGCTCTCTCAGTTGCTTCCTACCTGCCTACAACTTCTCCAGGTATCATTTGTGCATGGACATTTGAGGTTCTCATCTGGTGGAAGATCCCCAACTTTCCTGTATTGTAAGAACCACTCTGTCCCTGTACTTCTGTAAAATGATTGAGGAAACAGTGTATACTTGGGGTTAAAAACAGGTTTGATTTGGTGACGAATGATTCTGTGATATGAATAATGGTATTTGGAACCTGCAATATTTACAAGAATATAGAGGTGAAATATAAGTATGAAAACAGAAATCTACGTATGATTTGAAGCCCAGAAGGTTTTTGCCCTTGATTGGGATACTTAGCTTTGAATTATGTTCTGCAAAGTTGTCTCAGATAATTCGATATACAATGGTATAGGACCTTGTGCATTGGATGATTGAATTTAGAAGAGAACATCCAGTCAAAAAGGGATATTCAGTAGTTTTGGAAGACAGTCGGTAGGTTTAGGAAGAAGAGTGAGTATAGGATTTGGACCAAAAGTTCTTTAGCAATAGACTTTCGGTTATAGAGTGAATGTAAATGTCAGCACATATGAAGAGTCAGTCACTATGTTGAACTGGGGAAAATATGTAGAAAAGCAGATATCAATGGAAACATTACGAAATCAGGCAAAGTATAAAGTGAGGGATAGAATTAGACATTTTCAACAGGGTTGAGTTTCAATACATAAATTAGGAAAAAAGAAATATGTAGTCACCAATAGGAGTGACAATTGACAGCATTAGGCAACCTGGACATGGATGTTTTTAGAAATCCATGTTCACTTTCCATTTAGGTTTTGGTACAATCATAAGTGTGACCTTTCCATTTTTTGTCCAGAATATTACTGTGATAATGAGGTGACATGAGTATTTCTTTCACCATTTCTGGGAGCAATATATTGAAGATGTAAAATTAGAATCGGGGGTACAAATAGGTGTACCCTGTTTCTATGAACATAGAGAAAAACCACGAATAGACCATACTGTGAATAAATAATATAACTTTTTTGAACTTTAAATAATGAATTGAACTGATATCTGAAAGATAAAAGGAAATTGTATATTGATATACAATCATTCATTCCACCCAGTTATATATCTAATGGAAATATTAGTGTTTTGGTTTATCATGAAGAGTGTGTGAGTTTTGCTTCAAAATGATTATGGAAATTCAAAATAATGTGTTTGGAAAGAAGTCTCATGAAAAGACCAGTCAAGAAACCCTGACAATACATGTGTTCTGAAGCAAGAAGTGATTAATGTTGAAACAAATGCCTATTAATTTGTGAACTTGTGGATGAAATGTATATCCTATGATGTGCAAAAACTGAAGAAACAATAATGTACCAGTGTCGAATACAAATGAATGACAAATTACGTATCATGTCCCATAGGAGTCTACTTGCATTGATGTTAGACTGGGTCAGTTACTGTTGTTAATTAGGATTTGTATGCACCTTTCACTGAAGTTAGTTTTAAGTACTTCAAAACAAATATGTATTTCAGGTGGATGAATATTTCTGATTATAATCTTGTGAAAAGTTGATTACAAATCCACATACATGAACATGAATGATATAGAGAGTGTATATTAGACACATATATTTTATATTTTGAAAAATTTGGAGAGTATATCTATATCTATATCTATCTATCTATCTGTATTTATCTATCTATCTATCTATCTATCTATATATATATATATATATACACACACACACACACAAACACAAACACACACACAACACTCACAGACATTAAAAAGTACCAATATAAATGCCAATCTGAATTCATCAGTAAATATATATCATCCACAGAGACAAAAATATTTATTTTCCTGAACATGAGTTTATGTATAAAGTTGTTCTACTAGGACGCTCTTTTATAGGTTGAATTTTCATTTCCAATAACATTTAGGAAGAGTGAACACTTCTCACAATTTGTATCTGCCAAGACTGCCACCTCACAAAAATGTACGTGTGATACCTGGTAGGATTCTATATATGCATATAAATATACATGTGTGAAGAGGCTACAGAAGAGGGAAACAAGAATTCACATATTTGTTAAGTTTAAAAACACATGGAGAACATTTCAATTAAAATTTGACTAGATTTATAACCCCTACCTTATATAATGCAAATGTTGAGTCCAACTATAGAACATGTCTCCTCTGAAGTGCTTGTATTTCTATTGTGTTGTGTTAATTTCCCCCATTATATTAGGATGAATAGTCTGAGTCTACTAGGTATGGGTTAGTGTCAGGGATTCAGTACTTCGAATGGAAAATTGGAAAATGAATCCAATGTGTATGTAAATATAGGCTGCACAAATATCCTCCCGCTCTCATCCAGAAAAATGCCTTCACATTACCTTCACCCCAAGTAAGAAAAAATTAGAGGAGAAGAGTTAAAAAATCAGTGAATACATATCTGGAATGGAAAATGCTCAGGAGTTCACAACCTTGGAGTTGGTAGAGGAGTTTCCAAAACTAGGGGACAGGGTCAACACTCCACAAACATGGAGCTCTGCTGGCCTAAAAACTTTTTGAGAAACTGCCTCTGAGCTTCCGCACTTGAAATATATGTTGTTTTCAGGAGATTTGGCTTCCTTTGTAGTGAGACCATCAAAGCTGGGTCTGCATCTATGTGACCTGGAGGACATGGTTTCTTATTTTTCAATGAACAAGATGAAGCAGTGCTGAATCCTCTTTTTGTAGGTAAACTGAGGCCACTGGGGACTAAGTGTCTCCCCGTGTGGACTGTGAAGCCATTTGTTCCTTCTCCTCTTTTTGTGGTGTTTTTGCTGCTGCACTGTGAGTTTGGTCTTTGTTTCACGAAATACTAGGAGATAAACTGGGACACAGTGCTGGAGGGAGTTCTGTCATGTGTGGTGGGTCAGGGTCTGTAAGAGAATGCACCAACTATGCTTCTATCTCTCACAGCTTGCCCCATTGTCCCCTTGTCCATATCAACCTGATTCTTAATTTTCCTCTGCTAACTCTCCATATAACAAGATGCATTTACATATAAGGGTCTGCTGGCTGCACCATGTCAGTTACAAGCCATTTGGAATCCAATGGTAGATCCACATGGCCCTACCACGGACGTTTTATCAAACACATCCCCACCACTGCTCTAGACCCACTACTCAGCAGGCTCCAACATACTGGCATCTCTGATCTACACCATTTTCATGAAACTCAGTAAATCAAGGCACTGTCTGGTATACTCATGATCAGCAACAGGACATCCAATGTTTCTCCAGTGCCACCTGGTCATAGGAATTTCAAAAATTTCATGATATTTATCTAGCCATTTTTCAAGCATGAAGTTGGAGGCACTGTGGGTTTCAATTCATACAGCAAACATTAAATGTTGAGGAAGCTCATTTCAATGAATTCTCTGGAGAAATCTCACAGGCAAGGCTTCCCAAAGAGTGGACAAAATGTCACATTAGGCCAGGCCCATTGAGGTCTACAATGTGAGGTCCATGTGTGTTTGACTCTCAACTATGGATGCCATTTCTTTAATAATAAAATCATGTGATATCCTTGCTGAGATTCCCAGGCCTCTGTGGAATTCCCCCCGTGGCGTAGGTCTCAGTTTCCAAGAGTGACTTTCATGCGTGGCCTCTTAAAATCCCAACAAAATTCATAGCAATGCTTCTCTGAGTTCAGTTCCAAAACCTAGTGTCTAAGGGGAATCACACTAGAGTTCAAGCCCACGTGGAACCACTCATTTTTTCCAATGCCACACAAATGACCAAAATTAAAACCAAAACACTCACACATGGCCCTCATTTATTCCATATAGTCAATCATCTTAACCTCTGGCTGGAGGTTTCCAAGAGGGGTGCAGCCCAAGACAGTGTCCAAAATCAGCTCGTTTGCCCCTCATTTGCCTAAAGTCAGGGTAGCCTGGACACCGTTGCTGTGAACCAGGAGTGAACAAATAAGCCTGCCATTAATACTTCTGTGTTTCTCCAATTTGAGGGCTACTGATTTTAGGTATTGATTCTTTAGGTGATTTAGAGTCATGCGATAACACAAGCACCTCTGCAGGGCTTTGAAGAACTCATTTGACTCACAGAATCCCTATTCTCATTTGTTGGGGTGCAGGAACCTAACAGAGGAAGGCAAGAGACTTCATCCACAAAGAATGATATTTTTTGCCATTTTGGTTTTGGAATCTCACATGGGATCATTCTTCAGATCCATCAGGTGCTGAGAATCTAAGTCACAGCCACACACAGGTCCAAGAAGCTGATAAAGACACATCCCTTTCCAAAGCAATTAAGCAAAGAGCCACAGGTGAGGCCAATTCTTTTCCATTTGAAAACTGTTTTCTTCAGGCTTCACAAAGGGGTGGCCTGAGGCAAAGACTTTCCTGACATGCAGTGCAACATAAGAATAAGTAAGCAAAAGGCCCAAAGCAGGGTTTCTGCACTGAGACTTTCCTAGTCACACTGATATCTGAGTTTTCTGAGATGCTCACCATTCTCTTCAACTATCCTTTACATGGCCATGTCACAGAGCTTGGAGGTGGTACATATTTTGGACACAAATCCATGAGCCTATTCTGGAGAGTTTCCAGAATTCAGGAAGAAAACAACAACTTAGAAAGATAGCAGGTGTTGCACATCGATAAGACAAGCTGCAGTCCATTCATATATTGGGCAGGATGAATTATGGGAAGATTTATACTAGACAGGACACATCCATTAATGCATTCCCCTTTCTAATGTCTACATCAACGTACACAGTGGGATACACAGAAACAGGAAACACTCGCCGTGTCAAATGACTTACTAGAAACTGTCCACTCCAAACCAAAGAAAACGCCTTTCCTATCTATTCTCAGAACATGAGACAAAACAACAAACACACACCCACTCCCACAAAGGCACCTCCTTCCCCCAAGTAGGTCTGTGACTATCCGGAGTGTCCTCTGACTGGTGGGCCATAATATGTTCCCCCGAAATGGCCTGTCTTCTCTCAGATCTTGTTTCCTTTACCAACTCTGTGAAGATGTCAGGAAAAAGTGGTTAGCCACTACCTGTTTTCTCAGGAAAGTTCCATCTTCTGAGCTCTCCTGGCATTTGGCCATCCTCACATCACTAGGTACCAAGAAAACTGACTCTGTCCTTGGTAAATCCAAACAAGAGAGCCCACTGGGCCTAGGACTGGGACTGCCTCTGGGTGCCTGGCTTCTTGGATACCAAGTTCAGAGAGTTCCATCACCAAGGAAATGAGGTATGTCACAAATTTGGAACTGAATGAGGTCACTGCCTTGGCAACCACTTTGTCCTAACAGTTGCATCCAAGGGTAACATAAGATGGAGGTTGCCCCTACTTCCTGTGACACTTTCATAAGGTAGAATGTATATCAACCATTGGCACCCGGGAACAGCTCTCCACTCAGGCCTGGTTTGGTCCACCTTCTCTACAATAAGAAGAGAGAGGCAGATTCAGACACATCCCTTCATCCTGACCAGGTTGTTTGCCATGGAAGATGACTTTTGCTCTCTCAGGTGCTTCATACCTGCCTACAACTTCTCCAGGTATCATTTGTGCATGGACATTTGAGGTTCTCATCTGGTGGAAGGTCCCCAACTTTCCTGTATTGTAAGAACCACTCTGTCCCTGCTCTTCTGTAAAATGATTGAGGGAACAGTGTATACTTGGGGTTAAAAACAGGTTTGATTTGGGTGACGAATGATTCTGTGCGATGAATAATGTTATTGGGAACCTGCAATATTTACAAGAATATAGAGGTGAAATATAAGTATGAAAACAGAAATCTAGGTGTGATTTGAAGCCCAGAAGGTTTTTGCCCTTGATTGGGATACTTAGCTTTGAATTATGTTCTGCAAAGGTGTCTCAAATAATTCGAATTACAATGGCATAGGAAGTTGTACATTGGATGATTGAATTTAGAAGAGAACATCAGGTCAAAAAGGGATATTCAGTAGGATTAGGAAGATAGTCGGTAGGTTTAGGAAGAAGAGTGAGTATAGGATTTGGACCAAAAGTTCTTTAGCAATAGACTTTTGGTTATAGAGTGAATGTAAATGTCAGCACATATGAAGAGTCAGTCACTATGTTGAACTGGGGAAAATATGTAGAAAAGCAGATATCAATAGAAACATTACGAAATCATGCAAAGTATAAAGTGAGTGATAGAATTAGACATTTTCAACAGGGTTGAGTTTGAAAATATAAATTAGGAAAAAATAAATATGTATTCACCAATAGGATTGACAATTGACAGCATTAGGCAACCTGGACATGGATGTTTTAGAAATCAATGTTCACTTTCCATTTAGGCTTTGGTACAATCATAAGTGTGACCTTTCCATTTTTTGTCCAGAATATTACTGTGATAATGAGGTGACATGAGTATTTCTTTCACCATTTCTGGAAGCAATATATTGAAGATGTAAAGTTAGAATCGGGGGTACAAAGAGGTGTACCCTGTTTCTATGAACATAGAAAAAAAGCATGAATAGACCATATTGTGAATAAATAATATAATTTTTCAAATTTAAATAATGAATTGAACTGATATCTGAAAAATTAAAGGAAATCGTATATTGATATACAATCATTCATTCCAACCAGTTATATATCTAATGGAAATATTAGTGTTTTGGTTTATCTTAAAGAGTGTGTTAGTTTTGCTTCAAAATGATTATGGAAATTCAAAATAATGTGTTTGGAAAGAAGTCTGATGAAAAGACCAGTCAAGAAACCCTGACAATACATGTTTTCTGAAGCAAGAAGTGATTAAAGTTGAAACAAATGCCTATTAATTTGTGAACTTGTGGATGAAATGTATATCCTATGATGTGCAAAAACTGAAGAAACAATAATGTACCAGTGTCGAATACAAATGAATGACAAATTACATATCATGTCCCATAGGAGTCTACTTACATTGATGTTAGACTGGGTCAGATACTGTAGAATAATTAGGATTTGTATGCACCCTTCACTGAAGTTAGTAGTCAGTACTAGGAAACAAATATGTATTTCAGGTGGATGAATATTTCTGATTATAATCTTGTGAAAAGTTGATTACAAATCCACATACATGAACATGAATGATATAGAGAGTGTATATTAGACACATATATTTTATATTTTGAAAAATTTGGAGAGTATATCTATATCTATATCTATACCTATATCTATTTATCTATCTATCTATATCTATATATCTATATCTATATCTATATCTATATCTATATATATATATATATATATATATATATATATATATATATATATATACACACACACACACAAACACATACACACACACAACACTCACAGACATTAAAAAGTACCAATATAAATGCCAATCTGAATTCATCAGTAAATATATATCATCCACAGAGGCAAAAATATTTATTTTCCTGAACATGAGTTTATGTATAAAGTTGTTCTACTAGGACGCACTTTTATAGGTTGAATTTTCATTTCCAATAGCATTTAGGAAGAGTGAACACTTCTCACAATTTGTATCTGTCAAGACTGCCACCTCACAAAAATGTACGTGTGATACCTGGTAGGATTCTATATATGCATATAAATATACATGTGTGAATAGGCTACAGAAATTGGAAACAAGTATTCACATATTTGTTAAGTTTAAAAACACATGGAGAATATTTCAATTAAAATTTGACTAGATTTATAACCCCTACCTTATATAATGCAAATGTCAAGTCCAACTATAGAACATGTCTCCTCTGAAGTGCTTGTATTTCTATTGTGTTGTGTTAATTTCCCCCATTATATTAGGATGAATAGTCTGAGTCTACTAGGTATGGGTTAGTGTCAGGGATTCAGTACTTCGAATGGAAAATTGGAAAATGAATCCAATGTGTATGTAAATATAGGCTGCACAAATATCCTCCCGCTCTCATCCAGAAAAATGCCTTCACATTACCTTCACCCCAAGTAAGAAAAAATTAGAGGAGAAGAGTTAAAAAATCAGTGAATACATATCTGGAATGGAAAATGCTCAGGAGTTCACAACCTTGGAGGTGGTAGAGGAGTTTCCAAAACTAGGGGACAGGGTCAACACTCCACAAACATGGAGCTCTGCTGGCCTAAAAACTTTTTGAGAAACTGCCTCTGAGCTTCCGCACTTGAAATATATGTTGTTTTCAGGAGATTTGGCTTCCTTTGTAGTGAGACCATCAAAGCTGGGTCTGCATCTATGTGACCTGGAGGACATGGTTTCTTATTTTTCAATGAACAAGATGAAGCAGTGCTGAATCCTCTTTTTGTAGGTAAACTGAGGCCACTGGGGACTAAGTGTCTCCCCGTGTGGACTGTGAAGCCATTTGTTCCTTCTCCTCTTTTGTGGTGTTTTTGCTGCTGCACTGTGAGTTTGGTATTTGTTTCACGAAATACTAGGAGACAAACTGGGACACAGTGCTGGAGGGAGTTCTGTCATGTGTGGTGGGTCAGGGTCTGTAAGAGAATGCACCAACTATGCTTCTATCTCTCACAGCTTGCCCCATTGTCCCCTTGTCCATATCAACCTGATTCTTAATTTTCCTCTGCTAACTCTCCATATAACAAGATGCATTTACATATAAGGGTCTGCTGGCTGCACCATGTCAGTTACAAGCCATTTGGAATCCAATGGTAGATCCACATGGCCCTACCACGGATGTTTTATCAAACACCTCCCCACCACTGCTCTAGACCCACTACTCAGCAGGCTCCAAATACTGGCATCTCTGTTCTACACCATTTTCATGAAACTCAGTAAATCAAGGCACTCTCTGGTATACTCATGATCAGCAACAGGACATCCAATGTTTCTCCAGTGCCACCTGGTCATAGGAATTTCAAAAATTTCATGGTATTTATCTAGCCATTTTTCAAGCATGAAGTTGGAGGCACTGTGGGTTTCAATTCATTCAGCAAACATTAAATGTTGAGGAAGCTCATTTCAATGAAATCTCTGGAGAAATCTCACAGGCAAGGCTTCCCAAAGAGTGGACAAAATGTCATATTAGGCCAGGCCCATTGAGGTCTACAATGTGAGGTTCATGTGTGTTTTGACTCTCAACTATGGATGCCATTTCTTTAAGAGTAAAATCATATGATATCCTTGCTGAGATTCCCAGGCCTCTGTGGAATTCCCCCCGTGGCGTAGGTCTCAGTTTCCAAGAGTGACTTTCATGTGTGGCCTCTTAAAATCCCAACAAAATTCATAGCAATGCTTCTCTGAGTTCAGTTCCAAAACCCAGTGTCTAAGGGGAATCACACTAGAGTTCAAGCCCACGTGGAACCACTCATTTTTTCCAATGCCACACATATGACCAAAATTAAAACCAAAACACTCACACATGGCCCTCATTTATTCCATATAGTCAATCATCTTAACCTCTGGCTGGAGGTTTCCAAGAGGGGCGCAGCGCAAGACAGTGTCCAAAATCAGCTCGTTTGCCCCTCATTTGCCTAAAGTCAGGGTAGCCTGGACACCGTTGCTGTGAACCAGGAGTGAACAAATAAGCCTGCCATTAATACTTCTGTGTTTCTCCAATTTGAGGGCTACTGATTTTAGGTATCGATTCTTTAGGTGATTTAGAGTCATGCGATAACACAAGCACCTCTGCAGGGCTTTGAAGAACTCATTTGACTCACAGAATCCCTATTCTCATTTGTTGGAGGGCAGGAACCTAACAGAGGAAGGCAAGAGACTTCATCCACAATGAATGATATTTTTTGCCATTTTGGTTTTGGAATCTCACATGGGATCATTCTTCAGATCCATCAGGTGTTGAGAATCTAAGTCACAGCCACACACAGGTCCAAGAAGCTGATAAAGACACATCCCTTTCCAAAGCAATTAATCAAAGAGCCACAGGTGAGGCCAATTCATTTCCATTTGAAAACTGTTTTCTTTAGGCTTCACAAAGCGGTGGCCTGAGGCAAAGACTTTCCTGACATGCAGTGCAACATAAGAATAAGTAAGCAAAAGGCCCAAAGCAGGGTTTCTGCACTGAGACTTTCCTAGTCACACTGATATCTGAGTTTTCTGAGATGCTCGCCATTCTCTTCAACTATCCTTTACATGGCCATGTCACAGAGCTTGGAGGTGGTACATATTTTGGACACAAATCCATGAGCCTATTCTGGAGAGTTTCCAGAATTCAGGAAGAAAACAACAACTTAGAAAGATAGCAGGTGTTGCACATCGATAAGACAAGCTGCAGTCCATTCATATATTGGGCAGGATGAATTATGGGAAGATTTATACTAGACAGGACACATCCATTAATGCATTCTCCTTTCTAATGTCTACATCAACGGACACAGTGGGATACACAGAAACAGGAAACACTCGCCGTGTCAAATGACTTACTAGAAACTGTCCACTCCAAACCAAAGAAAACGCCTTTCCTATCTATTCTCAGAACATGAGACAAAACAACAAACACACACCCACTCCCACAAAGGCACCTCCTTCCCCCAAGTAGGTCTGTGACTATCCAGAGTGTCCTCTGACTGGTGGGCCATACTATGTTCCCCCGAAATGGCCTGTCTTCTCTCAGATCTTGTTTCCTTGACCAACTCTGTGAAGATGTCAGGAAAAAGTGGTTAGCCACTACCTGTTTTCTCAGGAAAGGTCCATCTTCAGAGCTCTCCTGGCATTTGGCCATCCTCACATCATTAGGTACCAAGAAAACTGACTCTGTCCTTGGTAAATCCAAACAAGTGAGCCCACTAGGCCTGGGACTGGGACTGCCTCTGGGTGCCTGGCTTCTTGGATACCAAGTTCAGAGAGTTCCATCACCAAGGAAATGAGGTATGTCACATTCTTTGGAACTGAATGAGGTCACTGCCTTGGCAACCACTTTGTCCTAACAGTTGCTTCCAAGGGTTACATAAGATGGAGGTTTCTCCTACTTCCTGTGACACTTTCATAAGGTAGAATGTATATCAACCATTGGCACCCGGGAACAGCTCTCCACTCAGGCCTGGATTGTTCCACCTTTTCTACAATAAGAAGAGAGAGGCAGATTCAGACACATCCCTTCATCCTGACCAGGTTGTTTGCCATGGAAGATGACTTTTGCTCTCTCAGGTGCTTCACACCTGCCTACAATTTCTCCAGGTATCATTTGTGCATGGACATTTGAGGTTCTCATCTGGTGGAAGATCCCCAAATTTCCTGTATTGTAAGAACCCCTCTGTATCTGCTCTTCTGTAAAATGATTGAGGGAAGAGTGTATACTTGGGGTTAAAAACAGGTTTGATTTGGTGACGAATGATTCTGTGCGATGAATAATGGCATTGGGAACCTGCAATATTTACAAGAATATAGAGGTGAAATATAAGTATGAAAAAAGAAATCTAGGTATGCTTTGAAGCCCAGAAGTGTTTTGCCCTTGATTGGGATACTTAGCTTTGAATTATGTTCTGCAAAGATGTCTCAGATAATTTGATATACAATGGCATAGGACCTTGTACATTGGATGATTGAATTTAGAAGAGAACATCCAGTCAAAAAGGGATATTCAGTAGGATTAGGAAGATAGTCGGTAGGTTTAGGAAGACGAGTGAGTATAGGATTTGGACCAAAAGTTCTTTAGCAATAGACTTTTGGTTATAGAGTGAATGTAAATGTCAGCACATATGAAGAGTCAGACACTATGTTGAACTGGGGAAAATATGTAGAAAAGCAGATATCAATGGAAACATTACGAAATCAGGCAAAGTATAAAGTGAGGGATAGAATTAGACATTTTCAACAGGGTTGAGTTTCAATATATAAATTAGGAAAAAACAAATATGTAGTCACCAATAGGAGTGACAATTGACAGCATTAGGCAACCTGGACATGGATGTTTTTAGAAATCCATGTTCACTTTCCATTTAGGCTTTGGTACAATCATAAGTGTGACCTTTCCATTTTTTGTCCAGAATATTACTGTGATAATGAGGTGACATGAGTATTTCTTTCACCATTTCTGGGAGCAATATATTGAAGATTTAAAATTAGAATCGGGGGTACAAATAGGTGTACCCTGTTTCTATGAACATAGAGAAAAACCACGAATAGACCATACTGTGAATAAATAATATAACTTTTTTGAACTTTAAATAATGAATTGAACTGATATCTGAAAAATAATAGGAAATTGTATATTGATATACAATCATTCATTCCACACAGTTATATATCTAATGGAAATATTAGTGTTTTGGTTTATCATGAAGAGTGTGTGAGTTTTGCTTCAAAATGATTATGGAAATTCAAAATAATGTGTTTGGAAAGAAGTCTCATGAAAAGACCCATCAAGAAACGCTGACAATACATGTGTTCTGAAGCAAGAAGTGATTAATGTTGAAACAAATGCCTATTAATTTGTGAACTTGTGGATGAAATGTATATCCTATGATGTGCAAAAACTGAAGAAACAATAATGTACCAGTGTCGAATACAAATGAATGACAAATTACATATCATGTCCCATAGGAGTCTACTTGCATTGATGTTAGACTGGGTCAGATACTGTAGAATAATTAGGATTTGTATGCACCCTTCACTGAATTTAGTAGTCAGTACTAGGAAACAAATATGTATTTCAGGTGGATGAATATTTCTGATTATAATCTTGTGAAAAGTTGATTACAAATCAACATACATGAACATGAATGAATTTAGAGAGTGTATACTAGACACATATATTTCATATTTGGAAAACTTTGGAGAGTATATCTATATCTATATCTATACACACACACACATACACACACACACACACACACAACAATCACAGACATTAAAAAGTACCAATATAAATGCCAATCGAAATTCATCAGTAAATATATATCATCCACATATGCAAAAATATTTATGTTACTGAACATGAGTTTATGTATAATGTTGTTCTTCTAGGACGCTCTCTTATAGGTTAAATTTTCATTTCCAACAGCATTTAGGAGGAGTGAACACTTCTCACAATTTGTATCTGCCAAGACATCCACCTTACAAAAATGTACGTGTGATACCTGGTAGGATTCTATATATGCATATAAATATACATGTGTGAATAGGCTACAGAAATTGGAAACAAGTATTCACATATTTGTTAAGTTTAAAAACACATGGAGAATATTTCAATTAAAATTTGACTAGATGTATAACTCCTACCTTATATAATGCAAATGTCAAGTCCAACTATAGAACATGTCTCCTCTGAAGTGCTTGTATTTCTATTGTGTTGGGTTAATTATCCCCATTATATTAGGATGAATAGTCTGAGTCTACTAGGTATGGGTTAGTGTCACGGATTCAGTACTTCGAATGAAAAATTGGAAAATGAATCCAATGTGTATGTAAATATATGCTGCACAAATATCCTCCCGCTCTCATCCAATTTAGTGCCTTGACATTACCTTCACCCCAAGTAAGACACAATTAGAGGAGAAGAGTTACACAATCAGTGAATACATATCTGGAATGGAAAATGCTCAGGAGTTCACAACCTTGGAGGTGGTTTAGGAGTTTCCAAAAGTAAGGGGCATGGTAAACACTCCACAAACATGTAACTCTGCTGGCCTAAAACTTTTTGAGAAACTGCCTCTGAGCTTCCGCACTTGAAATATATGTTGTTTTCAGGAGATTTGGCTTCCTTTGTAGTGAGACCATCAAAGCTGGGTCTGCATCTATGTGACCTGGAGGACATGGTTTCTTATTTTTCAATGAACAAGATGAAGCAGTGCTGAATCCTCTTTTTGTAGGTAAACTGAGGCCACTGGGGACTAAGTGTCTCCCCGTGTGGACTGTGAAGCCATTTGTTCCTTCTCCTCTTTTTGTGGTGTTTTTGCTGCTGCACTGTGAGTTTGGTATTTGTTTCACGAAATACTAGGAGATAAACTGGGACACAGTGCTGGAGAGAGTTCTGTCATGTGTGGTGGGTCAGGGTCTGCAAGAGAATGCACCAACTATGCTTCTATCTCTCACAGCTTGCCCCATTGTCTCCTTGTCCATATCAACCTGATTCTTAATTTTCCTCTGCTAACTCTCCATATAACAAGATGCCTTTACATATAAGGGTCTGCTGGCTGCACCATGTCAGTTACAAGCCATTTGGAATCCAATGGTAGATCCACATGGCCCTACCATGGATGTTTTATCAAACACCTCCCCACCACTGCTCTAGACCCACTACTCAGCAGGCTCCAACATACTGGCATCTCTGTTCTACACCATTTTCATGAAACTCAGTAAATCAAGGCACTGTCTGGTATACTCATGATCAGCAACAGGACATCCAATGTTTCTCCAGTGCCACCTGGTCATAGGAATTTCAAAAATTTCATGGTATTTATCTAGCCATTTTTCAAGCATGAAGTTGGAGGCACTGTGGGTTTCAATTCATTCAGCAAACATTAAATGGTGAGGAAGCTCATTTCAATGAAATCTCTGGAGAACTCTCACAGGCAAGGCTTACCAAAGAGTGGACAAAAGGTCACATTAGGTCAGGCCCATTGAGGTCTACAATGTGATGTCCATGTGTGTTTTGACTCTCAACTATGGCTGCCATTCCTTTTAAAATAAAATAATGTAATATCCTTGCTGAGATTCCCAGACCTCTGTGGAAATCCACCCGGGGTCTAGGTCTCAGTTTCCAAGAGTGACTTTCATGCTTGGCCTCTTAAAATCCCAACAAAATTCATGGCAATGCTTCCCTGAGTTCACTTCCAAAACCCAGTCTCTAAGGGGAATCACACCAGAGTTCAAGCCCACGTGGACCCAATCATTTATTCCAATGCCACACAAATGAGCAACATTAAAACCAAAACACTTCCACATTGCCCTCATATTATTCCATATAGTCAATCATCTTAACTTCTGGCTGGAGGTTTCCATGAGGGGCGCAGCCCAAGACAGTGTCCAAAATCAGCTCCTTTGCCCCTCATTTGCCTAAAGTCAGGGTAGCCTGGACACCGTTTCTGTGAACCAGGAGTGAACAAATAAGCCTGCCATTAATACTTCTGTGTTTCTCCAATTTGAGGCATACTGATTTTAGGTATCGATTCTTTAGGTGATTTAGAGTCATGCGAAAACACAAGCACCTCTGCAGGGCTTTGAAGAACTCATTTGACCCAAAGACTTCCTATTCTCATTTGATGGAGTGCAGGAACCTAACAGAGGAAGGCAAGAGACTTCATCCACAATGAATGATGTTTTATGCTATTTTGGTTTTGGAAGCTCACATGGGATCATTCTTAAGATCCATCAGGTGCTGAGAACCTAAGTCACAGCCCCACACAGGTCCAAGAGTCTTATAAAGACACATCCCTTTCCAAAGCAATTAAGCAAAGAGCCACAGGTGAGGCCCATTCATTTCCATTTGAAAACTGTTTTCTTCAGGCTTCACAAAGGGGTGGCCTGAGGCAAAGACCTTCCTGACATTCAGTGCAACACAACAATAAGTAAGCAAAAGGCCCAAAGCGGGGTTTCTGCACTGAGACTTTCCTGGTCACACTGATATCTGAGTTTTCTGAGATGCTGGCCATTCTCTTCAGCTATCCTGTACATGGCCATGTCACAGAGCTTGGAGGTGGTACATATTTTGGACACAAATCCCTGAGCCTATTCTGGAGAGTTTCCAGAATTCAGGAAGAAAACAACAACTTAGAAAGATAGCAGGTGTTGCACATCGATAAGACAAGCTGCAGTCCATTCATATATTGGGCAGGATGAATTATGGGAAGTTTTATACTAGACAGGACACATCCATTAATGCATTCTCTTTTCTAATGTCTACAACAACGGACACAGTGGGATACACAGAAACAGAAACACTTGCCGTGTCAAATGACTTACTAGAAACTGTCCACTTCAAACCAAACAAACCGCCTTTCCTATCTATTCTCAGAACATGAGACAAAACAACAAACCCACACCCACTCCCACAAAGGCACCTCCTTCCCCCAAGTAGGTCTGTGACTATCCGGAGTGTCCTCTGACTGATGGGCCATACTATGTTCCCCCGAAATGGCCTGTCTTCTCTCAGATCTTGTTTCCTTGACCAACTCTGTGAAGATGTCAGGAAAAAGTGGTTAGCCACTACCTGTTTTCTCAGGAAAGGTCCATCTTCAGAGCTCTCCTGGCATTTGGCCATCCTCACATCATTAGGTACCAAGAAACCTGACTCTGTCCTTGGTAAATCCAAACAAGTGAGCCCACTGGGACTGGGACTGGGACTGCCTCTTGGTGCCTGCCTTCTTGGATACCAAGTTCAGAGAGTTCCATCACCAAGGAAATGAGGGATGTCACATTCTTTGAAACTGAATGAGGTCACTGCCTTGGCAACCACTTTGTCCTAACAGTTGCTTCCAAGGGTAACATAAGATGGAGGTTGCCCCTACTTCCTTTGACACTTTTATTAGGTAGAATGTATATCAACCATTGGCACCTGGGAACAGCTCTCCACTCAGGCCTGGTTTGGTCCACCTTCTCTACAATAAGAATAGAGAGGCAGATTCAGACACATCCCTTCATCCTGACCAGGTTGTTTGCCATGGAAGATGTCTTTTTCTCTCTTAGGTGCTTCATACCTGCCTACAACTTCTCCAGGTATCATTTGTGCATGGATATTTGAGGTTCTCATCAGGAGGAAGGTCTCCAACTTTCCTGTATTGTAAGAACCACTCTGTCCCTGCTCTTCTGTAAAATGATTGAGGGAACAGTGTATACTTGGGGTTAAAAACAGGTTTGATTTGGGTTACGAATGATTCTGTTCGATTAATAATGGTATTGGGAACCTGCAATATTTACAAGAATATAGAGGTGAAATATAATTATGAAAAGAGAAACCTAGTTATGATTTGAAGCCCAGAAGGGTTTTGCCCTTGATTGGGATACTTAGCTTTGAATTATGTTCTGCAAAGATGTCTCAGATAATTCGATATACAATGGCATAGGACCTTGTACATTGGATGATTGAATTTAGAAGAGAACATCCAGTCAAAAAGGGATATTCAGTAGGATTAGGAAGATAGTCAGTAGGTTTAGGAAGAAGAATGAGTATAGGATTTGGACCAAAAGTTCTTTAGCAATAGACTTTCGGTTATAGAGTGAATGTAAATATCAGCACATATGAAGAGTCAGTCACTATGATGAACTGGGGAAAATGTGTAGAAAAGCAGATATCAATGGAAACATTACGAAATCAGGCAAAGTATAAAGTGAGGGATAGAATTAGACATTTTCAACAGGGTTGAGTTTGAATATATAAATTAGGAAAACACAAATATGTAGTCACCAATAGGATTGACAATTGAGAGCATTAGACAACGTGGACATGGATGTTTTTAGTAATCCATGTTCACTTTCCATTTAGGCTTTGGTACAATCATAAGTGTGACCTTTCCATTTTTTTTCCAGAATATTACTGTGATAATGAGGTGACATGAGTATTTCCTTCACCATTTCTGGGAGCAATATATTGAAGATTTAAAATTAGAATTGGGGGTACAAAGAGGTGTACCCTGTGTCTATTAAGATAGAGATAAAGCATGAATAGACCATACTGTGAATAAATAATATAACTTTTTTGAACTTTATATAATGAATTGAATTGATATCTGAAAAATTACAGGAAATCGTATATTGATATACAATCATTCATTCCATCCAGTTATGTATCTAATGGAAATATTATTGTTTGGTTTATCATGAAGAGTGTGTGAGTTTTGCTTCAAAAGTGATTATGGAAATCAAAAATAATGTGTTTGGAAAGAAGTCTCATGAAAAGACCTGTCAAGAAACCCTGCCAATACATGTGTTCTGAAGCAAGAAGTGATTAAAGTTGAAACAAATGCCTATAAATTTGTGAACTTGTGGATGAAGTGTATAACTTAAAATGTGTAAAAACTGAAGAAATAATAATGTACCAGTGTTGAGTACATATGAACGTCAAATTACATATCATGTCCCATAGGAATCTACTTGCATTGATGTTAGACTGGGCCAGTTACTGTAGAATAATTAGGATTTGTATGCACCATTCACTGAAGTTAGTTTTCAGTACTAGGAAATAAATATGTATTTCAGGTGGATGAATATTTCTGATTATAATCTTGTGAAAAGTTGATTATAAATCCACATACATGAACATGAATGAATTTAGAGAGTTTACATTAGACACATATATTTCATATTTTGAAAAATCTGCAGAGTGTACAGATATATTACACACACACACACACACACACACACAAACACACAAAACACTGACAGACATTTAAAAGAAGCAATATAAATGGCAATAGAAATTCATCAGTAAATATATATCACCCACAGATGCAAAAATATTTATTTTACTGAACATGAATTTATGTATAATGTTCTTCTACTAGGAAGCTCCCCTATAGGTTGAATTTTCAGTTCCAACAGCGTTTAGGAGGTGTGAACTCTTCTCACAGTTTGTATATGCCAAGTCAGCCACCTCAAAATGTACGTGTGATACCTGGTAGGATTCTATATGTGCATATAAATATACAAGTATGAATAGGCTAAAGAGAAAGGGAAACAAGAATTCTCGTATTTTTTAAGTTTAAAAACTTATGGAGAACTTCTTCGATTAAAAGTTGACTAAATTTATAACTTTTACCTTATATAATGCAAAAGGCAAGTCCAACTATACAACATGCCTCCAATGAACTGCTTGTATTTCTATAGGTTTGGGTTATTTTTCTCTATCATATTAGGATGAGTTGTTTGAGTCTAGTAGGTATGGGTTAGTGTCAGGGATTCAATATTTCAAAATGAAAATTGGAAAATGAATCCAATTTGTATGCATATATATGCTGCACAAATATCCTCCCACTCTCATCCAGAACAATGCCTTGACATTACCTTCACCCCAAGTAAGACACAAGTAGAGGAGAAGAGTTAGAAAATCAGTGAACACATATCTGGAATGGAAAATGTTCAGGAGTTTGCAACCTTGGAGGTGGTAGAGGAGTTTCCAAAAGCAAGGGACAGGGTAAACACTCCACAAACATGGAGCTCTGCTGGCCTAAAAACTTTTTGAGAAACTGCCTTGAGATAGGGCACTTAAATATATGTTGTTGTCAGGAGATTTGGCTTCCTTTGTAGTGAGACCATCAAAGCTGGGTCTGCATCTATGAGACCTGGAGGACATTGTTTCTGATGTTTCAATGAACATGAGGCAGCAGTGCTGATATTTTTCTTTTTAGGTAAACTGTGGCCTCTGGGGTCTAAGTGTCTCCCCGTTGAACTGTGAAGCCATTTGGCCCTCCTACACTTTTTGTGGGGTTTTTGCTGCTGCACTGGTAGTTTGGTATTTGCTTCATAAAATAGAAGGAGTTCAACTGGGACACAGTGCTGGAGGGAGTTCTGTCACGTTTGGTGGGTCAGGGTCTGCAGGAAAATGCACCAACCAATCTTCTATCCCTCAAAGCTTGCCCCATTGCATCCTTGTCCATAGCAACCTGATTCTGAACATTGCCCTGAATCCTCTCCATATAACAAGATGCCTTTACTTATAAGGGTCTGCTGGCTGCACCATGTAAGCCACAAGCCATTATTAAGCCAATGGAAGATACAAATTGCTCCAACACAGAAGTTTTATTACACTCCTGCCCACCACAACTCTAGGCCCACTTCTTAGGAGGCTGAAACTTACTGGGACCTCTGTTGTACACCATTTTCATAAAACCCAGTCAAGCAAGGCACTGTCAGGTACATCCATGATCAGCAGCAGGACATCCAAAGGTTCTCTAGTGCAACCTAGTCATGGGAATTTCAAAAATTTCATGGTATTTATCTAGACATTTTACAAGGATGAAGTTGGAAGCACTGTGGGTTTCAATTTTTTCAGGAACCATTAAATGGTGAGGAAGATTATTTCAATGAAAGCTCTGAAGAACCCTCACAGGCAAGGCTTCTCAAAGAGTGGACAAAAGGTCACATTAAGCCAGGCCCATTGAGGTCTACAATGTGAGTTCCATGTGTGTTTTGACTCTCAAATATGGCTGCCAAGTCTTTCGAATGAAATCATGTGATACCTTGGCTGAGATTCCCAGTGCTCTGTGCAAAGCCACTCTGGGGCTAGATCTCAGTTTCCCAGGGTGACTCTCATACATGGCCTCTTTAATCCCAACACAATACATGGCAATACTTTTCTGAGGTCAGTTTCTGAACTCAGTCTCTAAGGGGAATCACACCAAAGTTCAAGCCCAGGTAGACCCAGTTATGTCTTCCAACTGCCACACAAATATCCACAATTAAATCCAAAACACTCCCACATGTCACTCATCTTTTCTATATACCCACTCATCATAACCTCTGGCTGGAGGTTTCCATGAGGGGTGCTGCCCAAGACAGTGTCCAAAATAACCACCCTTGCCCCTCATTTGCCTAAAATCAGGGTGGCCTGGACATCCTTCCAGTGAACCATGAGTGATCAAATTGGCCGGCCATTAAGATGGCACTGCTTCTCCAATTTGAGGCCTACTGACTGTGGGGTTTAGAGTCTTTATGTGATTTGGAGTCATGAGAAAAATCAAGCACTTATGGGCTATCCTCTGCAGGGTTTTGAGGAACACATTTAAACCAAATGATCACTATTCTCACTTGATGAAGGTCAGGAACCTTACAGAGGAATGCGAGAGACTTCATCCAAAATGAATGCTCTTTTGTCCATTTTGGTTTTGGATGCACACATGGGATCTTTCTTTAGATCCATCAGGTGCTAAGAATCTAAGCCACAGACTCACACAGGGCCAAAAAGCTGATTCAGACGCATCCCTTTCCAAAGTAATTAAGCAAAGAGCCACAGGTGATGCCCATTAATTTCTATTTGAAAACTATTTCTTTTGACTCTACAAAGGTGTGGCCTGAGGCAAAGACGTTCTGACATTCAGGGCAACAGAACAATTGGTAAGCAAAAGGCCCAAAGCAGGGTTTCTCCATTAGAATTTTCTGGTCACACTCATATCTGAGTTTTCTTAGATGCTCCCATTCCTTTCAGCAATCCAGTACATGGCCAAGTCTCAGAGCTTGGAGGTGGTACATATTTTGGACACAAAACAATGAGACTATTCTGGAAATTGGCCAGAATTCAGGAAGAAAACAGGACCTTAGCAAGATTGTAGGAGTTGCCCACCCATAAGTCAAGCCACAGTCCATTCATAAATTGGGCAAGATGAATCTTGGGAAGCTTTCTACTAGTCAGGACACATACAATGATTCATTCTCTTTTCTAATGTCTAAAACCACGGACACAGTGGGATACACAGACAAAGAGACACTGGCCTTGTCAAACGACTTACCAGAAACAGTTCACTCCAAAACAAACAAACCGCCTTTCCTACCTATTCTCAGAACATGAGACAAAACCTCAAACCCACACCCACACACACAAAGGCAGCTCCTTCCCCCAAGTAGGTCTGTGACTATCAGGAGTGTCCTATGACAGGTGGGCCATACTATGTTCTGATGAAATCGCCTGTCCTGTGTCAGATATGGTCTCATTGGCCCAATCTGTGAAGTTGTCACTAGCCAGCTGTGAGCCACTACCTGCTTTCTCAGGAAAGGCCTCTCTTCAGAGCTTTCCTGACATTTGTCCATCCTCACATCAGTAGGTACGAAGAAAGACTGACTCTGTCCTTGTTAAATCCAAACAAGTGAGATCACTGGGACTGGGAATGGGACTGGCTCTGCGTGCCTGGCTTCCCGGATCCCAAGTTCAGAGAGTTTCATCACCAAGGAAGTGAGGTGAGATTACTTCCTTCAGGAATTTAATGAGGTCACTGCCTTGGCAACCACTTTGTCCTAACAGTAGCTTCCAATAGTCCTATGAGATGGAGGCAGCCCTTACTTCCTGTGACACTTTCATATGTTAGAATGGTATATCAACCATAGGCACCCAGGAACAGCTCTCCACACATGCCTGGTATGGTCCATCTTCTCTACATTAAGAAGAGAGGCTTATTCAGACAAAACCCTTCATTCTGGAAAGGTTGTTTGCGATGGAAGATGACTTTTGCTCTCTCAGGTCCTTCATAGCTGCCTAATCTTCTCCAGGGATCAAATCTGCATGGACCTTTGAGGTTCTCAGCAGGAGGCAGATCCCCTACATTCCTGTATTGTAAGATGAACTCTCTCGCTGCTCTTCTGTAACGTTAGATTGAGGGAAGAGTGTATGGTTAGGGTTATTAACATGTTCAATTTGGATTACGAATCATCCTGCAGGATGATTAATAGTATTGGGAACCTGCGATATTTATAAGATTATAGAGGTGAAATATAAGTATGAAAACAGAAATGTTGGTAAGATTTGAAGCCCAGAAGGGCATTAGGCCCTTGATTGGGATACTTAGCTTTTAATTACGTTCTACACAGATGTCTCAGATAAATTGATAATCAATGGCATAGGACCTTATACCTTGGATGTTTGATTTTAGAAGAGAACATCCACTCAAATTGAGATAGTCGGTGGGATTAGGAAGATAGTCGGTAGGTTTATAAAAAAGAGTGAGTATAAAATTTGGACAAAAATTTCTGTAGCAATAGGGTTTCGGTTATAGAGTGAATGTAAATGTCAGCACATGTGAAGAGTCAGTCACAATGATTAACTGGGGAAAATATGTAGGAAGGAAAATATCAATAGAGACATTATGAAATGAGGCAATTATATAGTGAGTGATAGGATTAGACATTTTCAACAGGGTTGAGATTGAGTACATAATCTTAGGAAGAAACAAATATGTAGTCACCAATAGGAATGACATTTGAAAGCATTAGGCAACCTGGATATGGATGTTTTTAGTAAGCCATGTTCACTTTCCATTTAGGATTTGGTACAATCATAAGTGTGACCTTTGCATTTTGTGCCCAGAAAATTATTGTGATCAAATATATATGTAGATCATATGATATGTGTATTTCTTCCACCATTTCTGGGAGCAATATTTGAGGACACATAAATTAGTATTGTGGGTACCAAGTGGTGTACCCTGTGTCTACGAATATAGAGATAATGCATGAATAGACCTTAGTGTGAATAAATAATATAACTTTTTTCACTATAAATAATGGATTGAATTGATATCTTAACATATATAGGAAATCATATATTGACATACAATCATTCACTCCAACCAGTTACACATATAATGGTAATCTTAGGGTTATTGTTTATCATGAAGTGTGTGTGAGTTTTGTTTCAAAAGTGTTTATGGAAATCGAAAATAATGTGTTTGGAAGGAAGTCTCATGAAAAGACCAGTCAAGAAATATGGAGGAATCCATGTGTTCAAAGCAGGAATTGATTGAAAGTGAAACAAATGCCTATAACTTTGCTATATTGTGGATGAAATATATATCCTGTGATGTGCATAAACTGATGAAATAGTAATGTACCAGTGTTGAATAAAAATGAAGGTCAAAGTACACATCATGTCCCATAGGAATCTACTTGCATTGATGTTAAACTGGTTTAGTTATTGTAGAAATATTAGGATTTCATGCATTATTCACCGTAGTTAGTTTTATTTTTTTTTCATTTTTATTTATAATTGTTCAAAACATTACATAGTTGTTGTTATATCATATTTCACACTTTGATTCAAGTGCATTATGAACTCCCATTTTTACCCCATGTACAGATTACAGAATCACATCATTTACACATCTATTGATTCACATATTGCCATACTAGTGTCTATTGAATTCTGCTGCCTTTCCTATCCTCTACTATCCCCCCTCCCCTCCGCGCCCCTCCCCTCTTCTCTCTCTACCCCCTCTACTGTAATAAATTTGTCCCCCTTGTATTATTTTTCCCTTTCTCCTCACTTTCTCTTGTATGTAATTTTATATAACCCTGAGGGTCTCCTTCCAATTCCTTGCAATTTTCCTTCTCTCTCCCTTTCCTTTCCACCTCTCATCCCGGTTTAATGTTAATCATCTTGTCATGCTCTTTGTCTCTCCTCTGTTCTTAGTTACTCTCCGTATATCAAAGATGACATTTGGCATTTGTTTTTTAAGGATTGGGTAGCTTCACTTAGCATAATCTGCTCTAATGCATTCCATTTCCCTCCAAATTCTATGATTTTTTTTCATTTTTCAATGCAGAGTAATACTCCATTGTGTATAAATGCCACAGTATTTTCTCCATTCTTTCATTGAAGGGCATCTAAGTTGGTTTCACAGTCTTCCTGTTGTGAATTGTTCTGCTATGAACATCGATGTAGCAGTGTCCCTGTAGCATGCTCTTTTTAGGTCTTTAGTGAATAGACTGAGTAGGGGAATAGCTGGGTCAAATGGTGGTTCCATTCCCAGCTTTCCAAGAAATCTCCATACTGCTTTCCAAATTGGCTGCACCAATTTGCAGTCCCACCAGCAATGTACAAGTGTACCTCTTTCCCCACATCCTTGCCAGAACTTGTTGTAGTTTGACTTCATAATGTCTGCCAATCTTACTGGAGTGAGATGGTATCTTAGGGTGGTTTTGATTTGCATTTCTCTGACTGCTGGAGATGGTGAGCATTTTTTCATGTACTTGTTGATTGATTGTAAGTCCTCATCTGATAAGTGTATGTTGAGGTCCTCAGCCCATTTGTTGATTGGGTTATTTGTTATCTTATTGTCTAATTTTTTGAGTTTTTTGTATACTCTGGATATTAGGGCTCTATCTGAAGTGTGAGGAGTAAAGATTTCTTCCCAGGATGTAGGCTCCCTATTTACCTCTCTTATTGCTTCTTTTGCTGCGAAAAAACTTTTTAGTTTATGTCCCATTTGTTGATTCTAGTTATTAACTCTTGTGCTATGGGTGTCCTATTGAGGAATTTGGAGCCCGACCCCACAGTATGCACATCGTAAGCAAATTTTTCTTCTATCAGACACTGTGTCTCTGATTTGATATCAAGCTCATTGATCCATTTTGAGTTAACTTTTGTGCATGGCAAGAGAAAGGGATTCAGTTTCAATTTGTTACATATGGATTTACAGTTTTCCAAACACCATTTGTTGAAGATGCTATCCTTCCTCCATTGCATGCTTTTAGCCCCTTTATCAAATATAAGATAGTTGTAGTTTTGTGGATTGGTTTCTGTGTCCTCTATTCTGTACCATTGGTCCACCGGCCTATATTGGTACCAGTACCATGCTATTGTTGTTACTATTGCTCTGTAGTATAGTTTGAAGTCTGATATCGCTCTACCGCCTGATTCACACTTCCTGCCTAGCATTGTTTTTGCTATTCTGGGACTTTTATTTTTCCATATGTATTTCATGATTGCTTTCTTTATTTCTACAAGAAATGCCTTTGGGATTTTGATTGCCATTGCATTAAACCTATAGAGAAATTTTGGTAATATCGCCATTTTGATGATGTTAGTTCTGCCTATCCATGAACAGTATATATTTTTACATCTTCTAAGATTTTCTTATATTTCTCTCTTTAGGGTTCTGTAGTTTTCATTGTATAAGACTTTCACCTCTTTTGTTAGGTTGATTCCCATCTTTTTTTTTTTTAGGATATTGTGAATGGAGTGGTTGTTCTCATTTCCATTTCAGAGGATTTGTCGCTGATATAGAGGAATGCCTTTGATTTATGTGTGTTGATTTTATATCCTGTCACTTTGCTGAATTCATTTATTAGCTCTATTAGTTTCTTTGTAGACCCTTTTGGGTCTGCTAGGTATAGAATCATGTCTTCTGCAATAGTAATAATTTAAGTTCTTCTTTTCCTATTTTTATGCCTTTAATTTCTTCCGTCTGTCTAATTGCTCTGGCCAGTGTTTCGAGAACTGTATTGAACAGAAGTGGTGAGAGAGGGCATCCCATTCTTGTTCCAGATTTTAGAGGGAATGCCTTCAATTTTTCTAGATTCAGAATGATGCTAGCTTGAGGCTTAGCATAGATTGCTTTTACAATATTGAGTTATGTTCCTGTTATTCCTAGTTTTTCTAGAGTTTTGAAGATAAAGGGATGCTGTACTTTGTCGAATGCTTTTTGTGCATCTATCGAGATGATCATATGGTTCTTATTTTTAAGTCTATTGATGTGGTGAATAACATTTATTGATTTTCGTATATTGAACAAGCCTTGCATTCCACGGATGAATCCTACTTGATCATGGTGCACAATTTTTTTAATATGTTTTTGTATCTGATTCGCCAGAATTTAATTAGGGATTTTTGCATTTAGGTTCTTTAGGGATATTGGTCTGTAGTTTTCTTTGTTTGAAGTGTTTATGTCTGGTGTAGAAATTAGGGTGATATTGGCCTGGTAGAATGAATTTGGAAGATCTCCCTCTTTTTCAGTTTCCTGAAATAGCTTGATAAGTATTGGTATTAGTTCATATTTAAGGGTTTGTAAAACTCTGCTGTATACCCATACTGTCCTGGTCTTTTCTTAGTTGGTAATCTTTGGATGGTTTCTTCTATTTCCTCAATTGATATTGGTCTGTTTAGGTTGTCTATATCCTCCTGACTCAATCTGGACAGATCATATGACTTAAGAAATTTTTCGATGCCTTCACTATCTTCTATTATATTGGAGTATAACGAATCAAATTAATTTCTTATTATGTTCTGTATTTCAGAAATATCTGCTGTGATTTCCAGGGGGTGACAAATAACTTGTGTAGATTGATACAGCAGGAGTGGAAGCCGTTTATTGTAGAATCCGAGCGATATTTATACATTTTATAAAGCTTATCTAATTAGCATAAAATAGATACAGCAGTCAACCAATAAGGAATCTCCACACTTAATGGCTTGCTTTTGTTACTTCAAAAACCATTCCCTATGGCATTTGGAGGGCGCCATCCAGACTTGTTTAGAGACCCTAACATTTCTCTGGCAAAATACCAGGTGCCATGCTGATTTGTTTATAGACCTTAACATGTGATATTGACTTTTTCATCCCATATGCTAGTAATTTGAGTTTTCTCTCTTCTTCTTTCATTAGCATGGCTAAGGGTCTGTCGATTTTATTTATTTTTTCAAAGAACCAACTTTTAGTTTCCTCAATTTTTTCAATTGTTTCTTTTGTTTCGATTTCATTAATTTCAGCTTTGATTTTAATTAAATCTTACCTTCTACTTATTTTGCTGTTGTTTTCCTCTTCTTTTTCTAGGATTCTGAGATGAAGTATGAGATCATTTATTTGCTGTTGTTTTTTTCTTTTTTTAAGGAATGAAATCCAAGCAATGAATTTTCCTCTTAGAACGGATTTCAATGTGTCCCATAGATTCTGATATGTTGTGCCTGTGTTTTCATTTATCTCTAAGAATTTTTTAATTTCCTCCTCTATGTCTTCTATAACCCATTGTTCATTCAGTAACCTGTTGTTCATTCTCCAAGTGATGCATGATTTTTCCTTCCTTCTTTTATCATTGATTTTTAGTTTATATTCCATTATGATCAGATAAGATGCATGGTATTATCTCTACTGCTTTATATTGTCTAAGAATTGCCCTGTGACATAATATATGATCTATTTTTGAGAAGGATCCATGTGCTGCTGAGGAAAAATGTAACTGCTTGATGTTGTGGAGTATATTCTATATATGTCAATTAAGTCTAGGTTATTAATTGTGTTATTGAGTACTATAGTTTTCTATTTCAACTTTTGTTTGGAAGACCTGTCCAGTGGTGAGAGAGGTGTGTTGAAGTCTCCCATGATTATTGTATGGTGGTCTATTAGACTCTTGATCTTGAGAAAAGTTTGTTTGATGGACATACCTGCACCATTGTTTGGGGCATATATATATTTATAATGGTTATGTCTTGTTGCTGTATGGTTCTCTTGAGCAGTATATAGTGTCCCTCTTTATCCCTTTTGATTAACTTTGGCTTGAAATCTATTTTATTTGATATGAGTATGGACACTCCTACTTGTTTCCGAAATCCATATAAGTGATATGATTTTTCCCAACCTTTCCCCTTCAGTCTATGTATGTATTTTCCTATCAAATGCGTCTCCTGGAGGCAGCATATTATTGGGTCTTGTTTTGTGATCCATTCTACTAGCCTCTGTCTCTTAATTGGTGAGTTTAAGGCATTAACATTTACAGTTATTATTGAGATAATGGTTGTTCTTCCAGCCCTATTTGTTTATTTATGTTATTAAACATGGATTGTTTTCTTCTTTGATTATTTCCCACTTTTACTGTACTACATCCCACTGTTGGTTTTTATTGTTATTTCCCTTTCTTCTTCCTGTAATATTTTCCGAGGATGTTTTGAAGAGATGGTTTTCTAGCTACAAATTATTTTAACTTTTTTTTATCATGGAAGGTTATAATTTTATCTTCCATCCTGGAGCTTAATTTCACTGGATACACAATTCTTGGTTGGAATCCATTTTCTTTCAGTGTTTGAAAAATGTTATTCAAGGATTTTCTAGCTTTCAGAGTCTGTGTTGAAAGATCAGCTGTTATCCTGATTGTTTTACCCCTAAATGTAATCTGCTTTTTTTCTCTTGTAGCATTTAAAATTCTCTCCTTATTGTGTACGTTGGGCATCTTCATTATAATGTGTCTAGGTGTGGATCTCTTATGATTTTGCACATTTGGCGTCCTGTAGGCTTCTAGGACTTGGGAGTCAGTCTGATTCTTCAAGTCTAGGAAGTTTTCTCGTATTATTTCATTGAATACATTCCTCATTGCTTTGGTTTTAACCTCTATACCTTCCTGTATTCCAATGACTCTTATGTTTGGTCTCTTTATGTTATCCCGTATTTCTTGGATATTCTGTTCATGGTTTCTTAACAGTCTTGCTGAGCTGTCTATGTTCTTTTCAAGTTGGAATACTTTGTCTTCATTTTCTGATGTTCTATCTTCTAAGTGTTCTACTCTGCTGGTAGTCTTCTCAATTGAGTTTTTTAGTTGGTTTATTGCTTTCTGCATTTCTAGGATTTCTGTTTGTTATTTTTTACAACCTCTATCTCTCTGTATAGCTGATCTTTTGCTTCTTGGATTTGTTTATGTAATTCATTGTCGAAGTGATCTTTCATTGTCTGATTTTGCTGTCTAATGTCTTCCTTGAGACTCAAGATCATCTGAAGCATGTATATCCTGAGTTCTTTATCTGACATTCCATCTGCTGCAGCTATTACCCGTGGACCCCTGGGGTGTTCTGCCGATCGGTCGCAGGTCTGCCTACCTTGTAGGTGCTGGCAGCGGCTCTGCTCTGCCCCTATTCCAATTGGGGTGACGTGACTACCATGCAGGTGTGTTGCTGGTCCTGTTCCGCCAGTTTGTCGCAGGTCTGCCTGCCTTGCGGGCACGGGCAATGGATCTGCTCTGCTCCTATTCCAAATGGGGTGAAGTGTCTGCCGTGCCGGCAGGGCGATGGACCTCTTCTGCCAGTCAGGTGCAGGTGTGCCTACCTTGCGGGCGCGGGTGATGGCTCTGCTCTGCCCCTACTCCAATTGGGGGGTCGTGACTACCATGCCGGCAGGTTGCTGGGCCTGTTCTGGGTGCGGGCGAAGGCTCTGCTCTTCCCCTACTAATATTGGGGTGACCTGACTACCATGCGGGTGGGCCACTGGGATTGTACTAGGTGCGGGAGAAGGCTCTGCTCTGCAACTACTCCAATTCGGTTGATGTGACTACCACGCCTGCGGGTCGCTGGGCCTGTTCTGGGCAAGGGCGGCGGCTCTGCTCTGCCTCTATTCCAATTGGGGTGACGTGACTACCATGCAGGTGTGTCGCTGGACCTGTTCCGGGCGTGGGCGGCGGCTCTGCTCTGCCCCTCTGGCTTGATGACAAAGTGAGAGAGACCCGGGTGTTTGTGACTCACTTTCTTTACCAGGAGACCAACTGTTTCTGTCACCGCTGGTATCAATGAGGTTATCTCCTCTGCTGCTTTCTGATGACATCAGATCTCTGCCATGTTGGTATCCCATGCAAAAGGCAGCATTTCGTTCCCTTTGCTGGGTGACTAAAGCAATCGGTGAGTCTTGACCGGCATTCACAAGCCCCGTCTCAATCCTGTTGCCACTGCCTATGAAGGTCGGTTGATATTTACTGATATTCAGCAAGACCCAGACCGAGAAGCAGTTTCCGCCGGTTCTTTAGCCCTGGGCCAGATCAGTTCCTGGAGGCGGAATTCGGCCGCTCGGGGCTCGGTGTATGTTCTAATAGAAGCAGGCTCCAAGACGCAGTTTCTGCGGGTTCTTTACCACTGAGCCTGAGTAATTTGTCTGCAACACAAAGGTGAATGGCATCCTGAAATTACCTGTTCTATAGCTGAATAAGCTGCGATCAGTCGAAAACAGGGATGATGAAGTCACCTCTCCATGATGGTGGCCGCTGGGTTCCTCTGTGGTCTGACGGGTGTGGAGAAACGAGTTGGACTGCATGCTTTCCCGTCTCAAACCCAGAATTCAGCACTGAGCACAGTGATTGCATACCTGGCAGGAGCCCACAATACCTGCACCGCTGTATATTTGCCTTGCTATCTCGTCGTTTCCCAGCACGTGCCACAGACTCTAGCCACGGAGCGATTTCCTGAATAAGTCGCATGACCTTCTGTGAGGACAAATCACTCGCGTTTGAGCCCCCGTAGCTGATCCTCCTGAGATGGAAATATGTACACTTGGTTTTGGAGAACCACAATTTTGCTGGAAATTCCTAACAAGATAGGTTTTAGCCATTCTAACTCGTCATTCTCCCTCACAGTGACGCAGTACATGGGGGTGATGCACTCCCTTCGCAGCCATCATATGATCCCCTGAAGTTAGTTTTCAGTACTAGGAAACAAATAAGTATTTCAAGTGGATGAATATTTCTGAGAATAATCTTTTGAAAAGTTGATTATAAATCCACATACATGAATATGAATGAATTTAGGGAGTGTATAATAAGAAAAATATACTTCATATTTTGAAAAATCTGCAGAGTGAAAAAAAATATATATATATACATACACACAGAGACATTAAAAAGTAGCATTATGTATGCCAATCGAAATTCACCATGAAATATATATCATCCACAGATAGAAAAATATTCATTTTAATGAACATGGATTTATGTCGTTCAACTAAGAAGCTCACCCGTATGTTGAATTTTCAGTTCCAACAGCATTAAGTAGGAGTGATCTCTTCTCACAATTTGTATCTGCCAAGCCAGCCACCTCACAAAATGTACGAGTGATACCAGGTAGAATTCGATATGTGCTTATAAAAATACATGTGATGAATAGGCTACAGAGAAAGGGAGACAGTTATTCACATATTTGTTAACTTTTAAAACACATGGAGAACTATTTCAATTAAAATTTGCTAGATTTATAACACCTACCATTTATCATACGAAAGGCAAGTCCAACTATACACCATGCCTCCTGTGAACCTCTTGTATTCCTATTCTGTTTGGGTTATTTTTCTCCATAATATTAGGATAAAAGTCAAAGTCTATTAGGGTATGTGTTAGTGTCAGGGATTCAGTATTTCGAATGGAAAATTTGAAAATGTATCCAATGTGTATGCAAATATGTGCTACACAAAAAACTTCCCACTCTCATTCAGAACAATGCCTTGACATTACCTTCGCCCCACATAAGACACAATTAGAGGAGAGGAGTTAGAAAATCTGTGAATACATATGTGGAATGGAAAATGCTCAGGAGTTCACAAATTTGGAGGTGGTAGAAGAGGTTCCAAAAGTAAGGGACAGGGTAAACACTCCACAAACATGAAGTTCTGCCAGCCTGACATCTGGAGAAACTGCCTCTAAGGTTTGGCAATGAAATATATGCTGTTGTCAGGAGCATTAGCTTCATTTGGAGTGACACCATCAAAGCTGGGTCTTCATCTATGTGACATGGATGACATTGTTTCTTATTTTCCAATGAACATGAGGCAGCAGTGCTGAATTTTCTATTTGTATGTAACTTGTGGCCACTGGGGTCTAAGTGTCTCCCCGTGTGCACTGTAAATCCATTTGGTCATCCTCCACTATTCATGGTGTTTCTTGCTGCTGCACTGGGAGTTTGGAATTTGCTTCATGAATTACAAAGAGTTCAACAGGGACACAGTGCTGAAGTGAGTTCTGTCAATTGTGGTGGGTCGGGTTCTACAGGAGAATGCACCAACCAGGCTTCTATCCCACATTGCTTGCCCCATTGACCATAGCAACCTGATTTTGAACATTGCCCTGAAACCTCTCCATATAACAATATGCTTTTACATATAAGAGTCTACTGGCTGCAAAATGTCAGTCACAATCAATTTGCAAGCCAATGGCAGATCCACATGGCCCACCACAGATGTTTTATCACCCACCTGCCAACCACTGCTCTAGGACAACTACTCAGCAGGATCCAACTTACTGGCATCTCTGTTCTACACCATTTTCATAAAACCAAGTCAATCAGGGCACTGTCTTACATACTCATGATCAGCAACAGGACATCCAAATGTTCTCCTGCCACCCGGTCATGGGAATTTCAAAAATTTTTATGGTATTTATCTAGCCAATTTTCAAGAAAGAAGTTGGAGGCACTGTGGGTTTCAATTTATTCAGGAACCATTAAATGGTGACTAAGCTCATTTCAATGAAAACTCTGGAGAATTCTCACAGGCAAGGCTTCCCAAAGAGTGGCCAAGATGTCAGATTAAGCCAGGCCCATTTAGGTCTACAATGTGAGGTCCATGTGTGTTTTGACTCTCAAAAATGGCTGCCAAGTCTTTAAGAATAAAATCATGTGATATCCTGGATGAGATTTCCTGTGATCTTTGGAAAGTCAACTTGGGCCTAGATGTCACTTTCCAAGGGCAACTCTCATGCATGGCCATCTAAAATCCCAACACAATTCATGGCAATACTTCTCTGAGATCAGTACCAGAACTCAGTCTCTAAGGGGAATCACACCAGAGTGCAAGCCCAGGTGGACCCAGTCATCTCTTCCAACCACCATTCAAATGTCCACAATTAAAACCAAAACACTCCCACATGGCCCAAATCTTCTTCCATATAGACACTCATCATAACCTGTGGCTGGAGGTTTCCATGAGGGGAGCAGCCCACGTCAGTGTCCAAAATAAGCTTCCTGCCCCTCATTTACCTAAAGTCAGGGTGGCGTGGACACCCTTCCTGTAAACCAGGAGTGATCAAATAGGCCTTCCTTTAATACTGTTTGGCTTATCCACCTTGAGGACTACTGACTTTGAGGTTTAGATTCTTTAAGTGAATTGGAGTCATGAGAAAAAACAAGCATCTATGGGCTAGCCTCTGCTGGGTTTTGAAGAACTTATTTGACCCAAAGGATCCCTGTTCTCACTTGATGGATTTCAGGAACCTACCAGAGGAAGGCAAGAGAGTTAATCAACAATATCTGATCTTTTTGCCATTTTGGTTTTGGATGCATGCATGGGATCTATCTTTAGATCCATCAGGTGCTGAGAATCTAAGACACAGCCTCACACAGGGCCAAGAGACTGATTCAGACATATCCCTTTTCAAAGCAATTAAGCATGGATCCACAGGTGATGCCCATTTATTTGCATTTGAAAACTGTTTTCTTCAGGCTTCACAAAGTGGTGGCTTGAGGCAAAGATCTTCCTGACATTCAGGGCAACAGAACAATAGGTAAGCAAAAGGACCAAAGCAGGGTTTCTCCACTGAGACTTTCCTGGTCAACTGATATCTGAGATTTCTGAGATGCTAGCCATTCCCTTCAACTATCTAGTACATGGCCATGTCACAGATATTGGAGGTGGTACATATCTTGGACACAAAACCATGATACTATTCTGGAGTGTTGCCAGAATTGAAGGAGAAAACAGGAAATTATGAAGCTAGTAGGTGTTGCCCATCTATAAGGCAAGCCTGAGTCCACTCATATATTGGGCACAATGAATGCTGGCAAGCTTGCTAGTAGACAGGAAACATCCATTGATCCATTCTCTCTTCTAATGTCTACAATCATGAACACAGTGGGATACACAGACACTCGCATTGTCAAAGGACTTACTAAAAATAGTCCACTCTAAACCAAACAAACCGCCTTTCCTACCTATTCTGAGAACATGAGACAAAACCACAAAATCACACCCACACCTAAAAAGGCACCTCCTTCCCCCAAGTAGGTCTGTGACTCTCCGGAGTGTCCTCTGACTGGTGGGCCATACTATGTTTCCCCAAAATGACCTCTCCTGTCTCAGTTCTGGTCTGCATGGCCAACTCTGTGAAGTTGTCAAGAGCCAGTGGTGAGACACAACCTGCTTTCTCAGGAAAAGCCCCTCTTCAAAGGTTTCCTGGCATTTCGTCATCCTCACATCTGTAGGTTCCAAGAAAGACTGACTCTGTCCTTGGTAAATCCAAACATGTGAGACCACTGGGACTGGGACAGGGACTGTGTCTGGGTGACAGGGACTATCTCTGAGTGCCTGGCTTCCTGGATCCCAAGTTCAGAGAGTTTTATCACCAAGGAAGTGAGGTGAGGTCACTTTCTTCAGGATCTGAATTATGTCACTGCCTTGACAACCACTTTGCCCTAACAGTTGCTTCCAAAAGTCCCATGAGGTGGAGGCTGCCCCAGTTTTCCTGTAACACTTTCACAAGTTAGAATGTCATATCAATCATAAGCACCCCGGAACAGCTCTCCACACAGAACTGGTTTGGTCCATCTTGTATACATTAAGAAGAGAGAGAATGATTCAGACACAACCCTTCAACCCGACCAGGATGATTGCCATGGAAGATGACTTTTGCTTTCTGAGGTCGTTCATAGCTGCCTTCATCTTCACCAGGGATCATTTCTAAATGAACATTTGAGGTTCTCAGCAGGTGAAGATACCCTACATTCCTGTATTTTAATACCAACTCTGTCCCTGCTCTTCGGTAAAGTTAGTGTATGGTTAGGGTTAATTATATGTTCGATTTGGGTTAGGAATCATTCTGCAGGATGAATAAAGGGATTGGGTACCTGCGATATTTATAAGAATATATAAGTGAAATATATGTATGAAAACGGAAATCTAAGAAAGATTTGAAGCCCAGAAGGGCATTGGGCCCTTGATTGGGATACATAGTGTTGAATTACGTTCTGTACAATTGTCTCAGTTAAATCAATATACAATGGCATAGGACCGTGTACCTTGAATGATTGAATGTAGAAGAGAACATCCAGTCAAAAAACGATAGTCGGTAGGATTAGAAAGATAGTCGGTAGGTTTAGGAAGAAGAGTGAGAATATGATTTGGAATAAAAAGCTTATTTAGCAATAGGGTTTCGTTTAGAGAGTGAATGTAAATGTCAGTACATGTGAAGAGTCATTCACAATAATGAACTGGGGAAATTATGTAGAAAAGCAAGTATCAATAGCGACATAACAAAATCAGGCAAAGTATAAATGAGTGATAGGATTAGACATTTTCAACAGGGTTGAGTTTGAATATATAATCATAGGTAAAAACAAATATGTTGTCACCAATGGGATTTACATTTGAGAGCATTAGGCAACCTGGACACGGATGTTATTAGTTATCCATGTTCACTTTCCTTTTAGGCTTTGGTACAATCATAAGTGTGACCTTTACATTTTTTTTGTTCAGAATATTACTGTGGTAAAATGTATATGTAGATCAGGTAACATGAGTATTTCTTTCACTATGTCTGGGAGCAATATTTTGAAGACATATACATTAGTATTAGGGGTACAAAGAGGTGTACCCTGTGTCTATGAATATAGAGATAATGCATGAATAGACGATAATATGAATAAATAATGTAACTGGTTCCACTTTAAATAATGGATTGAATTGAAATCTGAAAATATATAAGAAATCTTATATTGATATATAATCATTCATTCCAACCAGTTATATATCTAATGGTAATATTAGGATTATGGTTTATCATGAAGGGTGTTTGAGTTGTGCTTTATAAGTGATGATGTTAAACGAAAATAATGTGTTTGGAAAGAAGTCTCATGAAAAGACCAGTCAAGAAACATAGAAGAATCATGTGTTCTGAATCAGGAAGTGATTGATCGTGAAACAAATGCCTATAAATTTTCTAACTTGTGAACGAAATATATATCCTATGATGTGCATTAACAGAAGGAGTAGTAATGTACCAGTGTTGAATAAAAATGAAAGTCAAAATACACATCATGTCCCCTAAGAATATACTTGCATTGATGTTAAACTAGCTCAGTAACTGTAGAAATATTAGGTTTTGTTTGCACCTTTCACTGAATTTAGTTTTCAGTACTAGAAAACAAATATGTATTTCAGGTGGATGATTATTTCTGAGAATAATCTTGTGGAAAGTTGATTATAAATACACATATATGAATATGAATGAATTTAGGGAGTGTATAATAAGACACATATATTTCATATTTTAAAAAATCTGGAGAGTGTATATATATATATATATATATATATATATATATATATATATACACTCTCATACATACACACTCACATGCACAGATATAAAAATTAGCAATACAGGAGATCCATCATGAAGGCAGGCATGGAAAAATCAAGTCTCTGACCTCTTCAGCTGAGCGGGCATAGGGAGTCGTAAACTGTCTAAATGCTGTTTGCTCAGAATCAGTAGGCAATGTTGACCTGATGTGGATCTGGGGCGAACATTCTGGGCCCCTCAGAACACACACCGAGCCTGGATCGGCTGCATTCAACCTCCGGTTTGCCTGGTTCTCGTGACTCAGCACTAAGATCCCTCTGAAATAACTGTTCGGCCCTTCTGAACTTTCAGAGGTAAAAGCCAACCAACCCTTCAAAAGCAGTGGCCACAGGATTGAAACGGCGCTTGGGAGAGACAGTCAGGACCCACCCGTTGCGTTGGTTACCTTGCAAAGGGAACAAACGGTCACCATTTGCATGGGATACCACCATAGCATAGAAATGACGTCACGGGCAGAGGAGATAACTTCATTAAAACCAGCGTGACAGGTGTGTAATCCCCTAACCATCTCTCTCAACACAGCGGGGAAACCTTAAGGGCCCCTCCCAGCTCAGCCTTAAGGGCCTCTCCCAGCTCTTCCGTGAGCACGATAGCCAGACCTAGGGAATCAGGATTGGCTCGGGACTAGCGCGTGGAATTCCCGGCTCCTGATCCCACAAGTGCTGACAATTGAGGTCTCTTACACCACGTACCGGGGGCATGGCTCCCAGAGGGCAAGAAAATTCGCTGGGGGTCCTCAGATCCAAGCTCTACAAAACTAGGGTCTGAGGGAGGCAAAAAGGGAGAGTGTGCCCAGGCATTCATGAAAACAGGGCTGCCAGGAGTAGAGTTCTGGCTTGTAACCACTATTGTGGTGAGCGTCACAGGTGAGCAAGGCATGGCTTGAGGAAGCACAAGAGAAGGCCCTAGGCACTCAGGATTGGAGATCCGCCAAGTCTGGGAGGAAGAGCTGCTGCACAGTGATTGGTTCCCACTTATTCAGAGGAGAAGCTTGGCCCAGTGCACACAGCTCCACCTACTGAAAGAGAAGTTAATTGAACTCTATGACTGCATTTATTATTATTATTTTTTTAATTTATATTTTTTCTATTTCTTTCATTTTTATTTTTGTTGTTGTTCTTTAACTTTTTTTAATGTTTTTATTTTTTTTATTTTATCATTATTATTATTAATATTATTTTAAATTTTAATTTTCATCTTTTAATTATAATTATTATTTAAATTTTTTTTCTTTATTTATTTTCTATTTTTCTTTTGTCTTTTCATTTCTTTTCAATTTTCTTATTCCCCCTTCCTTGAATTCTACCTGCCTACTCTCATTCTCTTTAGTGACTTCTTCCCTTCCCTTCTAATATCTTTCCTCCGAAGCATCAAATAAATTTATAAGAGTAAGCAGTAACTCAGCAGTCAAACAAAACAAGAAGTAACATGAGCAGCATAAAAAAACAAGGAAGAAAAGGAGTACAAACAACAATGGATAGCCTAAATATTCAGAAGGAATCATCAGAAAAATGGTCATATAAAGAACTCAAGGAATACCTTAGACAGATGGAATGGAACCTTAAAGAGGATACGAGACATCAAAACCAAACAGTGAAAGAACACATTGAAAATGAATTACATAAACAGATATAAAAAGAAATTAAGCATCTTTATTAGGAGATAGAGATTATAAAAAAATCAAACAATAATTCTAGAAATGAAGGAAATGATAAACCAAATTAAAAACTCAATTGAGAGTATCACTAACAGAGTGGAGCGAGTAGAAGACAGAATGTCAGATAATGAAGACAAAATATATCATCTTGAAAAAAGTCTAGCCAACAAAGAAATGCTGGTAAAAAGTCATGAGAAAAACATCCAAGAGATATGGGATATCATAAAAAAAAAAAAAAACTTATGAGTCATCTGGATAGAGTAAGGTACAGAGATTCAAACCAAGGGAATGAGTAACCTGCTGAATGAAATAATTACAGAAAACTTTCCAGAAATAAAAATGGAAACGGATAAAAAAAATTGTAGATGCTTACAAGACACCGAGCACAAAAAAATCACAGTAGACCAATGCCAAGAAACATTGTTATGAAGATATACAATATACAAAACAAAGAGAAAATATTAAAAGCTACAAGAGAAAGGAGGCAGATTACAATCAGGGGTAAACCAAAAATGTTAACAACAGATTTTTCATCACAGACACTGAAAGTGAGAAGATCCTGGAACAACGTATTTCAAACACTTAAAAACAATGGATGACAACCAAGAAATCTGTATTCAGAAAAATTAAGTTTCAGGTAAGACAACTAAATAAAAATATTTTGTGATAAACAAAAGCTAAAAGAATTTGCAGCCAGAAAACCAGCATTGCAAAGCATCTTAAGGAAAACACTACACGAGGAAAAAATGAATATCAACAACAAAAACCGTCAGTGGGAATTGCCTCAGTAATGACAGAGGGAGGGGGAAAAGCTAATCATGGATAAACAAACTAAATTTTAAAAAAAAGATAAATAATCAAAGACGGGTGGCAATACAAACCATATATCAATAGTAACTCTAATCGTTAATGGCTTAAACTCTCCAATAAAGTGACATAGGCTTGTAACGTGGATTAAAAAAAACAAATCCAACAATATGTTGCTTCCAGGAGACACATCTGAATGGAAAAGACATACACAGGCTGAAGGTGAAAGGTTGGGAAAATTTATACCATGCACACGGTCCTTGTAAGCAAGCAGGGGTGGCCATCCTCATACGGAATAAAATCGACTTCAAGACTTATTTAATCAAAAGGGATAAGGAAGGACATTATATACTGTTAAAAGGAACCATTCACCAACAAGACATAACAATTATCAATATTTACGCAGCAAATAATGGTGCTGCGACATTTATAAAACAAATTCTCCTCAATTTCAAGAATCAAATAGACCACAACACAATAATTATGGGAGACTTCAACTCACCTCTCTCACCATTGGACAGATCCTCCAAACAAAAGTTGAATAAAAAAATATAGAATTCAATATCACAATCAATACCCTAGACTTAACTGACATATATAGAATATATCAACCATCATCAAGTGGATATACTTTTTTCTCACCAGCACATGGATCCTTCTCAAAAATAGACCATATATTATGCCGTAGGGCAACACTCAGTAAATATAAAGGGCTGGAGATAATACCATGAATTTTTTTCTGATCACAAAGGAATGAAACTGGAAACCAATGGTAAAAGAAGGAAGGAAAAATCCTACATCACATGGAAAATGAACAATATATTACTGAATGATCAATGCGTTACAGAAGACATAAAAGAGGAAATCAAAAAATTCTTAGAGATAAATGAAAATACAGACACAACATATCAGATTCAATGGGACACAATGAAACAAGATTCAAGAGGCAAATTCATCGCCTGGAGGTCATTCCTCAAAAAAAGAAAAAAAAAACAAACACAACAAATAAATGAGCTCTCACTTCATCTCAAAGCCCTAGAAAAGGAAGAGCAAAACAACAGCAAATGTAGCAGAAGGCAAGAAATAATTAAAATCAGAGCGTAAATCACGAAATTGAAACAAAAGAAACTATTAAAAAATTAACAAAACTAAAAGTTGGTTCTTCGAAAAAATGAATAAGATGGACAGACCCTTAGCCATGCTAACGAGGAGAAGAAGAGAGAGAACTCAAATTACTAACATACGGGATGAAAAAGGCAATATCACAACAGAAGCTACATAAATACGAAAGACAATTAGAAATTATTTTGAAAACCTATATTCCAATAAAATAGAAAATAGTGAAGACATCGATACATTTGTTAAGTCATATGATTTGCCTAGACGGAGTCAGGAGGATACACACAATTTAAACAGACCAATATCAATCGATGAAATAGAAGAAGCAATCAAACGACTACCAACCAAGAAAAGCCCAGGACCGGATGGGTATACAGCGGAGTTTTACAAAACCTTTAAAGAAGATTTAATACCAATACTTTTCAAGTTATTCAGGAAATAGAAAAACAGGGAGCTCTGCCAAGTTCATTCTATGAGGCCAACATCACCCTGATTCTGAAACCAGACAAAGACACCTCAATGAAAGAAAACTACAGACCAATATCTCTGATGAACCTAGATGCAAAAATTTTCATTAAAATTCTGGTGGTTTGGATACAAAGGCACATCAAAAAAATTGTGCACCATGATCAACTAGGATTCATCCCTGGGATGCAAGGAGGGTTCAATATATGGAAATCAATAAATGTTATTCACAACATCACTAGACTTAAAAATAAGAACCATAAGATCATCTTGATAGATGCAGAAAAACCATTAGACAAAGTAGAGCATTCCTTTATGTTCAAAACATTAGAAAAACTAGGGATAACAGGAACATACCTCGACATTGTAAAAGCTATCTATGTTAAGCCTCAGGCTAGCATCATTCTGAATGGAGAAAAAATGAAGGCATTCCCTCTAAAATCTGGAACAAGACAGGAATGTCCTCTATCACCACTTCTATTCAATATAGTTCTCGAAAAACTGGCCAGAGCAATTAGACAGATGAAAGACATTAAAGGCATAAAAATAGGAAAAAAAGAACTTAAATTATCACTATTTGAAGATGACATGATTCTATAAATAGAAGACCCAAAAGGGTCTACAGAAAAAACTACTAGAACTAATAAATGAATTCAGCAATGTGGCAGGAAATGAAATCAACATGCATAAATCAAAGGCATTTCTGTATATCAGCGACAAAACTTCTGAAAAGAAAATGAGGAAAAACATTGCATTCACAATATCCTCATAAAAAATTAAATACTTGGGAATCAACCTAACAAAAGAGGTGAAAGATTTATACAATGCAAACTACAGAACCCTAAAAAGAGAAGTAGAATAAGATCTTAGAAGATCGAAAAATATACCCTGTTCATGGATAGGCAGAATGAACATCATCAAAATGGCGATATTACTAAAAAGTTCTCCATAGGTTTAATGAAATGCCAATCTAAATCCCAAAGGAATTTTTTGTAGAAATAAATAAACCAATCATGAAATTCATATGGAAAAATAAACGACCCAGAATAGCAAAAGCAATTCTAACCAGGAAGTGTGAATCAGGCGGTATAGCGATACCAGATTTCAAACTATATTACAGAGCAATAATAACAAAAACAGCATGGTACTGGTACCAAAACAGGCGGGTGTACCAATGGTACAGAATGGAGGACACAGAGACTAATCCAAAAAGCTACAACTATCTTATATTTGATAAAGGAGCTATAAGCATGCAATTGAGGAAGGATACCATCTTCAACCAATCGTGTTGGGAAAACTGGAAATCCATATGCAACAAAATGAAACTGAATCCCTTTCTCTCGCCATGCACAAAAGTTAACTCAAAGTGGATCAAGGAGCTAGATTCAAATCAGAGACTCTGCATTTGATTGAAGAAAAAGTTGGTTCCGATCTACATACTGTATGGTCAGGCTCCAAATTCCTTAATAGGACACACATAGCACAAGAGTTAATAACAAGAATCAACAAATGGGAGTTACTTAAACTGAAATTTTTTTTTTCTCAGAAAGAGAAACAATAAGAGAGGTAAATATGGAGCCTAGATCATGGGAACAAATTTTTACTCCTCACCCTTCAGATGGAGCCCTAATATCCAGAGTATACAAAGTATACAAAGAACTCAAATAATTAGACAATAAGATAACAAATAACCCAATGAGCCAAGGACCTGAACAGACACTTCTCAGAGGAGGACATAGAATCAATCAATAAGTACATGAAAAAATGCTCTCCATTTCTTGCAGTCAGAGAAATGCAAATCGAAGCCACCCTAAAATACCATCTCAATCCAGTGAGATTGGTAGCCATTATGAAGTCAAACAACAACAAGTGCTGGCGACGATGTGGGGAAAAGGGTACTCTTGTACATTGCTGATGGGACTGAAACTGGTGCAGCCAATTTGGAAAGCAGTATGGAGATTCCTGGAAAAGCCGGGAATGGAAGCACCATTTGAACCAGCTATTGCCCTTCTCGGACTATTCCCTGAAGACCTTAAAAGAGCGTACTACAGGGATACTGCCACATCGATGTTCATAGCAGCACAATTCACAATTGCTACACTGTGGAACCAACCCAGATTCCCTTCAATAGATGAATGGATAAAAAAAAATTTTTTTTTTATATACTATGGAGGATTACACAGCACTAAAAAATGACAAAATCATGGAATTTGCAGGGAAATGCATGGCACTAGAGCAGTTAATGCTTAGCGAAGCTAGCCAATCCCAAAAAAACAAATACCAAATGACTTATTTGATATAATGAGAGCAACTAAGAACAGAGCAGAGAGGAAGAGCATGAAGAAAAGATTAACATTAAGCAGAGACATGAGGTGGCAGGGAAAGGGAGAGAAAAGAGAAATTGCATGGTAATGGAGGGAGACCCTTATTGTTACAAAAAATTACATATAAGAGGTTGTGAGTGTAATGGGAAATAAACAATAAGAGAAATGAATGACAGTAGGTAGGGTAGAGAGAGAAGATGGGAAGAGAGGGGAGGGGGGATAGTAGAGCATAGGAAAGGTAGCAGAATACAACAGTAACTAATAAGACATTATGTAAAAATATGGATGTGTAACTGATGTGATTCTGCATTCTGTATTTGGAGTAAAAATTGGAGTTCAAAACCCACTTGAATTTAATGTATGAAATATGATATGTCAAGAGCTTTATAATGTTTTGAGCAACCAATAAAAGAAAAAAAAGTAGCAATATATATGCCAATCGAAATTCATCATGAAATATATATAATCCAAAGATCTAAAAATATTCATTTTACTGAACATGGATTTATGTATAATGTTATTCAACTAGGAAGCTCACCCGTAGGTTGAATTTTCAGTTCCAACAGCGTTTAGCAGGAGTGATCTCTTCTCACAATTTGCATCTGCCAATTCAGCCACCTCACATGTGTGTACAAGTGATATCAGGTAGGATTCTATATGTGCATATAAAAATACATGTGCTGAATAGGCTACAGAGAAAGGGAGACAGGGATTCACATATTTGTTAATTTTAAAAACACATGTAGAACTATTTCAACAAAAAAATTGACTAGATTTAAAACTCCTACATTATATAATGCAAAAGGCAATTCCAACTATACACTATGCCTCCTCTGAACTGCTTGTATTTCAATTCTTTTTGGGTTATTTTTCACCATCATTTTAGGATTATTAGTCAGAGACTAGTAGGGTACAGGTTAGTGTCAGGGGTTAAGTATTTCAAATGGAAAATTGGAAAATGAATCCAATGTGTATGTAAATATGTGCTACACAAAAATCTTCCCACTCACATCCAGAGCAATGCCTTGACAATACCTTTGGCCCAAGTAAGACACAATTAGAGTAGAAAAGTGTAAAAATCTAGGAATACATATATGGAATGGAATATGCTCGGGAGTTCACAACCTTGGAGGTGGTAGAGGAGTTTCCAAAAGTAAAGGAAAGGGTAAACACTCCACAAACAAGGAGCTCTGCTGGCCTAAGAATTCTTGGGAAATGGCCTCTGAGGTTGGGATCCTGAAATATATGTTGCTGTCATGAGCTTTAGCTTCCTTTGTAGTGAGACCATCAAAGCTGGGTCTGCATCTATGTTACCGGGAAGAGATGGTTTCTTATATTCCAATGAACATGAGGCAGCAGTGCTCAATTCTCTCTTTGTAGGTAAACTGTGGCCACTGGAGGCTAAGTGTCTCCCAGTGGGGACTGTGAAGACATTTGGTCATCCTCCACTTTTCATGGTGTTTTTTGCTGCTGCACTGGGAATTTGGTATTTGCTTCACAAAATATAAGAAGTTCATCTGGGATACAGTGCTAGAGGGAGTTCTGTCACTTGTGGTGGGTCAGGGTCTGCAGGAGAATGCACCAACCAGGCTTCTATCGCACAGAGCTTGCCCCAATAACCATAGGAACCTTATTCTGAACATTGCCCTTAAAACTCTCGATATAACAGGATGCCTTTACATATAAGGGTCTCATGTCTGCACTATATCAGTCACAAGCCATTTGGAAGCCAATGGCAGATCCACATAGCCCCTCCATGATGTTTTTATCACACTCCTTCCCACCACTGTTCTAGGCGCACTACTCAGAAGGCTCCAAGTTACTGGCATCTCGTGTTCTACATCATTTTCATGAAACCCAGTCAAACAAGGCACTGTCTGGTATACACATGATAAGCAACAGGACATCAAATTTTCTGCAGTTCCACCTGGTCATGGGAATTTCAAAAATTTCATGGTATTTATTTAGCAATTTTTCAAAAATGAAGTTAGAGGCACTGTGCGTCTCAATTCATTCAGGAACCATTAAGTGTTGAGAAAGTTCATTTCAATGAAAGCTCTAGAGAACTCTCACAGTCAAGGCTTCTCAAAGAAATACCAAATGGTCACATAAAGCCAGGCCAATTGACGTCTACAATGTAAGGTCCATGTGTGTTTTGACTCTCATCTATGGCTGCCAAGTCTTTCATAATAAAATCATGTGATATCCTGGCTGAGATTCCCAGGCCTCTGTGGAAAGCCACCCTGGGCATAGATCTCAGTTTCCAAGAGTGAGTCTTATGTGTGTCCTCCTAAAATCCCAACACAATTCATGGCAATACTTCTCTGAGGTCAATTCCAGAATGCAGTCTCTAAGGGGAATCACACCAGAGTTCAAGCCCAGGTGGATCCAGTCATCCCTTCCAACCGCCACAAAAATTACCACAATTAAAATCAAAACACTCCCACAGGCCCATCATCTTCTTCCATGTAGACACTCCTCATAACCTCTAGCTGGAGGTTTCTATGAGCCCAAGGTAGTGTCCAAAATAAGATCACTTGCCCCTTATTTGCCTAAAATCATGGTGGCCTGGACACTCATCCTGTGAACCAGGAGTGATCAAATATTCCTGCTGTTAAAGTGTTCCACTTCTCCAATTTCAGCCTACTGGCTGTAGGGTATAATTCTTTATGTGATTTGGAGTCATGAGAAAACCCAAGCACATATGGGGTAGCCTCTGCACGGATTTCAAGAACTCATTTGACCCAAATGATCCCTATTCTCACTTGATGGAGTTCAGGAACCTAAAACAAGAAGGCAAAAATATTCATCCACAATGACTGCTCTTTTGGACATTTTAGTTTTGAAAGCACATGGGATCTTTCTTTAAATCCATCAGGTGCTGAGAATCTAAGCCACAACCTCATACAAGGACAAGAGGCTGATTCAGACACATCCCATTCCAAAGCAATTAAGCAAAGAGCCACAGGTGGTGTCCATTCATTTCCATATGAAAACAGTGTTCTTCAGGCTACACAAAGGGGTGGCCTGAGGCAAAGACCTTTCTGACATTCAGGGTAATAGAAATAGAATTAAGCAAATGTCCCAAAGAAGGGTTTCTCCACTGAGACTTTACTGGTCACACTGATATCTGAGTTTTCTGAGATGCTCTCATTCCCTTCAGCTATCCAGAACATGGCCATGTCACAGAGCCTTGTGGTGTTACATATCTGGGAAACAAAACCATGAGTCTATTCTGGAGAGTGGCCAGAATTCACGAAGAAAAGTGGAACTTTAGAAGATAATAGATGTTGCCCATCCATAAGGCAAGCTGCACTCCATTCATCAATTGCGCAGTATGAATCGCGGAAGCTTTCAACTAGAGACAACACATCCATTGATGCATTCTGTTTTCTAATGTCTACAACCATGGATACAGTGGGATACACAGACATAGAAACACTCACAATGTCAAACGACTTACTAGAAACAGTCCACTCCAAACCAAACAAACCACCTTTCCTACCTATTCTCAGAACATGAGAAAAAACCACAAACTCACACCTACAACGGCAAAGGCACTTTCTTCCCCTAAATAGGTCTGTGACTATCCGGAGTGTCTTCTGACTGGTGGGCCATATTATGTTCCCCCAAAATGGCCTGTCCTGTTTCACATCTGGTCTCCTTGTCCAACTCTGTGAAGTTGTAAGGAGCCAGCGGTGAGCCACTACCTGCTTTCTCAGGAAAGGCCCCTCTTCAGAGCTCTGCTGGCATTTGGCCATCCTCATATCAGCAGGTACCAAGAAAGACTGACTATGTCTTTGGGAAAAGCAAACAAGTTAGCCCACTGGGTCTGGAGTGGGACTGGCTCTTGGTGCCTGGCTTCCTGGATCCAAAGTTCAGAGAATTCCATCACCAAGGAAGTGAAGTGAGGTCACTTCTTTCAGGAACTGAATATGGTCACTGCCTTGGTAACCACTTTGTCCTAACAGTTACTTCCAAGGTTCCCATGAGATAGAGGCTGCCCCAACATCCTGTGACACATTCAGAAGTTAGAATGATATATCAACCATAGGCACCCTGGAACAGCTCTCCACAGAGGCCTGGTTTGGTCCATCTTCTCTACATTAAGAAGAGAGAGGCTGACTCAGACACATCAATTCATCCTGACCAGGTTGTTTGCCATGGAAGATGACTATTGCTCTCTCAGGTCCTACATAGCTGCCTACATATTCTCCAAGGATCATTTCTTCATGGATCTTTGAGGTTCTCAGCAGGTGGAAGATCTTCTACATTCCTATATTGTAAGACCCACTCTGTCGCTGCTCTTAAGTTAGTTATATTGAGGGAACAGTGTATGGTTAAGGTTAATAACATGTTCGATTTGGGTTACGAATCATTCTGCAGGATGAATAATGGTATTGGCAACCTGCGATATTTACAAGAGTATACATGTGAAATATAAGTATGAAAGCAGAAATCTAGGTAAGATTTGAAGCCCAGAAGGGCATTGGGGACTTGAGTGGGATACCTAACTTTGAGTAATGTGTTGCACAGATGTCTCAGATAAATCAATATACATCGGACCTTGTACCTTGGATGATTGAATGCTGAAGAGATCATCCAGTCAAAAACCGATATTCGGTAGGATTAGGAAGGAAGTTGGTAGGTTTAGAAAGAAGAGTGAGTATAGGATTTGGACCAAAAGTTCTTCAGCAATAGGGTTTCGGGTAGAGAGTGTATGTAAATGTCAGCACATGTGAAGAGTCAGTCACAATGATGAACTGGGGAAAACATGTAGGAAAGCAGATATCAATAGAGATATTAGCAAATCAAGAAAAGTATAAAGTGTGTGATAGGGTTAGACATTTTCAACAGGTTTGAAGTTGAATATATAATCTTAGGAAGAAACAAATATGTAGTCACCAATAGGATTGATATTTGAGAGCATTAGGCAACCTGCACATGGATGTTTTTAGTAATGCATGCTATCTTTCCATTTAGGCTTTGGTACAATTGTAAGTGTGATCTTTGCTTTTTGTGTCCGGAATATTTCTGTGATAAAATGTGTATGTAGATCAGGTGACATGAGTATTTCTTCCACCATTTCTGAGAGCAATATTTTGAAGATTTATAAATTAGTATGGGGGTAGAAATAGGTGTACCCTGTTTCTATTAATATAGACATAATGCATGAATAGACCATACTGTGAATAAATAATATAACTGGATCCACTTTAAATAATGGATTGAATGGATATCTGAAAATATATAGGAAATGTTATATTGATATACAATCATTAATTCCAACCAGTTATATATCTAATGATTATCTTATGGTTATGGTTAATCATGAAGGGTGTGTGAGTGTTTCTTCAAAATTGATTATGGAAATCAAAAACGATATATTTGGAAAAAAAAGTCTCATGAATAGACCAGTCAAGAAACATAGAGAAATACATGTGTTCTGGAGCAGGAAGTGACTAAAAGTGAAACAAATGCCTATAAATTTGCTAACTAGTGAATGAAATATATATCCTATGATGTGCATAAACTGAAGAAATAGTAATGTACCAGTGTGGAATAAAAATTAACGTCAAAATACACATCATGTCCCATAGGAACCAACATGCATTGATGTTAAACTGGGTCAGTTAATGCAGACATATTAGAATTTGTATGCACCTTTCACTGAAGTTAGTTCTCAGTACTAGGAAACAACTATGTATTTCATGTGTATGAGTATTTCTAAGAATAATCTTGTGAAAAGTTGATTATTAATCCACATCCATGAACATGAATGAATTTAGGGAGTGTATATAAGACACATATTTTTCATATTTTTAAAAATCTGGACAATATATATATATATATATATATATATATATATATATATATATATATATATATATATACATACATACATATATGGACACACACACACACACAAACACAGAAATTAAAAAGTAGCAATATATATGCCAATCGAAATTCATCATGAAATATATATATCATAAAGATGCAAAAACATTCATTTTACTGAACATGGGTTTATGTATAATGTTGTTCCACTGGGAAGCTCACCCATAGGTTGAATTTTCAGTTCTAACAGCGTTTAGGACGAGTGATCACTTCTCACAATTTGTATCTGCCAAGTCATGTAACTCAAAAGAATGTACGTTTGATACCATGTAGGATTCTATTTGTGCATATAAAAATACATGTGCTGAATAGGCTCCAGAAAATGAGAGACAGTAATTCACATATTTGTTAACTATAAAAACACATGGAGAACTATTTCAATTAAAAATTGACTAGATTCGTAATACCTACCCTTTATCATGCAAAAGGCAAGTCCAACCCTGAACTGCATGTATTTACGTACTGTTTGGGTTATTTTTCTCCATCATATTAGGATTAGTAGTCGGAGTCTATTAGAATATGGGTTAGTGTCAGGGATTCAAAATTGCGAATGGAAAAATAGGAAAATTAATCCAATGTGTATGCAAATATGTGCTAAAACAAATCTTCCGACTCTCATCCAGAACAATGCCTTGAAATTATCTTCGCCCCAAGTAAGACACAATTAGAGAAGAAAAGTTGCAAAATCTGTGATTACATTTCTGTAATGGAAAATGCTCAGGAGTGCACAAACTTGGAGGTGGTATAGGAGTTTTCAAAAGTAAGGACAGGGTACACACTCCACAAGCATGGAGCTCTGCATGCCTAAATCTTTTTGAGAAACTGCCACAGAGGTTGGGCACTGATATATAGGTTTTTGTCAGGAGTTAAGCTTCCTTTGTAGTGATACCCTCAAAGCTGGGTCTGCATTTATGTGACCTGGAGGACAAAGTTTCTTATTTTCCAATGAACACGAGGCAGCAGTGGTGAATTCTCTCTTTGTAGATAAACTGTGGCCCCTGGGGGTTTATTTTCTCCCCGTGTGGACTGTGAAACCATTTGGTCATCCTCCACTTTTCGTGGTGTTTCTTGCTGCTGCACTTGGAGTTTGGTACATGCTTCACGAAATACAAGGAGTTCAACTGGGAAACAGTGCTGGAGAGAGTTCTGGCACGTGTGGTGGGTTATGGTCTGCAAGAAAATGCACAAACCAGGTTTCTATCTCTCAAAGATTGCCCCCTTGTTCATAGCAACCTGATTCTGAACATTGCCCTGAAACCTCGCCATATAACAAGATGCCATTACATATAAGGGTCTGAAGTATGCACTATGTCAGTCACAAGCCATTTGGAAGTAAATGGCAGATCCACATGGACCCACCATGATACTTTATCACACACCTGCCCACCACTGCTCTACGCCCACTACTCAGCAGGCTACAAATTACTGGCATGTCTGTTCTAAACAATTTTCAGAAAACCCTGTCAATCAAGGCACTCTCTGGTACACTCATGATAAGCAATAGGAGATCCAATGTTTCTTGAGTGCCACCGGGTCATGGGATTTTCAAAAATTTTATGGTATTTATCTAGCCATTTTTCAAGGATGACATTGGATGCACTGTGAATTTCAGTTATTCAGAAACCATTAAATGTTGAGAAAGCTCAATTCAAAGAAAATTCTGGAGAACTCTCACAGGCAAGGCTTTCCAAAAAGTGGACAAAAGGTCACTTGAAGCCAGGACCATGGAGGTCTACAATGTGAGGTCCTATGTGTTTTGACTCTCTACTATGGCTGCAAAGTCTTTCAGAATAAAATCATGTGATATCCAGGCTGAGATTCCCAGTTCTTTGTGGAAAGCCACCCTGGTCCTAGATCTCAGGTTCCAAGGGCGACTCTCATGCGTGGCCTCCTAAAATCCCAACACAATTCATGGCAATACTTCTCTGAGGTCAGTTTCAGAACTCAGTCTCTAAGGGGAAACACACCAGAGTTCAATCCCTGGTGACCCAGTCATCTCTTCCAACCGCCACACAAATGACCAGAATTAAAACCAAAACACTCACACATGCCCCTCATCTTCTTTCATATAGACACTAATCATAACCTTGGCTGGAAGTTTCCATGAGGCACACAGCACAAGACAATGTCAAAATAAGCTCCCTTGCCCTTCATTTGTCTAAAGTCAGTGTTTCTGGACACGGTTCCTGTGAACCAGGGCTGATCAAAGATGCCTGCCATTAATACTGTTCCGCTTCTCCAATTTGAGGCATACTGACTGTCAGGTATAGTTTCTTTATGTGATTTGGAGTCATGAGAAAACCCAAGCACCTATGGGCTAGCCTCTGCAGGGCTTGAAGGACTCAGTTGACCCAAAGGATCCCTCTTCTGACTTGATGGAGATCAGGAACCTTACAGAGGAAAGCAAGAGACTTCATCAACAATGATTGCTCTTTTGGCCATTTTGGAATTGGATGCACACATGGGATCTTTCTTTAGATCCATCAGGTGCTGAGAATCTGAGCCATGGACTCACACTGCACTAAGAGGCGGATTCAGACATATCCCTTTGCAAAGCAATTAAGCAAAGATCCTCAGGTGATGCCCATTTATTTCCATTTGAAAACTGATTTTTTCAGGCTTTCGAAAGGTGTGGCCTTAGGCAAAGACCTTTCTAACATTCAGGGCAACAGAACAATAGGAAAGCAAATTCCCAAAGCAGAGTTTCTCCACTGAGACTTTCCTGGTCACACTGATATCTGAGTTTTCTGAGATACTCACCATTCCCTTCAGCTATCCAGTACATGGCCATGTCCCAGATTGTGGAGGAGATACATATCTTGAACACAAAACCATGAGCCTATGGGAGAGTGGCCAGAATTCAGGAAGAAATCAGGAATGTAGAAAGGTAGTAGGTGTTGCCCATCTATAAGGTAAGCTGCAGTCCATTCATAAATTGGACAAGATGAATGCTGCAAAGATTTCTACTAGACAGGACACATCCTTTGATGCATTCTCTTTTCTATTGTCTACAACCACGGACACAGTGGGATACACAGAAACACTCACCTTCTCAAAGGACTTACTAGAAACAGGCCACTCCAAATTAAACAAACCGACTTTCCTACATATTCTTAAAACATGAGACAAAATCACTAACACACAAACACACCCACAAAGGCACCTTCTTTCCCCAAGTAGGTCTGTGACTATCCAGAGCATCCTCTGACTGGTGGGCCATACTATGTTCCCCTGAAATGGGCTGTTGTATGTCAGATCTGGTCTCCTTGGCCAACACTGTGATGTTGTCAGGAGCCAGCGGTGAGCCACTGCCTGCTTTATCAAAAAAAAAAAAAAAAAGCCCCTCTTCAGAGCTTTCCTGGCATTTGTCCATCTTCAATTCAGTATTTGCCAAGAAAGACTGACTCTGTCCTTGGTTAATCCAAACATGTGAGACCACTGGGACTGGGACTGGGCCTGCCTCAGGGTGCCTGTCTCCCTGGATCCAAAGTTCAGAGTGGTACATCAACAAAAAAGTGACGTAGGTCACTTCCTCTAGAACTGAATGAGGTCACTGCCTTGGCAACCAGTTTGTCCTAACAGTTGCATCCAAGGGTCCATGAAATGGAGCGTGCCCCTACTTCCTATGACACTTTTACAAGTTAAAATGGAATATCAACCATAGGCACCCGGGAACAGCTCTCCACACAGGCCTGGTTTGGTCCATCTTCTCTAGATTAAGAAGAGAGAGACTGCTTCAGACACATCCCTTCATCCTTACCTGGTTGTTTGTCATGGAAGATGACTTTTGCTCTCTCAGGTCCTTCATAGCTGCCTATATCTTCTCCAGGGATCATTTCTGCATGGACCTTTGAGGTTCTCTGCAGGTTGAAGATCTCCTACATTCCTGTATTGTAAGACCAACTCTGTCCCTGCTCTTCTATAAAGGTAGATTGAGGGAATCGTGTATGGTTAGGGTTAATAACATTTTTTATTTGGGTTAGGATCATTCTGCTGGATGAATAATGGTATTGGGAACCTGCGATATTTATAAGATTATAGAGGTGAAATATATGTATGAAAACAGAAATCTCAGTAAGATTTAAAGCCCAGAAGGTCATTGGGCCCTTGATTGGAATAGTTAGCTTTGAATTATGTTCTGCCCAGATGTCTCAGATAAATCTATACACAATGGCATAGGATCTTGTACCTTAAATGATTGAATGTTGAGGAGAACATCCATTCAAAAAGGGAGAGTTGGTAAGATTACGAAGATAGTTGGTAAGATTAGAAAAACGTGTGAGTATAGGATTTGGACAAAAAGTTCTTTAGCAATAGGGTTTCAGGTACACAAAAAAATGTAAATGTCAGCACATGTGAAGAGTCAGTCACAATGATGAACTGGGGAAAATATGTAGGAAAGCAGATATCAATAGAGACATAAGGAAATCAGGCAAAGTATAAAATGAGTGATAGCAATAGATATTTTCAACAGGCTTGAGATTGAATATATAATCTTAGGAAGAAACAAATATGTAGTCACCAATAGGATTGACATTTGAGAGCATTAGGCAACCTGGACATGGGTGATTTTCATAATCCATACTCACATTCCATTTAGGCTTTTGTACAATCGTAAGTGTGACTTTGCATTTTGTGGCCAGAATATTACTGTGATAAAATGTATATGTAGATCAGGTGACATGAGTATTTCTACCACCATTTCTTGGAGAAATATTTTGAAGAGGTATAAATTAGTATTGGGGGTACATATAGGTGTACTATGTGTGTATGAATATAGAGATAATGCATGAATAGACCATAGTGCGAATAAATAATATAACTGGTTCGAACTTTAGAAATTGGAATAAATTGATATCTGAATATACACAGGGAATCATATGTTGATATACATACATTCATTCCAACCATTTATACATCCAATGGAAATATTATGGGTGTGGTTCATCATAAAGAGTGTGTGAATTTTGCTTCAAAATTGATTATGGAAATCGAAAATAATGTGTTTGGAAAGAAGTCTCATGAAATGACCAGTCAAAAACAAAGAGGAATACATATGTTCTGAAGCAGGAAGTGATAGAATGTGTTACAAATTTCTTTAAATTTATGAAGTTGTGGATGAAATGTATATTCTATGATGTACAAAAACTGAAGAAATAGTAATGTACCAGTGTTGTATAAAAATGAACGTCAAAATACACATCATGTCCCATAGGAATCTACTTGCATTGATGTTAAAGTGGGTCAGTTACTGTAAAAATATAAGGATTTGTTTGCACCATTTACTGAAGTGAGTTTTCAATACTATAAAACAAATATGTATTTCAGGTGGATGAATATTTCTGAAAATAATCTTATGAAAATTTGAATATAAAACCACATACATGAACAAGAATGAATTTAGGGAGTGTATAATAAGACACATATATTTCATATTTTGAAAAATCTAGAGAGTATATATATATATATATATATATATATATATATATATATATACAAAACACACACAGAGACATTAAAAAGTAGCAATATATATGCCAATTAAAATTCATCGTGAAATATATATCATCCACAGATCCAAAAATATTAATTTTACTGAACATGGATTTATGTATAATGTTTTTCAACTAAGAAGCTCACTCATAATTTGAATTATCAGTTCCAAAAGCGTTTAGGAGGAGTGATTTCTTCTCACACTTTGTCTCTGCCAAGTTAGCCACCTCTCAAGAATATAGGTGTGATACCAGGTAGGATTCTATATGTTCATATAAAAATACATGTGCTGAATTGGCTACAGAAAAAGGGAGACAGGAATTCACATATGTGTTAACTTTAAAAACACATGCAGAACTCTTTCAACAAAAAATTGACAAGATTTATAACTCCTACCCTATATCATGCAAAAGGGAAGACCAACTATACACCAAGGCTCCTCTGAAGTGCTAGTATTTCTATTCTGTTTGGGTTATTTTTTTCCATTATATTAGAATTAGTTGTCAGAATCTAGTAGGGTATAGGTTAGTGTCAAGGATTCAGTATTTCAAATGGAAAATTGAAAAATCAATCCAATGTGTATGTAAATATGTGCTACACAAAAATCTTCCCACTCTCATCCAGAACAATGCCTTGACAATACCTTCGCCCCAAGTAAGACACAATTAGAGGAGAAGATTTAGAAAGTCTGTGAACAAATATCTGGAATGGAATATGCTCAGGAGCCCACACCTTGGAAGTGGCAGAGGAGTTTCCAAAGGTAAGGGACAGGGTAAACCCTCCACAAACATGGAGGTCTGCTGGCATAGACACTTCTTGAGAAACTGTCTGTGAGGTTGGGCACTTGAAAAATATGTTGTTGTCAGGAGCTTTAGCTTCCTTTCTAGTGAGACCATAAAAGCTTGGTCTGCATCTATGAGACCTGGAGGACATGCTTTCTTATTTCCCAATGAACATGAGGCAGCAGTGCTAAATTCTCTTTTTAGGTAAACTGTGGCCACTGGGGGCTAAATGTCTTTCCATGTGCACTTTGAAGCCATATGGTCATCCTCCATTTTCGTTTTGTTTCTTCCTGCTGCACTGGGAGTTTGGTATTTGCTTCACGAAATACAAGGAGTTCAATTGGGTCTCAGTGCAAGAGGGTGTTCTGTCATGTGTGGTGGGTCAGGTTCTGTAGGAGGATACAAGAACCAGGATTCTATCCCACATAGCTTGCCCCCTTGACCATAGCAACCTGATTCTGAACAATGTCCTGAAAACTCTCCATATAACAAGTTGCCTTTACATGGAAGGTTCTGTTGGCTGCACCATGTCAGTCACAAGCCATTTTGAAGCCAATGGAAGATCCACATGGCCCCACCACAGATGTTTTATCACATACCTGCCCACCACTGCTCTAGTACAACTACTCAACAGAGTCCAACTTACTGGCATCTCTGTTCTACACCATTTACATGAAACCCAGTCAATCAAGGCACTGTCTGGTATATTCATGATCAGTAACAGGACATCCAAAGGTTCTCCAGTGCCACCTGGTGATGGGAATTTTAAAAATTTTATGGTATTTTTCTAGCCATTTTTCAAGGATGAAGTTGGAGGCACTGTGAGTTTCAATTCTTTCAGGAACCATTAAATGGTTAGGAAGCTCATTTCAATGAAAGTTCTGGAGAACACTCAGAGGTAAGGCTTCCCAAAGAGTGGCCAAAAGATCACATGATATTATGCCCATTGAGGTCTACAATGTGAGGTCCATATGAGTTTTGACTCTCAACTATGAGTGCCAAATCTTTCAGAATAAAATCATGTGGTATCCTGGCTGAGAGGCCTAGTGCTCTGTGGAAAGCCATCCTGGGCCTAGAACTTAGTTTCCAAGGGCGACACTCATGCCTGGCTTCATAAAATCTCATCACTATTCATGGCAATACTTCTCTGAGGTCAGTTTGAGAACTCAGATTCTAAGGGAATCACACCAGAGTTCAAGAACATGTGGACCAAGTCATCTCTTCCAACCGCCACCCAAATGACCACAATTTAAAACAAAACACTCCAATGTGGCGCTCATCTTTTTCCATATAGACACTCATAATGACCTCTGGCAAAAGTTTTCCATGAGGGGCACAGCCCAAGACCGTGTCCAAAATAAGCTCTCTTGCACCTAATTTGCCTAAAGTCAGGGTGGCCTGGACACCCTTCTTGTGAACCAGGAGAGATCAAATAGGCCTCCCATTAATACTGCTTTGCTTTTTCAATTTGAGGCCAACTGACTGTGCAGTTTGGATTCCTTATGTGAATTGGAGTCTTGAGAAAACCCAAGAAACTATGGGCTAGCCTCTGCAGGGCTTTGAAGAACTCATTTGACCCAAAGGATCCCTATTCTGGCTTGATGGAGGTCAGGAAAGTTACAGAAGAGGCGAGAGACTTCATCCACAAGGACTGCTCTTTTGGCCATTTTGGTTTTGGATGTACACATGAGATCTTTCTTTAGATCCATCAGGAGCTGAGAATCTAAGCCACACCCTCACACAAGGCAAATAGGCTGATTCAGACACATCCTTTCCAAAGCAATTAAGCAAAGAGCCACAGGTAATGCCCATTCATTTCCATTTGAAAACTGTTTTCTTCAGGCTTCACAAAGTGGTGGACTGAGGAAAAGACCTTCCTGACATTCAGGGCAACAGAAGAATTGGTAAACAAAAGGCCCCAAGCAGGGTTTCTTCACTGAGACTTTCTTGGTCAAACTGATATCTGAGTTTTCTTAGATGCTCGCCATTCCCTTCAGCTATTCAGTACATGGTCATGTCACAGAGCTTCAAGGTTGTACATATCTTAAACACAAAACCATGAGCCTATTCTGGAGAGTGGCGAGAATTCAGGAAGAAAACAGGAACTTAGGTAGATAGCAGGTGTTTCACATCAATAAGGCAAGCTGCAGTCCATTCATAAATAGGGCAGGATGAATGCTGGGAAGCTTTCTACTAGATAGGACATATTCATTGATGCATTCTCTTTTCTAATGTCTACAACCACGGACATAGTGGGATACATAGACATAGAAACACTCACCTTGTCAAACGACTTACTAGAAACAGTTCACTCCAAACAAAACAAACTGCCTTTCATACCTATTCTCAGAACATGAGACAAAACCACAAACCCACACCCACACCACAAAGGCACCTCCTTCCCCCATGTAGGTCTGTGACTATCCGGAGTGTCCTCTGACTGGTGGGCCATACTATGTTCTCTGGAAATGGCCTGTTCTGTCTCAAATCTTTTCTCCTTGGCCAACTCTGTGAAGTTGTCAGGAGCCAGCGGTGAGCCACTGCCTGCTTTCTCAGGAAAGGCCTCTATTCATAGCTTTACTTGCATTTGGCCATCCTCACATCAGTAGGTTCCAAGAAAGACTGAGTCTGTCCTTGGTAAATCAAAATAAGTTTGACCACTGGGACTGGGACTGGCACTGGCTCTTGGTGCCTGGATTCCTGGATTCCAATTTCAGAGAGTTCCATCACCAAGGAAGTTAGGGGAGGTCACTTCCTTTAGCAACTGAATGAGGTCACGGCCTTGGCAACAACTTTGTCCTAACAGTTGCTTCCAAGGTTCCCATGAGAAGGAGGCTGCCCCTACTTCCTGTGACACTTTCACCAGTTAGAGTGGTATGTCAACCATAGGCATGCAGGAGCAGCTCAACACATGCCTGCTTTGGTCCATCTTCTATACATTAAGAAGAGAGTGGCTGATTCAGACACATCCCTTCATCCTGAGCAGGTTGTTTGCCATGGAAGACTTCTGCTCTCTCAGGTCCTTCATAGTTGCCTACATCTTCTCCAGGGATCATTTCTGCATGGACCCTTGAGTTTCTCAGCAGGTGGAAGATCCTCTATATTCCTGTATTTTAAGACCAACTCTTTCCCCACTTTTCTGTAAAATTAGATTGAGAGAACAGTGTATGGTTAGGTTTAATAACATGTTCGATTTGGTTTAGAAAGGAAACTACACGGTTGAGCAAACAGGGTCCTACCGTTAGCAATAATATGAGGATTATTAATGGAACGGCCCTGGCAGATAAAAGCGTAGTTAACCAGGTTGACTATGTGAACAAAGACTCAAACCTTCCTTCTGGGGCCTCTGTCTCTCTTTGACGCTCTTCAAGTCGTTTTCTTAATTTACTCATTGATTCTTTTACAACTCCAGTATTGTAGGCATAAAACCAACATTCTTCCCTCAATGCAAGCAAAAAGGCACCTTTCTCTCATGAAGAGGAGGTCCAACACTCGCCTGCTCTATAAAACAACTTCAGAGAGAGAGAGGTTAAAATTCCTGTAAAGCTGTGATGTCGGTTTTTAATGTCTTTAAGCTTTGGTCTATTTCTGCTTCTAATTGTGTCTTTGTTGTGTCTCATGGACTAGGGCAGTTCTTCCTGTGCCCACGCCTTCAGCAATTATTATTCCTAATAGGATGGCTAAAGTGAGGGATACAGGTTCCCGGTGGAACCGGGTTGTATGCCCCCCTATTTGAACTTTAAATGAACCTGCGTCATGATAGAGCACTCTGAAAAACATCTACATCATTACATAATTAATCACATCTATTGACCATTTTATGAAAACATAAATAATGTTAAAGTGTATAGAATTATACTGTTTTATGGATGTACAAGAAAATGCACCTAAGATAGCACCAAAGTGAGGAAAACATTCTTATTTGGTTGCATCCGGATTTAGAGGGCATTGCTTCTTTTGTAATCAATTAATAACCTGAAACCCAAGTTTTGGTAGTTTTAGAGTTTGTACCCAACATGTAAGGGAAGGGGCTCAGAAGTTCACAGTCTGCAGAAATTCACAAAAATTAGTTTTTGTTTCTGTTTTTTTTTTCCTCTGTTCTGGGCAAGTTAACTTTTCAAGGACACCTTGGAAGGGGAGAGCTTTTTTGTCTCTTTTTTTTCTCCCTGCCAGCTGTCACCATGGAGCCCAGTTGCTAACATTTTTATCTTAGAAATGTAGCCATCTCGGTGAAGCCCCAGCTCAAGGCCAGAGGCCTTGTTCACATATTTTGTGAAAAACTGGTAAGGAGGTGTCTAGCTTAGGGGTGGTGATTTTTCCAGCCAGTGGTCAAGTAGAACAGGGCAACACGAAAAGTGCAAGTTTATGTACATTGAACTCTTTCAGAGGGACTCTTTTGCTGAAAGACCTAAAGTAAGCCTTGGTGAAGACTTCTGGAGAAGGTCATTTAAGACATTTCTATGGACCTAGTACAGAGGGGGAAGAGGAGGTAGTCGAGGCTGAGAGCAGCTCCGTGGATCTAAGAATGAGGAAAGAGAGATGTAAAAGAAAAATGGGAAAGGGGTTTGGGATTTTCCTAAAACAAAACTTGAGCAGTAGAACAGGTAGAGCAGAGGGGAAGATGGGAGTAAATATTCCAAAAAGCCTTTGAGGGACTTTAAATTCTTAGAAACCCGTTTTCAGTGATGACAAAGCAACTTTAAAGGCCATTTTCATTACATCTTGTATAGGGGTCTGAGGCCTCTTATCAGCTGGTTTGAGCTTTGGGTTAGCTTGCTAGAGGACTTGCTGGGACCTAGTGCAGGCACTGACAGGAAAAGAGAGGAGTGAGTGGGTGAAGGGGTACCTCGGTACCTGCTACCTCAGCAAGGGGGCAATGTTCTGAGAACCAGCGGAGGTTTGGGTTTTTGATTTAGTAATTGGAGAGGAGAAATCAGGTTGCTAAGATGGGAGTGATAGCAGAGAGTCTAGAGCAGAAGGCTGAGGGTGAGGAACTATTGGAGAAGCATAGTACAGGATGTGAGCAAAGGAGGGAAAAGGATTCCACATAGGGAAATTTCCCCCTTTTGAGAACTTGCCAAAGTTAAAAATGTCACGCAGAATTTGAGGATCTAGAGCACCCTCTGGGGGCCATAGTATTTGGTTGTCTAATTGGTAATATGGCCAATGCTGTGTACTGAATTTGATGAGGAGTTTGGGTTCCACCAGGCAGCCCCTGTATGCTCACATTCACTTGACTTACACAAGAAGTCGACTTCTCCCCGACACAGCCGTGGCTGTTTGTGCCTTTGATAGTCCGCTAGGCAAACATAGTAATCTAGGCTAGCCAACCTGAATCTGTCTCGCGTGTCCCTGCATCCATAATGTTTGTTTCCATTATCTATGGTACAGAAGAGATTTAATGGAATTTTAGTGGGATCCTCTTCATCAGGGATATCTCAATAGGAAAGACCTATACCGAGCTGACAAATGTCTGGGTGGATAGATGGCCACCAGGTCTCTAAGGGGGCTGTATGCGAGATAGACCATACTTCTTGTCTAGTAGGATTTGTGATCAGCCATTGCTGCTGAACGGAATGATCAGGGTTAGAACTACTGGTGGCCAAGGGGAGAGTCTATAGTCTTATCCACATAGCGAATACGCAATTTGAAATGGTTAGCAGGCTTTTCCAGTTTCCAACAAGAGTCTGGACACAGCGAAGGCTTGAGATGAGAGGCATGGATCCAAAAAGTGATTCCGTCTACTTTTACCGCTTTAGGTTTTATAAGTAGCACCTGGTATGTTCCTTTCCAGTGGGGTTCCAGGGATGACACCTGATGTTGTCTTATGTAGACGAAGTCTCTTACTTGATATTGACTTAGAGTCCCCTCCTCCCAAGGTTGGTAGGCAGTGGCCAGCTGTTTCCACAGGTATCGCTGAGTTCTTTCAATGACTTTAAGTCTGTCAAGCAAGGGGGTGTGGAAGTGATCGTTAGGCCTTAGAGTTGGGGTTAGGTTCCTTACTGGATGATGGGCATCATAGAGAATTTCATAGGGGGTGAGGTTACACAAAGAAAGAGAGGGAGTATTTCTCGCATGAAACAGTGCATAAGGCAGGAGCATAATCCAATCTTTTATGCTGGGCTCTAAGCTTAATTTCGTTAAGGTCTCTTTAATGGTTCTATTTATTTTTTCTACCTGTCCTGAGCTCTGGGGTATATAAGCATAATGTAACTTCAAATTAATCCACAGGGTCCCAGTGAACACCTGACTTTCCTGAGCCATGAACACCAGTCCATTATCAGACCCTATTGCCTTAGGCAGACCGTATCTTGGAGAAATATCTTTCAGGATCTTCTTGAAAACCGTTTGTGCAGTTTGGTTGTTTTTGTGTGTGTGGGTGTGTTTGTGTGTAAGGCTTCAGTCCATCCTGAAAATGTATCTACAAAGACTAGGAGATATTTAAGTCCATACGTTGCTGGCTTAATTTCACTATTGTCCACTTCCCAAAATTGTCGTTTTCTGGTTCCTCGTAGGTGCTTTCCTCTAGGAAACTGGAAGGGTAAGCATTAACCAATTGACGGACTCGACAGGCTTTTGTTACCCGTTCAGTTATTTCCTTTCGCTGTGAGTCGGTTAGTGGAAAACTCTGTTCTTAATCCTACAGGAATGCCTGCAGTTTCATTGAACCAAGGTGAGTGAGTTGGTGTACATTTTTAACGTAGTGTAGGGCTTTCTGTAATTGCAGCCTGAGCTCAGTGAAGTTGAGGCGTTCAGTGTCAGTGTCCATAGATGTTATCAAAAACTTCCTGGTGATCAGGGGTCCATTGGAATTGGGCATCTCCCATTAACACCGGGTATAAAGGAGCAGCTAAAGACACAAACCCAGGTATCCATAACCTGCAAAAGCCAGCAGTCCCAAGAAACTCTCTGAGTTGTCTCCTGTTAGATGGGGGTGGTATCTACACAATGGTTTGTTTTCTGGGCTCAGTGAGCCATCGTTTACTGCCCCTAAGGTAACAGCCCAGGAAGATTACTTCATGCTAGCAAATTTGGACTTTTTTGGCCGAAACTCTATACCCAAGTTGAGCAAGCTCATATAATAGTGCTTGGGTCCCAGACTCACAGTTTTCCTTGGTGTTGGCTGCCAGTAGCAGGTCATTCACGTATTGAAGCTGGGTGATTTGGGGTGCATAGTTCTGAAATTGCTGAGATCTCTGTGGAGGGCTTCATCAAAGAGAGTGGGGGAGTTTTTGAACCCCAGTGGGAGTCTAGTCCAAGTTAGTTGACCAGACGTTCAGGTTTCTGGGTCTACCCACCCAAAAGCAAACAGCAACTGACTATCTTTATGCAGAGGCAAGCAAAAGAAAGCATCTTTTAAGTCCAGAACAGTATACCATTTCCGCTCAGGGTTCAGAGTGCTAAGCAGATTGTACGGATTAGGTACCATGTGGTGAATGTCCTGCACTCTGTTGTTGATCTCTCTTAGGTCTTTAACAGGACAATAGTCCCTGGTTCCTGGCTTTTTTTTTCTAGTAGCAGGGGAGTGTTCCAGGCCAATTGACAGGGCCTTAGGAGCCCTAAGTCCAGATATTTCTGAATATGGGGCCTTATCTCATCTTTAGCTTTTTTTGCTTAGAGGATATTATTTGACATTGATTGGGGAGGCTGAGGTTTTTAACTCCACTGTTATTGGAGGTTGTTTCACGGCCAGGCCTAACCCAGCAGTTTTTGCCCAGGCATCTGCGTAATCTGTTATCCATTTCTGGTGTAGCTTGCCTGTTTGATCAGTCTTGGGGGGTGTGAAGAGTGGATGTTCATCTTCTACTAATATAGTTAAAGCCGTGACTATAGGAGTTTTTACTGAAGAATTTAGAAATTTCATTTGGGGGCCTTTAGGGTTAAAAGTTATTTAGGCCAAGAGCTTGGTGAGCAGATCTCTGCCCATCAATGGGTCCAGGCATTCCTGGATTACTAGGAAGGAGTGATAGATTTTTCCTTTCCCAATGTCCATGGTCCTCTTAGTAGTCTAAGCCCGATATTTACTGCCATTAGTTCTTTGAACTACAGACCTTTTATTTGATAGAGGGCCCAATGGGGCCTTAAGGGCTGAGTATACTGCTCCTGTTTTCATTTCAAAGTTTACTGGGGTCCGCTACACTTCAAAAGTTACCCTGAGCTAGGGGAAGTGATCTGCGCCCCAAATTTTAGTCATGCTCCAGAGTCAGAATGGCTGGCTGGCCTGGCTGTCTCTTTATAGGGCACTCTTTGGCCCAGTATCCTTTTTTTTTACAGTAGGCACATTGATCTGAGTCCAGGGGTGGCCTCTGACATGGCCCCAGGTATCCCTTCCTGTCACCTTACGTCTTAATTTCTGGCCTCTTTCTTCTTGTGACCAGGATCTTGGTCAATCCCTTAGTCTGTCTTTTGCTTCTCTCATCCTTCCTTTGCTCCCTTTCTTTCTCCCTGTTTCTCTCTTATAGTATATTTTCTCGGCTTCTCTGACTAAATCTCTCTTTTAAATTTTTTTAATATCCATGGCAGCTTGCCCAATTAAGGCCATCGTTACAGATGAATTTTGATCCGCTGCCTGAGGATCGAAAGGAGTATATCTCTTATATGCCTCCATAATTCTTTCTAGAAACAAAGAGGGAGATTCATCAGGCCTTTGAATAATTTCTCTTACCATGGCCAAATTAGTTGGTCACCTAGTAGCCCCTTGGAGACCCGCTATTAGAGCCAGGCAATAATTGGACAGATGCTCTTTATCTTCAAAGGTGTTGGGGTTCCAGTTGGTTTGGTTTAAGGGTAAGCTGGCTTTGATTATGTTGGGAAGTTGTGTTGGTCGCCAATCAGGTCCGAGGATTTTTTTTTTAGTTTCTTGGAGGTTTTTCTCTTATTCCTCTGTCATAAAGAAAGTCCCTAGGAGTTGTTGGCAGTTATCCCAAGTAGGCAGGTGTAAAAACGTTGGCGAGTTCTCTGAGTTCTTTTAGCCGGGCCAGCTTCCTCCAGGGAAGGAGGGGCTCTGTGTGCCACGGGACAGTCATCTGGATGGTTCTGGGCCATCCTAGCTTCTTTGAATGGTGAAGAGGCTGAGTCAGCAGCAGGGGAATCACTTAGAGGGTGTTGGGAGTTGGGGGATGAAGGCAGAGGATAAGGAGGGGGAGGAGAGTCCAGTAGAGTCTTGAGACTCATGGAGAACAGAGGGTGCAAGAGGAGGAGCAGAGAGTTAAAGAGATAGAATCGTGGGGGAAGGAGTAGGAGCGGGTGCAGGAACAAGGAAAGGCTTCATCCTTGGAGGAGGAGATTTGTAGAGGTCCTGACAAGTTAAGATATATGGCTGTTGATCTGGATGTCTACGTGGCCCCTGCTAAAAGACAATATCTCGAACTTTTCAAATTAGTGCGAAGTAGAAAGATCCTTCTAGGGGCCATCCGACTACAAAGGTGGGTCATTCTGAGACACAGAATCTGCCAGATCCGGCATTTTACTGAAAAAGAAAGATTCTGAGCCCTTAAGCAGACTTTGGTCTAGTGATCAAGGGTCAGGAACAGAGGCATTGAAGTGCTCTGTCCCATAATGAAATATACACAGACAATAAAAGCAATGACACATGACACAGACAAGACAAGACAATAAAGACAGGCAATGGACGTCCAATACTGAGACCAGGACTGAGTAGCCGGCAAAACATGATGGGCTGGGAATACCGAATCCGAAACAAAATATCACTGAATCAAGGAGACTATTGTTCCTCGATTTCATGAGTTCATCCCCCAGGGACATGGCCTGTGGCTCTGTGACATGTGTGTCAGTCACCGTGGGAGAGAGCTCACGCTCTTTACCAATAGCCATTTTGTGAAACCCTAACCTGAATCCTGAAACCAGAAAGAGGGGCCTTATTTACCCCCAGAGGAGCCCGTTGGGGGTCTTTCATCTGTGGCTGCCGGATCTCACTGGGGCCACGAGATGTAAAGATCGGGCGAGGGTCGGTTGAAGAGACCACAAAGAGACTGTCTCATGCAACAGCAAAGGCTTTATTGGGAGTCCGGCATGCAAGGGCTCAGAGCTCTCTTGAATAGAGCAGAGAGCCCTGAGAACAGCTTAAGAAGTGCTTATATATTTTCCTTGGAGAGGGCAGGGAAGGAAGTTTATTGATGGGTAAGGGCGAGTGGGCGGTTTGCGTGCAACTGGTTGACCGAGTACATTCTGCAGTTTGGCAGTTGGGGACAGCACATTCTGGGAACAAGAATAGCAAACAGTTCTCAAGATTTCAACAGTGTTTTGTTAAGCATACAGAAAATCAAGAAGTGACAAGTACCTATTTTATTAACCTTTCAATATAAGTATGAAAACAGAAATATAGGTAAGATTTGAAGCCCAGAAGTTCATTGGGCTCTTGATTGGTATACTTAGCATTGAATTACATTCTGTAGTGATGTCCCAGAAATATGGATATACAATGGCATAGGACCTTATACATTCTCAGAGGTCAATTCCAAAACACAGACTCTAAGGGGAATCACACCAAAGTTCAAGCCAAGGTGGACCCAATTACCTCTTCCAACCGCCACACAAATTACCACAATTAAAACCAAGACACTCCCACATGCCACTCATCTTCTTCCATATAGACACTCACCATAACTTCTGGCAAGAGGATTCCATGAGAGGCGCAGCACAAGACAGTGTTCCAAATAAGCTCCCTTTCCCCTCATTTGCCAATAGTCAGGGTGGCCTGGACACCCTCCCTGTGAACCAGGAGTTATCAAACAGGTCTGCCATTAATACAGCTCTGTTCTCCAATTTGAGGCCTACTGACTGTGGGGTTTAGATTCTTTATTTGAATTGGATTCATAAGAAAACCCAAGAACCTATGGGCTAGCATCTGCAGGGCTTTGAAGAACTCATTTGACCCAAAGGATCCCTATTCTCACTTGATGTAGGTAAGGAACCTTACAGAGGCATGTGAGGGACTTCATCCACAGTGACTGATTTTTGGCCATTTTGATTTTGGATCCACACATGGGATCGTTCTTTAGATCCATCAGGTGCTGAGAATCTAAGCCACAGGCTCACACAGGACCAAGAGGCTGATTCAGACACATCCCTTTCCAAAGCAATTAAGCAAAGAGCCACAGGTGATGCCCATTCATTTCCGTTTGAAAACTGTTTTCTTCAGGATTCACAAAGGCGTGGCCTCAGGCAAAGAACTTACTGACATTCAGGGCAACAGAAAAATAGGCAATCAAAAGGCCCATTGCAGGGGTTCTCCACTGAGACTTTCCTGGTCACATTGATATCTGAGTTTTCTGAGATGCTTGTCATTCCCTTCAGCTATCCAGTACATGTCCATGTCACAGTGCTTGGAGGTGGTACATATCGTGGACTCAAAAGCATGAGCCTATTTTGGAGAGTGGCTAGATTTCAGGAAGAAAACAGGAACTTAGGAAGATAGCAGGTGTTGCCCATCGATATGGCAAGCCCTAGTGCATTCATAAATTGGGCAGGATGAATGCTGGGAAACTTTCTACTAGACAGGAAACATCCATTGATGCATTCTCTTTTTCTAATGTCTACAACCATGGACACAGTGAGATACACAGACATAGAAACACTCGCCTTGTTAAACAACTTACTAGAAACAGTTCACTCCAAACCAAACAAACCGACTTTCCTACCTATTCTCAGAACATGGGACAAAACCACAAACACACATCCACACCCACAAAGGCACCTCCTTCCCCCAAATAGGTCTCTCACTATCCGGAGTGTCCTCTGACTGCTGGGCCATACTATGTTTCCCCGATATGGCCTATCCTGTCTCAGATCTGGACTCCATGTCCAACTCTGTGAAGTGGTCAGGAGTCAGCTGTGAGCCAGTACCTGCTTTTTTAGGAAAGGCCCCTCTTCAGAGTACTCCTGGCATTTGGCCATCCTCACATCAGTAGGTACCAAGAAAGACTGACTCTTTCCTTGCTAAATTGAATCAAGTGAGATCACTAGGACTGGGACTGGGACTGACTCTGTGTGCCTGGCTTCCTGCATCCCAAGTTCAGAGATTTCCATTACCAAGGAAGTGAGGTGAGGTTGCATCCTTCAGGAACTGAATGAGGTCACTGCCTTGGCAACCACTTTGTCCAAACAGTTGCTTTCAAGCGTACCATGAGAAGGAGGCTTACCCTACTTTCTGTGGCACTTTCACAAATTAGAATGGTATATCAACCATAGGCACCAAGAAACAGCTCTCCACACAGGCCTGATTTGGTCCATCTTCTCTATATTAGGAAGAGAGCCTTTAGTCCGGGGAGCACTGCAGTGAACCTCTGCACTAAAACTATTAGCAAGCACCTGGTGGAGGAGTCCTCCATAGGTAAGGGGCGCCTTTATAACATCTGATATCCGGTTAAGGGAGATCTTTTCTGAGGACAGAGCTGTGGCCTGGGGAGGCTCACATATACTCCTTTCCAGGAGAGTAACGAGAATCTTTCTGTCCTCTGTTCTGTTCTGTAGGGAATTCCTCTGGAACTGTAGAGAGGGGCCGACAGGCACGCACGCGCTCCTACCCTGGAGCTATAGGAAGATGTTGCACTGTTCCACTGTTTTTCTGTTTAGGTGCCGGTTTTCGGTTTTTTGTGTTTTGTTTTGTCTTCTATTTTTTTGATTGTTTGTTTGTTTTTGTTTGTTTTGTTGTGTGATTTCAGTGGTAAAAACTTAAGTATTTTGGACGTAAAAATGGGTAATAAAGAGAGTAAGCCTGACGCCCCTTTGGGCTGTGTTTTAGGGAACTGCGATGAACTTTACCCCCCTTTGTTAAGCAGGATGACAGAAGCTCCTAGCTGGCTGCCTGGAGCACACCCATTGCAGAGGGCAATGCTTGCTGGGGACCTAAGAACTGAGCATCTCCCAGGTTAACAAGTGAAACTCCTTTAAAACCCCTTGTCGCTCCAGATCAAGAGAGTCACAACATTTGGCAGAGTCCCCTCTGTTTCTCCTTTGTTCGCAAAGCAATAAACCTCCCTTTTTCTTTTTCTCAAAACTCAGTCCTCATTATTAAATTGGTATTAATTGGCTTCAAGTTCAGGAATCGAACTTTAATTTACAAATTTGGTACCCCCCCTCCTCCCCGGAACTTTGTGAGAGCTGTCTACTGGAATATTAGGAGATGAAGCATGCTTGGTGTGGAACTGAACAAGAGGAGCTAATCCTGTAAGTAAAAGGAAGAACTGAGGGACTCCCAGCAGCTGCCAAAGCCCTGTTGATTAAGGGAATTACCTCCTTCCTTTCCGCACTGTAAGAATTATGCCACCTCTGTCTTGTTAAAAAAGAGAAAAAGAAAAAGGGGACACTAAATGCAGTGAAGTCACCATGGAGACACTTTATTTTACATTTCAGGTTGCCCCTCTGTTAAAACATGTGGTCCCCCCCCCTGTGGATATCTATGGTGCACACTGGTGTAGGAGATTTTTCTATTATCTGCTCTGGTTTAATGGGTTCTCTCTGACAGCCATAGTCTGGACCTCCTTTCTGTCTGTCTTGTGTCTTTGTATCTGGCCCTTTAAGACATGTGCAATAATGTGTTGATATTATAAATTGTTTCTTGGGAATGATCTTAGCTGAATGTATGTCTAAATGATGATGTTTTATTTTAACAATCTGGTATCTGAATGGGTTTTTGAAGCATTGCAGAATCTTGCAGTTAAAAGTCGGGTTTAGGTAATTGTTTAGTTTATGATTTCAGATAATTCATGCCAGAGAACTTAAATACTTAGGATGGAAAACTGAAGAACTCTACTTCCAAGTTGGCAAGTAACTTCCCAATCATACAGTCTTTTTTTCACCAATTTTGAATTGGATAGCCTGGGAAAATATCACTGTGTGTACCAGTGCATTAATTTGGACAAGGATAGTAAATCATAGAATGGTATCTGTTGACAAAACAAGATGTAAAGATATAAAATTTTGTGAATTGTATCTTAAATTTATATCATAACTTTCAACATCCGAACCTCAAAATTATGGTTAAAATGCCTTAGGCCTGAGGTGTCTGCTCAGAATAGCAGTTTTTCCTGCTCCTTCCAGACCTCAGCCATGACTTATGTTGAAATGTAAATGAAAGAAGCCTGCAATCTTAGTAGGAGACTGATTTGAGGCCTAAGGGGGAAAAAAAAGGTAAATTGTATGGTATTTACTAATTACTAGCCAGTCACTTTTTCTAGGACTCTTTTTTTTTCCTTAGATACTTTTTTTTTGAGCTCATGACTTTGAGCATACAGACCTAGGTTAATGTTTTTCAGATCAGTTCTATCTTTGACCAACTGTAGACATTTTGAAACATTGCAATGGAGATTTCACCTGAGAAAAGCTACAAGGCCTTTACTATTATTATGTGTGCACACTTTTGTTCTGTGTTGTATGTCTATATATACATATGTCCGTATATCATATATATGATACACAAACTAACATATACAAGGAGCGCTCATAAAAAAGCGCTCATTAAAACAAATTTAAATAGGAGATCCAAAGATCTTTAATTCACGTGATTTAAATGTTTCAATTTAAATTGGATAAACAGATAAAAATCAATGTCTTTAAATTTAAGCTTACAAATTTTTCCAGGTGTTCAAAAATCTAATAAAATATTAATAACTACAAAATGTCTAATATGCCTTGGTACTGGGACCTTTCCTTCAACATAAAAATGGTTTACACTGTCAATACATTTCTCTAATATTTTGATAAATAAATAAAGTAAATTTGATTGGGATTACTCATTCATGAGTACTTTTGTTAGATATCTGATTGATTTACTAAGGTCTGAATAAGTTTTTATTAAAGTCTGTATAAGAATATAAAAATCAGTCATGTGTTAATGAGACAGAAATTTCTTAAAACATAAGTTTACCCATAACGTTGTGTTTATTAAGTTTTATTTTCTCTAGAGCAAGCAACCATAAAAATTAAACAACTGATTAAATAAGAACTGTTATTTTAGAGCACTGTACTGCCATTGCTTTAAAAGCTAAACTTGGTTAATGTAGAAACATCAATGTAATTGTGATGCTATCAATGTTTTCATATCTTATATGTATTCAAGTCTGTAAGGTAGAAACTTTAAAAGAGCATTATATCAAGCTGGTGCTCTGAAGTTTTATGGTAAAAAAATATATTGGGGATTTATTTACCTGTTATCAATAAGATATGTAAACTTTTATGTTACTTTTTACATTGGGGAAAAATTTAAATGTATTTTTTAGTTAATGAGAGCCTAATGGATGTAAAGGTTAAAAACTTTCAGCCTTTTTTTAATTCATGTTTTAAATGTGATATCATATGGTGTTAGCTAATGTTCATGTTACCTCAAACAATTTATGTAAACTTTGTCAAATGATATTTATAAATAAAGATTATCTTTAGAACTAAAATACTTAAGATTTATAAAGAGCCCTGCCTTACCTGAGATAAGGCTCTGTGTCCCATCTTACTACATGTGAGAATGACTACAAAACCAGTAGGTCAGATAATATTTCTTTAAAGTTATGTTAAAAAGTTGGTTTTTTTAAGGTCAATATTCCTAGGATCTCAAACAGGGGATATAATGTATAACTCAGCCAAAAAATTCAGGGTAGTTATTACACAAGCTAAGTATTTTTACTTTTGTTAATTTTATTTTGAAATTATTTTATAAGTGATCTAAAGATTCTCTGTTACTGTTTTACAAACGTGTTGCTTTAAGAACACAACATGGGTTTATTCAAGATAATAAGTCATTACTTACAATACAGACAGAAAAATACAGATCCCAATTAATAAAAAGATAATGATATAGTTATAGACATTAAAGCCCAGTACTCTTAATATAAGGCTGTTAAAATTTATTTGCTGGATGTTTAAGATTAGGATTTAAAATTAAAGTTAAATGAAAAGCGCCAAGAAAACCAATATTTGGCTTTTGCCCTCTGAGTCAGTCTGAATCCAGGGAACAGGGAACTTCTCTAAAGAGCTTTGAAACTCTGAGCCACATAACCTCCTCCTGATCAGGGAGATTAATGAGACCACTGGAGAACAGAAAGCCAGTCAGTGTATTTGTTACGAAGAGGAGAGTCATCAAAGAAAGGAGACATCCCTGATGCTTCCGAGGGAAGCCAAATGGTCAAGCAAGATCTGGACCCACCTAGCGCAAATGGCACTAGCAGAACTAAGAATCTGCTCTCAAGTTTCCCCAGAATTGACTCCCATAAAAGCTCAGCTGACTGTTAACAATAGATGGAAACAAAAGTCAGTTTGACTGCTTCATCTTAAACACTTAGGAAAGACAGTTAAGAACAAAATACATCCATTCCTGGGCATTTTAAATTATAATAATAATAATATAATTTTAAGGTATGCACTTTATGTTTGCCTCCCAAAATAAGTAAGACTGGTGGCTACAAAGAAGAATTCTCAGAAAGGAATGCCTGATACTTATAAAAAGAGACTATCAAGAAGACCTGCCACAGGGATAAGTTTTCAGTTTAAGGCCTACAGATATTCCTAACCTACACAGGTAGGCTTGGTGTTTGCTAGTACAATTATCCATCCCTGAGTAACAGAATTAAAGGTTTCTCTAAGAGACACAGAGGTCATACTAGTAAAAAGATTTTACAAGATCAGATGACATTAAATTATTAAACTGTATCTTATGGGGAGGGACAAGTGTAACAGTACAAGTTAAGTTGACAGTCCGGATAACTGGGGATATTAAAGACTGGTGATGGAACTTCTATACAGTGACAAGTTCCAGCTGCTGCAACATTTTTTCAGTACTCATGGTTTTTGTTTCTCTCATAGAAGAACCCATCCCCAGATGGCTTTACAACCTGTTCTTCCCCAATCAGACTTCAAACCGAACTGACTTCTAAAAGGCAACTCATGTCCCTCAACTGACTTCTAAAAGGCAACTCATGTCCCTCATGCCATGCCCACTCATGTCACCCTGTCTCAGGTCAGAAGAAGAAAAAATGAGTGACACCACTCTTCTTAAAACAATGGAGAGAAAGATAAATAGACTATCAATATAAGTAATTAATTAAGTCAGGTAAAATCAGGGAGATCGGTTTTGGGTGAGTTCTAAAAATTTGGAGACTCTTACCTGAGGGATTAAAATTTCCTCAGTGCTCTTCCCGTAATCTATCAAAGATTTGAAAGGGACACAAAGAAAAGGGGGGAATGATAGACCCAACCTGATCTTTAATTAAAATTGGGAGCCATCTTGCCAAAAAGCCATGAAAAGATAATTTTGGCTTTAGCATAAATCACTTCAAATTCTAAACCTGCTTGGAATGCCTGCCCACGCCTGGAACTCACCCATGCCCGGCTCTCTGACCAGATAGCAGCCCTCTCTGAAACTTTAGTGACACATCATAAATATTTGCCTTCTCTGGCGAGACAACAACCCTCTCTGAGGCTCTAATGGTCTTCATGAACTCTGATGTAGGGACAGCAAAAAAAATGTAGACTGCCATTAGTGTGATGTTTGTCAGAGTTCTGTTATCTGTAAACCCCCTTTTGTGTAATTTTCTGGGCTATTAAGCTGCCTGTAGGAAAGCTGGGGTTGCTGTCTTATTCCCGCCATTTTGTGAGGGAGAGGCAGCACAGCTGGTGGAAATAATAAGCTTAATTTAATTTGATTTTAATTAGAGTTAGTGGTCTTTTCTTGTGTCCTGGTCTAACAGGTAATCACTCCAAAAACATGGAGCTCCGCTGGCCTAAACACTTCTTGAGAAACTTCCTCTGAGTTTGGGCACTTGAAATATATGTTGTTGTAAGGAGCTTTAGCTTCCTTTCTAGTGATACCATCAAAGCTGAGTCTGCATCTATGTGACCTGGAGGACATGGTTTCTTGTATTCTAATGAACATGAGGCAGCAGTGCTGAATTTTCTGTTTGTAGGTAAACTGTGGCCAGTGGATGCTAAGTGTCTCCCCGTGTGGACTGTGAAGCCATTTGGTCATCCTCCACTTTTTGTGGTGATTCTTGCTGCTGTACTGGGAGTTTGGTATATGCTTTATGAAATACAACGAGTTCAACAGGAACCCAGTGTTGGAGGGAGTTCTGTCACTTGTGGTGGGTCAGGGTCTGAAGGAGAATGCACCAACCAGGCTTTTATCTCACAGAGCTTGCCCCCTTGTCCTTAGAAATCTGACTCTGAACTTAGCCCAGAAACCTCTCCATATAACATGATGCCTTTACATAGAAGGGTCTGCTGGCTGCTCCATGTCAGTCACAAACCATTTGGAAAGCAATGGCAAATCCTCATGGCCACACCACATATGTATTATCACACACCTACCCACCACTGCAATAGGCCCACTACTCAGCAGGCTCCAACTTACTGGCATCTTTGTTCTACACCATTTTCATGAAACCCGGTCAATCATGGCATTCTCTGGTACACTCATGATCAGCAACAAGATATCTAAAGGTTCTCCAGGGCCACCTGGTTAAGGGAATTTCAAAGATTTCATTGTATTTATCTAGCCATTTTTCTTGGATGAAGTTGGAGGCACTGTGGGTTTCAGTTTATTCAGGAACTATTAAATGTGAGGAAGCTATTTTCATTAAATTCTCTGGAGAAATCTCACAGGCAAGTCTTCCCATAGAGTGGTCAAAAGGTCACATGAAGCCAGGCCCATTGAGGTCTTTAATGTGACGTCCATGGGTGTTCTGACTGTCAACTATGGCTGCCAAATCTTTCAGAATAAAATCATGTGATATCCTAGCTGATATTCCAAGGCTCTGTGGAAAGCCACCCTGGTATTTGATCTCAGTTTCCAAGGGCGAATCCCATGCGTGGCCTCCTAAAATCTGAATGCAGTTTATGGCAATATTTCTCTGAGATCAGTTCCAGAACTCAGACTCTAAGGGGAATCACACCAGAGTTCAAGCCCAGATAGACCCAGTCATCACTTCCAACCGCCAAACAAATGACCACAATTAAAACCAAAACACACCCACAAGGCCCTCATCTTCTTCCATATAGACACTCATCATAACCTGTGGCTGGAGGTTTCCATGAGGGACTCAGCCCAAGACAGTGTACAAAATAACCTCCCTTGCCCGTCATTTGCCTAAAGTCAGGGTTGCCTGGACACCCTTCCTGAGAACCAGGAGTGATCAAATAAGCCTGCCGTAAATACTGCTCTGATTCTCCAATTTGAGGCCTCCTGACTCTCGGGTATAGATTCTTTATGTGAATTGGAATCATGAGAAAACCCAAGCACCTATGGGCTATCCTCTGCAGGGATTGAAGAACTCATTTGACAAAAAGGATCCCTATTTTCACTTGATGGAGATCAGGAATCTAACAGAGGAAAGCGAGAGACTTCGTCCACAATGACTGCTTTTTTGGCCATTTGGTTTTGGAAGCACACATGTAATTGTTCGTTAGATCCATCAGGTGCTGAGAATCTATTCAACAACCTCACACATGGCCAAGAGTCTGATGCAGAGACATCCCTTTCCAAAGCAATTAAGCAAAGATCTACAGCTGATGCCCATTAATTTCCATTGAAAACCCTTTTCTTCAGGCTTCACAAAGGGGTGGCCTGAGGCAAAGACCTTTCTGACATTCAGGGCAACAGAACAATAGGTAAGCAAATGGCCCAAGGCAGGGTTTCTGGAATGATATCTGAGTTTTCCTAGATGATCCCATTCCCTTCAGCTATCCAGTACATAGCCATGTCACAGAGCTTGGAGGTGGTACATGTCTTGGAAACAAAACCATGAGCCTATTCTGGAGAGTGGCCAGAATTCAAGAAGAAAACAGGAATTTAGGAAGACAGTGGTTTTTTGCCCATCCATTAGGCAAGCCAAAATCCATTCATAAATTGGGCAGGATGAATGTTGTGAAGCTTTCTACTATTCAGGACACATCCATTGATGCATTCTCTTTTCTAATGTCTACAACCACGGACACAGTGGGATAAACAGACATAGAAACACTCACATTGTCAAAAGACTTACTAGAAACAGTCCACTCCAATCCTAACAAACCAACTTTCCTACCTATTCTCAGATCATTAGACAAAACCACAAACTCACACACACACCCACAAAGTCACCTCCTTCCCCCAAGTAGGTCTATGACTATCCGGAGTGTCCTCTGACTGATGGGCCATAGTATGTTACTCCAAAATGGACTGTCCTATGTCAGATCTGGACTCCTTGGCCAACACTGTGATGTTGTCAGGTGCCAGTGGTGAGACACTACCTGCTTACTCAGGAAAGGCCCCTCTTCAGACCTTCCTGGCATTTGGCCATCCTCACATCAGTAGTTACCAAGAAAGACTGATGCTGTCCTTGGTAAATCCAAACATGTGAGGCCACTGGGACTGGGACTGGGACTGCCTCTCGGTGCCTGGCTTCCTGGATCCCTAGTTCAGAGAGTTCCATCACCAAGAAAGTGATGTAGGTCACTTCCTTCAGGAACTGAATGAGGTCACTGCCTTGGCAACCACTTTGTCCTAACAGTTGCTTCCAAGTGTCCCAATTGATGGAGTCTGCCCCTACTTCCTGTGACACTTTCACAAGTTTGAATGGTATATCAAACATAGGCACCCGGGAACAGCTCTCCACACAGGCCTGGTATTGTCCATCTTCTCTACATTAAGAAAAGAGAGACTGCTTCAGACACACCCCTTCATCCTGACCAGGTTGTTTGTCGTGGAAGATGACTTTTGCTCTCTCAGGTCCTTCATAGCTTCCTATATCTTCCCCAGGGTTCATTTCTGCATGGACCTTTTTGTTTCTCAGCAGGTGGAAGATTTCTTACATTCCTGTATTGTAAGACCAACTCTGTCCCTGCTTTTCTGTAAAGTTAGATTGAGGGAACAGAGTATGGTTAGGGTTAATAACATGTTTGATTTGGCTTAGGAATCATTCTGCTGGATGAATAATGTTATTGGGAACCTGCGATATTTATAAGAATATATACAGGGGAAATATATGTATGAAAACAGAAATCTAGGTAAGATTTGAAGCCCAGAAGGGAATTGGATCCTTGATTGGGATACTTAGGTTTGAATTATGTTCTGCACATGTGTCTCAGATAAATCTATACACAATGGCATAGGACCTTGTACCTTGGATGATTGAATGTCAAAGAAAACATCCAGTCAAAAAAGGATAGTTGGTAGGATTAGGAAGATAGTTGGTAGGATTAGGAAAAAGAGTGAGTATAGGATTTGGACAAAAAGTTCTTTAGCAATAGGGTTTCGGGTAGAGAGAAAATGTAAATGTCAGCAGATGTGAAGACTCAGTCACAATGATGAACTGGGGAAAATATGTAGGAAAGCAGATATCAATAGAGACATTAGAAAATCAGACAAATGATAAAGTGATTGATAGGATTAGACATTTTCAACAGGCTTGAGTTTGAATAAATAATATTAGGAAGAAACAAATATGTAGTCACCAATAGGATTGACATTTGAGAGCATTAGGCAACCTGGACATGGGTGATGTTCATAATCCATACTCACATTCCATTTAGGCTTTGGTACAGTCGTAAGTGTGACTTTGCATTTTGTGGCCAGAATATTACTGTGATAAAATGTATATGTAGATCAGGTGACATGAGTATTTGTTGCACCATTTCTGAGAGCAATATTTTGAAGAGATATAAATTAGTATTGGGGGCACAAATAGGTGTACCATGTGTGTATGAATATAGAGAGAATGCATGAATAGACCATACTGTGAATAAATAATATAACTGTTTCCAAATTTAGAAATTGGAATAAATTGATATCCCAAAATACACAGGAAATCTTACATTGATATACATACATTCATTCCAACCAGTTATACATCTAATGGTAATATTAGGGTTGTAGTTTATCATAAAATGTGTGTGAGTTTTGCTTCCAAATTGATTATGGAAATCGAAAATAATGTGTTTGGAAAGAAGTCTCATGAAATAACCAGTCAAAAACAAGGAGGAATACATGTGTTCTGAAGCAGGAAGTGATTGAATGTGTTACAAATGTCTTTCAATTTGTGAACTTGTGGATGAAATGTATATTCTACGATGTATAAAAACTGAAGAAATAGTAATGTACCAGTGTTGAATTAAAATGAACATCAAAATACACATCATGTCCCATAGAAATCTACTTTCATTGATGTTAAATTTGGTCAGTTACTGTAGAAATATAAGGCTTTGTTTGCACCATTAACTAAAGTGAGTTTTCAGTTCTAGGAAACAAATATGTATTTCAGGTGGATGAATATTTCTAAAAACAATCTTATGAAAAGTTGATTATAAAACCACATACATGAACATGAGTGAATTATTTAGGGAGTGTATAATAAGACACATATATTTCATATTTTGAAAATTATATATATATATATATATATATATATATCTCACAGATACATTAGAAATTAGCAATATATATGCCAATCAAAATTCATCATGAAATATATATCATTCACAGATCCAAAAATATTAATTTTACTAAACATGGATTTATGTATAATGTTTTTCAACTAAGAAGCTCACTCATAGTTTGAATTTTCAGTTCCAAAAATATTTAGGAGGAGTGATCTCTTCTCATACTTTGTATCTCCCAAGTTAGCCACCTCACAAAAATGTACGTGTGATACCAGGTAGGATTTTATATATGCATATAAAAATACATGTGCTAAATTGGCTACAGAAAAAGGGAGACAGAAATTCCCATATGTGTTAACTTTAAAAACACATGGAGGACTATTTCAACAAAAAATTAACAAGATTTATAACTCCTACCCTATATCATGCAAAAGGCAAGACCAACTATACGCCATGCCTCCTCTCAACTGCTTGTATTTCTATTCTGTTTGGGTTATATTTCTCCATCATATTAGGATTAGTAGTCAGAGTCTAGTAGGGTATGTGTTAGTGTCAGGGATTCAGTATTTTGAATGGAAAATTGAAAAATGAATCCAATGTGTATGTAAATATGTGCTACACAAAAATCATCCCACTCTCATTCAGAACAATGCCTTGACAACACCTACGGCCCAAGTATGACACAATCAGAGGAGAAGAGTTAGAAAATCCGTGAATACATATATAGAATGGAATATGATCAGGAGTTCACAACCTTGGAAGTGGTAGAGGAGTTTCCAAAAGTAAGGGACAGGGTAAACCCTCCACAAACATGAAGGTCTGCTGGCCTAGAGACTTCTTGAGAAACTGCCTGTGAGGTTGGGCACTTGAAATATATGTTGTTGTCAGGAGCTTTAGCTTCCTTTATAGTGAGACCATAAAAGCTGGGTCTGCATCAATGTGACCTGGAGGACATGGTTTCTTATTTTCCAATGAACATGAGACAGCAGTGCTGAATTTTCCATTGTAGGTAAACTGTGGCCCCTGGGGGCTAAATGTCTCCCTGTGTGGACATTGAATCCATATGGTCATCCTCTATTTTCGTGGTGTTTCTTGCTGCTGTACTGGGAGTTGGGTATTTGCTTCACGAAATACAAGGAGTTCAACGGGGACACAGTGCGGGAGGGATTTCTGTCACGTGTGGTGGGTCAGGGTCTGCAGAAGAATACAAGAACCAGGCTTCTATCCCACATAGCTTGCCCCCTTGACCATAGCAACCTGATTCTGAACAATGTCCTGAAACCTTTCTATGTAACAAGGTGCCTTTACATATAAGGGTCTGCTGGCTTCACCATGTCAGTCACAAGCCATTTGGAATCCAATGACAGATCTACATGGCCCCACCACAGATGTTTTATCACACACCTGCCCACCATTGCTCTAGGCCCACTACTCAGCAGGACCCAACTTTCTGGCATCTCTGTTAAACACCATTTTCATGAAAACCAGTCAATCAAGGCACTGTCTGGTATACTCATTGTTGGGAAAAGTATAAACGGCAGCCATACCCCAGAAAAAAACCCCACATGGTGCCTAAGGACTTCTTCTTCCTACCTTCTTTTTTCTGCAGTGGTGCGAAATGTTTCCACCTGTGTGAACTCTCTTGCTGGCGCCAATTTGAAATCTCGCTGGTGGGAAACCTTAGCCCCAATAAGAACTAATTCCTGGGCTCCAGAGCTGATATCTGAAAGAACTTACCAATAAACGTTTTGCCTGCCATTTATCTAAGCCCTTCCATCTTCCCCTTAGTTCTATATAAGCACACAGCTTTTTGCAATAAAATTGGAATTCTCCCAGCAAAGTGCCTTTGCGTGGGAAGTTCTTTCATTCTGTTGCCCCGTGTGAGAATATGGGTGAGCTGTTTCTAACAAGAGCCCCGTCCCCTGCCCCGCCAAGACACTCCGCCCTGGTCCACTCTTTTCAGATGCCGGATTCCTGCACTCACAACAGATCTGATATATGTAAGCCTCCCCTGACCCTGGCTCTCCAACTCCCTTCAGGCTACCACTGGTTTTGTGACCTTGATCATCTGGCACACTCTAGACGCCCTGTAGGGGGCAGGAAATTCCTGCCACTAAGACCTTTACTGGTCGCAGTGGACCCTCTGGTGATCCGTTTTCCTTTGGGGCGTGAGGCTTCTGAGTTTACATGAGAGGCTCTTTGGTTTTTTTCCTCTGCTGCCGCTGCCGCTGCTGGCTAGAGTTGCTGTTTGCTGCAGGGCTGCTGTGTCTGGCTGAAGCTGCCTCTCTGCTCGGGGAAAACTGAACTCCCGTCCTGGAACTGCATTCTGCCGGAACCAGAGTTCTGTTTTCATTACTGACTTTTTCTGCTGCGTTCGAAAACTTTCCTGACGTCAGGTTGCCCGTGGCTCCGAACCCATTGGGACTCACAGATCGCACTTCACTGGTGACGACCAGGTAGTGCCCTCTGTATTTCCTCATGACGGCTGGTCATTTTGGGGACGCCCACCTGACCACCGTTTGCCCTGAGCTTCCTGGAAGCCTTTCCAGCCCGGGTTTTCTCTTTGTCTATCTCGCTTACTCTTATTCTCTCTCTCTCTCTCTCTCTCTCTCTCTCTCTCTCTCTCTCTCTCTCTCTCTCTATTCCTTCTCTCCCTGTGACAATGGGCACCTCTTCATCTGTACCTGAAGCCTCACCTCTCAAATGTTTAATAAAAAATCTGGCCACACTCTCCCTCACACCAGACATCAAGCCCAAACTTCTAATCAAATTCTGTACCCAAGATTGGCCTACATATCCACTGGATAATGGAAATCATTGGCCTCCAGAAGGCTCCTTACATCCAAACCTTCTCTGGGATCTTTTTAACTACTGCCAGCATCTGAAAAAGTGGAGTGAGATTCCCTGCATTTAAGGTTTTAGCCTTCTCACACAGCACCCTGTCGCTGCTCCTCCTGCCCTCCCTCTCAGGTCCTCCTTGTTTGCAAACCCTTCTCTTCCCCTACTTCTACTCCTGACTTCACAGATTCTTCCTCATTCAGCCCAGCAGATTAACCCCCACCTTATCCCCCAGTCCTATCTGCCCCTTCTCTCCCGCTATACCCTCCTCTTCCTCTGCCTGATTCCAAGGATCCTCAGCCTTCCATTTCATCCTCCTCCCCTCCGCCCTCTTCTGCCTGCTCCACCTCCTCCTCTTCCAAAGAGACACTCCCTTCCCCTCCCTCTCCTTATTGTCCGCCTCCTGCCTCTTTCAGTCCTCCTGTTACCAGGTCTAAGGGACTCCTTCCCACCCCCAAGACCATCGCACCCCTTCGTGAGGTAGCTGGTCCCGAGGGTGTCATCAGAGTCCACGTGCCCTTCTCCATGTCGGACATTACTCAGCTAGAGAGGAAGTTAGGCTCATTCACCACTGACCCCACCACTTACATTCGGGAGTTTCAGTGGGTCCTGCAAGCATATAGCCTCACTCAACATGACATCTACATGCTCTTGGCCAATAAACTTCTCCCTGAGGAAAGGCAATGGGTCTGGGAGCTAGCCCAAGCCCATGCTGATGAAAATCATAGGACCAATCCTAACCACCCCACAGGCCCTCATGCTGTCCCAGAGCAGGATCCCCTATGGGATTACAACACCCCTGAAGGCTTACAGTCTAGTGACCTTTTTACATCCTGCCTCTTGGCGGGCCTGAAAAAGGCCATCCGCAAGGCTGTTAACTTTAAAAAGGTGCAGGAGGTCATTCAAAGGAAGGAGGAAACCCCTTCAGAATTCCTGGATACACTAACCAAGGCCCTTTAACAGTACACAAACCTCAACCCAGAAACCCCTGATGGCCGTCATGTCTTAATGACATATGTTCTGGCCCAAAGCTACCCTGACATTAAAGCCAAGCTTAAAAAGCTTGAACAGGGCCCTGCTACTCCTTAGACCAAAATCTTCATTTTCAAGGTTTTTTATGATAGAGAGGATGAAAGTGAATGCCGTAGGCAGAGGGCTGAAAATGCCAAATTTCAAATGTTGGCCCAGGTCATTCAGAGAAGGCCATCACCACGCCATCCCAATATGACACCCCCGGGAGCTTGCTTCAAATGTGGTAAGGAGAGACATTGGGCCAGGGATTGTCCTTCACTGAGGACACCGTACAACCCCTGCCCAAAATGCCATCAAAGGGGACACTGGGGGGCAGACTGCCCAACAACCCAAAAGGGAGATTGGTCAGCCGCCCGGCAACCACAGCCTCTCTTGGGCTTGGCAGAGGAGGATTGACGGAGTCCTGGGCTTTCCCTCCAGACTATTACCATCAAGAATCAAGAGCCTAGGGTTACCTTCCTGGTGGATGGATGCTTCATTACCTTCCTCTTGGATACTGGTGCCGCTTTATCAGTCTTAAGGGAGTATTGGGGTTCTACCACACCCTCAAAAACTCCTATTGTCAGGGTAGGAGTTAAACAGATTTTCCCTCAAACCCCCCCATCATGTTATATGCAGGGATCCCTTTTGTCCTTCACTCACTTCTTTTTCGTTATGAGCCATTGCCCCATTCCCCTTCTGGGAAGGGACATACTCTCACTATGAAAAGTCACCATTCACATATCACCCCACACCTCTCCTACCTCTCATTTCCTCATGATGTTCCTAGGGGCAGATACACCTCCTTCATGCACTCCTCCATGACTCTCTAAACTAGTTAAGCCTGAGGTTTGGGACACAACTACACCCTTTATGGCTAAATGCAGTCCTATTCATATTGTCTTACGGGACCCTTCAAGATATATTAGTCAACCAAAATATCCACTCACAACCACAGCCCTCCTCGAATTAGAACCCATCATCCAGGATTTATTATGAAAGGGGTATCTTAGGCCTACACACTCTCCTTTCAACACCCCCATTCTGGCACTTAAGAAACCTAACGTGTCCTACAGGCTGGTTCAAGACCTTCTCCTTGTCAACTCCTCTGTGGTCCCCATCCACCCGCTAGTGCCCAACCCTTACACCCTCCTCTCTCAGATTCCTGCCACTACTACCCACTTCTCGGTCCTAGATTTAAAAGATGCATTCTTTTCTATTCCCTTGTTCTCAGAATCTCAGAATATCTTTGCTTTTACGTGGACTGACTCTCACATCCACCATTCTCATCAGCTTTCCTGGACTGTCCTCCCACGGGGATTCAGCCCCCATCTCTTTTGCCAAGTTCTTGCCCAGGACCTCACATCCTTTCACCCGACCTGTCCTGACTCTATTCTCCATCAATATGTCAATGACCTTCTTCTATGTAGTCCCTCTGGGAACACTCTCAATCCCACACCGTTCAGCTTCTTAATTTCCTAGCAGACAAGGGATATAGGGAGTCTCCCCACAAGACACAGGTTTCCCAGTCTTCTGTCACCTCTCTTGGTTTTTGCCTTACACCCGGGAAAAAGGAAATAACACTGGATAGGAGGCAACTCCTCTCTGATCTTCCAGTGCCCCATATGAAAGCCAAAATACTATCATTCCTAGAAGTAGCAGGTTATTTTAGGGCCTGGATCCCAAATTATTCTCTTCTATCCAAACCCCTGTATGACCTAGCAAATGGACCCCCTAGTGAATCTCTTGTCTTCTCCCCTATCTACCACTTCCGCAGGCTTCAGCAACTCCTCTTAAAGGCACCTGCCCTTCACCTTCCTGATCTTTCAAGACCATTTCATCTATATGTCCATGAAAAAGGGGGGCAAGCACTTAGGGTCTTAGGTCAAAACTATGGGCCTACATTTGCACCTGTGGCATATTTTCCAAAAAACTAGACTCTACCATTCGTGGGTGGGCCCCTTGCTTAAGAGCTCTGGTTGCTGGACAAATTTTACACAAAGAAGCCTCTAAGCTGACTTTTGGGGCACCTTGAACTATCCACTCCCCACATCACTTGAAAGATCTTTCAGCTTATAAGGGCCTTCAAACCCTTCCTCCATCCAGAGTTCTGTCGCTCCTCACTTTCTTTCAGGAAAACCCTAATATTACTTTCCTCCCATGCTCTGCACTGAACCCTGCCTCACTGCTCCCAATGACTCCCACGTCTAACACACCAACTCATAATTGCTTGGAAACCTTTGATGATTTCCTCCGCTGTCATTGTTCCATTTCTGAGGAACCACTCACCAAGCCTGACCTTATCTGGTTTACTGACAGCAGTTCCTTTAGGCAGAATGGCACTCATTACTCTGGATACGCTGTAGTTTCAGCCACTGAGATTATAGAGGCCAAAGCTATGCCTTCAGGAACTACCAACCAGCAGATTGAACTTATAGGAGCCACTCGTGCCTGCCTACTAGCACAAGGCAAATCCCTCACCCTCTATACTGATTCAAAATATGTCTTCCAGATCTTATTATCCCATGCTTCAATATGAAAGGAGCGAGGCCTACTTACCACCAAAGGTAATGCGATCACTAATTCGGCTCTTTTAACCAATCTGATAGAGGCCTCCCACTTACCCACCCAGTTGGGAGTTGTCCATTGTAGGTCACATCAGAAGGACGGCTCTCTTATCACTGAGGGCAATGCCAAAGCTGACAAGGCGGCACGAATGGCTGCTACCACTTCCAATTATGGCCCCCATGGGGGACATATTATGGCCACTTTAGACAGCTCATCTGAAGCCCCTACTTCTTCCAGTAAGAACAAAAATCTTTTCAAGTTCCTTCATACTCTACACCATTCCAATTCTCAGTCTTTGACCCTTTTTTTACAGAGCTTCTTCTCCCTCAACCCTTCTGACATAGCCATGCTAGAGAATATAGCCTCTAATTGTCAGATCTGTTAGCGGACCAACCCTCATACTCCTTTAAGGCCCAAACCTTTCCCTTTCCACCAAGCCCGGAGACACATTCCCACTGCTGACTGGCAAGTAGACTTCACCAACATGCCCACAGTATGGCACACTAAATACCTCCTTGTCTTTGTGGACACTTTCTCTGTTTGGGTTGAGGCATTTCCCACTTCCAATAAAAAGGCTTCCACTGTAGCTTCAATCTAACTGACAGACATCATCCCCAGGTTTTGTATGCCGACTTCCCTACAATATGACAATGGCCCTGAGATTATTTCTAGGATCACAAAAAAGGTCTCTCAAGCCCTCTCTTTCAAGTGGCATTTCCACTGTCCATATTACCCCCAGGCTTCAGGGAAAGTGGAAAGGGTAAATCGTACTCTGAAGGAAGTCCTTACCAAATTGACAATGGAATTAAACTTAGACTGGGTCAAAATCCTTCCCTTGGCTTTGCTTCGAATCAGAGCTCTCCCTAAGAAACCATCTTTACTGTCTCCCTTTGAGATAATGTATGGAAGACCTCTTATACCCCCTGGGTTGGTCATTTCACAAGGACCTCTCACCCGAGATTTGTCTTTGCCTCTCTTGTTTCATCACCGCTCCGAACACTGGAAATATCAGAAATGGCTTCTTCCAGACCCAGTCTCCTCTCCAAACACTCCTCCCTTAACACCTGGGAGTCTAGTCTATTATAATACCCCAGAGGAGAAAGGGACTCTTGCACCAAAATGGGAAGGCCCCTATCCTGTCATTCTCTGTAACCCCACCACCGCCAAACTCTCCTTATCAGACAACCATCTCACTCCCTGGATTCCCATTTCTAGGTTGAAGCCATATCACCAGGAGGCCCCACCTGCTGACGACAGGACCACCCCAGAGGAACTCCAAGAATCACCTCCTGAACCTCCCCTTTACTCCTGCTTTCCAAACCCATCTCACCCATTTAAGTTGTGGCTCACACGGTGTTCCCTGCAGCCCAATTCCTCTTAAAGAAGGCACAATGAGCTCTCCCAACACCCTAGTCTTCTTTAACTGCTTGTTTTTTTGTGCTCTGCTTCTTTTCTGTGCTCTGTTGGGACTTGTCTTTACCCTCCTAACCTACCATGTATTTATTCACTCTTCGGGAACGATACTCAGAACATGGCATGCAGAAGGTCCGCGCAGTGGATGCAACTACTTGCTTCATCCACAACTGCACCTCTATTCCCCTAAAATTGTCACCTTCAAGGACCTTCATCCCTGGTAGCTGGAACTGGCCTTTCATTTGCTTCCTTTTTAATCAAACCAAAGACTATTGTCATTGGTGGCCTGAGATATATAATGGGTGTCCCTATTGGTCATGCAGGTTCCATGATGAACGTGGTAGCTGTTCTTACCACTCACTTGGCTACCCTGAAGGGTGGACTTCTAGTTACCTAAAGTGGCATAAAGGCTCTTCATCCGATAACAATGGATCATATACTTCAGATACACCTGACCCCAAGGCCAAACGTTGGGGCTATGTTGAGTTTGCTGTCTATGCTCGGACAACCTCAGCCAGACCCACAGGGTGGATGACTGTTGGCCGCACCCTGATTACGCCACCTAAGGCAACCAGCAACCATCCAGGTAGTCGAACACATTAAGGAGTCAGAATCAAAACTTCGAGATCTTATCCATAGCTCATCCAAAGAGGATTCAGAGCCTTCAACCCCCTAAGGTCCCCCTTCCACATGGCTCAATTTGCTACACCAAACTCTTTGATTATTAAACTCCTCCATTCTTTTGGTGCCTACTTCTCAGTGCTTTCTCTGTGCTTCACTTAGTCGTCCACTTCTAGCAGCGGTCCCATTAGCGGCAGGAAATATTTCAGCAAAAACCTACAATTTCTCTAAGTAAGGACAACCCCTACATGTGACACATATCCCACTGTGGGAAAGTTATTCCAACAATACTTTATTTCCTTTCATCTGTATCCACCTGCCAATAATGAATCCTTTACCCATTTGTTCCTTGAGCTATAGCACCCCATAGAGCCCTGGGTTTATGCAACCTGGACATTTCATCTGGTGTAATTGGTCTTTAAGTACCTCAACGATCAATGTCTCTGGCACCTGTATCTTGGTTACTGTAGTTCCTCTGCTTTCTTTGTATACTCCCACTGAATTCCGACAGTTGGCCCTACCTTCCCGCACCCGTAGGGCAGTCTTTCTGCCCGTTCTGGTAGGCCTCACTTTAACAACCTCAGTGGCGAGTCTCGGTCTCTCTGGTGGAGCTATAGGTCATGCTCTATGGGCATCCAATGATGTGCAACAAAAACTGCAGGAAGCACTCGATACCACTGCTGAGTCTCTTGGCTCCTTGCAGTGGCAGGTTACTTCATTGGCACAAGTGGCTTTACAGAACCGAAGGGCAATTGATCTTCTCACTGCAGAAAAAGGGGGTACATGCCTATTCCTCAGAGAGAATGTTGCTATTATGTTAATGAATCTGGGCTAATAAAAAGAAAGTTGTTAAATTGCAGGAATTATCGACCCAATTGCTCAAACCTACCTCCTCCAATCCCATAACAAGGTTCTTCCAATCCTATCTTGCCATGTACTTACTACCTCTCTCTGGGCCCCTTATTGGGATGCTCCTTTTTTGTGCTCTCTTGCCCTGCATAATGAAGTTCCTTCAAACCCAACTGCAAAAAATTCGTAATCAAACTTTCAACCAGCTTTTGCTTAGGCACTACCAGCCTCTGATGACCGACGAACCCCCAACATCTCCAAGAGAACAGTTCACTCCGTGATGAAGCTCACTACCAGGCACGATGGAATGCAATGGACATCAGACAGTGGGAGACTACAAGCTCGGAAAACCTCTTAATCTGCCATCCTGGATTCTTGAATCTTTATGACCTTCTAAGCTTCCTCATGGCCCTTGGCCTCTTCTATGTCACTACCCCAACATGGAACTTCTGCCAAAAATTGACCTTTGCTTTAATTTTTATCTTCATTCTGTTTTTATTCACTCTGATCTTCTTCAGGTCCTGTGGCACCTTGTCCAGGCAATGCTTCCAGTATTTTCTAGAGTCTCTGTTACAGGAACAGTGGCTGATACCAACAATCTCCTCCATCCAGGAATGGTTCCATGCCATCGACAACTTGTGGCTTCAGGGAACTTTCATTGACTTCACCCCTACGGAAGTAGCTGTCTATAGCCACTGGGTTTTATTTCTTGCTGCCATGATATTCCCAGACCTGCCCCCCGAGCATTCCTCCCCTTCCCTTTCTAGGCCTCACAGCACCCCCATACAGCAGGAAGCAGCCGGATCTAAAAACGACGCCCCACTTCCTAAGAAAACAAAAAGGGAGGAATGTTGGGAAAAGTATAAATGGCAGCCATACCCCAGAGAAAAACCCCAACATGGTGCCTAAGGACTTCTTCTTCCTACCTTCTTCATTTCTGCAGTGGTGCAAAAAGTTCCCACCCTTGTGAACTCTCCCGCCAGCGCCAATTTCAAATCTCATTGGTGGAGAACCTTAGCCCCAAAGAGAACTAATTCCTGGGTTCTGGAGATGATATCTGAAAGAACTTGCTTTCAATAAACGGGTTGCTGCCATTTATCTAAGCCCTACCATCTCCTCCTTAGTTCTATATAATCACACAGCTTTTTTGCAATAAAATTGGAATTCTCCCTTTGAAGTGTCTTTGCGTGGGGAATTATTTCACTCATGATCAGCAACATGACATCCAAAGGTTCTCCAGTGCCACCTGGTCATGGAAATTTCAGAAATTTTTTGGTATTTATTTAGCCATTTTTGAAGGATGATGTTGGAGGCACTGTGGGTTTCAATTCATGCAGGAACCATTATATGGTAAGGAAGCTCATTTCAATGAAATCTCTGGAGAACACTCACAGGCAAGCCTTCCCAAAGAGTGGCCAAAAGGTCACATGAAGCCAGGATCATTGAGGTCTACAATGTGAGTTCCATGTGTGTTGAGACTCTCAACTATGGCTGCCAAGTCTTTCAGAATAAAATCATGTGATATCCTGGCTGAGATTCCCAGTGCAATCTGGAAAGCCACCCTGCCCTCAATCTCAGTTTCCAAGGGCGATTCTCATGCGTGGCCTCCTAAAATCCCAACACATTTCATGGCAATACTTCTCTGAGGTCAGTTTCAGAACTCAGTCTCTAAGAGGAATCACACCAGAGTTCAAGCCCAGGTGGATCCAGTCATCTCTTTCAACCGCTACACAAATGACCACAATTAAAACCAAAACACTCCCACATGGCCATCATCTTCTTCCATATAGACACTAATCATAAACTCTGGCTGGAGTTTTCCATGAGGGGTGCAGCCCAAGACAGTCTCAAAAATAAGCTCTCTTGCCCCTCATTTGCCTAAATTCACGGTGGCCTGGACACCCATCCTGTGAACCAGGAGTTATCAAATAGGCCAGGTGTTAATACTGCTCTGCATCTCCAATTTGAGGCCTACTGACTGTCAGGTATAGATTCTTTATATGATTTGGAGTCATGAGAAAACCCAAAAACCTATGGGCTGGCCTCTGCAGGGCTTTGAATAAATAATTTGACCCAAAGGATCCCTATTAACACTTGATGGGGGTCAGGAAACTTACAAATGAATGTGAGAAACTTCATTCACAATAACTGCTCTTTTGGCCATTGTGGTTTTGGGTGCACTCATGGCATATCTCTTTACATAAATCAGGTGCTGAGAATCTAAGCCACAACCTCACACAGGGCCACGAGGTTTATTCAGACACATTCCTTTCCAAAGCAATTAAGCAAAGAGCAACAGGTGATGCCCATTCATTTGCATTTGAAAACTGTTTTCTTCAGGCTTCACAATGGGGTGGCCTTAGGCAAAGACCTTCCTGACATTCAGGGCAACAGAACAATTGATAAGCAAAAGGCCCAAAGCAGGGTTTCTCCACTGAGACTTTCTTGGTCACACTAATATCTGAGTTTTCTGAGATGCTCGCCATTCACTTCAGCTATCCAGTACATGGCCATGTCACAGATCTTGGAGGTGGTACATATCTTGGACACAAAACCATGAGCCTATTCTGGAGAGTGGCTAGAATTCTGGAAGGAAACAGAAACTTAGGAAGATAGCAGGTGTTGCCCATGGATAAGGCAAGCCTCAGTTCATTCATAAGTTGGGCAAGATGAATGCTGGGAATCTTTCTACTATACAGGACACATCAATTGTTGCATTCTCTTTTCTAATATCTACAACCACGGACACAGTGGATACACAGACATAGAAACACTTGCCTTGTCAAACTACTTACTAGAAGAAGTCCACTCCAAATCAAACAAACCACCTTTCCTACCTATTCTCAGATCATGAGACAAAACCTGAATCACACCCACAAAGGCACATCCTTCCCCCATGTAACTCTGTGACTATCCGGAGTGTCCTTTGAGTGGTGGGCCAAACTATGTTTCCCCAAAATGGCCTGTCCTATCTCAGATCTGGTCTCCTTGGCCAACTCTGTGAAGTTGTCAGGAGCCAGCAGTGAACCACCACCTGCTTTCTCAGGAAAGGACCCTATTCAGAGCTCTCCTGGTATTTGGCCATCCTCACATCTGTAGGTACCAAGAAAGACTGACACTCTCCTTGGTAAATCCAAAAAAATGAGCCATTGGGTATTGGACTGGACTGGCTCCAGGTGCCTGGCTTCCTGGATCCGAAGTTCAGAGAGTTCCATCACCAAGAAAGTGAGGTAGATCACTTCTTCAGGAACTGAATGAGGTCACTGCCTTGACAACCACTTTGTACGAACAGTTGCTTTCAAGGGTCCCATGAGATGGAGGCTGCCCCTACTTCCTGTGACATTTTCATAAGTTAGAATGGTATATAAACCATGGGCACTCGGGAACCGCTCTCCACCTAGGACTGGTTTGGTCCATCTTCTCTACATTAAGAAGAGAGAGGCTGATTCATACACATCCCTTCATGCTGACGAGGTTGTTTGCCATAGAAGATGACTTTTCTCTCTCAGTCTTTCATAGCTGCCTACATCTTCTCAAAAGATCATTTCTGCATGGACCTTTGATGTTCTCAATAGGTGGAAGATGCCCTACATTCCTGTATTGTAAAACTAACCCTGTCCCTGCTCTTCTGTAAAGTTTGATTGAGAGAACAGTGTATGGTTTGAGTTAATAACATGTTCAATTTGGGTTAGGAATATTTCTGCATGACAAATAATGGTATTGGGAAACTATGATATTTACAAGAATATATAGGTGAAATATAAGTATAAAAATAGAAATCTAGGGAAGATATGTAGCCCAGAAGGGCATTGGGCCCTTAATTGGTACACATAGCTTTGAATGATGTTCTGCAAAAATGTCTCAGATAAATCTATTTACAATGGCATAGGAGCTTGTACCTTGGATGATTGAATGACGAAGAGAACATCCACTCAAAAAGAGATAGTCGGTAGGATTAGGAAGATAGTCGGTAGGTTTAGAAAGAAGAGTGAGTATAGGATTTAGAGCAAAAGATCTTAAGCAATAGGGTTTCGGGTAGACAGTGAATGTAAAAGTCAGCATATGTGAAGAGTCAGTCACAATGATGAACAGGGGAAAATATGTAGGAATACAGACATAAATAGAGACATTACTAAATCAGGCAAAGTATAAAGTGAGTGATAGGATTAGACATTTTCAACAGGCTTGAGGTTGAATATATAATCTTAGGAAGAAACAAATATGTAGTCACCAATACGATTGACATTTCAGAGCATTAGGAAACCTGGACATGGAAGGTTTTAGTAATCCATGCTCACTTTTCATTTAGGCTTTGGTACAATCTTAAGAGTGACCTTTGCTTTTTTGGTCCAGAATATTACTGTGATAAAATGTATATGTAGATCAGATGACATGAGTATTTCTTCGACCATTTCTGGCAGCAATATTTAAAATATGTATAAATTAGTATTGGGGGTACAACGAGGTGTACCCTGTGTCTATAAATATAGAGATAATGCATGAATAGATCATACAGTTAATAAATAATATAACTGGTTCCACTTTAAATAATGGATTGAATTGATATCTGAAAATATATAAGAAATCATATATTGATATAGAATCATTCATAACAACTAGTTATACGTCTAATTGTAATCTTAGTGTTATGGTTTATCATGAAGAGTGTGTGAGTTTTGCTTCAAAAGTGATTATGGAAATCGAAAATAATGTGTTTGGAAAGAAGTCTCATGAAAAGACCAGTCAGACACATGGAGGAATACATGTTTCTGAAGCAGAAAGTGATTGAAAGTGAAATAAAGGCCTATAAATTTGTGAACGTGTGGATGAAATATATATGCTATAATGTGCATAAACTCAAGAAATAGAAATGTACCAGTGTTGAATAAAAATGAACTTCAAAATAAATGTCATGTCCCATAGGAATCTACTTGCATTGATATTAAACTGGGTTAGTTACTGTAGAAATATTAGGATTTATATGCACTATTCACTGAAGTTAGTTTTCAATACTAGGAAACAAATATGTATTTCAGGTGAATGAATATTTCTGAGAATAATCTTGTGAAAATTTGATTATAAATCCACATATATGAACAAGAATAAATTTAGGGAGTGTATAATAAGACACATATGTTAAATATTATGAAATATCTGGAGAGTATATATATATATATATATATATATATATATATATATATATATATATATATATGCCAATCTAATTACACAGTGAAATATATATCATCCACACATCCAAAAATATTCATTTTAGTCGATATGGATTTATGTATAACTTTTTTTAACTAGGAAGCTCCCCCATAGGTTGAATTTTCAGTTCCTACATCGTTTAGGAGGAGTGATCTCTTCTCACAGTTTGTATCTGCCAAGTCATGTAACTCATGAAAATTTGCGTGTGATACCAGGTAGGATTCTATATGTGCATATAAAAATACATGTGCTGAATAGACTACAGAGAAAGGGAGACAGGAATTCACATATTTGTTAACATTAAAAGAACATGGAGAACTATTTCAATTAAAAATGGACTAGATTTATAACTCCTACCCTATATAATGCAAAACGCAAGTCCAAAAATACAACATGCCTTCTCTGAACTGCTTGTATTTCTATTCTGTTTCGGTTATTTTTCTCCATCATATTATGATTAGTACTCAGAATCTATTAGGGTATGTGTTAGTGTCAGGGATTCAGTATTTCAAATGTAAAATAGAAAAAGGAATCCAATGTGTATACAAATATGTGCTAAACAAAATCTTCCCACTCTCATCCAGAACAATTCCTTGACATTACCTTCGCCCAAACTAAGACACAATTAGAGGAGAAGAGTTAGAAAATCTGTGAATATATATATGGAATGGAATATGCTCAGGGGTTTACAACCTTGGCAGTGGTAGAGGAGTTTCCAAAAGTATGGGACAGGGTAAAAACTCCATAAACATGGAGCTCTGCTGGCCTAATACTTCTTGAGAAACTGCCTCTGAGGTTGGGCACTTGAAATATATGTTGTTGTCAGGAGCTTTAGCTGCTTTCTAGTGAGACCATCAAATCTGTGTCTGCATCTATGTGACCTGGAGGAAATGGTTTCTTATTTTCCAAAGAAACATGAGGCAGCAGTGCTGAATTCTCTCTTTGTAAGTAAACGGTGACCATTGGGGGATAAGTGTCTTTTCATGTGGACTGTGAAGCCATTTGGTCATCTTCTATTTTCGTGGTGTTTCTTGCTGCTGCACTGGGACTTTGGCAATTTCTTCATGAAATTAAAGGAGTTCAACTGGGACACAGTTCTGGAGGCAAATCTGTCATGTGTGGTGAGTCAGCGTCTGCAGGAGAATGCACCAACCAGGCTTCTAACGCACATAGCTTGGCCCCATGTCCATAGCAACCTGATTCTGAACATTGCCCGGAAACATCTCCATATAACAAGATGCCTTTTCATGTAAGGGTCTGCTGGCTGCACCATGTCAGTCACAAGCCATTTGGAAGCCAATGGCAGATCCACATGGCCCAAAAACAAATTTTTTATCACACACCTTCCCACCACTGCTCTAGGCACATTACTCAGCAGGTTCCAACTTACTGGCATCTCTGTTCTACACCATTTTTATGAAGCCCAGTCAATCAAGGCACTGTCTGGTACACTCATGATCAGCAACATCCAAAGGTTCTCCAGTGCCACCTGGTCATGGAAATTTCAAAAATTTCATGGTATTTATCAAGGCATTTTTCAAAGATGACGTTGGAGGCACTGTGGGTTTCAATTCATTCAGGAACCATTAAATGGTGAGGAAGCTCATTTCAATGAATGCTCTGGAGAACTCTCACAGGCAAGGCTTCCCAAAGAGTGGCCAAAAGGTCACATGAAGCCAGGCCCATTGAGGTCTACAATGTGACGTCCATGGGTGTTGTGACTCTCTACTATGGATGCCAAGTCTTTCAGAATAAAATCATGTGATATCCTGGCTGAGATTTCCCGGGCTCTTTGGAAAGCCACCCTGGGCCTAGATCTCTGTTTCCAAGGGTGATTCTCATAGGTGGCCTCCTAAAATCCCAACAAAATTCATGGCAATACTTCTCTGAAGTCAGTTCCAGAACTCAGTCTATAAGGGGAATCACACCAGAGTTCAAGCCCAGGTTTTCTCAGTCATGTCTTCCAACCGGACACAAATGACCAAAATTAAAACCAAAACACTCCCATATGGCCCTCATCTTCTTCCATATAGACACTAATCATAACCTCTGGCTGTAGGTTTCCATGAGTGACGGAGTCCAGGAGAGTGGCCAAAATAACTCCCTTGCCCTCATTGGTGTAACATCAGGGTGGTCTGGACACCCTTCATGTGAACCAGGATTGATCAAATATGCTAGACGTTAATACTTCTATGCTTCTCCAATTTGTGGAAAACTGAGTATCAGGTATATAGTTTTATGTGATTTGCCGTCATGAGAAAACACAAGCACCTCTGCAGGTCTTTGAAGAACTCATTTGACCCAAAGGATCCCTATTCTCACTTGATCGAGTTCAAGAACTTTAAAGATAAAGGCGAGAGACTTCATCCACAATGACTGCTCTTTTGACCAATTTGGTTTTGGATGCACACATGGGATCTCTCTTTACATCCATCAGGTGCTGAAACTCTGAGCCACAACCTCACATAGGGCCAAGAGGCTGATTCAGACACATCCCTTTCCAAAGCAATTAAGCAAAGAGCCACAGGAGATGCCCATTCATTTCCATTTGAAAACTTTTTCTTCAGTCTTCACAAAGGGGTGGCATGAGGCAAAGACCTTCCTGACATTCAGGGCAACAGAACAATAGGTTAGCAATAGGCCAAAAGCAGGGTTTCTCCACTGAGACTTTCCTGGTCACACTGATATCTGAGTTTTCTGAGATGCTCGCCATTCCCTTCAGCTATCCTGTACATGGCCATGTCACAGAGCTTGGAGGTGGTACATATCTTGGACACAAAACCATGAGCCAATTCTGGAGAGTGGCCTGAATTCAGGAAGAAATCAGGAACTTAGGAAGATAGCAGGTGTTACCCATCCATACGGCAAGCCGCATTCCATTCATAAATTGGGCAGGAAGAATGCTGGTAAGCTTTCTACTAGACTGGACACATCAATTGCTGCATTCTTTTTTCTAATGTCTACAACCATGGACACAGTGAGATACACAGACATAGAAACCTTCGCCTTGTCAAATCCCTTATTAGAAACCGTCCACTCCAAACCAAACAAACCGCCTTTCCTACCTATTCTCAGAACATTAGACAAAATCACAAACACACACCCACACCAACAAAGGCACCTCTTTCCTCAAAGTAGGTCTCTGACTATCGTGTGTGTCCTCTGACTGCTGGGCCATACTATGTTCCCATCAAATGGCCTGTCTTGTCTCAGATCTGGTTTCCTTGGCCAACTCTGTGAAGTTGTCAGGAGACAGCGGTGAGCCACTTCCTGCTTTCTCAGGAAAGACCACTCTTAAGATCTTTCCTGTCATTTGGCTATCCTCACATCAGTAGGTAGCAAGAAAGACTGACTCTGTCCTTGGTAAATCAAAAGAAGTGAGACCACTGGGACTGGGACTGGGACTAGATTTGTGTGCCTGGCTTCCTAGATCCCAAGTTCAGAGAGTTCCATCACCAAGGATGTGAGGTGAGGTCACTTCCTTCAGGAACTGAATGAGGTCACTGCCTTGTCAACCACATTGTCTTAACATTTACTTCCAAAGGTCCCATGAAATGGAGGCTTCCCCTACTTTATGTGACACTTTCACAAGTTAGGATGGTATATCAACCATTGGTAACTGGGAACAGCTCTCCACACAGGCCTGGTTTGGTCCTTCTTCTCTACATAAAGAAGAGAGAGGCTGATTCAGACACATCACTTCATGCTGACCATGTTGTTTGCCAAAGAAGATGACTTTTGCTCTCTCAGTTCCTTCATAGCTACCTACATCTTCTCTAGAGATCATTTGTGCATGGACCTTTTAGTTTCTCAGCAGTTGGAAGATTTCCTTCATTCCTGTATTTTAAGACCAACTCTGTCCTTGCTCTTCTCTTATGTTAGATTGAGGGAACAGTGTATGGTTAGGGTTAATAACAGGTTCGATTTGGAATAGAAATCATTCTGCTGGATGAATAATGGTATTGGAAACCTGCAATATTTACAAGAATATATAGGTGAAATATATGAGTATGAAAACAGAAATCTAGGTAAGATTTGAAGTCCAGAAAAGCATTGAGCCCTTGATTTCGGTATTAAGCTTTGATTTATTTTCTGCACAGATGGGATACTTTGCTTTGAATTATGTTCTGCAAAGATGTCTCAGATAAATTGATATATAATTGCATAGGACCTTGTAACTTGGATGATTGATTGTAAAAGAGAACTTCCAGTCAAAAAGGAGTAATCGGTAGTATTAGGAAGATAGTCGGTAGGTTTATATAGGAGAGTGAGTATAGGATTTGGACCAAAAGTTCTTTAGCTATAGGGTTTCGGGTATACAGTGAATGTAAATGTCAGAACATGTGAAGAATCAGTCACAATGCAGAACTGGGGAAAATATGTAGGAATGCAGATATCAATAGAGACTTTAGGAAATCTGGCAAAGTATAGTTGGTTGTGAAATGTTAATAAAATAGGTACTTGTCACTTTCTGTTTTTCTGTATGCTTAATAAAACACTGTTGAAATCTTGAGAACTGTTTTCTAATCTTTTTCCCAGAATGTGCTGTCCCCAACTGCCAAACTGCAGAATGTACTCCCTCACCCAGTTGCACGCAAACTGCTCACTCGCCCAGACTCATCAATAAACTTCCCTCCCTGCCCACTTCAAGGAAAGTATATGAGCTCTGCTCTATTCAAATTAGCTCTGAGCCCCAGCATGCTGGACCCCCAATAAACCCTTTGCTTTTGCATGAGGGAGTCTCTTGGTGGTCTCTTCCCCCAACGCTCTCCCGACCTTTATATATGGAGGTTCCTTCGAGATCCGGCAGGGGCGGAAGAGAGACCTCAATGGGCTACTCTCAGGGAAAGTAAGGCGCCTCTTTCTGGTTTCAGGTTTCAGGTTAGGGCTTGGCAAAATGGCTGTTAATGAAGTTGCATGAGCTCTCTTTGACGGTGGCTGGCAGATGTGTCACAGAGCCACAGGCTCTGGGGGACGCCACAGAGGACTCGGGAATCAAGGAACAATAGTCTCCTCGACTCAGTGATGTTTTGTTTCAGATTCGGTATTGCCAGCCCATCGGGTTTTGCCGGCTGCTCAGTCTTGGTCTCAGTGTTGGACGTTCATTGCCTGTCTTTATTATCTTGTCCTGTCTGTGTCGTGAGAGTTGCTTTTACTGTTTGTGTATCTTTCATTATGGGACAGGTCACTTCAATGCCTCTGTCTCTGACCTTGATCACTGGACCAAAGTCCGCTTAAGGGCTCAGAATCTTTCTTTTTCAGTAAAACGCTGGACCTGGCAGACTCTCTGTGCCTCAGAATGGCCCACCTTTGCATTCGGATGGCCCCTAGAAGGATCTTTCTACTTCGCACTAATTTAATAAGTCAGAGATATTGTCTTACAGCCAGGGCCACATAGCCATCCCGATCAACAGCCATATATCTTAACTTGGCAGGACCTCTGCAAATCTCCTCCTCCATGGGTGAAGCCTTTCCTTGCCATGTCCCCGCTCCTACTCTTTTCCCCACGATCTCTCAAACCCTCTGCTCATCCTCCTCCTCCACCCTCTATTCTCCCTGAGTCACAAGATTTGACTCTACTGGACTCTCATCCCCCTCCTTATCTTCTACCCTCATCCCACAACCCCCAGCACCCTCTAAGTGATTCCCCTGCTGCTGAATCAGCCTCTCCACCATTGGAGAAAGATAAGCCAGCCCAGCGCACTCCAGATAACTCCCCTGCAGCACACACAGCCCCTCCTCCCCTGGAGGAAGCTGGCCTGGCTAAAGGAACTCGACGGCGTCAAATGATTTAAAACCCTGAAACTCCCGTGTTGCTCCCCCTCCATTCCTATGGGCCAATGATTGACAACGGCCATGGAGGAAAAATGCAAGCCTACCAGTATTGGCCTTCTCCTCTTCAGACCTATAAAAATGGAAAAATAACAATCCTCCTTTTACCGAGGACACAACCTGGCTCTCAGGTCTGGTTGAGTCATTGATGTTTTCACACCAGCCTACTTGGGATGACTGCCAACAACTCATAGGGACTCTCTTCATGACAGAGGAACAAAAGAGAATCCTCCTGGATGCTAGAAAACAATATCCTCGGACTAGATGGGTGACCAACACAACTTCCCAACATAATCAAAGCCGGCTTTCTCTTGAAACGACCCAAGTGGGACCCCAACACATTTGAAGGTAGGGAGCATCTGTCCACTTATCACCGGGCTCTAATAGTGGGTATCTTAGTGGCCGCTAGGCGACCAACTAATTTGGCCAAGGTAAGAGAGATTATTCAAGGGCCTGGTGAATCTACCTCTATGTTCCTAGAGAGAACTATGGAGGCATATAGGAGATATACTACTTTCGATCCTCAGGCAGAGGATCAAAAGGCATCTGTCACAATGGCCTTTATTGGGCAAGCTGCCCTAGATATTAAAAGAAAGTTACAATGCTTAGATGGATTACAAGATATGATTTTGAGAGATTTAGTTAGAGAAGCCAACAAGGTATACTATAAGAGTGAAACTGAGGAAGAGAAGGGAGCAAAGGGAGGATGAGAGAAGCAAAAGACAGACTAAGGCATTGACTAAGGTCCTGGTCACAACAACAAACAGTCCAGAAATTAAGAAACAGAGAGACAGAAAGGGATACCTGGGCCCACACTAGAGGCCACCCCTGGCCTCAGATCAATGTGCCTACTCTAAAGAAAAAGGACACTGGGCCAAAGAGTGCCCTAGAAAGAGACAGCCACGCCAGCCAGACATTCAGACTCTGGAGGATGACTAAGAAAGTCGGGGCTCAGATCCTCTCCCCGACCTCAGGGTAACTTTTGAAGTGGAGGGGACCCCAGTAAACTTTGAAGTAGATACAGGGGCAATATACTCAGCCCTTAAGGCCCCATTGGGCCCTCTATCAAATAAAAGGTCTCTAATTCCAGGGTCTAAATGCAGTAAATATCAGACTTTGACAACTAAGGGGACCATGGACCAGGGGAAAGGATAAATCCATCACTCCTTCCTAGTAATCCCAGAATGCCCGGCCCCATTGATGGGCAGAGATCTGCTCACCAAGCTCTGGGCCAAAATAACTTTTAACCCTGAAGGCCCCCAAGTGGAATTTCTAAATCCTTCAGTAAATACTCCTATAATCATGGCTCTAACTATGTCAGTAGCAAATGTTCATCAACTCACTCATCTTTGTTCAAAGAAACTGCATTCATTCCTGAAAGATCAAGAAGAGAGTTTTCCACTAACGGACTCACAGTGAAAGAAAATAACTGAATGGGTAACAAAAGCCTGTCAGGTCCATCAATTGGTTAATACTTACCCTTCCAAGCTTCCTGCAGGAAAGCACCTACGAGGAACCATACCAGGAAAATTCTGGGAAGTGGACTTTACTGAAATTAAGCCAGCAAGGTATGGACTTAAATATCTTCTAGTCTTTGAAGATACATTTTCAGGATGGATTGAAGCCTTCCCCACAAAAAAAAGAAAGAAAAAAGAAAAAAAAAAAGAAACAGAGCAAATGGTTGTCAAGAAGATCCTGGAAGACATTTATTCTCCCCTTGACGACCAGTAGTCTTAACCCTCATCAGCCCCTTAAGCAGCGATGGCTGATCACAAATCCTACTGGAAAAGAAGTATGGTCTATCTCACATACAGCCCCCTTATGGACCTGGTGGCCATCTCTCCACCCAGACATTTGTCAGCTGGCTATAGGTCTTTCCTATTGAGATATCCCTGATGAAGAGGATCCCACTAAAATTCCATTAAATCCCTTCGGTACCATAGAAAATGGAAACAAACATTATGGATGTAGGGACACGTGAGCCAGATGCAGGTTGGCTAGCCTAGATTACTGTTTGCCCGGCGGAGTATCAAAGCCACAAACAGTCACGGCTGTGCGGGGGGGAGAGCAGACTTCTTCTGTAAGTCATGGGGCTGTGAGCATACAGGGACTGCCAGATGGAACCCAAAATCCTCATCAAATTCTGTAAACAGCATTGGCCATATTACCAATTAGATAACCAAAACCGATGGCCCCAAGAGGGGTCTCTATATCCTCAAATTCTGCATGACCTTTTAAACTTCTGAAAGTGCTCAAAAGGGTAAAAGGAGATTCCCCTATGTGGAGGCCTTCTCCCTCCTTTGCTCACATCCTGAACTATGCTTCTCCAATAGATGCTTACCCTCAGCCTTCTGCTCCAGACTCTCTGCTGTCACTCCCACCTCAGCAACTTGATTTCTGCCCTCCAATATCTAGATCAAAAACCCAAATCTCCGCCAGTTCTCAGACCATTGCCCCCTTGCTGAGGTAGCAGGTACTGAGGTACCACTCCACTCACTCACTACTCTCTTCTCCTGTCAGTGCCCGCACTGGGTCCCTCCAGGTCCTCTTACCAGCTAATGCAAAGCTCAAACCCACTGAGGAGAACCCTCAGACCCTTATCCAAAATGTAATGAAAATGGCCTTTAATGTTGCTTTGTCATCACTGAAAACAGGTTACTAAAAATTTAAAGTCCCTCACAGGCTTTTTTGGATACTCACTCCCGTTTCCCTCTCTGTTCTATCTGTTCTACTGCTCAAATTTTTCTTGCTATTAAGATCCCAAAGCCCTCTCCCAATATTCTTTTACATCTCTCCTTCCTCATTCTCAGATCCACGGAAGTTGCTCTCATCCCTGCCTTCCAAGTCGTCCCCCTCTGTACCAGGTCCACAGAAAAGTCTTAATTAACCTTCTCCAGAAGTCTTCACCATGGCTGATTTACGACTTTCAGCAAAAGAGTCCCTATAAAAGAGATCACTGTAGATAAACTTCTTATTTTCGTGTTGCCCTGGTCTCCTTGGAAACTGGCTAAAAAAAACCAGCACTCCTAATCTAGACACACCCTTAATAGTTTTTCACAAAATATGTGAAAAAAAGGCCTCTGGCCTTCAGCTGGGGCTTCACAGAGACGGCTACATTTCTAAGATAAAGAAGTTACAAACTGGGCTGCATGGAAACAGCTGGCAGGTTGAAAAACAAGAAAGAGAAGAAAAAGCTCTCCCCCACATATGTGTCCTTGAAAAGTTAACTTGCCCCAAACTGAGGAAAAAACAGAAACGAAAACTGCTTTTTGTGAACTTCTGCAGACTGTGAACTTCTGAGCCCCTTTCCTTACGTGTTGTGTACAAAATTCTGAAACTACCTAAACTTGGGTTTCAGGGGATTAATTGATTACAACAGAAGCAGTGCCCCCTGAATCTGGTTGCAACCAAAAAAGACTGTTTTCCTGTCTTTGGTGCTATCTTAGGTGCCTTGCCTTGTTCGTCCCTACAACAGTATAATTCTATATACTTAAACACTGTTTATGTTTTCATGAAATGGTCAACAGATGTGATTAATTGTGTAATGGTGCAGATGTTTCCCAGAGTGCTCTATCATGATGCAGGTTCATTTGAAGATCAAAGAGGGGGGCATAGAACACGGTTCCACTGAAAACATATGTCCCTCACCTTAGCCATTCTCTTACGAATAGTAGTTACTGCAGGGTAGGGCACGGGAACCATTACTCTGGCCCATGGGACACAACAAATGACCCAAAGCAGCAATAGATCAAAAATTAAAGATATTAGAAACCTCCATCACAGCTTTGAACGAATCTTTAACGTCTCTCTCTGAAGTTGTTTTACAGAACAGTCGAGGGTTGGACCTCCTTTTCATGAGAGAAGGGGGCCTTTGTGCTTCATTGAGGGAAGAATGTTGTTTTTATGTCGACAATACTGGAGTTGTAAAAAAAATCTATGAGTAAATTAAAAAGATGCCTTGAAGAGCGACAACGAGAGAGAGAGAGAGGCCCAAGAATGGTAGTTTGAGTCTTTTTTTACACAGTCCCCCTGGTTAACTACGTTTTTATCAACCCTAGCCAGTCCAATAATAATCCTCATATTATTGCTAACTATAAAACCCTGTTTTCTCAACCGTGTAATTTCTTTTCTCCAAGCTCAAATTGGACAAATTAAACTTATGGTAATACCCCACTAGCAGACATAGAATGTGACACCCCACAATGATCACTTTTATGATTAAAAGTAGCCAGAAGAAGAAGTGGGGAATGAAAGGTTAATAAAATATGTACTTGTCACTTCCTGTTTTTCTGTATGTGTAACAAAACACTGTTGAAATCTTGAGAACTGTTTGCTAATCTTGTTCCCAGAATATGCTGTCCCCAATTACCAAACTGCAGAATGTACTCCCTCACCCAGTTGAATACAAACCATCCACTCTCCCTGACCCATCAATGAACTTCCATCCCTGCCCTCTGCAAGGAAAGTATATAAGCTCTGCTTAAGCTGTTGTCAGGTCTCTCTGCTCTATTCAAGTGAGCTCTGAGCCCCAGCATGCTGGACCCCCAATAAAACCTTTGCTGTTGCATGAGATAGTCTCTTGGTGGTCTCTTTCTCCGGCACTCGCCCAAACTTTACTTGGATGATTGAATGTAGAAGAGAACATCTATTCAAAAAGTTATAGTCAGTAGGATTAGGAAGATAGTTGGTAGGTTTAGGAAGAAAAGTGAGTATAGGATTTGGAACAAAAGTTCTTTGCCAATAGGGTTTTGGTTAGAGAGTCAATGTAAATATCAACACAAGTGAAGAGTCAGTCACAATGATGAACAGGGGAAAATATGTAGAAAAGCAGATATCAATAGAGACATTAGGAAATCAGGAAAAGAATAAAGTGAGTTATGGGATTAGATATTTTCTACAGGGTTGAGGTTGAATGTATGAGCTTAGGAAGAAACAAAGATGAAGTCAACAATAGGATTGACATTTGAGAGCATTAGCATAGCCCAAGACAGTGTTCAAAATAAGCTCCGTTGCCCTCATTTGCCTAAATTCCCGGTGGCCTGTACATCCTTCCTGTGTACCAGGAGTGATCAAATAGGCCTGACCTTAATATTGCTCTGCTTCACCAATTTGAGGCCTACCGAGTGTCGGGTACACATTCTTTATGTAAATTGGAGAGATGAGAAAACCCAAGCACCTATTGGAAAGCTTCTGAATTAATTTGAAGAAATCATTTGACCCAAATGATCCCTATTCTCACTTGATGGAATTCAGAAACCTTACAGAGGAAGGCAAAAGACTTCATCCACAATGACTGCTCTTTTTTGCCATTTTGGATTTGGATGCACACATGGGATCTTTCTTTAGATCCATCAGGTGCTGAGTATCTAAGTCAAAGAATCACACTGGGCCAAGAGGCTGATTCAGACACACCTCTTTCCAAATCAATTAAGAAAAGAGCCAAAGGTGAATCCTATTAATTTCCATTTGAAAAATCTTTTCTTCAGGATTCAAAAAGCTGTGGCCTGAGACAAAAACCTTCCTGACTCTCAGGGCAACAGAACAATAGGTAAGCAAATGGCCCAAAGCAGGGATTCTCCACTGAGACTTTACTGGTCACACTGATACCTGAGTTTTCTGAGATGCTCGCCATTCCCTTCAGCTATCCAGTACATGGCCATGTCACCGAGCATGGAGGTAGTACATAACTTGGACACAAAACCATGAGCCTATTCTGGAAAGTGGCCATAATTCAGGAAGAAAACAGCAACTTAGGAAGGTAGCAGGTATTGCCCATCAATAAGGCAAGCCATAGTCAATTCATAAATTGGGCTGGATGAATGCTGGGAAGCTTTCTATGAGACAGGACACATCCATTAATGCATTCTCTTTTCTAATGTGTACAAGTACAAACACAGTGGGATACACAGACATAGAAACACTTGCGCTGTCAAACGACTTATTAGAAACTGTTCACTCCAAATCAAACAAACTGCCTTTCCTACCTATTCTCAGAACATGAGACAAAACCACAAACCCACACCCACACCCACAATGGCACCTCCTTCCCTCAAATAGGTCTGTGACTGTCCGGTGTGTGCTCTGACTGATGGGTCATACTATGATCCCCCAAAATGGCCTGTCCTGTCTCAGATCTGGTCTTCTTGGCCAACTCTGTGAAGTTGTCAGGAGCCAGGATTGAGCCACTACCTGCTTTCTCAGGAAGAGCCCCTCTTCCGAGCTTTCCTGGCATTTGGCCATCCTCACATCAGTAGGTACCAAGAAAGACTGACTCTGTCCTTGGTTAATCCAAAAAAGTGAGACCACTGGGACTAGGACTGGGACTGGCTCTGGGTGCCTGGCTTTCTGTATCCCAAGTTCAGAGAGTTCCATCACCAAGGAAGTGAGATGAGATCACTTTCTTCAGGAACTGAATGAGATCACTGCCTTAGCAACCACTTTATCATAACAATTGCTTCCAACGGTACCATGAGATGGAGGCTGCCCCTACTTCCTGTCACACTTTCACATGGTAGAATGGTATATCACCTGTAGGCAAATGGTAACAGCTCTCCACACAGGCATGGTTTTGTCCATCTTCTCTACATTAAGGAGAGATTGGCTGATTCTGATGCAACCCTTCATCCTGAACAGGTTGTTTGCCATGGAAGATGATTTTTGCTCTCTCAGGTCTTTCATAGCTGCCTACATCTTCTCCAGGGATCATTTCTGCATGGAGCTTTGAGGTTCTCAGCAGATGGAAGATCCACTACATTTCTGTATTGTAAGACCAACACTGTCCCTGCTCTTCTGTAAAATGAGATTGAGGGAACAGTGTATGGTTAGGGTGAATAACATTTTCCATTTGGCTTAGGAATCATTCTGCTGGATGATTAATGGTATTGGGAACATGCGATATTTATAAGAATATAGAGGTGAAATACATGTATGAAAAAATAAATCTAAGTAAGATTTGAAGCTCAGAAAATCATTGGGCCCTTGATTGGGATACTTACCATTGAATTACGTTCTCACAGATGTCTCAGATAAATCGATATACAATGGCATAAGACCTTGTACGTTGGATGATTGAATGTAGAAGAGAATATCCAGTCAAAAAGGGATAGTCAGTAGGATTAGGAAGATAGTCAGTAGGTTTAGGAAGAAGAGTGAGTATAGGATTTGGAAAAAAAGTTCTTCAGCAATAAGTTATCAATTAGAGTGTGAAAGCAAATGTCAGCACATGTGAAGGTTCAGTCACACTGGTGAACTGTGGAAAATATGTAAGAAAGCAGATGGCAATAGAGACATTATGAAATCAGGCAATGTATAAAGTGAGGGATAGGATTAAACATTTTCAATCGGGTTGAGTTTGAATATATAATCTTAAGAGGAAACAAATATGTAGTCACCAATAGGATTGACATTTGAGAGCATTAGGCAACTTGGACATGGATTTTAGTAATCCATATTTTCTTTCCATTTAGGCTTTGGTACAATCATAAGTGTGATCTTTGCATTTTGTGTCCAGAATATTTCTGTGATAAAATGTATATGTAGATCAGGTGACATGCGTATTTCTTCCACCATTTCTGGGAGCAATATTTTGAAGACATATAAATTAGTATTGGGGGTACAAAGAGGTGTACACTGTGTCTATGAATATAAAGAAAAAGCATGCATAGACCATACTGTGAATAAATAATATAACTGGTTTTACTCTAAATAATGGATTGAATTGATATCTGAAAATATATAAGAAATCTGATATTGGTATACAATCATTCATTCCAACCAGTTATACATCCATTGGAAATATCAGAGTTATAATTTATCATGAAGGGGATGTGAGTTTTGCTTCAAAAGTGATTATGGAAATCGAAAATAATGTGTTTTGAAAGAGGTCTCAGGAAGAGACCAGTCAAGAAAGATGGAAGAATACATGTGTCCTGAAGCAGGAAGTGATTGAAAGTGAAACAAATTCGTATAAATTTGCGAACTTGTGGATAAAATATATATCCTATGATGTGCATAAACTTAAGAAATAGTAATGTACCAGTTTTGAATAAAAATGAACGTAAAAATACAAATCATGTACCATAGGAATCTACTTGCATTGATGTTAAACTGGGACAGTAACTCTAGAAATATTAGGATATGTATGTACCATTCACTGAAGTTAGTTTTCAGTACTAGAAAACAAATATGTATTTCAGGTGGATGAATATTTCTGAGAATAATATTGTGAAAAGTTGATTATAAATCCACATACGTGAACATGAATGAATTTAGGGAGTGTATATAAGACACATATATTTCATATTTTAAAAATCTGGCGATTGTATATATATATATATATATATATATATATATATATATATATATATATATAACAAAACACACACACAGACATTCAAAAGTAGAAATAGATATGCCAATCGTAATTGATCGAGATATATATATCATCCACAGATCCAAAAATATTCAATTTACTGAACATGGATTTATGTATAATGTTGTTCAACTAGGAAGCTCACCCATTGGTTGAATTTGTAGTTCCAGCAGTGTTTAGGATAGTGATCTCTTCTCACAATTTGTGTCTGCCAAGTCAGCCACCTCACAAGAATGTACATGTGATACAAGTTAGGATTCTATATGTGCATATCAAAACACATCTGCTGAATAGGCTACAGAGAAAGGGAGACAGGAATTCACATATTTGTTAACTTTAAAACACATGGAGAGATATCCAAAATGGCGGCGGGTATGGAGAGATCAAGTCTCTGACCTCTTCAGCTGCGGTGGAATAGGGAGTCATAAACTGTCTAAATACTGTTTGCTCAGCATCACTAGGCAATGATGCACTGACATGAATCTGGGGTGAACAGTCTGGGCCACGCAGAACACACACCGAGCCCGGATCGGTTGCATTCAACCTCTGGTTTGCCTGCGTTTCGTGACTCAGCACTAACGATCCAGCTGAAATAACTGGTCTCCCCTTCTGAACTTACAGAGGTAGAAGCCAACCTAGCCTTCATAGGCAGTGGCCAAAGGATTGAAACGGGGCATGGGAGAGACAGTCAGGACCCACCAGTTGCATCGGTCACCCAGCAAAGGGAACGAATGATCACCATTTGCATGGGATACCACCATGGCATAGAACTGACGTCAAGGATGGAGGAGATAACTTCATTGAAACCAGCGCGACAGGTTTGTAATTCCCTAGCCATCTCTCTCCACACAGCAGGGAATCCTTAAGGGCCCCTCCCAGCTCTCCCGTAAGGGTCCCTCTCAGCTCTACCATGAGCGCGATAGCCAGACCGAGAAAATCAGGAGTGGCGCGGGACTTGTGGCACAGAACTCCAGGCTACCGCTCCCACCAGTGCTGACAACTGAGGTCTATTGCACCAGCTACTGGGGTGTGGCTCCCGGAGGGCAAACAAATTCGCTTGGGGATCTCAGCCCCAAGCTCTACAAACTTAGGGTCTGAGGGAAGCAAACCGGGAGAGTGTGCCCAGGTATTCATAAAAACAGGTCTCCCAGGAGCAGCAGACCTGGCGTGTTGCCAGTATTGTGGTGAGCGTCGCAGGTGAGCAGGGCATGGCTTGAGGAAACACAAGAGAAGGCCCTAGGGTGTCAGGATTGGACACCCGCCCAGTCTGGAAGGAAGAGCAGCTGCATAGTGATTGGTTCCCACCTACTGAGAGGAGAACCTCGGCCCAGTGGGCACAGCACCACCTATTGGAAGAGAAGTTAATCAAACTCTATGACTGCATTTATTATTATCATTATTTATTTATTTTTTAAATTTGGGTTTTTTTTGTTATTTTTTTTCTTTTTCTTTCATTTTCATTCTTTTTGTTGTTGTTTTTCTTTAACTTTTTTAATATTTTTAAGTTTTTAAATTTCTTTATTTTATTATTAATAATTATTATTATTATTAAATTGTAATTTTCATTTTTTTATTATCATTATTATTTTTCTAATTTTTCTTTCATTCTTTATTTTCTGTTTTTTTCTTTTGTCTTTTCATTTCTTTTCAATTTTCTTTTTCCCCCTTCCTTGAATTCTACCTGCCTACTCTCATTCTCTTATTGACTTCTTCCCTTCCCTTCTAATATCTTTCCTCCCAAGCATGAAATAAATTTATAAGACTAATCAGTAACTCAGCACTCAAACAGAACAAGAAGTAACATGAGCAGCATAAGAAAGCAAGAAAGAAAAAGAGTACAAACAATGAAGGACAGCCTAAATACTCAGGAGGACCTAGAGTCATCAGAAAAATGATCATATAAAGAACTCAAGGAATACCTTAGACAGATGGAATGGAACCTTAAAAAAGATATGAGACAGCAAATCCAAACAGTGAAAGAACACATTGAAAATGAATTACATGAACAGATTAAAAAAAAGAAGTTAAGCATCTTTAAACGGAGATAGAGATAATAAAAAAAGTCATACAATAATTCTAGAAATGAAGGAAATGATAAACCAAATTAAAAACTCAATTGAGAGAATTACTAAAAGAGTGGAGCAAGTAGAAGACAGAATGTCACATAATGAAGACAAAATATATCATCTTGAAAAGAGTCTAGCCAACTCAGAAAGGCTGGTAAAAAATCACGAGAAAATCATCCAAGAGATATGGGATAACATATAAAAACCAAATTTATGAGTCATCTGGATAGAGGAAGGTTCAGAGATTCAAACCACGGGAATGAGTAACCTACTGAATGAAATAACTACAGAAAACTTTCCAGAAATAAAAAAAAAGAAACGGATATACAAATTGTAGATTCATAGAGGACACTGAGCACAAAAAATCACAGTAGACCAACACCAAGACATTTGTTATAAACATATCTAATATACAGAACAAAGAGAAAATATTAAAAGCTACAAGAAAAAGGAGGCAGACTACATTCAGGGGTAAATCAATAAGGTTAACAAAGGATGTTTCATCACAGTTGATGAAAGCGAGAAGATCTTGGAACAACGTATTTTAAACACTGAAAGACAATGGATGCCAACCAAGAATTCTGGATCCAGCAAAATTAACCTTCAGGTACGAAAATGAAATAAAAATCTTTCATGATTAACAAAAGCTAAAAGAATTTGCAGCCAGAAAACCAGCATTGCAAAGCATCTTGAGAAAAACACTACATGAGGAAGAAATGAAAAACAACAACCAAAACCATCAGTGGGAAGTGACTGGGTAATGACAGAGTGCAGGGGGAAAGCTAATCATGGAGAAACAAAGTAAATTAAAAACAAAGATAAATAATTAAACATGGCTGGAAGTACAAACCATACATCAATAGTAGCTCTAAACGTTTATGGCTTAAAATCTCCAATAAAGCAACATAGGCTGGTAACTTGGATTAATAAAACAAATCCAACAATATGTTGCCTCCAGGAGACACATCTGAATGGAAAAGACATACACAGGCTGAAGGTGAAAAGTTGGGGAAATTTATACCATGCACACGGTCCTCGTAAGCAAGCAGGGGTGGCCATCCTCATATAGAATAAAATCGAAGTCAAGACTAAGTTAATCAAAAGGGATAAGAAGGACATTATATACTGTTAAAAGAAACCATTCACCAACAAGACATAACAATTATCAATATTTATGCACCAAATAATGGTGTTGCAATGTTCATAAAACAAATTCTTCTCAAGTTCAAGAATCAAATAGACCACAACACAATAATTATGGGTGACTTCAACACACCTCTCTCACCATTAGACAGATCCTCCAAACAAAAGTTGAATAAAGAAAATATAGAACTCAATATCACCATCAATATCCTAGACTTAACTGACATATATAGAATATATCAACCATCATCAAGTGGATATACTTTTTTTTCAGCAGCACATGGATCCCTCTCAAAAATAGAGCATATATTATGCAATAGGGCAACACTCAGTAAATATAAAGAGGTGGAGATAATACCATGCATTTTATCTGATCATAATGGAATGAAACTGTAAATCAATGATAAAAGAAGGAAGGAAAAATCCTACATCACTAGGAAAATAAACAATATGTTACTGAATAATCCATGGGTTACAGAAGACATAAAGGAGGGAATCAAAAAATTCTTAGAGATAAATGAAAATACAGACACAATATATCGGAATCTATGGGACACAATGAAAGCAATTTTAAGAGGGAAATTCATCACCTGGAGGTCATTCATCAAAAAAAGCAAAAACCAACAAATAAATGAGCTCACACTTCATCTAAAAGCCCTAGAAAAGGAAGAGCAAAACAACAGCAAATGTAGCAGAAGGCAAGAAATAATTAAAATCAGAGTGGAAACCAATGAAATTGAAACAAAAGAAACTATTGAAAAAACTAACAAAAATAAAAGTTGGTTCTTCGAAAAAATAAATAAGATCAACAGACTCTTAGCCATGCTAATGAAGAGAAGAAGAGAGAGAACTCAAATTACAAACATACAGGATGAAAAAGGCAATATCACAACAGATGCTACAGAAATACAGAAGACAATTAGAAATTATTTTGAAAACCTATATTCCAATAAAATAGAAAATATGAAGACATCGGTAAATTTCTTAAGTTACATGATTTTCCCAGACTGAGTCAGGAGGATACACACAATTTAAACATACCAATATCAATGGATGATTTAGAGGAAGCAATCAAAAGACTACCAACCAAGAAAAGCCCAGGACCAGATGGGTATACAGCGGAATTTTACAAAACCTTTAAAGAAGAATTAATACCAATACTTTTCAAGTTATTTCGAGAAACAGATAAAGAGGGAGCTCTGCCAAATTCATTCTATGAGGCCAACATCACCCTTATTCTGAAACAAGTCAAAGACACCTCAAAGAAAGAAAAGTACAGACCAATATCTCTGATGAAGCTAGATGCAAGTATCCTCAGTAAAATTCTGGAGAATCGTATTGAAAGGCACATAAAAAATAATTGTGCACCACGATCAAGTAGGATTCATCCCTGGAATGCAAGGATGTTTTAATATATGGAAATCAATAAATATTATTCATCACATCAATTGACTTAAAGATAAGAACCATATGATCATCTTGATAGATGCAGAAAGAGCAGTTGACAAAGTACAGCGTCCCTTTATGTTCAAAACATTAGAAAAACTAGGGATAACAGGAACTTACCTCGACATTGTAAAAGCTATCTATGCTAAGCCTCAGGCTAGGATCATTCTGAATGGAGAAAAATTGAAGGCATTCACTCTAAAATCTGGAACAAGACAAGGATGCCCTCTATCCACACTTCAATTCAATATAGTTCTCAAAACACTGGTCAGAGAAATTAGACGAAAGAAATCAAAGCCATAAAAATAGGAAAAGAAGAACGTAAATTATCACTATGTGCTGGTGACATGATTCTATAGAATCATAGAAGACCCAAAAGGGTCTACAAAAAAAACTACTAGAACTAATAAATGAATTCAGCAAAGTAGCAGGATCTAAAATCAACACGCATAAATCGAAGGCCTTTCTGTATATCAGCAACAAATCTTCTGAAACGGAAATGAGGAAAAGCAGTTCATTCAAAACATCCTCAAAAAAATTAAATACATGGGAATCAACCTAACAAAAGAGGTGAAAGATTTATACAATAAATCAATAGAACCCTAAAAAAAGAAGTAGAAGAAGATATTAGAAGATACAAAAATATACCCTGTTCATGGATAGGCAGAACTAACATCATCAAAATGGCGATATTACCAAAAGTTATCTATAGGTTTAATGCAATGCCAATCAAAATCCCAATGGCATTTCTTGTAGAAATAGAGAAAGCAATCATGAAATTCATATGGAAAAATATAAGACCCAGAAATACAAAAGCAATTCTAAGAAGGAAGTGTGAATCAGGCGGTATTGTGATACCAGATTTCAAACTATATTACAGAGCAATAGTAACAAAAACAGCATGGTACTGGTACCAAAACAGGCGGGTAGACCAGTGGTACGGTATACAGGACACAAGAGACTAATCCACAAAGCTACAACTATGTTATATTTGATAAAGGAGCTAAAAGCATGCAATGGAGGAAGGATAGCATCTTCAACAAATGGTGTTGGGTAAACTGAAAATACATATGCAACAAAATGAAACTTAATCCCCTCCTCTCGCCATGCACAAGAGAGTTAACTCAAAGTGGATCATGGAGCTAGATATCAAATCAGAGACTCTGCATGTGTTAGAAGAAAAAGTTGGCTCTGGTCTACATATTGTGGGGTCGGGCTCCAAATTCCTTAATAGGACACCCATAGCACAAGAGTTAATAACAAGAATCAACAAATGGGACTTACTTAAATTAAAAAGTTTTTTCTCAGCAAAAGAAACAATAAGAGAGGTAAATAGGAAGCCTACATCATGGGAACAAATTTTTACTCATCACACTTCAGATAGAGCCCTAATATCCAGAGTATACAAAAAACTCAAACAATTAGACAATAAGATAACAAATAACCCAATCAACAAATGGGCCAAGGACCTGAAAAGACACTTCTCAAAGGAGGACATACAATCAATCAATAAGTACATGAAAAAATGCTCACCATCTCTAGCAGTCAGAGAAATGCAAATCAAAACCACCCTAAGATACCATCTCACTCCAGTAAGATTGACAGCCTTTAGGAAGTCAAACAACAACAAGTGCTGCTGAGGATGTGGGGAAAAGGGTACTCTTGTACATTGCTGGTGGGACTGCAAACTGGTGCGGCCAATTTGGAAAGCAGTATGGAGAATCCTGGGAAAGCTGGGAATGGAACCACCATTTGACCAAGCTATTGCCCTTCTCGGACTATTCCCTGAATCTTACAAGAGCGTATTACAGTGATACTGCCACATCGATGTTCATAGCAGCACAATTCACAATTGCTAGACTGTGGAACCAACCCAGATGCCCTACAATAGATGAATGGATTAAAAAAATGTGGCATTTATACACCATGGAGTAATATGCAGCACTAAAAAATGACAAAATCATGGAATTTGCAGGGAAATGGATGGCACTAGAGCAGATAATGCTTAGTGAAGCTAGCCAATCGTAGAAAACAAATACCAAATGTCTTATTTGATATAATGAGAGCAACTAAGAACAGAGCAGGGAGGAAGAGCAGGAAGAAAAGATTAACATTAAACAGAGACGTGAGTTGGGGGGGAGGTAGAGAAAAGGTAAATTTCATGGTAATGGAGGGAGACCCTCATTGTTACACAAAATTACATATAAGAGGTTGTGAGGGGAATGGGAAAATAAATAAAGAGAGAAATGAATTACAGTAGATTCGGTAGAGAGAGAAGATGGGAGTGGAGGGGAGCAGGGATAGTAGAGGATAGGAAAGGTACCAGAATACAAGTTACTAATAGGGCATTATGTAAAATGTGGATGTGTAACCGATGTGATTCTGCAATCCATATTTGGGGTAAAAATGGGAGTTCATAACCCACTTGAATCTAATGTATAAAATACGATATGTCAAGAGCTTTGTTATGTTTTGTACAACCAACTAATAAAATAAAATAAAATAAAATAAAATAAAATAATCGAAAGAAAAACACATGGGGAACTATTTCAACACAAAATTGACTAGATGTATAACTCCTACCTTATATAATGCAAAATTCAAGTCCAACTATACACCATGCCTCCTCTGAAATGCTTGTAATTCTATTCTGTTTGGGTTGTTTTTCTCCATCTTATTAGGATTAGTAGTCAGAGTCTAGTAGATTAGGTGTCGGTGTCCGGTATTCAGTATTTCGAATGGAAAATTGGAAAATGGACCAAATGTGTATGCAAATATATGCTACACAAAAATTTTCCCACCCTCATCCAGAACAATGCCTTGACATTACCCTCGTCCCAAGTAATACATCATTAAAAGTCAAGAGTTAGAAAATCTGGGAATAAATATCTGGAATGGAATATGCTCAAAAGTTTACAACCTGGGAGGTGGTAGAGTAGTTTTTAAAAGTAAGGGACAGGGTAAACACTCCACAAACATGGAGCTGTGCTGGCATAAAGACTTCTTGAGAAACTGCCTCTGAGTTTGAGCACTTGAAATATATGTTGTTGTCAGCAGCTTTACCTTCCTTGTAGTGAGACCATTACAGCTGGGTCTGCATCTATGTTACCTGGAGGACATGGTTTAATATTTTCCAATGAACATGCGGTAGCAGTGCTGAATTCAATCCTAGTCGGTAAACTGGGGCCACTGGGGGCTAAGTGTCTCCCCTTGTGGACTGTGAAGTCATTGGGTCATCCTCCACATTTTGTGGTGTTTATTGCTGCTGCACTGGGTGTTTAGTATTTGCTTCACGAAATACAAGGAGTTCAACTGAAAAACAGTGCTGAAAGGAGTTCTGTCATATGTGATGGGTCAGGGTCTGTAGGAGAATGCACCAACCAAGGTTCTATCCCTCATAGCTTGCCCCTTGACCATAGCAACCTGATTCTGAACATTCCCCTGAAACCTCTCCATATAACAAGGTCCCTTTACTTGTAAGGGTCTGTTGCCTGCACCATGTCAGCCACAAGCCATTTGGAAGACAATGGCAGATCCACATGGCCCCACCACAGATATTCCATCACACACCTGCCCACCACGGCTATAAGCCCACTAGTCAGCAGACTCCAACTTACTGGCATCTCTGTTCTACACCATTTTCTTGAAACCCAGTCAATCAAGGCACTGTCTGGTATACTCATAATCATCAACAGGATATCCAAAGGTCCTCCAGTGCCACCTGTTCATGAAAATTTAAAAAAAAATTTCATGGTATTTATCGAGCCATTTTTCAAGCATGAAGTTGGAGGCAATGTGGGTTTCAATTCATTCAGGAACAATTAAATGTTGAGGATGCTCATTTCCATAAAAGCTTTGGAGAACTCTCAGAGGCAAGTCTTCCCAAAGAGTAGCCAAAAGGTCACATGAAGCAAGGTGCATTGAGGTCTACAACGTGAGGTCCATGTGTGTTTTGACTCTCAACTATGGCTGCCAAGTCGTTCAGAATAAAATCATGTGATATCTTGGCTGAGATTCCCAGTGCTCTGCGGAAAGCAACCCTGGGCCTAGATCTCAGTTTCCAAGGGCAAATCTCATGCGTGGCCTCCTAAAATTCCAACACAATTCATGGAAATACTTCGATGACGTCAGTTCCAGAATGCAGTCTCTTAGGGTAATCACACCAGAGTTCAAGCCAAGGTGGACCCAGTCGTCTCTTCCAACCGCCACACAAATGACCACGATTCAAACCAAAACAATCCCACATGACCTCATCTTCTTCCATTTAGGCACTCATCATAACTTCTGGCTGGAGGTTTCCATGAGGTGTTCACCCCAAGACAGTGTCCAAAAAATCTCCCTTGCATCTCATTTGCCTAAAGTCAGGGTGGCCTGTACACCCTTCCTGTGAACCAGGAATGATCAAAAAGGCCTGCCATTAATACTGCTCTGCTTCTCAAATTTGAGGCCTACTGACTGTGGGTTTTAGATTCTTTATGTGAATTGGAGTCATGAGAAAATCTAAGCACCTATGGGCTAGCCTCTGCAGGGTTTGAGGAACTTATTTGACCCAAAGAATCCCTATTCTCACTTGATGGAGGTCAGGAAAGTTACAGAGCAAGGTGAGAGACTTCATCCACAAGGACTGCTCTTTGGCCATTTTGGTTTTGGATGTACACATGGAATCTTTCTTTAGATCCATCAGGTGCTGAGACTCTAAGCCACCACCTCACACAGGCTCAAGAGTCTGAATAAGACACATTCTTTTCAAAGAAATTAAGCAAAGAGCCACAGGTAATGCCCATTTATTTCCATTGCAAAACTCTTCTTTTCAGGCTTCAAAAAGGTGTGGCCTGAGGTAAAGACCTTCCTGAAATTCAGGGCAACAGAACAATAGGTAAGCATAAGGCCCAAAGCAGGGTTTCTCCACTGAGACTTTCCTGGTCCCAGTGATTTCTGAGTTTTCTGAGATGCTCGCCATTCCCTTCAGCTATCCAGTACATGGCCATGTCAAAGAACTTGGAGGTGGTACATAACTTGGTCAAAAAACCATGAGCCAATTCTGGAGAGTCTCCAGAATTCAGGAAGAAAACAGGAACTTAGGAAGATATCAGGTGTAGCCCATCGATCAGGCAAGCCGCAGTCCATTCGTAAATTGGGCAAAATGAATGCTGTGAAGATTTCTACTAGACAGGACACATCCATTTATGCATTCTCTTTTCTAATGTCTACAACTATGGACACAGTGGGATACACAGACACAGAAACACTCGCCTTGTCAAGGGACTTTCTAGAAAATGTTCACTAAATCCAAACAAACCACTTTTCCTACCTATTTTCAGAACAAGGGAAAATCACAAACCTACAACCACACCCACAGAGGCACCTCCTTACCCCAAGTAATTCTGAGACTATCAGGAGTGTCCTCTGACTGGTGGGGCATATTATGTTCCCTCAAAATGGCATGTCCTGTCTCAGATCTCCTCTTCTTATCCAACTCTGTGAAGTTGTCAAGAGCAAGCTGTGAGCAACTACCTTTTTTCCCAGGAAAGGCCCGTCTTCAGAACTCTCTTGGCATTTGGCCTTCCTCACATCAGTAGGTACCAAGAAAGACTGATTCTGTCCTTGGTACATCCAAACAAGTGAGAACACTGGGACTGGGACTGGGACTGGCTCTGTGTGCCTGGCTTCCTGGATCCCAAGTTCAGAGAGTTCCATCAACAAGGAAGTGAGGTGAGGTCACTTCCTTCAGGAACTGAATGAGGTCACTGCCTTGGCAACCACTTTGTCCTAACAGTTGCTTCCAAGGGTCCCTTCAGATGCAGGCTGCTCCTACTACCTGTGACAGTTTCACAAGTTAGAATAGTATATCAACCATAGGCACCAGGAAACAACTCTCCACACAGGCCTGGTTTGGTCCATCTTCTCTACATTAAGAAGAGAGAGGCTGATTCAGACACAACCCTTCATCCTCACCAGGTTGTTTGCCATGGAAGATGACTTCTGCTCTCTCAGGTCCTTCATAGGTGCCTACATCTTATCCAGGGATCATTTCTGCATAGACCTTTGAATTTCTCAGGAGGTGAAAGATCCCCTATATTCCTGTATTGTAAGACCAACTCTGTGCCTGCTCTTCTGTAAAGTTAGATTGAGGGTAGATGGTATGGTTAGGATTAATAACATGTTTGATTTGTGTTAGGAATCATTCTGCTGGATGAATAATGGTGTTGGCAACCTGAGATATTTTTAAGAATATAGAGGTGAAATATTGTAATGGTCAGGCGAGTATAGGAGGAAGAGATGACCAAGAGACTGTCTCATGCAACTACAAAGGGTTCATTGTGGGTCCAGCATGCTGGGGCTCAGAGCTCAGTTGAATAGAGCAGAGAGCCCTGAGAACAGCTTAAGCAGAGCTTATGTACTTTTCTTGGAGAAGGCAGGGATGGAAGTTTATTGATGGGTCAGGGCGAGTAGGCCGTTTGCTTTCAACTGCGTGACTGAGCACATTCTGCAGTTTGGCAGTTGGGGACAGCACATTCTGGGAACAAGATTAGCAAACAGTTCTCAAGATTTCAACAGTGTTTTGTTAAGCGTACAGAAAAACAGGAAGTGACAAGTACCTATTTCATTAACCTTTCATTCCCCACTTCTTCTTCTGGTTACTTTTAATCATAAAAGTCATCACTGATGGGTGTTACATTTTATGTCTTCTAGTGTGGTATATTGTTGTCTGATTACCATAAGTTTAACTTGTCCAATTTGAGCTTGGAGAAAGGAAACTCCATGGTTTAGCCAACAGGGTCCTACAGTTCGCAATAATATGAGGATTATTAATGGACCAGCCAGGGCTGATGAAAGCATAGTTAACCAGACGGACTGTGTGAACCAAGACTCAAACCACCCTTTTTGGGCCTCTCTTTCTCGTTGACGCTCTTCAATGCGTTTTCTTTATTTACTCATAGATTCTTTTCAACTCCAGTGTGGCCGGCACAAAAGCAACATTCTTCCCTCAATGCACTACAAAGTCCCCCTTCTCTCATGAAGAGGAGGTTTTATCGCTCGCCTGTTCTGTAAAACAGATTCATAGACAGAGGTTAAACATTCCTGTAAAGCTGTGATGGAGGTTTTATTATCTTTAAGTTTTGGTCTATTGCTGCTTCTAATTAGGGCATTGGTTGTGTCCTTTGGACTAGGGCATTGATTCCTGTGCCCACTCATGCAGCAACTCCTATTCCTAATAGGATGGCTAAAGTGAGAGATACAGGTTCCCAGCGGAACTGAGTTGCATGCCCTCCTATTTGATCTTTAAATGGACCTGCGTCATCATAGAGCACTCTGGGAAACATCTGCACCATTACATAATTAATCACATCTGTTGACTATTTCATGAAAACATAAACAATGTTTAAGTATATAGAATCTTTCTGTTATAGGGACGGACGAGGCAAAGCACCTAAGATAGCACTGAAGACAGGGAAACAGTCCTATTTGGTTGCAAACGGATTTAGAGGGCATTGCTTCTGTTGTAATCAATTAATCCCCTGAACCCCAAGTTTAGGTAGTTTCATAATTTGTACCCAACATGTAAGGGAAGGGGCTCAGAAGTTCAAAGTCGGCAGAAGTTCACAAAAAGCTGTTATTCTATCTGTTATTTTATCCTCTGTTCTGGGCAAGTTAACTTTTCAAGGACACCTGAAAGGGGGAGAGATTTTTTTCTCTTTTTTTTTCGCCCTGCCAGCTGTTACCATGGAGCCTAGTTGGTAACTTCTTTATCTTAGAAATGTAGCCATCTCTGTGAAGCCCCCACTCAAGGCCAGAGGCCTTGTTCACATATTCTGTGAAAAACTAGTATGGGTGTGTCTAGCTCAGGAGTGCTGATTTTTTTTCGCCAGTTGCCAAGTAGACCAGGGCAACACGAAAAGAAGAAGTTTATCTACCGTGAACTCTTTTAAAGGAACTCTTTTGCTGAAAGTCCTAAAGTCAGCCATTGTGAAGACTTCTGGAGAAGGTCATTTAAGACTTTTCTGTGGGCCTGGTGGAGAGGGGGAAGACGTGGAAGGCAAGGCTGAGAGCAGTTTCATGCATCTGAGAATGAGGAAGTAGAAATGTAAAAGAATATTGGAAAAGGGGTTTGGGATTTTCCTAGCAACAAAAACTTGAGCAGTAGAACAGGTAGAGCAGAGGGGACGACGGGAGTGAGTATCCCAAAAAGCATGTGAGGTATTTTAAATTCTTAGTCACCTGTTTACAGTGATGACAAAGCAACTTTAAAGGCCATTTTAATTACATCCTGGATAGGGGTCTGAGGGATCTCCTCAGCTGGTTTGAGCTTTGGGTTAGCTGGTAAGAGGACCTTATGGGACCCAGTGCGGGCACTGACAGGAGAAGAGAGGAGTGAGTGTGTGGAGGGGTACCTCAGTACCGGATACCTCAGCAAGGGGGCAATTGTCTGAGAACCGGCAGAGGTTTTGATTTTTGATCTAGTAATTGGAGGGGAGAAATCAGGTTGCTGAGGTGACAGTGCCAGCAGAGAGTCTGGAGCAGAAGGCTGAGTTTGAGGAACTATTGGAGAAGTATAGTTCAGGATGTGAGCAAAGGAGGAAAAAAACCTCCACATAGGGGAATCTCCTTTAACCCTTTTGAGCACTTGCAGAAGTTAAAAAGGTCATGCAGAATGTGAGGATCTGGAGACCCCTCTGGGGGTCACAGGTTTTGGTTGTCTAATTGGTAATATGGCCAATTCTGTGTATTGAATTTGATGAGCAGTTTGAGTTCCACCAGGCAGTCCCTGTATGCTAACATCCCCATGACTTACAGAAGAAGTCGGCTTTCCCCCCACACAGCCGTGGCTGTTTGTGGCTTTGATAGTCTTCCAGGCAAACATAGTAATCTAGGCTAGCCAACCTGCATCTGGCTCACGTGTCCCTACATCCATAATATTTGTTTTCATTATCTATGATACGAAAGGGATTTAATGAAATTTTAGTGGGATCTGCTTTATCAGGGATATCCCAATAGGAAAAACCTATAGGCAGCTGACAAATGTTGAGATGACCAACAGGTCCCTATGTGGGCTGTAAGCGAGATAGACCATTCTTCTGGTCTATGAGGATTTTTGATCAGCCATTGCTGCTGAATTCGCTGATGAGGGTTAGGACTAGTGGTGGCCAAGGGAAGAGTCTATAGCCTTATACACATGCCAAATACACAATTTGAAAGGGTTACCAGTCATTTCCAGTTTCCAGCCAGAGTCTGGACAGGGCACAGGCTTGAGATGGAAGGCATGGATACAGGAAAGGATTCCATCTACATTTACTGCTGTAGGTGTTATAAGTAGCACGTGGTATTTACTTTCCAGCGGGGTTCCAGGGATGACACCTGATGTCATCTTATGTAGATGAAGTCTCTTACTTGATATCGATGTGGAGTCTCCTTGTCCTCAGGTTGGTAGGCCGTGGCCAGCTGTTTTAACAGGTATCGCTGAGTTCTTTCAAGAGCTTTAAGTGTGTCAAGCAAGGGGGTGTGGAAGGGATCCTTAGGTCTTAGAGTTGGGGTTAGGTCCCTTACTGGAGGAGGGGCAACATAGAGAATTTCACAGGGGGAGAGGTTACACAAAGAAACAGAGGGAGTATTTTTTAGATGATACAGTGCATAAGGCAGGAGTATAGTCCAATCTTTTAGCTGGTTTCTAAGCTTAATTTCATTAAGGTCTCTTTAATGGTTCTATTTATTTTTTCTACCTGTCCTGAGCTCTGGGATCTATAAGCATAATGTAACTACCAATTAATCACCAGGGTACAGGTTAACCCATGACTTACCTGGGCCATGAACACCAGTGCATTGTCAGACCCTATTACCTTAGGCAGGCCGTATCTTGGAAAAATATCCTTCAGTATCATCTTGACCACGATTTGAGCCATTGTTTTTTTTTTTGGGGGGGGGGGAAGGTTTCAATCCATCCTGAAAATGTATCTACAAAGACTAGGAGATATTTAAGTCCATACCTTGCTGGCTTAATTTCAGTAAAGTTCACTTCTGAAAATTTTTCGGTCTGGTTCTTCGAAGGTGTTTTCCTGCAGGAAGCTTAAAAGGGTAAGCATTAACCAATTGATGGACCTGAGACGCTTTTGATACCCATTCAGTTATTTCCTTTCGCTGTGAGTCGGTTAGTAGAAAACTCTGTTCTTGATCTTTCAGGAATGCCTGCAATTTCTTTGAACCAAGGTGAGTGAGTTGATGTACATTTTCTACTGACATTGTTAAAGCCATGACTATAGGAGTTTTTACTGAAGGATTTAGAAATTCCACTTGGGGGCCTTCAGGGTTAAAAGTCATTATGGCCCAGAGTTTGGTGAGCAGATCTCCACCCATCAATGGGGCCGGGAACTCTGGGATTACTAGGAAGGAGTGATGGATTTTTCCTTTCCACAGGTCCATGTACCTCTTAGTTGTCCAAGCCCGATATTTACTGCCATTAGCCCCTTGAACTAGAGACCTTTTATTTGATAGAGGGCCCAATGGGGCCATAAAGGCTGAGTATAATGCCCCTGTATCTACTTCAAAATTTACTGGGGTCCCTTCAACTTCAAAAGTTATTTACTATAACTGTGAGTTGGTTAGTGGAGTTGGTTAGACTTCATCCACAATGAGTGCTCTTTTGGAGATGTTGGTTTTGGATGCACACAAGGGATCTTTCTTTAGATCCATCAGGTGCTGAGAATCTAAGCCACAGCCTTACACAGGGCCAAAATGCTGATTCAGACACATCCCTTTCCAAAGCAATTAAGGAAAGAATCACAGGTGATGTCCACTCATTTCCATTTGAAAACTGTTTTCTTCAGGCTTCACAAAGGGGTGGCCTGAGGCAAAGACCTTCCTGACATTCAGGCCAACATAACAATAGGCAAGCAAAAGGCCCATTGCAGGGTTTCTCCACTGAGACTTTCCTGGTAACACTGATATCTGAGTTTTCTGAGATGCTCCCATTCCATTCAGCTGTCCAGTACATGGCCTTGTCAAAGATCTTGGAGGTTGTACATATCTGGGGCAAGATGAATCCTGGGAAGCTTTCTCCTAGACAGGAAACATCCATTGATGCATTCTCTTTTCTAATTTCTACAACCACAGACACAGTGGGATACACAGAAATAGAAACAATCGCCTTGTCAAATGACTTACCAGAAACAGTTCACACCAAACCGAACAAACTGCCTTTCCTACCTATTCTCAGAACATGAGACAAAACCACAAACACACACCCACACCCAGAAAGGCACCTCCTTCCCCCAAGGAGGTCTGTGACTATACAGAGTGTTCTCTGACTGGTGGGCCATTCTATGTTTCACGGAATTGGACTATCTTGTCTCAGATCTAGTATCCTTGGCCAACTGTGTGAAGCTGACAGGAGCCAGCAGTGAGCCATTACCGGCTTTCTCAGGAAAGGCCCCTCTTCTGAGCTCTTCTGGAATTTGGCCATCTTCACATTAGTAGGCACCAAGAAAGACCGATTCTCACCTTGGTAAATCCAAACAAGTGAGACCACTGGGAGTGGGACTGGGACTGGCTCTGGGTGCCTGCCTTCCTGGATTCCAAGTTCAGAGACTTCCAAAAACAAGGAAGTGAGGTGAGGTCACTTCCTCCTGAAATGAATGAGGTCACTGACTTGGCAACCACTTTGTGCTAACAGTTTCTTCTTATGGTCCCTTGAGATGGAGGCTGCCCCTACTTCATGTGACACTTTCACAAGTTAGAATGGTATATAAACCATAGGCACCTGGGAAGAGCTCTTCACAAAGGCCTGGTTTGGTCCATCTTCTCTACATTAAAAAGAGAGAGGCTGATTCAGACACAAACCTGTATCCTGACCAGGTTGTTTGCTATGGAAGATGACTTTCACTTTCAAAAGTCCTTCATAGCTGCATACATCTTCTCCAGGGATTATTTCTGCATGTATCTTTGAGGCTCTCAGCAGGTGGAAGATCCCCTACATTCCTGTATTGTAAGACCAACACTTTCCCTGCTCTTCTGCAATGTTAGATTGAGGGAACAGTGTATGGTTAGGGTTAAAAACATGTTCGATTTGTGTTAGGAATAATTCTGCAGGATGATTAATGGTATTGGAAACCTGCGATATTTACAAGAATATATAGGTGAAATATAAGTATGAAAACAGGAATCCTGGTAAGATTTGAAGCTCAGAAGGGCATTGGGCCCTTGATTGGGAGACTTAGTTTTGCATTATGTTCTGCACACATGCCTCAGCTGAATCGATATAAAATGGCATAGGACCTTTTTTCTTGGATGATTGAATGTCGAAGAGAACATCCAGTCAAAAAGGGACAGTAGGTAGGATTAAGAAGATAGTCAGTAGGTTTAGAAAAAAGCGTGAGTATAGGATTCGGACCAAAATATTTTTAGCAATAGGGTTTTGGTTAGAAAGTGAATGTCAATGTAAGCACATGTAAAGAATGAGTTACAATAATGAGCTGGGGAAAATATGTAGGAAAACAGATATCAATAGAGACATTACGAAATGAGACAAAGTATAAAGTGAGTAATAGGATTAGACATTTTCAACAGGCTTGAGTTTGAATATATAATCTTAGGAAAAAACAAATATGTAATCACCAATAGGATTTTCATTTGAGCACATTAGGCAACCTGGACATGGATGTTTTTAGTAATCCATGTTCAATTTCCGTTTAGGTTTGGTACAATCATAAGTGTGACGTTTGTGTTTTTTGTGTCCTGAATATTACTGTGAAAAAATGTATATGTAGATCAGGTGACATGGGTATTTCTTCCACCATTTCTGGGAGCAATATGTTGAAGATGTATTAATTAGTAGTGGAGTTCAATGAGGTATATCCTGTGTCTATGAATATAGAGATAATGCATGAATAGACGATATTGTGAATAAATAATATAACTGATTCCACTTTAAATAATGGATTGAATTAATATCTGAAAATATATAGGAAATCTTATATTGATAAACAATCATTCATTCCAACCGGTTATACATCTAATTTTAATATTAGGTTTATGGTTTATCATGAAGAGTGTGTGGGCTTTGTTTCAAAATTGATTATGGAAATCAAATATAATGTGTTTGGAAAGAAGTCTCATGAAAAGATCAGTTAAGAAACCTGGAGGAATACATGTGTTTTGAAGCAGTAAGTGATTGAAAGTGAAACAAATGCCTATAAGTTTGTGAATTTGTGGATGAAATATATATCCTATGATGTGCATAAACTGAAGAAATAATAATGTACCAGTGTTGTAAAAAAATGAACGTCAAAATACACATTATGTCCCATACAAATCTACAGGCAATGATGTTTAAGTGGGTCAGTTACTGTAGAAATATTAGGATTTGTATGCAACATTAACTGAAGTTAGTTTTCAGTACTAGAAAACAAATATGTATTTCAGGTGGATGAATATTTCTGAGAATAATCTTGTAAAAAGTTGATTATAAATCCACATACATGAACATGAATGAATTCAGGGAGTTAATGTAAGACACATATATTTCATATTTTGAAAAATCTGGAGAGTGTGTATATATATATATACACAGACATTAAAATGTAGCAATATTTATGCCTATCGAATTTCATCATTAAATATATATCATCAACAGATGCAAAAGTATTTATTTTAGTAAACATGGATTTATGTATAATGTTTTTCAACTAGGAAGCTCACCCATAGTTTGAATTTTCAGTTCCAAAATCGTTTTGGAGGAGTGATCTCTTCTCAAAATTTGTATCTTCCTAGTAACTGTAACCTCAAAAGTATGTATGTGTGATACCAGGTAGGATTCTATATGTGCATATAAAATTACATGTGCTGAATAGGCTACAGAGAAAGGGAGACAGGAATTCACATATTTGTTTACTTTAAAACACATTGAGAACTATTTAAACAAAAAATTTACTGGATTTATAACACCAAACCTTTATCATCCAAAAGACCAGTCCAACTGTACACCATTCCTCCTCTGAACTGCTTGTATTTCTATTCTGTTTGGGTTATTTTTCTCCACCATAATGGTTTAGTAGTCAGAGTCTAGTCAGCTATTGGTTAGTGTCAGGGATTCAGTATTTCGAATGGAAAATTAGATAATGAATCCAATGTGTATGCAAATATGTGCTACACAAAATTTTTCCACCCTCATCCAGAATAATGCCTTCATATTACTTCGGCCCCAAGTAAGACACAATTAGAGGAGAACAGTTAGAAAATCTGTGAATACCTATCAGGAATGCAAAATCCTCAGGAGTTCACAACCTTGGAGGTGGTAGGGGAGTTTCCAAAAGTAAGGGACAGGGTTGATAGATCCAACCTGATCTTTCATTAAAATTGGGGGCCATCTTGCCACAAAGCCATGAAAAGATAATTTTGGCTTTACTATAAATTAGCGCAAATTCTGAACCTGCTTGGAATGCCTACCAGTGCCTTGAACTCACCCATGTCTGGATCTCTGACCAGATAGCAGCGCTCTCTAAAACTTTAATGATACCTTATAAATATTTTTCTTTCCCTGGCCAGACAACGTGTCTCTGAGGCTCTAATGGTCCTCATAAATTCTGATGTTAGGGCCAGCAAAAAAAAAATAAATGTAATATACCATTAGTGTGATGCTTGTCAAAGTTCTCTTATCTGTAATCCCCCTTTTGTCTATCTTTCTGGGCTACATATCTGGGCTGTAGAAAAGTTGGGTTGCTGTCTTGTTCCCGCCATTTTGGGAGGGAGAGGCAGCCTGGCCGGTTGAAATAATAAGCTTGCCTTAATTTTATTTTAATTGGAGTCAGTGGTCTTTTCTTGCATTCTGGTCTTACATTTTGGAGTTCCAAAGCGAGATAACCCTGCCCGACCAGATCACAAGACCAGACTGTGGAAATTCTGAAGCTGGCCTGCCCTCTAGGGCTCCACACTGGAGAGCCACTCTAGGGGGTGTGCAACTTAAGACGTTCCAAGGCCTTGGATTGAGCCTTCAGTCCGTGGAGCACTGCAGAGAACCAAAGCACTAAAACTATTAGCAAGCTCCTGGTAGAGGACGCCTCCATAGGTAAGTGACACCTTTATAACATCTGCTATCCAGTTAAGGGAGAGTACTTCTGATGACAGGGAGGTGGCCTGGGTAGGCTAACATATACCCCTCTCCGGGACAGTAATGAGAATGGTTCTGTCCTCTGTTCTGTTCTGTAGGGAATTGCTCTTTAAATTTAAGCTCACAAGGTTTTCTAGGTGTTCAAAAATCTAATAAAATATTAATGTCTACAAAAGGTCTAATATGCCTTTGTTCAAGGACTTTTCCTTCAACAACAAAAAAATGGTTTACAATTTTCAATACAATTGTCTAATATTTTAATAAATAAGTAAAGTAAATTTCATATGGGATTACTCATTCATGAGTAGTTTTGTTTGATATGTGATTGATTTACTAAGGTCTGTATAAGTTTGTACTAAAGTGTGTATAAGATTGTAAAATTCAGTCATGTGTTAAAGAGACAAAAATTTCTGAAAACATAAGTTTACCCATAAAACTGTGTTATTAAGTTTTACTTTTTTCTAGAGCAAACAACCATAAAAATTAAACAACTGAATAAATAAGAACTGTTATTTTAGAGAACTGTACTGCCATTTCTTTAAAAGCTAAACTTGGTTAATGTAGAAACATCAATGTAATTGTGTTTCTGTCAATGTGCTCATATCTTCCAGGTATACAAGTCTGTAAGGTAGAAACTTGAAAAGAGCATTATATCAATCTGTTGTTCTAAAGTTATATGGTATAAAAATATATTGGGGATTTATTTACCTGTTATCAATAAGATATGTAAAGTTTTATGTTACTTTTTACATTGGGGAACCATTTAAATGTATTTTTAAGTTATTGAGAGCCTAATCTATGTAAAGGTTAAAAACTTTCAGCCTTTCTTTAATTCATGTTTTAAATCTGATATCATACGGTGTTAGAAAATGTTCATGTGACCTGACACAATTTATGTAAACTTTGTAAAATGATATTTAAAAAACAAAGATCACCTTTAGATCTAAAACACTAAAGATTCATATAGAGCCCTGCCTTAACTGAAATAAGGCTGTGTGTCCCATCTTACAACATGTGAGAATGACTACGAAAGCAGTAGGTCAGATTTTATTTCATTTAAAGTTATGTTCAAAAGTTTCTTTGGTTTTTGATTTGTGTCAAGATTACTAGGATTTAAACAGGGGATATAGTGTATAACTCAGCCAAAAAATTTAGGGTAGCTGTTACACGAACTAAGTATTTTTACTCTTGTTAAAAATTTTTATTTTGTAATTTCCTTATAAGTGATCTAAAGATTCCCTGTTAGTGTTTTACAGAAGTGTTGCTTTAAGAACACAACATGGGTTAATTTAAGATAATAAGTCATCACCTATAAGACAGAATAATACACATCCCAATTAATTCAAAGATAAATAATTATAAAGTTATAGACATTAAATCCCAGTACTTGTAATATAAGGCTGTTAAAATTTATTTGCTGGATGTTTCAGATTAGGATTTAATTAAAGTTAAATGAAAAGGGCCAAGAAAACCAATATTTGGCTCTTGCCCTCTGAGTCAGTCTGAATCCACGGAACAGGGGACTTCTCTAAAGAGCTTTGCAACTCTGGGCCAAATAACCTCCAGATCAGGAAAAATAATGAGACCACTGGAGAACATAAAGCCAATGAGTGCATTTGCCATGAAGAGGAGAGTTATCAGAGAAGGGAGACATTCTTATGCTTCTGAGGGAAACCACATGGTCAAGCAAGACCTGGACCCACCTAGCGAAAATGGCACTATCAGAACTGAGAAGCTGCTCTCAAGTTTCCCCAGAATTGACTCCCATAAAAGCTCAGCTGACTGTGAAAAATAGATAGAAACAGAAGTCAGTTTGACTGTTTCATCTTAAACAGTTAGCAAAGACAGTTAAAACGAAAATACAGCCATTCCTGGGCATTTTAATTAATAATAATCATAATAATCATAATAATAATAATAATAATAAAATTTTAAGGTATACAATTTATGTTAGCCTCCCAAAATAAGTAAGACTGGAAACTAAAAGAAGGATTCTCAGACAGGAATGCCTGATAACTATAAAAAGAGACTATCAAGAGGAGCTGCCAGAGGCAGATTTTTTAGGTTAAGACCTACTTATATTCCTAACCTAAACAGGTAGTCTTCGTGTCTGCTAGTACGATTATCCAGCCCTGAGTAACAGAAGTGAAGATTTCTCTATTAGACACAAAGGTCATACTAGTAAAAGGATTTTGCAAGATCAGATGACATGAAATTATTACACTGTATCTAATGGGGAAGGACAACTGTAACACTAAAATTAAAAGGTTACGTTGACAGTCCAGATAACTGGGGAAACTAAAGTCTGGTGAGGGAACCTCAATACAGCGACATGTTCCAACTGCTGCAACATTTATTCAGTACTCATGGTTTTTGTTTCTCTCAACTTTCAGGGCAGCTGAACAATAGGTAATCTAAAGGCCCAAAGCAGGGTTTTTCCACTGAGACTTTCATGGTCACACTGATATCTGAGTTTTCTGACATGGTCGCCATTCCTTTCAGCTATTCAGTACATGGCCATGTCACAGAGATTGGAGGTGGTACATACCTTGGACACAAAACCATGAGCCTATTCTACAGAGTGGCCAGAATTCAGAAAGAAAACAGGAACTTAGGAAGATAGCAGGTGTTGCCCATCGATAAGGCAAGCTGCAGTACATTCATAAATTGGGCAGGATGAATGCTGGGAAGCTTTCTACTAGACAGGACACATCCAATGATGCATCCTCTTTTCTAATATCTACAACCACGGACACAGTGGGTTACACATAGAAACACTCGCCTTGTCAAATGACTTAGTAAAAGCTGTTCACTCCAAACCAAGTAAACCGCCTTTTCTACCTATTCTCAGAATATGAGACAAAACCACAAACCCCACCCACACCCACAAAGACACCTCCTTCCCCCAAGTAGGTCTGTGACTATCCGGAGTTTCCTCTGAGTGGTGGACCATGCTATGTTCACCAGAAATGGCCTGTCCTATCTCAGATCTGGTCTCTTTGGCCACCTCTCTGAAATTGTCAGAAGCGAGCGCTGAGCCACTACCTGCTTTCTCAGAAAAGGACCCTCTTCAGAGCTTTCCTGGCATTTGGCCATCCTCACATCAGTAGGTACCAAAAAAGACTGACCCTGTCCTCGGTAAATCCAAACAAGTGAGACCAATGGGACTTGGATTGGGACTGCTTTTGGTTGCCTGGCTTCCCGAATCCCAAGTTCAGAGAATTCCATCACCAAGGAAGTGAGGTGAGGTCACTTCCTTCCTGAACTGAATGAGGTCACTGCCTTGGCAACCAGTTTGTCCTAACAGTTGCTTCCAAGGGTCCCATGAGATGGAGGCTTCCCCTACTCTCTGTGACACTTTCACAAGTTAGAATGATAAATCAAACATAGGCACCCAGGAACAGCTCTCCATAATTGCCTGCTTTGGTCCATCTTCTCTACATTAAGATCAGAGAGGATGATTCAGACACAACCCTTCATCCTGACCAGGTTGCTTTCCATGGTAGATGACTTTTGCTCTCTCAGGTCCTTCATTGCTGCCTATATCTTCTCCAGGGATCATTTCTGCAAGGACCTTTGTGGTTATTAGCAGGTTAAAGATCCCCTACATTCCTATATTTTAAGACCAACTCTGTCCCTGCTCTTCTGTAATGTAAGATTGAGGGAACAGTGTATGCTTAGGGTTAATAACAGATTCAATTTCAGTTAGGAATCATTCTACAGGATGAATAAAGGTATTGGGATCCTGCAATATTTACAACAATATATAGGTGAAATATAATAATGAAAACAGAAATCTAAGTAAGATTTGAAGCCCAGAAGGTCATTGGGCCCTTGATTGGTATACTTAGCTTTGAATTACTTTCTGCACAGATGTCTCAGATAAATCGATATACAATGGCATAGTATCTTGTACCTGGGATGATGGAGTGTAGAAGAGAACATCCAGTCAAAAAGTGATAGAAGTTAGGATTAGGAAGATATTCGGTAGGTTTAGGAAGGAGGGAATAATAGATTTGGAACAAATGTTCTTTAGCAATAGGGTTTCGGTTAGAGGGTGAATGTAAGTGTCACCACATGTGAAGATTCAGTCACAATGATGAACTGGGGAAAATATCTAGGAAAGAAGATATCAATTGAGACATTACAAAATCAGGCAAAGTATAAAGTGAGTGACAGGATTAGACTTTTTCAAAAGGGTTGAGTTTGATTATATAATCTTTGGAAGAAACAAATATGTAGTCACCAATAGGATTTTCATTTGAGCACATTAGGCAACCTGGACATGGATGTTTTTAGTAATCCATGTTCAATTTCTGTTTAGGTTTGGTACAATCATAAGTGTGACATTTGTGTTTTTTGTGTCCTGAATATTACTGTGATAAAATGTATATGTAGATCAGGTGACATGGGTATTTCTTCCACCATTTCTGGGAGCAATATGTTGAAGATGTATTAATTAGTACTGGAGTTCAATGAGGTGTATCCTGTGTCTATGAATATAGAGATAATGCATGAATAGACGATACTGTGAATAAATAATATAACTGATTCCACTTTAAATAATGGATTGAATTAATATCTGAAAATATATACGAAATCTTATATTGATATACATTCATTCATTTCAACCAGTTGTACATCTAATGTTAACATTAGGGTTATGGATTATCATGAAGGGTGTGTGAGTTTTGCTTCAAAAGTGATTATGGAAATCGAAAATAAAGTGTTTGGAAAGAAGTCTCACTGAAAGACCCATCAAGAACCCTGGAGGAATACATGTGTTCTAAAACAGGAAGTGATTGAAAGTGAAACAAATGCCTATAATTTGCGAACTTGTGGATGAAATATATATTCTATGATGTGCATAAACTGAAGAAATTGTAAAGTACCAGTGTTAAATAAAAATGAATGTCAAAAGTCACATCATATCCCATAGGAATCTACTTGCATTGATGTTAAACAGGATGAGTTACTGTAGAAATATTAGGATTTGTATGCACCATTCACTGAAGTTAGTTGTCAGTACTAGGAAACAATATGTATTTCGGGTTGATGAATATTTTTGAGAATAATCTTGTGAAATATTGATTATAAATCCACATACATGAGCATCAATGAATTTATAGAGTGTACAGTAAGACACATATATTTCATATTTTGAAAAATCTGGAGTGTGTGTGTGTGTATATATGTATATATATATATATACATATAACACAGAGACATTAAAAAGTAGCAATACATATGACAATCAAAATTTGTTGTGAAATATATATCATCCACATATATTTGGATATACATATAACACACAGACATTAAAAAGTAGCAATATATATGACAATCGAAATTTGTTGTGAAATATATATCATCCACAGGTCCAAATATATTTATTTTACTCAACATGATTTATGTATAATGTTGTTCAACTAGGAAATTCACGAATGGTTTGAATTTTAAGTTCCAACAGCGTTTAGTAGGAGTGATCTCTGCTAACAATTTGTATCTGCCAAATCAGCCATCTCAAAAGAATGTACATGTGATACCAGGTAGGAATCTATATGTGCAGATGAAATTACATGTGCTGAATAGGCTACAGAGAAAGGGAGACAGGATTTTTTTTATTTGTTAAATTAAAAACACATGGAGAACTATTTCAACAAAAAATTGACAAGTTTTACAACAGCTACACTTTATCATGCAAAAGGCAATTCCAACTGTACACCATGCCTCTTCTGAACTGCTTGCATTTCCAATCTGTTTGGGTTATTTTTCTCCATCATATTAGGATTAGTAGTCAGAGTCTAGTAGGGTTTGGGGTAGTGTCAGGGATAAAGTACTTCCAAAGGAAAATTAGAAAAAGAATTCAATGAGTAGGCAAATATGTGCTACAAAAAATCCTCCACACTCATCCAGAACAAAGCCTTGACATAACCATTACCCCAAGTATGACACAATTAGAAGAGAAGAGTTTGAAAATCCGTGATTATATATCTGGAATGGAACATGCTCGGAGTTTACAAACTTGGAGGTGGTAGAGGAGATTCCAAAAGTAAGGGACAGGGTAAACACGCCACAAACATGGAGCTCTGGTGGAATAAAGACTTATTGAGAAACAGCCTCTGAGTTTGGACACATGAAATATATGTTGTTGTCAGGAGCTTTAGCTTCCTTTGTAGTGAGACCATCAAAGCTGGGTCTGCATCTATGTGACCTGGAGGAAGTGGTTTCTTATTTTCCAATGACCATGAGGCAGCAGTGCTGAATTCTATCTTTTTAGGTCAACTGTGGCCATTGGGGACTAAGTGTCTCCCCCCCTGTGGACCGTGAAGTCATTTGGTCATCCTCCATTTTTCCTGGTGTTTCTTGCAGCTGCACTGGGAGTTTGGTATTTGCTTCACGAAATACAAGGAATTCAACTGGGACACAGTGCTGGAGGGAGTTCTGTCACGTGTGGTGAAACAGGGTCAGCAAGAGAATGCACCAACTAGGCTTCTATCCTATATAGCTTGCCCCCTTGACTATAGCAAACTGATTCTGAACATTGCCCTGAAACCTCTCCATATAACAAAATGCCTTTACTTATAAGGGTCTGTTGGCTGCACCATGTCAGTCACAAGCCATTTTGAAGACAATGGCAGATCCACATGGCCCCACCGCAGATATTTTATCACACTCCTGCCCACCACTCCTCTAGGCCCACTACTCAGAAGGCACCAAGTTACTGGCATCTCTGTTCTACACCATTTTCATGGAACCCAGTCAATCAAGGCACTGTGTGGTACACTCATGATCAGAAACAGGACATCCAAAGATTCTCCAGTGCCACGTGTTCATGGGAATTTCAAAAATTTCGTGGTATTTATCAGGAAACATTAAATGGTGAGGAAGCTCATTTCATAGAAAGCTGTGGAGAATTATCACAGGCAAGACTTCCCAAAGAGTGGCCAAAATGTCACATGAAGCCATGCCCATTGAGGTTTACAATGTGAGGTCCATGTGTGTTTTGCCTCTCAACTCTGGCTGTCAAGTTTTTCAGAATAAAATCATGTGATATCCTAGCTGAAATTCCTAGTGCTCTGTGGAAAGCAAACCTGGCCCTAGATCAGTTTCCAAGGGCAACTCTTATCCGTGGTCTCCTAAAATCCCAAAACAGTTCATGGCAATATTTCTCTGATGTCATTTCCTGAACTCAGTATCTAAGGGGAATCACACCAGAGTTCAAGCCAAGGTGGACCCAGTCATCTCTTCCAACTGTCACACAAATAACCAAAATTAAAACCAAAACACTCCCACATGGCCCTCATCTTCTTCCATATAGGCACTCATCATAAACTCCGGTTGGTGGTTTCCATGAGGGACACAGCTCAAGACAGTGTCAAAAATATGCTCCCTTGCCACTCATTTGCCTAAAGTCAGAGTGGCCTGGACACACTTCAGGTGAACCAGGAGTGATCAAATAGGCCTGCCATTAATACTGCTCTGCTTGTCCAATTTGAGGCCTACTGACTGTCAGGTATAAATTCTTTATGCGATTTGGAGTAATGAGAAAACCCAAGAACTTCTGCATGGCTTTGAAGAACTCATTTGACCCAAAGGATCCCTATTCTCACTTGATAGAGGTCAGGAACCTAACAGAGGAAGGCAAGAGACTTCATCCACAATGACTGATCTTTTTGCCATTGTGGTTTTGGATGCACATATGGGATCTTTCTTTAGATAAATTAGGTGCTGAGAATCTAAGCCACAGCCTCACACAGGGTGAAGAGGCTGATTGAGACACATCCTTTTCCAAAGCATTTAATCAAAGAAACACAGGTGATGCCTATTCATTTCCATTTGAAAACTGTTTTCTTCAGGATTCAAAAAAGGGTGGCCTGAGGCAAAGACCTTCCTGACATTCAGGGCAACAGAACATTAGGTAAGCAAAAGGCCTAAAGCAGAGTGGCCAGAATTCAGGAAGAAAACAGGAACTTAGGAAGGTAGCAGGTGATGCACATCAATAAGGCTAGCCACACTCTATTCATAAATTGGGCAGGATGAACGCTGGAAAGCTGTCTACTAGACAGGAAAAAATCATTGATGCATTCTCTTTTTTAATGTCTGCATCCACAGACACAGTGTGATACACAGATATAGAAACACTCCCCTTGTCAAATGACATTCTAGAAGCAGTCTAGTCCAAACCAAACAAACCGCCTTTCCTACCTATTCTCAGACCATGAGACATAACCACAAACACACACCCACACCCACAAAGGCACCTCCTTCCAGCAAGTAGGTATGTGACTAACTGGAGTGTCCTCTGACTGACAGACTTTCCCTGAAATGTCCTGTCCTGTCTCAGATCTGGTTTTTTGGGCAAGTCTCCGAAGTTGTCAGTAGCCAGTGCTGAGCCACTACCATCTTTTTCAGGACAGGCCCCTCTTCAGACCTTCATGGCATTTGCCGATCCTCACATTAGAAGGTACCAAGAATGACTGACCCTATCCTTGTTAATTCCAATCAAGTGAGCACACTGAAACTGGGACTGGGACTGGCTCTGGATGCCTGGCTTCCTGGATCCCATGTTCAGAGAGTTAAATCAACAAGAAAATGAGGTGAGGTCACTTCTTTCAGGAACTGAATGAGATCACTGCTTTGGTAACCATATGTCCTAACAGTTGCTTCCAAGAGTCCCATGCGATGGAGGCTGCCCCTATTTCCTGTGACACTTTTACAAGTTAGAATGGTATGTCAACCATAGGCACCCTGTAAGAGCTCTCAACACAGGCCTGGATTGGTCCACCTTCTCTACATTGAGAAGAGAGTGCCTCATTCAGACAATCCACATCAAGTTGTTTGCCATGGATGATGACTTTTGCCCTCTCAGGTCCTTCATAGCTGAATACATCTTCTCCAGGGATCATTTCTGCATGGACCTATGAGGTTCTCAGCAGGTGGAAGATCCCCTACATTTCTGTATTTTAAGACCAACTCTGTCCCTGCTCTTTTGTAAAGTTAGATTGAGGAAACAGTGTATGGTTAGTATTAATAACATGTTCAATTTGGATTAGGAATCAATCTGCTGGATTAATAATGGTATAGGGAACCTGCGATATTTATAAGAATATAGAGGAGAAATATACGTATGAAAACAGAAATCTAGGTACGATTTGAAGCCCAGAAGGGCATTGGGCCCTTGATGGGGATACTTAGCTTTGAATTACTTTCTGCACAGTTGTCTCAGATAAATCGACATACAATGGTATAGGACCATTTACCTTGGATGATTGAATGTACTGAAAGAGGAAGAGTCGGCAGGATTAGGAAGGTAATCGGTATATTTTGAAAGAAGAGTGAGTATAGGATTTGTACCAAAAGTTCTTTAGAAATAGGGTTTCTTGTAGAGAATGACTGTAAAAGTCAGCACATGTGAAGAGTCAGTCACAATGATGAACTGGTGAAAATATGTAGGAAAGCAGATATCAATAGAGACATTAGGAAATCAGGCAAAGTATAAAGTGAGTGATTGGATTAGACAATTTCAACATGCTTGAGAGAATATATAATCTTAGGAAGAAACAAATATGTAATTACCAATAGGATTGACATTAGAGAGCATTAGGCAAACTGAACGTGGATGTTTTTAGTAATCCCTGCTCACTTTCCATTTAGATTTTGGTAGAAGCATAAGTGTGACCTTTGGTTTTTGTGTCCAGAATATTACTGTGATAAAATATATTTGTAGATAAGGTGACATGAGTATTTCTTCCACCAGTTCTCAGAGCAATATTTTGAAGACTTATAAATTAGTATTCGGGATACAAATAAGTTTACCCTGTATCTATGAATACAGAGATAATGCATTAATAAATCATAATGTGAATAAATAATATAACTAGTTCCAATTTTAAATAATGAATTTAATTGATATCTGAAAATATACAGGAAATCTTATATTGATATACATACATTCATTCCAACGAGTTAAACATCTAATGGTAATATTAGGGTTATGGTTTATCAGGAAGAGTGTGTGAGTTTTGCTATTGTGGGTGAAGGAAAACGCGAGCCAGATGCAGGTTGGCTAGCCTAGATTACTATGTTTACCCGGCAGTTATCAAAGCCACAAAAGCCAAGGCTGTGTGAGGAAAAAGCCGACTTCTTCTGTGAGTCATAGGGATGTGAGCATATAGGGGCTGCCTAGAGGAACCCAAACTTTTCATCAAATTCAGTACACAGCATTGGCCATATTACCAATTAACACCCAAAACCGATGGCCCCCAGGGGGGTCTCTATAACCTCAAATTCTGTGTGACCTGTTTAACTGCGGCAAGTGCTCAATAGCGTGGAAGGAAATTCCCCTATGTGGAGGCCTTTTTCCTCCTTCACTCAAATCCTGAACTTTACATCTCCAATAGATCCTCACCCTCTGCCATCTACTCCAGATGCTCTGCTGTCAATCCCACCTCAGCAACCTGATTTCTCCTCTCCAATTACTAGATCAAATACCCAAACCACCGCTGGTTCTCAGACAATTGCCCCTTTGCTGAGGTAGCAGGTACTGAGATACCCCTCTTCCCACTCACTCCTCTCTTCTCCTGTCAGTGTCCGCACCGGGTCCCAACAGGTCCTTTTACCAGCTAACCCAAAGCTCAAACAGGCAGAGGAGAGCCCTCAGACCCCTATCCAAGATGTAATGAAAATGGCCTTTAAAGTTGCTTTGTCAACACTGAAAACAGGTTACTAAGAATTTGAAGTCCCTCACAGGCTTTTTGAGATACTCACTCCCATCTTCCCCTCTGGTCTATCTGTTCTACTGCTCAACTTTTTGATGCTAGGAAAATCCCAAAGCCCTTTCCCATTATTCTTTTACATCTCTTCTTCCTCATTCTCAGATCCACGGAGCTGCTCTCACCACCCGCCTTTCACGTCTTCCCCCTCTGTACCAGGACCACAGAAAATTCTTAACTGACCTTCTCCAGAAGTCTTCACCATGGCTGAATTTAGGACTTTTAGCAAAAGAGTCCCAATGAAGGAGTTCAATGTAGATAAACTTCCTCTTTTCTTGTTGCCCTGCTCTACGTACCATGGGCTGGAAAAATCAGCTCTGCTATGCTAGACACCCCTTTACTAGTTTTTCACAAAATATGTGAACAAGGCCTCTGGCCGTGAGCTGGGGCTTCACAGAGATGGCTACATTTCTAAGATAAAGAAGTTACCAACTGGGCTCCATGGTAATAGCTGGCAGGGAGAAAAAAAAAGAGAAGACAAAATCTCTCCCCCTCCCAAGTGTCCTTAAAAACTAAACTTGCATAGAACAGAGGAAATAAAACAGAAACAAAAACAGCTTTTTGTGAACTTCTGCAGACTGTGAACTTCTGAGCCACTTTACCTACATGTTGGGTACAAAATTCTGAAACTACCTAAACTTGGGGTTCAGCGGATTAATTGATTACAACAGAAGCAATGCCCTCTAAATCCGTTTGCAACCAAATAGGATTGTTTCCCTAGCTTCGGTGCTATCTTAGGTGCCTTGCCTTGTCTGTCCCTACAAAAGCGTAATTCTATATACTTAAACATTGTTAATGGGTTCATAAAATGGTCAACAGATGTGATTAATTATGTAATGGTGCAGATGATTCCCAGAGTGCTCTATCATTAAACAGGCTCATTTAAAAATCAAATAGGGGGGCAAAAAACTCGGTTCCGCTGGGAAGCTGTATTCCTCACTTTAGCCATCCTATTCGGAATAGGAGTTGCTGCAGGGGTGGGCACAGGAACCACTGCCCTAGTCCATGGGACACAACAAATAACCCAATGACAAGTACCAATAGACCAAAACTTAAAGATATTAAAAACCTCCATCACAGCTTTACAGGAATCTTTAACCTCGCTCTCTGAAGTAGTTTTACAGAACAGGCGACATTTGGACCTTCTCTTCATGAGAGAAGGGGCCTTTGTGCTGCATTGAGGGAAGAATATTGTTTTTATGCTGACGATACTGGAGTTGTAAAAGAATCTATGAGTAAATTAAAAAAAAACGCCTTGAAGAGTGTCAACGAGAGACAGAGGCCCAAAAAGGGTGGTTTGAGTCTTGGTACACAGAGTCCCCGTGGGTAACTACACTTTTATCAGCCTTGGCCGGTCCTTTAATAATCTTCATATTATTGCTAACTGTAGGGCCCTGTATGCTCAACCGTGTAGTTTCTTTTCTCCAAGCTCAAATTGGACAAGTTAAACTTATGGTAATCAGACAACAATGTTTCCGACTAGCAGACATGAATTGTGACACCCCCCAATGATCACTTTTATGATTAAAAGTAACCAGAACAAGAAGTGGGGAATGAAAGGATAATAAAATAGGTCCTTGTCAATTTCTGTTTTTCTGTATGCTTAACAAAACACTGTTGAAATCTTGAGAACTGTTTGCTTATCTTGTTCCCCAAATGTACTGTCCCCAATTGCCAAACTGCAGAATGTACTCCCTCACACATTTGCAAACAAACGGCCCACTTGCCATGACCCATCAATAAATTTCACTCCCTGCCCTCTCTAAGGAAAATATATAAGCTCTGCTTAAGCTGTTCTCAGGGCTCTCTGCTAAATTCAAGTGAGCTCTGAGCCACAGCATGCTGGACCCCCAATAAACACTTTGCTGTTGCATGTGACAGTCTCTTGGTGGTCTCTTACTCCAACGCTCGACCAACCTTTACATTGGTACAATCATAAGTGTGACCTTTGCTTTTTGTGTCCAGAATATTACTGTGATAAAATGTATACATAGGTCAGGTGACATGAGTATTTCTTCCACCATTTCAAGGAGGAATATTTTGAAGACATGTAAATTAGTATTGGGGGTATAAAGAGGTGTACCCTGTGTCTATGAATATAGAGATAATGCATGAATAGACAATATTGTGTATAAATAATATAACTGGTTCCACTTTAAATAATGGATTGAATTGATATCTGAAAATATATAAGAAATCATATATTGATATACAATCATTCATTCTAACCAGTTATACATCTAATCGTAATATTAGGGTTATGGTTCATCATGTAGGGTGTGTGAGATTTGCTTCAAAAGTACTTATGGATATCAAAAATAATGTGTTTGGAAAGAAGTCTCATGAAAAGACCAGTCAAGAAACATGAAGAAATATATGTGTTCTGAAGTAGAAAGTGATTGAAAGTGAAACAAATGCCTATAAATTTGCAAACTTGTGGATGAAATCTATATCCAATGATGTGCATAAACTAAAGAAATTGTAATTCACCAGTGTTGAAAAAAATTAACATCAAAATACACATCATGTTCCATAGGAGTCTACTTGCATTGATGATAAACTTGGTCAGTTACTGAAGAAATATTAGGATTTGTATACACCATTCACTGAAGTTAGTTTTCAGTAGTAGGAAACAAATATGTATTTCAGGTGGATGAATATTTCTGGGAATAATCTTGTGAAAAGATAATTATAAATCCACATACATGAATATGAATGAATTTAGGAAATGTATAATAAGACAGATATATTTCATATTTTGAAAAATCTGGATAGTATATATATATATATATATATATATATATATATATATATATATATATATATATACAGATATTAAAAATTAGCACTATATGCCAATTGAAATTCACCATGAAATATATATCATTCACAGATCAAAAATATTCATTTTACTGAACATGGATTTATATATAATGTTGTTCTGCTAGGAAACTCACCCATAGGTTGAATTTTCAGTTCCATCAGCATTTAGGAGGAGTGATCTCTTCTCACAATTTGTATCTGCCAAGTCAGCAACCACAAAATAGTGTACGTGTGGTACCAGGTAGGATTGTATATGTGCTTATAAAAATACATATGCTGAATAGGCTACAGCGAAAGGGAGACAGGAATTCACATATTGGTTAACTTTAAAAACAACTGGAGAACTATTTCAACAAAAAATTGACTAGATTTATAACTCCTACCCTATACAGTGCATAAGGCAAGTCCAAATATACACCAGGCCTCTTTTGAAATGCTTGTATTTCAATTTTTTGGGGGTTATTTTTCTCCATCATATTAGGATTAGTACACAGAGTCTAGTAGGGTATGGGGTAGTGTCAGGGATTCAGTATTTCAATTGGAAAATTGGAAAATGAATCCAATGTGTATGAAAACATGTGCTACACAAAAATCCTTCCACTCTCATCCAGAACAATTCCTTGACATTTCCTTCGCTCCAAGTAAGACACAATTTGAGGAGAAGAGTTATAAAATCTGTGAATATATATCTGGAATGAAAATTGCTCAGGAGTTTAGAACTTTGAAGGTGGTAGACCAGTTTCCAAAAGTAAGGGACAGTGTAAACTCCACAATCATGGAGCTCTGCTGGCCTAAAGACTTCTTCAGAAACTGCCTCTGAGGTTGGGCACTTGAAATATATGTTGTTGTCAGGAGCTTTAGCTTCCTTTGTAGTGAGACCATCAAAGCTGGGTCTGCATCTATGTGACCTGGAGGACATGGTCTCTTATATTCCAATGAACATTAGGCAGCAGTGCTGAATTCTCTCTTTGTAGATAATTGTGGCCACTGGGGGCTAAGTGTCTCCCCATGTGGAGTGTGAAGCTATTTGGTCACCTTCCACTTTTTGTGGTGTTTCTTGCCGCTGCACTGGGAGTTTGGTATTTGCTTCACGAAATTCAAAAAGTTCAACTAGGACAAACTGCTGGAGGGAGATCTGTCACGTGTCGTGGGTCAAGGTCTACAGGAGAATACACCAATCTGGCTTCTATCCCACATAGCTTGCCCCCTTGACCATAGCAACCTGATTCTGAACATTGCCCTGAAACTTCTTCATATAACAAGATGCCTCTACATACAAGGTTCTGCTGGCTGCTCCATGTCAGTCACATCCTATTTGAAAGCCAATGGCAGATCCACATGACTGCACCACAGATTTTTTAACACACACGTGCACAACACTTCTCTACGACCACTAATCAGCAGGCTCCAACTTACTGACATCTCTGTTCTACATCATTATCATGAAACCCTGTCAATCAAGGCAGTGTCTGGTACACTCAAATCAGCAACAGGACATTCATGGTTGTCCAGTGCCACCTGGTCATGGGAATTTCAAAAATGTCATGGTATTTATGTAGCCATTTTTCAAGGATGAATTTGGAGGCACTCTGGGTTTCAATTCATTCAGGTACCGTTAAATGGTGAGGAAGCTCATTTCAATGAATGCTCTAGAGAACTCTCACAGGCAAGGTTTCCCAAAGAGTGGCCAAAAAGTTACATGAAGCCAGGCCCATTGAAGTCTACAATGTGAGGTCCATGTTTGTTTTGACTCTCAACTATGGCTGCCAAGTCTTTCAGAATAAAATCACATGATATCATTGCTGAGATTCCCTGTGCTGTGTGGAAAGCCACCCTTGGTCTAGATCTCAGTTTCCAAGGGTGACTCCCATGTGTGGCCTCCAAAAATCTCAACACATTTCATGGCAATAATTCTCTGAGGTCAGTTCCACAACACAGTCTCTAAGGGGATTCACACCAGAGTTTAAACCCCGGTGGACCCAGTCATCTCCCAACTGCCACACAAATGACCAGAATTAAAACAAAAACACTCCCACATAGCCCTCATATTCTTCCATATATACACTCATCATAAACTGTGGCTGGATATTTCCATGAGGGGCACATCCAAAGACAGTGTTCAAAAAAAGCTCCCTTGCCCCTCATTTGCCTAAAGTCATTGTGGCCTGGACACCCTTCCTGTGAACCAGGAGTGATCAAGTAGGCCAGCTCGTAATACTGCTCTGCTTCTCCAATTTGAGGCCTACTGCCTGTCAGGTATAGACTCTTCATGTGATTTGGAGTCATGAGGAAACCCAAGCACCTCTGCATGGCTTTCAAGAACTCATTTGACCCAAAGGATCCCTATTCTCACTTGATAAAGGTCATGAAACTAAGAGAGAAAGGCAAGAAACTTCATCCACAAAAACTGAACTTTTTGCCATTTTTTTGGATGCACACATGGGATCTTTCTTTAGATCCATCTGGTGCTGAGAATTTAAGCCACAGCCTCATACAGGGCCAAGATGCTGATTCAGACGCATCCCTTTCCAAAGCAATTAAGCAAAGAGCCACAGGTGATGCCCATTCTTTTCCATATGAAAATTAATTTCTTCACGCTTCACAAAGTGTGGCCTGAGGCAAAAACCATCCTGACATTAAGGGCAACAGTACAATAGGCAAGCAAAAGGCCCAAAGCAGGGTTTCTCCTCTGAGACTTTCCTGGTCACACTGATATCTGAGTTTTCTGAGATGCCCCCATTCCCTTCAGCTATTCAGTACATGGCCATTTCACAGAGTGTGGAAGTGGTTTATATCTTGAACACAAAACCATGAGCCTATTCTGGAGAGTTTCCAGAATTCAGGAAGACAACTGGAACTTGGGAAGATAATAGGTTTTGCCCATCTATAAGGCAAGCTGCAGTCCATTCATAAATTGGGCCGGATGAATGATGGGAGCTTTCTATTAGACAGGACACATCCATTGATGCATTGTCTTTTCTAATGTCTACAACCACGGACACAGTAGGATACACAGATATAGAAACACTTGCCTTGTCAAATGACAAACAAGAAAAAGTCCACTCCAAACCAAACAAACCGACTTTCCTATCTATTCTCAGAACATGAGACAAAACCGCATACTCACACCCATACTCAAACGGCACCTCCTTCTCCCAAGTAGGTGTGTGAATATATGGAGTGTCCTCTGACTGGTGGGAAATACTCTGTTCCACCGAAATGCACTGTAGGGTCTCAGATCTTGTCTCCTTTTCCAACTCTGTGAAGTTGCCAGGAGCCATTGGTGAGCAACTATCTGCTTTCCCTGGAAAGGCCCCTCTTCAGAGCTCTCCTGGCATTTGGCCATCCTCACATCAGTAGGTACCAAGAAAGACTGACCCTATCTTTGGTAAATCCAAACAAGTGAGCCCAATGTGACTGAGACTGGGACTGGCTCTGGATGCCTTGCTTCCTGGATCCCAAGTTCAGAGATTTCAAACACCAAGGAAGTTAGGTAGGTCAATTCCTTCAGAAACTGAAAGAGGTCTCTGCCTTGACAACCACTTTGTGCTAACAGTTGTTTCATAGGGTCCCATGAAATGGAGGCTGCCCCTACTTCCTGTGACACTTTCAAAAGTAAGAATGGTATTTCAACCATAGGCACCTGGGAACAGCTCTCCACACAGGCCTGGTTTGGTCCATCTTCTCTATATTAAGAAGAAAGCGGCTGTTTCAGACACATCCCTTCGTCCTGACCAGGGTTTTTGCCATGGAAGATGATTTTTGCTCTCTTAGGTCCTCCATAGCTGCCTACATCTTATCCAGGGATCATTTCTGCATGGACCTTTGAGGTTCTCAGCAGGTGGAAGATCCCCTACATTCTTGTATTGTAAGACCAACTCTGTACCTGCTCTTCTGTAAAGTGAGATTGAGTGAAAAGTGTATGGTTAGGGTTAATAACAGGTTCGATTTGGGTTAGGAATCCTTCTGCGAGATGAATAATGGTATTGGAACCAACAGAAATCTAGGTAAGATTTGAAGCCCAGTAAGGCATTAGGCGCTCGAGTGGGATACTTAGTTTTGAATTATATTCTGCACAGACGTCTCAGATGAATCGATATACAATGGCATAGGACCTTGTATCTTCGATGATTGAATGTTGAAGAGAACATCCAGTCAAAAAGGGATAGTAAGTAGGATTAGGATGATAGTTGGTAGGTTTAGAAACAAGAGTGAGTATAGGAGTGGGACCAAAATTTCTTTAGCAATAGGCTTTTGCGTAGAGATTGAATATAAATGTCAGCACATGTGAAGAGTCAATCACAATAATGAACTGGGATAACATCCTCACTCCATGGGTGCATCCTCCGCCAAGTGGAGGGGCCCATGGGGGACGAACCCTTATGGCAAGGGCAGAAGATAGTTGGTCAGAGCTGTTACTCATACTTTTATATAAGAAAGAGAGATCTGTGGGGATGTAAACTTAAGAAATAAGCCTGTGAGAAGGGTAGAACATCCTTTTAAATGTTGGCAGCACGGTCTTCCATCTCCAGACGATGATGGACCTGTATGGGATTAGAGGCCAAAATATTAATCTGTTCTTTAATAAATTGTACCAGCCTGTTTATAATGCAGGGTCCTATGGACCCAATTATAAGTAAACCCAACAAAGGGCCTAATAGGGGAAGAAGGTAGGGTAGAAATCCATAAAGCCCAGTCCAGAGGGGATTTTCAAATAGTTCGCGTCATCTCTTTCTAGATCTTATTGAAGGTGCTTAATTTTAGTGCATACTATGCCTGATTTATTGGCATAAAAGCAGCATCGTTCCCCTAAGCCCAAGCAAATACCTCCCTGGTTATCTGTCAGCAAATCTAAGCCTCGTCTTTTTGAAGGAACACTTCTGCCTGGGAGTCTATTTGGTCCTGCAGATCTTTAATGGTTCCTGATAGAGTTTGTACATCATTTATAAGTTGTTGAGACAGGCGATGGTAAGAGTGTATAGCTGTGCCTAAGCCAGTGTACCTGTGCCCACAGCAGCTGTTATTCCAAAGCTGGCAATGAGTGGTAAGGCCTGTATTGCCCGCCTGTGTCTTTTGACTAAGGTGTCTAGGCTAGGAATGGGTAGAGGTTCGTCTCCTGGGACTATAGTTATATCAGGGAGTAATAAGGCAAGAACAGAGCCACCGGTCCAATTCGCTGGAAGCCTGGGGAAGGCCAAGTTTCCTCCACCCATTAAAACTCTGCCATTGGGAGGACAAAGAGTTGGGGTGGGTGAGGAATAATTTTGTATGTTGAGCAATTTTCAAAGAAAGTAACTCCAACATCAATATCATAGGTGTTATTCTGCATCGCGCCTAAAAGACATAATGTAATAGTGCCTATAAGTTGTACTTAAAAAGGAAATCCGGGTTGGCATGTATTATCATTGTCTATGATAGAATTAATAGGAACTGCCATAGTCATAATTCCCCTGTTGTCATGCAGAGCCAGCAATCACCAGCAAGGGTGTGGTTGGAATTATTAAGCAAGTAGAAGGTAGTTTCCAAAATATCTAATGTATTGGTATCTAAACCTGGGAGCTGAGATTTAGGCAACATTAAGGGATGATATGTGAGCTCAGGGATTTGGGGTTTCAAAAGTTTGATTATGTGAGGATGTTTGACAGCATCAGTGGTTCTTCCACCATCAGTGACCCCTGTAGGGGCCTTAATGGGCCAGCAGGAGGGTTTACCGACAGGGCCTTGGCAACCAGCTGACTGTAGCTTGGTGTATTTGCCTTCTACTCCCTGGTCAAATAGAACGGAGGCATAATAAATAGTGGTCCCCCCTGCTGCATGAGTTTTAGTTTGGGAGGCTTCAAAAAATTGTTCTCCCTGCTTGTTAACACAAATTGAGGGCGACACATAACAAGAGTCATGCCTCGCCTGGGTATGCGAACAGGTTGCAGAAGAATTTTAGAGAGCTTTACTTGTACTAGGGGGAATAAACTTTGGCTTGTTAACACATACTCATTTAGGCTGATGAACTCCTCCAAGTTTATGGTCAACCTCGGCATGGAGGTAAGCCACCTTAGTCACGCAGTCAGCAGTCTCGGTCCAACTAGTGGGAGCCTGAGTCCAAGATCATCACTTGCATTCACAGGGGGGCCCAAAAACTTACACCATGATGTTGGAACGTGGAGGGCCAAGGCCTCCATGTACAAACCTGTTAAGCAGAAGTGCCTAAATCAGGATCCCCACACAGATTGTTGGCTGCATCTGAAAAAGAACAAAATTTGTCCTCAGGGGGAGGCCCTCCATCCCTGTGTTGAGGTAAGTCATTAACCTGTTTAACCAGGCATTCTGGTAACCATCTTGGGGCTGATTGCTCTTGGTCCAAAAGACAAGCTGAGCCTCGTCCCCAGATGAGAACAGGATCTGGACCTTTCCATTTATTTGTAAGGGAATTGCACCACATAAGAGGTGGGCGAACAGAATTGGACAAGGGATGCCAGTTTCTGTCTGCGGCCGAATGGCCTTCACTGTCTAGGGTAAGAAAAATAAGGGCAAGTAAAGCATGGTTAAGGCGATGCCTGGGAGTGGTAAATACAAGGGCGGAAGCCTTATGGACGGTTATCCAAGTCTATAAGGTAAGGTGGGCACGTTCCACAACGCCTTGGCCCTGAGGGTTGTATGGAATTCCAGTAGTATGACGAATTTGCAAGGTAGCACAAAACTATTTAAACTTGGCACAGGTATATGCAGGATAATTATCTGTTTTAATATGTATTGGTTTACCCATTATGGAAAAGGCTGAAATAAGAGGAGAAAGAACATATTTGGTAGCCTCTCCTGAATGTGGTGATGCAAAAATAAAGTCGCTGAAGGTATCTATAGAAACGTGTATATATTTGGTAATTTCAAATTCAGGAAAATGAGTAACATCCATTTTCCAAAACTGATTGGGCAGTAATTCTCGGGGGTTAACTCTCATGTGTTGAATGGGGAGGGAGACAGTGCAACCTGGGCATGCTTTTACTATTTCTCGTGCCTGTTGCATGGTAATTTTACAAAGTAATTGAAGGCTCTTGGAATTTAGATGGTGAAGATTGTGTAACTCTGTGGCCTTTTGAATGAAGCCCACAAAAATTGGAAAGATGGAACGAGTTGCTGAATCAGCTTGGGCATTACCTTGTGTTAGAGGCCTGGGATGATCAGAGTGTGCCCTGATGTGTTCTAAGAAGAATGGGTGTTGTCTGGCCTGAATTAGCTGCTGAAGCTGATGAAAAAGAAAGGCCACATTGGAAGAAGCCTTAATGGTGGGGGAAATGTCCAGCAGGGGCACAGAATGAGCAATGTAGGCACTGTCTGTATAAATATTAACAGGATTATCAAAAATATTATAAAAACTTGTGTTATGGCAAACAATTCCACAACCTGTGCTGACTGATAGATAGTATCAAAGATGGTAGGCTGGTTATTGACAACAAAGAGCGCTCAGCCATTACTGGAACCGTCTGTAAAGACATTAAGGGCTTGAGGAATGGGAGCCTTTTGAGTAATTTTGGGAAAAATAAATGGATGTAACTGGACAAAATGTAAAAGGGGGTCATTGGGGAGGTGGTTATCAATTGTTCCCCAAAAGCCTGATAGGGCAATACCCCATTCATCCCGTTTCTGTATTAAAAATTTGGTTTGGTCCTTCATATATGGAATTAAATTATTATGAGGTTCTTTGCCAAAATGTTGTCGAGAATCAAATGACCTTTAATAATAATAGAAGCTACCTGAGCAAGATTAACAGTAATAACCTTGGAGGATGTGGTGGGTAAATGGACCCAAAGCAAGGGGCAGCCTTTATTTTTAAAATGTGGATCTCGCTGCCAAATTATTCCTGTGGGTGTATGAGGAGTTTGTTAAATAACCAGAACCAGAGGAAGGTTATAAGAAATTTGTGTAACAAACTGTTGGGCAATGGCTTCTGTGACTTGGTTTAATGCCTGTAATGCCTCGTGTGTAAGCTTTTGAGAGGAGGAGGGGTGGGAATCACCTCTCAAAATATAATTAAGGGACAAAAGTACACAAGTGGGTAATTTTAAATATGTTCTTAGCCATTTAATATCCCCCAGTAATTTTTGAAAATCATTAAGAGTGTGAAGATGGTCCACACGTAGTTGTATTTTAGGAATTTGAATCTGATTATCTTGAAGTTTAAGGCCCAAATAGGTATAACAGTCCTGTGTTTGAACCTTATCAGAAGCTATCTGTAGTCCCAAGGTAGTGAGGGTTTTGTAAAGGTCCAGGTAACAATTATTAACGTCATGGATATTAGGTGCAGCAATTGACAAATCATCCAATTAATGTAAAATATGAATTTGTGAACATTGCTCTCTCACAGGGTCTACTGCTTGAGCAACGTATTTTGGGCTAAGACTAGGGCTGTTGGCCATACCTTGGGGAAGAACCTTCCATTGAAATCTCTGCATAAGGCCCTGAAAATTAATGTGAGGGAGACTAAAGGCAAAATAGGGTCTATCCTCAGGATGTAAAGCAATGGTAAAAAAGCAATCTTTTAAGTCAACAACCATTTTACAATAGTTTTTGGGAAGAGCCACTGGTGTGGGAATGCCTGGCTGTAGTGCTCCCATCAGGCATATAACTTTATTAATGACACACAAATCTTGTAAAAGGCGCCACTTGCCTGATTTTTTCTTGATAACAAAAATAGAATTATTCTATGGTGAGCTTGATGGCTCTACATAGCCAGCTGCCAGCTGTTCCTGCACTAACATGGAGGCAGCCTCCAATTTTTCTTGGGTAAGGGGCCACTGATCCACCGACACAGGAGTCTGAGTCTCCCAAATAATTTTATCTGCATGGGGTACAGGAGGGTCAGGGACCAACACTAAAAATCCAAATACCAAAGTCTATATGTATTTGTTTTTTGTAAGGGTTGTATAGGCTCAACCAGTCCTTGTCTCAGTCTCCCCATGCCTGTACCAGGGACAAAATTCATATGAAGCATTTGATGAGTCACCATGGAATTGGGACTGGAAAGAATAACTTACATTTGACTCAAAATATCTCGGACGTATAGGTTAAGATGAAGGTCAGGAACAAAGAAAGGAGTGACAGTTCCCATATTACCCTCTTTATCAGTCCAGCTAAGAGCCCTAGAGCTGACCAGAGGATTTTTTGACTGTCCTATCCCTTTAAGGTCTGTCAAGGATGGGGTGAGGGGCCAACGTGTTGGCCAATATTTTTGAGAAATAATTGTGTCATCAGCTCCAGTATCAAGAATTCCTTGGAATTCCTTTCCTTCAATAAGTAAGATAAGGGTGGGTCTATTGTGAGAAATGGGCTGAACCCAATATACATCAGAGGAGCCCAAGGAGGTAGTCCCCCTCGGTAGGTTTGAGTGGTGGAAGTGCCTCCTGAATCCAAGGGAAGGAGTATTAATTGTGCAAGTCTTGTTCCTGCTGGGATGGCCGCAACTCCATTAATAGCTGTGACCAGTATTTTTATTTCTCCAGTGAAATCATTATCTTTAATGCCAGGAAAGACCTGAACACCTTGTAAGGTAGTAGAGGCTCTTTCAAGAATAAGGGCACACATATGAGATGGAGTGGGACCCATAATTCCAGTGGGTATTATCTGGGGCCCTTGCATTGAGTCTAATATTGTATCGGTGGTGGCAAAAAGGTCCAATCCTGCGCTGCCTGGGGTGGCTAATTGGAATGAGGCAATTGTGGAGAAGGATTTTGAGATAGGCTGCTGAGGGCATTTGTCTTAGATCTACACTCACTGGCCCAGTGATGACCTTTACCTCATCTAGGGCAAAGGGTAGCTGGGGGCAGTTTAGCCTCAGTTTGAAAAGACACTATTCTTAGGCTTTGTTTGCCTGTCAGACACTCACGTGCAAAATGGCCAGGTTGTTTACAAGTAAAGCAACTACGTGAGCCAGGATTGTGAAAGGCCTTGGTAAAGGCGGCACCGAGGGTGAGACCCATGGCAAGGGCTACACCCAACCCTGCACAGAGTCCAATAAAGTCAGAAAGTTTCACTTTTTTCTTATGTGGTCGAAGAACATCCTGACATGCCAGGTTGGCATTTTCAAAGGCAAGATGTTTTACAAAGGTGCTTTCGCTTTCGCTTGGTCCAAGCAAGAATCCCGCAGCTAGGTTAAGCCGGGGAACAAAGTCGCTATAAGGCTTGTCGGGCCCTTGTCGAATTTTTGCCAGGGAAGTCGTAGCAGAGGCCTTTTGAGGGAGGCGTCTCCAAGCATGTAAGCCAGCCATCTGAATCTGTGTCAAAAGTACACCAGGGAAACGTGCCAGTTAAGTTTTAGTGTCAAAAGGCGCATTGCCCACTAGCTTAACATAAGTCCAGGAATTAGAGGAGGGCTTAGTTAAATTTTTCTGAGCAGTTTCCTGACAGTGCTCTTTGAAATCTGCATTCCATAAGAGGAAGTCTGCGGCATTGAGGGTAGCTTGGTCTAAAAATTTCCAATCATTGGGAGTAAGACATTGTGTCATGTAGCTTTCTAATAAAGCCTACGTGTAGGGTCAATGGGTCCATAGTGAGCACAAGACTTTTTAAGTTTTTTCAAGAAAATGCAGGCTTAATGTTTTGTAGACACTCTGGGTTCCTTCCTGCCTAGGGATGAAGTCCTCATCCTCTGAGTCCTGATCTCCTTGATCCATTTCCCCCGCTTCCTCCTCTTGATCCTCATCTAAGTCTTTGACATCAACCTGGGCAGGCTTAACTATCTAACTGAGGGTGACTGAAAAGTGAGAACAGTCCAATGGAGCGGCTTAGCCTTTGTATTAGACCACTTTGGGCCAGCTTGTGTTGACTCCATGCCTAAGGCTAATGAATAAAGCTCAGAGTCAAGGGATCTTAATTCTTTTTAAACTTGGATCTCTTCCAGTCTATGTTGGAGAGACTCTCCCAAGGGAGCCAGGTTAGGCAAGGGAATTGGGGAAAAATATCTGGTGGGGGGATTTGGCCCCTGAAGGGCCAGAGCACAAAAAGCAGGAGAGATATAGGAGGGAGGTGGATGTGTAAGTCCTATAGGCTGTGGCTGGGTCCTAAGCAGTGGCAGGTCTTCTGTATCATAGGGAGTTGCTTCCTTCTCCAAGTTAGCCTTCTCCCCAGGGGTCAATGTGTCTCCAGGATTTAAAACTGGATAAAGGCGGTTGGTAACCTATGGAGCCCTATTCATTAGGGTGGTATTTTGAGGGGGACCAGGAAGGTTTCCAGGGTCCTGGGGAGACTGAGAATGGTCTATGTCTATACTAACTGATGGGCATGCGAGGGGGGACGAGAGGTCTTTTGCATAGTCTCTTTCCTAATCCTGAAAAGTTTTAAGGTACCATTGTCAAAGGGTGAAATTTTAAGAAATTCATTAATTAATTTCCAGTAAGAAAAGGTGGGAACAGGCAATTTTTCTGTCCAAAGGATTCAAAATAATCTTTTAAACAGTCTCCTACTCTAAGCCATCTTTTACCATTAATGGTCCCTTCAAGGTGAAATCATAGACACAATTCCCCTATGTATGAAAAGAAAAATTTTAAGTCCTTTTTCTTAACACGTGCCCCCCATGTCTTGAAGGAATCCTTGAGGCCCTACAAATACAAATCATGTGACAAAACTGCTTGACCCATTGTGGGTCACTCCCCATGGGTCATCCCCACGCTCCTCCTGGATCTGTCTCTCGGTGGTGTCTGCTGAGGCAATTGTGAGCTCCGCTTGACCAAGTTTTCCAGGAGGACGGGGTTCCCTATGACTCAAAGGCTCGAGCCCCAGTCAGTGGGCGCCAGATGTCCCGGCTGGCAGGACACATCAACGTGGGCAGCGAACCAAGATAGGGAGGAATGAAGGTACAAGAGACACGAGAGATGACAGGAAGACAGGAGTTCTGATCAACCTTCAAAATACATTGTTCACACAGGGAATTTTATATGCTGGAGATGGGAAAGCTCTCTTATCGGCAGTTCCTGGATGTCTACACAAGGTGAGATAACCTCAGGATATTTCAGGAAGACAGATGGCCACAGGATGTCTCAGGGACACAGATGGCTAAATGATGTCTCCAAGAGATGATGTCTCCCTGGGTGTTGTTTCTTGTAAGTGTCAGGCTATTCTTTGAAGGAGAATTCCTTCTACCCCTGACAGTCAGGGATTCAGTATTTCCAATGGAAAACTGAAAAAAGAATGCAATGTGTATGCAAATATGTGCTACCCCAAAATCTTTCCACTTTCATTCAGAACAATGCCTTGACATTACCTTCACCCCAAGTAAGACACAATTAGAGAAGATTTGAAAATCTGTGAATACACATCTGGAATGGAAAATGCTCAGGAGTTCACAAACTTGAAGGTGGTAGAGGAGTTTCCAAAAAAAAAGAACAGGGTAATAACTCCACAAACATGGAGCTCTGCCGGCATAAAGATTTCTTGAGAAACTGCTTCTGAGGTTGGGCACTTGAAATATATGTTGTTTTCAGGAGCTTTAGCTTCCTTTGTATTGAGACCATCAAATCTGGGTCTGCATCTATGTGACCTGGAGGACATGGTTTCATATTTTCCAATGGATATGAGGCAGCAGTGCTGAATTCTCTCTTTGTAGGTAAACTGTTGCCAATGGGGGCTAAGTGTCTCCCAGTGTGGACTGTGAAGACATTTAATCATCCTCCACTTTTGTGGTGTTTCTTGTAGCTGCACTGGGAGTTTGGTATTTGCTTCTCGAAATGCAAGGAGTTCAACTGGGACACAGTGCTCGAGGGAGTTCTGTCATGTGTGGTGGGTAAGGGTCTGCAAGAGAATGCACCAACCAGGCTTCTATCCCACATAGCTTGCCCCCTTGACCATAGCAATCTGATTCTAAACATTGCACTGAAACCTCTCCATATAACAAGATGCCTTTACATACAAGGATCTAGAGGCTACACTATGTCAGTCACAAACCATTTGGAAGCCAATGCAAATCCAAATGACCCCACCACAGATGTTTTAACACACACCTGCACTCCACTGCTCTAGGCCGACTACTCATCAGGTTCCAAATTACTGGCATCTCTCTTCTACACCATTTTCATGAACACCAGTCAATCAAGGCACTGTCTGATACACTCATGATCATCAATAGGACATACAAAGTTTCTCCAGTGCGACCTGGTCATGGGAATTCAAAAATTTAATGGTATTTATCTAGCCATTTTTCAACGATGACATTGGAGGCACTGTGGGATTCAATTCACTCAGGAACCATTAAATGGAGAAAAAGCTCATTTCAAAGAAAGCTCTAGAAAACGTTAACAGGCAAGGCTTCCCAAAGACAGGCCAAAAGGTCACATGAAGCCAGGTCCATTGAGGTCTACAATGTGAGGTCCATGTGTGTTTTGACTTGCAACAATGGCTGCCACGTCTTTAAGAATAAAATTATGTAATATCATTCCTGAGATTCCCAGTGCTCTGTGGAAAGCCACCCTGGGCCTAGATCTCAGTTTCCAAGGGCGAATCTCATGCGTGGCCTCCTAAAATCCCAACACAATACACAGCAATACTTCTTGGAGGTCAGTTCCAGAACTCAGTCTCTAGGGGAATCACACCAGTGTTCAAGCCCAGGTGGATCCAGTCAACTCTTCCAACCACGACTTAAATAAAAACAATTAAAACCAAAACACTCCCACATGGCCCTCATCTTCTCCCATATAGACACTCATCATAACCTCTGGCTGGAGTTTTCCATGAGGGTCGCAGGCCAAGACAATGTCCAAAATAATCTCCCTTGCACCTCATTTGCCTAAATTCAGGGTGGCCTGGACACCCTTCCTGTTAACCAGAAGTGATCAAATAGGCCTGCCCTTAATACTGTTCCATTTCTCCAATTTGAGGCCTTCTGACTGTGGGGTTTAGATTCTTTATGTGAATTGGAGTCATGAGAAAACCAAGGTCCTCTGCAGAGATTTGAAGAACTCACTTGACCCAAAGGATCCCTATTCTCAATTGATGGATTTTAGGAACCTAAAAGGGGTAGGCAATAGAATTCATTAACAATGAATAAACTTTTTGCCATTTTGGTTTTGGATGCTCACATGGGATCTTTCTTTAGATCCATCAGGTGCTGAAAATCTAAGCCACAGCCTCACACAGGGCCAAGAGCCTGATCCAGACACATCCCTTTCCAAAGCAATTAAGCAAAGAGCCACAGGTGATGCCCATTCATTTCCATTTCAAAACTGTTTTCTTCAGGCTTTACAAAGGGCTGGCCTGAGGCAAAGACTTTCCTGACATTCAGGGCAAAAGAACAATAGGTAAGGAAAAGGCCCAAAGCAGGTTTATACACTGAGATTTTCCTGGTCACATGGATATCTGAGTTTTTTGATATGCTGGCCATTCCCTTCAGCTGTCCAGTACATAGTCATGTAACAGACCTTGGAGTTGGTACATACCTTGGACAGAAAACCATGAGTGTATTCTGGAGAGTGGCCAGAATTCAGGAAGAAAACAGGGACTTATGAAGGTAGTAGGTGTTGCCTATCCATAAGGCAAGGCACACTCCATTCATAAATTGGGCAGGATGAATGCTGGGAAGCTTTCTACTAGACAGGACACATCCATTGTTGCATTCTCTTTTCTAATGTCTACAACCAGGGACACAGTGGGATACACAGACATAGAAACACTCACCTTGTAAAAGAATCTACTAGAAACAGTTCACTACAAACCAAACAAACCACCTCTCTGATCTGGTTTCTTTGGCTAACTCTGTGAGGTTGTCAGGAACAAAGTGTTGAGCCACTACCTGCTTTCTCAGGAAATGTCCCTCTTCAGAACTCTCCTGGCATTTGGCTATCCTCACAGCAGTAGTTACCGAGAAAGACTGACTCTGTCCTTGGAAAATCCAAACAAGTGAGCACACTGGGACTGGGATTTGGACTGCCTCTTGGTGCCTGGCTTCTTGGATACCAAGTTCAGAGAGTTCAATCACCAAGGAAATGAGGCATGTCACTTTCTTTGGAACTGAATGAGTCCACTGCCTTGGAAACCACATTGTCCTAAGAGTTGCTTCCAAGGGTCCCATGAGATGGAGGCTTCCCCTACTTTCTGTGACACTTTCACAAGTTAGAATGATATATCATCCATAGGCACCCAGGAACAGCTCTCCACACAGGCTGGTTTGATCCATCTTCTCTACAATAAGAAGAGAAAAGCTGATTCAGACACATTGCTTCATCCTGACCAGGTTGCTTGCCATGGAATATGACTTTTGCTCTCTCAGGTCCTTCGTACCTGCCTACAACTTCTCTGGGTATCATTTCTGTATGGACCTTTGAGGTTCTCAGCAGGTGGAAGGTCCCGTACTTTCCTGTATTCTAAGAACAACTCTGTCCCTGCTTTTCAGTAAAATGAGATTGAGGGAAGAGTGTATATTTAGGGTTAATAACAGGTTCAATTTGGGTTAGGAAATATTCTCTGTGATGAATTATGTTATTGGGAACCTGCGATATTTACAAAAATATAGAGGTGAAATATAAGAATGAAAACAGAAATCTAGGTATGATTTGAAGGCCAGAAGGGCATTGGGCCCTTGATTGGGATACTTAGCTTTGAATTATGTTCTGCACAGATGTCTCAGAAAATTTGATATACAATGGCATAGCACCTGAACCTTGGAAGATTGAATGTAGAAGAGAACATCCACTCAAAAAAGGATAGTCATTAGGATTTGAAAGATAGTCGGTACGTTTAGGAAGAAGAGTGAGTATATGATTTGGACCAAAAGTTCTTTAGCAATAGGGTTTCTTATTTTCCAATAAACATGAGGAAGCAGTGCAGAATCCTCTCTTTGTAGGTCAACTGTGACCACTGGAGACAAAGTGTCTCCCCGTGTGGACTGTGAAGCCATTTGTTCCTCCTCAACGTTTTGTGGTATTTTTGCTGCAGCACTGGGAGTTTGGTATTTGCGTCACAAAATACAAGGAGCTCAACTGGGACACAGTGCTGGAGGGAGTTCTGTCACGAGTGGTGGGTCAGAGTCTGCGAGAGAATGCACCAACCAGGCTCTATCCCTCATATCTTGTCCCATTGCCGCCTTGTCCATATCAACCTCATTCTGAACATTGCCGTGAAACCTCTCCATATAACAAGATGCCTTTACATATAAGGGTCTGCTGGCTGCACCATGTCAGTCAAAAGCCATTTGGAATCCAATGGTAGATCCTCATGGCCCTACCACTGATGTTCTTTCACACACCTGCCCACCACTCCTCTAGGCCCACTACTCAGCAGGCTCCAACATACTGAAATCTCTGTTCTACACCATTTTCATAAAGCCCAGTAATTCAAGGCACTGTCTGGTACCCTCATGATCAGCAACAGGACATACAAAGCTTCTCCAATGAATTTCCAAAATTTTATGGTATTTTTCTAGCCATTTTTCAAGGATGAAGTTGGAGGCACTGTTGGTTTCAATTCATTCAGAAAACATTAAATGTTGAGGAAGCTCATTTCAGTGAATGCTCTGGAGAACTCTCACAGGCAAGTCTTCCCAAAGAGTGGCCAAATGGACACATGAAGCCAGGCCCATTGAGGTCTACAATGTGAGGTACGTGTGTGTTTTGACTCTCAACTATGGTACAGAAGTCTTTCAGAATAAAATCATGTGATATCCTGGCTGAGATTCCCAGTGATCTGAGGAAAGCCACCCTGGGCCTAGATCTCAGTTTCCAAGGGTGACTCTCATGCGTGGCCTCCTAAAATTCCAACAAAATTCATGGCAATACTTCTCTGAGGTCAGTTCCAAAACCCAGTCTCTAAGGGGAATCACACCAGAGTTCAAGCCCTGGTGGACCAAGTCATTTCTTCCAACCGCCTCACAAATGACCAAAATTAAAACCAAAACTCTCCCACATGGCCCTCATCTTCTTCCATATAGTCACTCATCGTAACCTTTGCCAGGAGTTTTCCATGAGGGGCACAGCCAAAGACAGTGTCCAAAATAAACTCCCTTGCCCCTCATTTGCCAATATTCAAGGTGGCCTGGACACCCTTCCTGTGAACCACGAGTGATCAAATAAGCCTGCCGTTAATACTTCTCTATTTCTCCAATTTGAGGCCTACTGACTTTTAGGTATAGATTATTTATGTGATTTGGAGTCATGAGAAAACACAAGAACCTCTGTGGGACTTTGAAGAACTCATTTGACCCAAAGAATCCCTAATACGTTAATCCCTAATACTCTTTAATACGGCACTGCTTCTCCAATTTGAGGCCTATTGACTGTGGGGTTTAGATTCTTTATGTGAATTGGAGTCATGAGAAAAACCAAGCACCTATGGGCTAGCCTCTGCAGGGTTTTGAGGAACTCATTTGACCCAAATGATCACTAGTCTCACTTGATGAAGGTCAGGAACCTTACAGAGGTAGGCAAGAGACTTCATTCACAATGACTGCTCTTTTGGCAATTTTTGTTTTAGATGCACACATTGGATCTTTTTTTTAGATCCTTCAGGTGCTGAGAATCTAAGACATAACCTCACACAGGGCCAAAAATCTGATTCAGACCCATCCCTTTCCAAAGAAATTAAGTAAAGAGCCACAGGTGATGCCCTTTCATTTCCACTTGAAAACTGTTTTCTTCATGCTTCACAAAGGTTTGGCCTGAAGAAAAGACCTTCCTCACATTCAGGGCAACAGAACAATTGGTAAGCACAGAGCTTGGAGGTGGTACAAATCATGGAAACAAAATCGTGAGCCTATTCTGAGAGTGATCAGTTTTCAGGAAGAAAACAGGAACTTAGGAAGATAGTAGATGTTGCCCATCCATAAGTCAAGCCGCAGTCCATTCATACACTGGACAAGATAAATCCTGGAATGCTTTCTACTAGACAGGACACATCCATTGATGCATTCTCTTTTCTAATGTCTACAACCACGGACACAGTGGATGCACAGAAAAAGAAACACTCGCCTTGCGAAACGTCTTACCAGAAACAGTTCACTCCAAACCAAACAAACCACCTTTCCTAACTATTCTTAGAACATGAGACAAAACCTCAAACCCACACCCAAACCCACAAAGGCACCTCCTTCCCCTAAGTAGGTCTGTAACTATCGGGAGTGTCCTCTGAATGGTGGGCCATACTATGTTCCGCTGAAATCCTGTCCTGTGTCAGATCTGGTCTCCTTGGCCAACTCTGTGAAGTTTTCATGAGCCAGCGGTGATCCACTACCTGGTTTCTCAGGAAAGGCCCATCTTCAGAGCTTTCCTGACATTTGGCCATCCTCACATCAGTAGGTACCAAGAAAGACTGACTCTGTCCTTCGTAAATCCAAACAAGTGAGAACACTGAGACTGGGACTGGGACTGGCTCTTGGTGCCTGGCTTCCCGGATCTGAGACTTCCATCACCAAAGAAGTAAGGTGAGGTTACTTCCTTCAATATCTTAATGAGGTCACTGCTTTGGCAACCACTTTGTCCTAACAGTTTCTTCCAATGGTCCTATGATGGAGGTTGCCCCTACTTCCTGTGATACTTTCACAAGTTAGAATGGTATATCAACCATAGGCATCCGGGAACAGCTTACCACACAGGACTGGTTTGGTCCATCTTCTCTACATTAAGAAGAGAGAGGCTTATTCAGAAGCTACCCTTCATCCTTACCAGGTTGTTTCCCATGGAAGGTGACTTTTGCTCTCTCAGGTACTTCATAGCTGCCTGCATCTTTCCCTGGGATCAAATCTGCATGGACCTTTGAGGTTCTCAGCAGGTGGAAGATCCCCTACATTCCTGTATTTTAAGATGAACTCTGACCCTGCCCTTTTGTAAAGTTAGATTGACGGATCAGTGTATGGTTAGGGTTAATACCTTGTTCGATTTGGGTTATAAATCATTCTGCAGGAGGATTACTGCTATTGGTAACCTGCAATATTTATAAGATTATAGAGGTGAAATATAAGTACAAAAACAGAAATCTATGTAAGATTTGTAGCACAGAAGGGCATCAGGCCCTTGATTTGGATACTTAGCTTTGAATTACATTCTGCAGAGATGTCTCAGATAATGCGATATACAATTGCAAAGGACCTTGTACTTTGGATGATTGATTGTAGAAGAGAACATTTACTCAAATTGGGAGAGTCAGTAGGATTAGGAAGATAGTCTGTAGGTTTAGGAAGAAGAGTGAGTATAAAATTTGGAACAAATGTTCTTTAGCAATAGGGTTTCGGTTATAGAGTGAATGTAAATGTCAGCACATGTGAAGACTCAGTCACAATGATGAACTGGAGAAAATATAGGAAAAAAGATATCAATAGAGACATTACAAAATCAGGCAATTATAATGTGAGTGATAGGATTAGACATTTTCAACATGGTTAAGATTGAATGCATAATCTTAGGAAGAAAAAAAATATGTAGTTACCAATAGGAATAACATTTGAAAGCAGTAGGCAACCTGGACATGGATGTTTTTAGTAATCCATGTTCACTTTCCATTTAGGCTTTGGTACAATCATAAGTGTGACCTTTGCATTTTCTGCCCAGAAAATTATTGTGATAACATGTATCTGTGGATCATGTGATATGAGTATTTCTTTCACCATTTCTGGGAGCAATATTTGAAGACATATAAATTAGTATTGGGGGTACAAAGTGGTGTACCCTGTGTCAATGAATATAGAGATAATGGATGAATAGAATATACAGTGAATAAATAATCTAACTGGTTCCACTTTAAATAATGGATTGAATTGATATCTGAAAATATATAAGATATCATATATTGACATACAATCATTCATTCCAACCAGTTATATATCTAATGGTAATCTTAGGGTTATTGTTTATCATGAAGTGTGTGTGAGTTTTGCTTCAAAAGTGATTATGGAAATCGAAAATAATGTGTTTGGAAAGAAGTCTCATGAAAAGACCAGTCAAGAAATATGGAGGAATACATGAGTTGTGAAGCAGGAAGTGATTGAAAGTGAAACAAATGCCTATAAATTTGCTAAATTGTGGATGAAATATATATCCAATGATGTGCATAAACTGATGAAATAGTAGTGTACCAGTGTTGAATACAAATGAACGGCAAAATACATATCATGTCCCATAGGAATCGACTTGCATTGATGTTAAACTGAGTCAGTTACTGTAGAAATATTAGGATTCGCGTGCATCATTCACTGAATTTAGTTTTCTTTTTTTAAAACTTTTTATTAATGGTTGTTCAAAACATTACATAGTATTGTGGTGAGCGTCACAGGTTGTTGGGCCTGGCTTGAGGAAACAAAAGAGAAGGCCCTAGACACTCAGGATTGGAGATCCGCCCATTCTGGGATAAAGAGTTGCTGCACAGTGATTGCTTCCCACCTATTGAGAGGAGAAGCTTGGCCCAATGCACACAGCTCCACCTACTGGAAGAGAAGTTAATTGAACTCTATTACTGCATGTATTATTATTTTTTTTTCTTTTTATTTTCTTCTTTTTCTTTCATTTTCATTTTTTTGTTGTTGTTCTTTAACTTTTTTTAATGTTTTTATTTTTTAAAATTTTAAAAATTTATTATTTTATGATTCTTTTAAATTTTAATTTTCATTTTTATAATTATCATTATTATTTCTAAAAAATTTTATTTCTTTCTTTATTTTCTATTTTTTTTCTTTTGTCTTTTCATTTCTTTTCAATTTTCTTATTCTCCCTTCCTTGAATTCTACCTGCCTACTCTCATTCTCTTTAGTGACTTCTTCCCATCCCTACTACTATCTTTCCTCCCAAGCTTCAAATAAATTTATAAGAGTAAGCAGTAACTCAGCAGTCAAACAGAACAAGAAGTAACATTAGCAGCATAAAAAAGCAAGGATGAAAATGTGTACAAACAATGAAGGACAACATAAATAATCAGGAGGACCTAGAATCATCAGGAAAATGGTCATATAAAGAACTCAAGGAATACCTTAGACAGATGGAATGGAACCTTAAAGAGGATACGAGACAGCAATTCCAAACAGTGAAAGAACACATTGAAAATGAATTACATAAACAGATAAGAGAAGAAGTTAAGCGTCTTTATCAGGAGATAGAGATTATAAAAGAAATCAAACAATAATTCTAGAAATGAAGGAAACGATAAACCAAATTAAAAACTCAATTGAGAGTATCACTAACAGAGTGGAGCAAGTAGAAGCCAGAACGTCAAATAATGAAGAAAAAATATATCATCTTGAAAGGAGTCTAGCCAACTCCGAAAAACTGGTAAAAAATCATGAGAAAAACAACCAAGAGATATGGGATAACATAAAAAAACAAACTTATGAGTCATCTGGATAGAGGAAGGTACAGAGATTCAAACCAAGGGAATGAGTAACCTGCTGAATGAAATAATTTTAGAAAACTTTCCAGAAATAAAAAAGGAAACGGATATACAAATTGTAGATGCATACAGGACACCGAGCACACAAAATCACAGTAGACCAATGCCAAGACACATTGTTACGAAAATATCCAATAAACAGACCAAAGAGAAATTATTAAAAGGTACATGAGAAAGGAGGCAGATGACATTCAGGGGTAAACCAATAAGGTTAACAACAGATTTTTCATCACAGACGCTGAAAGCGAGAAGATCCTGGAACAATGTATTTCAAATACTGAAAGACAATGGATGCCAACCAATAATTCTGTATCCAGCAAAATTAAGCTTCAGGTACAACAACAAAATAAAAATATTTCATAATTAACAAAAGCTAAAAGAATTTGCAGCCAGAAAACCAGCATTGCAAAGTGTCTTGAGCAAAACACTACATGAGGAAGAAATGAAAAACAACAACCAAAACTATCACTGGGAAGTGCCTCAGTAATAACAGAGGGCGGGGGAAAAGCTAATCATGGAGAAACAAACTAAATTAAAAAAAAATAAATAATCAAAATGGCTAGCAGTACAAACCATATATAAATAGTAAATCTAAACCTTAATGGTTGAACTCTCCAATAAGGCAACATAGGCTGGTAACTTGGATTATAAAAACAAATCCAACAATATGTTGCCTCCAGGAGACACATCTGAATGGAAAAGGCATACACAGGCTGAAGGTGAAAGGTTGGGAAAAAATATACCATGCACACGGTCCTCGTAAGCAACCAGGGGTGGCCATCCTCACATAGAATAAAATAGACTTCAAGACTAAGTTATTCAAAAGGGATAAGTATGGATATTATATAACTTTAAAAGGAATCATTCACCAACAAGACATAAAAATTATCAATATTTATGAACCAAATAATGGTGCTGCGACCTTCATAAAACAAATTCTCCTCAAGTTCTGGAATCAAATAGACAACAACACAATAATTATCGGTGACTTCAACACAGCTCTCTCACCATTGGACAGATATTTCAAACAAAAGTTGAATTAAAAAAATATAGAATTCAATATCACAATCAATAACCTAGACTTAACTGAAATATATAGAATATACCAACCATCATCAAATGGATATACTTTTTTTCAGCAGCACATGGATCCTTCTCAAAAATAGACCATATATTATGCCATAGGGCAACCCTCAGTAAATATAAAGGGGTGGAGATAATACCATACATTTTTTCTGACTATAATGGAATGAAACTGTAAATCAATGATAAAAGAAGGAAGAAAAAGTCCTACATCACATGGAAAATGAACGATATGTTACGGAATGATCAATGGGTTACAGAAGACATAAAGGTGGAAATCAAAAAATTCTTAGAGATAAACGAAAACACAGACACAACATATCGGAATCTACGGGACACAATGAAAGCAGTTTTAAGAGGGAAATTCATCGCCTGGTGGTCATTCCTCAAAAAAAAAAAAAAGGAAAAACCAACAAATAAATGAGTCACAACACACGTTACAGAACTCTCTCCAGCACTCTGTCCCAGTTGAACTCCTTGTATTTTGTGAAGCAAAAACCATATTCCCAATGCAGCAGCAAGAAGCACCACAAAATGTGAAGGATGACCAAATGTCTTCACAGTCCCCACCAGGAGACACTTGGCTTCCTGTGGCCACAGTTTACCTACAAAGAGAGAATTCAGCACTGCTGCCTCAGGTTCATTGGAATATAAGAAACCATGTCTTCCAGGTCACATAGATGCAGACCCAGATTTGATGGTCTCACTACAAAGGAAGCTAAAGCTCATGACAACAACATATATTTCAAGTGCCAACCTCAGAGGCAGTTTCCCAAGAAGTCATAGGCCAGCAGAGCTCCATGTTGGTGGAGTGTTTACCCTGTCCCTTACTTTTGGAAGCTCCTCTACCACCTCCAAGGTTGTGAACTCCCGAGCATATTCCATTCAGATACATAATCACAGAATTTCACACTTTTCTCCTCTTATTGTGTCTTACTTGGGGCGAAGGTAATATCATGGCACTTCTCTGGATGTGAGTGGGAAGATTTTTGTGTAGCACATGTTTACATACACATTGGAGTCATTTTCCAACTTTCCATTTGAAATACTGAATCCCTGACATTAACCCCTACCCTACTGGACTCTGACTAATAATCTTAATATGATAGTGAGAAATAACCCAAAAAGAATAGAAATACAAGCAGTTCAGAGGAGTCATGGTGTGTAGTTGGAATTGCCTTTTGCATTATATAGTGTAGGAGTTATAAATCTAGTCAATTTTTTGTTGAAATAACTCTACATGTGTTTTTAAAGTTAACAAATATGTGAATTCCTGTCTCCCTTTCTCTGTAGCCTATACGGTGCATGTATTTTTATATGCACATAGAAAACCCTATCTGGTATCACACGTATATACTTGTGAGGTGGCTGAATTGGCAGATACAAATTGTGAGAAGAGATCACTCCTCCTAAACGCTGTTGGAACTGAAAATTCAACCTATGGGTGAGCTTCCAAGTTGAATAACATTATACATAAATCCATGTTCAGTAAATGAATATTTTTGCATCTGTGGATTATATATATTTCATGATGAATTTCGATTGGCATATATATTGCTACTTTTTTTCTTTTATTGGTTGTTCAAAACATTACAAATCTCTTCACATATCATATTTCATACATTAGATTCAAGTGGGTTATGAACTCCCATTTTTACCCCAAATACAGATTGCAGAATCACATCGGTTACACATCCACATTTTTACATAATGCCCTATTAGTTACTTTTGTATCCTGCTACCTTTCCAATACTCTACTATTCCCCCTCCTCTCCCCTCCCATCTTCTCTCACTACCCCATCTACTCTAATTCATTTCTCTCCTTGTTTATTTTCCCATTCCCCTCACAACCTCCTACATGTAATTTTGTGTAACAATGAGGGTCTCCTTCCATTACCATGCAATTTCCCTTTTCTCTCCCTTTCCCTCCCACCTCATATCTTTGTTTAATGTTAATCTTTTCTTCCTGCTCTTCCTCCCTGCTCTGTTCTTAGTTGCAATCCTTATATCAAAGAAGACATTTGGTATTTGTTTTTTAGGATTGACTAGCGTCACTAAGCATAATCTGCTCTAGTACCATCCATTTTCCTGCAAATTCCATGATTTTGTCATTTTTTAGTGCTGCGTAATACTCCAGGGTGTATAGAAGCCACAGTTTTTTTTTATCCATTCATCTACTGAAGGACAACTGTGTTGGTTCCACAGTGTAGCAATTGTGAATTGTGCTGCTATGAACATCGATGTGGCAGTATCCCTGTAGTACACTCTTTTAAGGTCTTAAGGGAATAGTTCAAAAAGGGCAATAGCTGGGTCAAATTGTTGTTCCATTCCCAGCCTTCCCCAGAATCTCCATACTGCTTTCCAAATTGGCCGCACCAGTTTGCGGGAACATCTCTCCACACAGGCCTGATTTGGTCCTTCTTCTCTACATTAAGAAGAGAAAGGCTTATTCAGACACAACCCTTCATCCTTAAAAGGTTGTTTCTCATGGAAGATGACTTTTGCTCTCTCAGGTCCTTCATTGCTGCCTACATCTTCTTCAGGGATCAAATCTACATGGAACCTCAAAGGTTCTCAGCAGGTGGAAGATACCCTAAATTCCTGTATTGTAAGATGAACTCTGTACCTGCTCTTCTGTAAAGTTAAATTGAGGGAACAGTGTATGGTTAGGGTTAATAACATGTTCGATTTGGGTTAGTAATCATTCTGCTGGATGAATAATGGTATTGGAAAACTGCCATATTTACAAGAATATACAGCTGAAATATAAGTATGAAAACAGAAATCTAGGTAAGATTTGAAGTCCACAAGGGGATTAGGCCCTTGTTTGGGATATTTAGCTTTTAATTACGTTCTGCAAAATTGTCTCAGATAAATCGATAATCCATGGCATAGGACCTTGGACCTTGGATGATTGATTGTAGAAGAGAACATCCACTCAAATTAGGATAGTCGGTAGGTTTAGGAAGAAGAGTGAGTATAAAATTTGGACCAAATGTTCTTTAGCAATAGGGTTTTGGTTATAGAGTGAATGTAAATGTCAGCACATGTGAAGAGTCAGTCACAATGATGAACTGGAAAAAATATAAGAAAGAAGATATCAATAGAGACAATACAAAATCAGGCAATTATAATGTGAGTGATAGGATTAGACATTTTCAACAGGATTGAGATTGAATACATAATCTTAGGAACAAAAAAATAGGTAGTCACCAATAGGAATGATATTTGAAAGCATTAGGCAACCTGGACATGGATGTTTTTAGTAATCCATGTTCACTTTCCATTTAGGATTTGGTACAATCATAAGTGTGACCTTTGCATTTGTGCCCAGAAAATTATTGTGATAAAATATATATGTAGATCATGTGACATGATTATTTCTTCCACTATTACTGGGAGCAATATTTGAAGACATATAAATTAGTATTGGGGGTACAAAGTGGTGTACCCTGAGTCTATGAATATAGAGATAATGCATGAATAGAACTTACTGTGAATAAATAATATAACTGGTTCCTCTTTTAATAATAGATTGAATTGATATCTGAAAGTATATTAGAAATCATTAATTGACATAAAATCAGTCATTCCAACCAGTTATGTATCTAATGGTAATCTTAGGGTTATTGTTTATCATGAAGTGTGTGTGAGTTTTGCTTCAAAAGTGATAATGGAAATGGAAAATATTGTGTTTGGTAAGAAGTCTCATGAAAAGACCAGTCAAAAAATATGGAGGAATATATGTGTTCTGAAGCAGGAAGTGATTGAAAGTGAAACAAATGCCTATAAATTTGCTAAATTGTGGATGAAATATACATCCTATAATGTGCATAAACTGATGAAATAGTAGTGTACCAGTGTTGAATAAAAATGAATGTCAAAATGTACGTCATGTCCCATAGGAATCTACTTGCATTGATGTTAAACTTGGTCAGTTACTGTAGAAATATTAGGATTCGCGTGCATCATTCACCTAAGTGAGTTTTCTTTTTTTTTAATTTTTATTTATGATTCTTCAAAACATTACATAGTTCTTGATGTATCATATTTCACACTTTGATTCAAGTGGGTTATGAACTCCTATTTTTACCCTGTATACAGATTGCAGAATCAAATCAGTTACACATCCATTGATTCACATATTGCCTTACTACTGTATGTTGTATTCTTCTGCCTTTCCTATCCTCTACTATCCCCCCTCCCATGCCCTCTCCTCCCCTCTTCTCTCTCTAATCCCACTACTCTAATAAATTTTCCCCCTTGTATTATTTTTCCCTTTCCCCTCACTTCCTCTTGTATGTAATTTTTTATAACCCTGAGGGTCTCCTTCCATTTCCATGCAATTTCCCTTCTCTCTCACTTTCCCTCCCACCTCACATCCCTGTTAAATGTTAATTTTCTTCTCATGCTTTTCATCCCTTCTCTGTTCTTAGTTACTCTCCTTATATTAAAGAAGACATTTGGCATTTGTTTGCTAGGGTTTGGCTAGCTTCACTTAGCATAATCTCCTCTAATGCCATCCATTTCCCTGCAAATTCTATGATTTTGTCATTTTTTAATGCAGAGTAATACTCCGTTGTGAATAAATGCCACTTTTTTTTTTATCCATTCATCTATTGAAGGGCATCTAGGTTGGTTCCACCGTCTTGCTATTGTGAATTGTGGTGCTATGAACATCGATGTAGCAGTTTCCCTGTAGCATGCTATTTTTAGGTCTTTAGGGAATAGAATGAGAAAGGGAATAGCTGGGTCAAATGGTGGTTCCATTCCCAGCTTTCCAAGAAATCTCCATACTGCTTTCCAAATTGGCTACACCAATTTGCAGTCCCACCAGTAATGTACAAGTGTACCTCTTTCCCCACATCCTCCCCAGCACTTGTGTTTGTTTGACTTCATAAATACTGCCAATCTTACTGGAGTGAGATGGTATCTTAGGGTGGTTTTGATTTGCATTTCTCTGATTGCTGGAGATGGTGAGTATTTTTTCATGTACTTGTTGATTGATTGTATGTCCTCCTCTGAGAAGTGTCTGTTCAGATCCTTAGCCCATTTGTTGATTGGGTTATTTGTTATCTTATTGTCTAATTTTTTGAGTTCTTTGTATATTCTTGATATTAGGGCTCTATCTGAAGTGTGAGGAATAAAGATTTGTTTCCAGGATGTAGGCTCCCTATTTACCTCTCTTATTGTTTCTCTTGCTGTGAAAAACCTTTTTAGTTTGAGTAAGTCCCATTTGTTGATTCTAGTTATTAACTCTTGTGCTATGGGTGTCCTTTTGAGGAATTTGGAGCCCAACACCACAGTATGTAGATCGTAGCCAATTTTTCTTCTATCAGACGCCATGTCTCTGATTTGATATAAAGCTCCTTGATCCATTTTGATATAACTTTTGTCCATGGCGAGAGAAAGGGATTCAGTTTCATTTTGTTACATATGGATTTCCAGTTTTCCCAGCACCATTTGTTGAAGATGCTATCCTTTCTCCATTGCATGCTTTTAGCTCCTTTATCAAATATAAGACAGTTGTAGCTTTTTGGATTAGTCTCTGTGTCCTCCATTCTGTACCATTGGTCCACCTGCCTGTTTTGGTACCAGTACCATGCTGTTTTTTTTTTTTTTACTATTGCTCTGTAATATAGTTTGAAATCTGGTATCGCTATACCGCCTGATTCACACTTCCTGCTTAGAAATGCTTTTGCTATTCTGGGTCTTTTATTTTTCCATATGAATTTCATGATTGCTTTCTCTATTTCTACAAGAAATGCCCTTGGGATTTTGATTGGCATTGCGTTAAACCTATAGAGAACTTTTGGTAATATCACCATTTTGATGATGTTAGTTCTGCCTATGCATAAACAGGGTATATTTTCCATCTTCTAAGATCTTATTCTACTTCTCTTTTTAGGGTTCTGTAGTTTGCATTGTATAAATCTTTCACCTCTTTTGTTAGGTTGATTACCAAGATTTTTTTTTTTTTTGAGGATATGTGAATGGAGTGTTTTTCCTCATTACTGTTTCAGAAGTTTTGTCGCTGATATACAGAAATGCTTTTGATTTATGCATGTTGATTTTATATGCTGCCACATTGCTGAATTCATTTATTAGTTCTGGTAGGTTTTTTTTTTTTTTTGTAGACCCTTTTGGGTTTTCTATATAAAGAATAATGTCATCTGCAATTAGTGATATTTTAAGTTCTTCTTTTTCTATTTTTATGCCTTTAATTTCTTTCGTCTGTCTAATTATTCTGGCCAGTTTCGAAAACTATATTGAATAGAAGTGGTGATAGAGGACATCCCTGTCTTGTTCCAGATTTTAGAGGGAATGCCTTCAATTTTTCTCCATTCAGAATGATACTAGCCTGAGGGTTAGCATAGATAGCTTTTACAGTGTCGAGGTAAGTTCCTGTTATCCCTGGTTTTTCTAATGTTTTGAACATAAAGGGATGCTCTACTTTGTCGAATGATTTTTCTGCATCTATCTAGATGATCATATGGTTCTTATCTTTAAGTATATTTATGTTGTGAATAACATTTATTGATTTCTGTATATTGAACCGTCCTTGCATCTCAGGGATGAATCCTACCTGATCATGATGCACAATTTTTTTGATGTGCCTTTGTATCCAATTCGCCAGAATTTAATTGAGGTTTTTTGCATCTAGGTTCATCAGAGATATTGGTCTGTAGTTTTCTTTCTTTGAGGTGTCTTTGTCTGGTTTCGGAATCAGAGTGTTCTTGGCCTCATAGAATGAATTTGGCAGAGCTCCCTCTTTCTCTATTTCCTGAAATATCTTGAAAGTTATTGGTATTAATTCTTTTTTAAAGGTCTTGTAAAACTCCGCTGTATAACCATCTGAACCTGGACTTTTCTTGGTTGGTAGTCTTTTGATTGCTTCTTCTATTTTATCCATTGATATTGGTCTGTTTAAATTGTGTGTATCCTCCTGACTCAGTTTGTGCAAATCATATGACTTAAGAAATTTATCAATGTCTTCACTATTTTCTATTTTATTGGAATATAGGTTTTCAAAATAATTTCTAATTGTCTTCTTTATTTCTGTAGCATCTGTTGTTATATTGCCTTTTCGATCCCATATGTCAGTAATTTCAGTTCTCTCTTTCTTCGCTTAAATCTAAAACACTCCCACATGACACTCATCTTCTTCCATATAGACACTCATCATACCCTGTGGCTGGAGGTTTCTATGAGAGGCAAGGCCAAGAAAGTGTCCAAAATAAGCTCACTTGCCCCTCATTTGCCTAAAATCATGGTGGCCAGGGTACTCTTCCTTTGAACCAGGAGTGATCAAATATTCCTGCTGGTAAAGTGTTCCGCTTTTCCAATTTGAGGCCTACTAGCTGTCAGGTATAGATTCTTTATGTGATTTGGAGTCATGAGAAAACCCAAGCACCTATGGGATAGCCTCTGCAGGGATTTGAAGAACGCATTTGACCCAAAGGATCCCTATTCTCACTTGATGTAGGTCAGGAACCCAACCTAAGAAGGCAAAAAAATTTATCCACAATGACTGCTCTTTTGGCCATTTTGGTTTGGAAGCACATGGGATTTTTATTTAGATCTATCAGGTGCTGATAATTTAAGCCACAACCTCACACAAGGACAAGAGGCTGATTCAAGCACATCCCATTCCAAAGCAATTAAGCAAAGAGCCACAGGTGATCCCCATTCATTTCCATATGAAAACAGTTTTCTTAAGGCTTCACAAAGGGGTGGCCTGAGGTAAAGACCTTCTTGACATTCAGGGTAATAGAAACATAAGTAAGCAAAAGGCCCAAAGCAGGGTTTCTCCACTAAGACTTTCCTGGTCACACTGATATCTGAGTTTTCTGAGATTCTCCCATTCCCTTCAGCTATCAGTACATGGCCATGTCACAGAGCCTTGTGGTGGTACATATGTTGGACACAAAACCATGAGCCTATTCAGGAGAGTGGCCAGAATTCACGAAGAAACAGGAACTTAGAAAGATAGTAGGTATTGCCCATCCATAGGCAAGCCACTCTCCATTCTTAAATTGGGCAGGATGAACGCTGGGACACTTTATATTAGACAGGACACAACCATTGATGCATTCGCTTTTCAAAGGTCTACAACCACGGATACAGTGGGATACACAAACAAAGAAACACTCGCCATGTCAAATGACTTATTAAAAACAGTCCACTCCAAACCAAACAAACTGCCTTTCCTACCTATTCTCATAACATGAGACAAAACCAAACTCACATGCACACCCACAAAGGCACCTCCTTTACCCAAGTAGGTCTGTGACTATCCAGAGTGTCCTCAGACTGATTGGCCATACTATGTTCCCACGAAATGGCCTGTCCTGTCTCAGATCTGGTCTTCATTACCAACTCTGTAAAGTTGTCAGGAGCCATCAGGGAGTCACTACCTGCTTTCTCAGGAAGGCCCCTCTTCAGAGCTTTCCTGGCATTTAACCATCCACAGATCAGTATTTACCAAGAAAGACTGACTCTGTCTTTGGTAAATCCAAACAAGTGAACCCAATGGGACTGGGACTGGGACTGGCTCTGGGTGCTTGGCTTCTTGGATCCCGAGTTCAGCAAATTGCATCAACAAAGAAATGAGGTAGGTCAATTCCTTCAGGAACTGAATGAGGTCACTGCCTTGGTAACCACTTTGTTCTAACAGATGCTTCGAAGGTTCCCATGAGATGGAGGTTACCCCTACATCCTGTGACACATTCAGAAGTTAGAATTGTATATCGACCATAGGCACCCGGGAACTGCTCTCCACACAGGCTGTGGTGAGCCGTTTCTGCAGATTATGGTCGCCATTGCAAGATGGCGCTGGCTCCACTGTGGTCTGTAATAAACAACTCCTTGTTTGGGAGAGTTGGTGCATGGTTTCTCAGCACCCTGTGAGAAAGTTCCACGTGGCAGCTTCGCATTGGGGCTTGGGATGCTTTATTAAGGCTGGGAGGGGCATCCGACGGGGAATTAGAAGAAATATCAAGGGCCTGAATAAACTGCTGAAAGAAGATTCCTGAGTTGCGTCTTCCTTGCGGGCAAGGGGTCGCGACAAGTGGTGATGAAAACCCGGGAACCAGAACTTTCAGCAGTCAGGGGTGGTGCACCAATTAGTCCCAGGTAAGTAGGACCCACGGTCAAAGCGGAGATCAGTCCTAGTTAAGTAGGACCCGCTATCAAAGCGGAGATCAGTCCTAGGTAAGTGGGACCCGCGGTCAAAGTGGAGATTAGTCCCAGATTAATTGGGACCCGCCGTCAAAGCGGAGATTAGTCCCAGATTAATTGGGACCCACGGTCAAAGCGGAGATTAGTCCTAGGTAATTAGGACCCGCTATCAAAGCGGCAGCTCCTCTGTAAAGCCAGAGAGAGCATTAAATCTTATTGCAGCTGCACTGTGTACTTTCGCTCTTACTTTCACTTTTGTTTGTTGTGTGTCTTTTGTTGTGTCATGGGTGCCGTATCTTCAAGTTCGCTTCTCCTGGCCCTAGATAACCTGTTACGTTCCAAGGGCCTAAAAGTGAAACGTAGTACTTTACAGAGATTTTTACAGAAGACAGATATTGTTGCCCCGTGTTCGCATTTTCTGGCAGCCTCACTACACCTAGGCTGGGATAAGTTAGGCACAGATCTTGACTTTGCTTCTGAGCAGGGCATATTAGAGGGTGGGGTGATACCCCTTTGGGAAGATGATCCGTAGTTGCCTCGCAGATGGCAGATGTCAGGAAGCACTTACTAAAGGACAAGAAGTTTTAGAGCAATTACATGAAGAAAGATCAGAAATGGCAGGCAGTGAGGTATTTCAGGAGGGTGGGAGTGTGCGAAGCGAGAAACAGGGGAGGAAACAATTATCTCCGGCAGGCAGTGACGTATTTCAGGAGGATGGCAGTGTGCGGAGCGAGAAACAGGGGAGGAGGCAATTGTCTCTGGCACGGAGTGAAATATTTCAGGAGGAAGGGAATGTGCAGAGCGAGAAACGGGGGAGGAAACGCTTGTATCCATATCTCAGTACACTGCGCACACTCCCATGCAAAAGTGGGTCAGAAGAGGAGGAGGATGAGAAGGAGGAGCTCGGGAGACTGTCTCGGCAGCTAGGGAGTTTAACTATGGGAGAAGGGAACAAAAATAAACAGGAGCTCAAGAAAAATGATCCTCCGGACCCGCCGCCGTACGGTGAGGGTGTTTCGAGGAGAGCTTTCCATGCCCAAGCATGGAGGGCTGTTAAAGCTGAGATGGGTCTTGCTTATCCAGTTTTCCAGGATGACAATAGGGGAAGATTCCATGAGCCTTTAGATTTCAAAATTGTGAAGACCCTGGCAGAGTCTGTGCGCACTTATGGGGTGGATGCCGCCTTCACATTAACTCAGGTGGAGAGTCTGTCTAGATACTGTATGACTCCCTCTGATTGGGCTAGCCTTGTTCGGGCTTGTGTTTCTCCAGGCAAATATTTGGACTGGAGAGCCTTTGTGCTAGAGGGCGCTGTAGAGCAGGCTGCCCAAAACTATGCGGCGGGACACCCCCATTGGGACAAGGAAATTCTTTTGGGACAAGGCAGATTTGCTAATCAACAAACAGGATACCCCCCTGAGGTATATGAACAGATCAATAACATTTGTATCCGTGCATGGAAATCACTCCCAAATAGAGGAGAAGTGTCTGGCAATTTAACAAAAATCATGCAAGGCCCCACAGAACCTTTCTCGGACTTTGTTGCTAGGATGGTGGATGCCGCAGGAAAAATCTTTGGTGACCCTGATAGAGCAATGCCCTTGATTAAACAACTTGTTTTTGAGCAATGCACCAAAGAATGTAAAGCAGCAATCGCTCCTTATAAAAACAAGGGCATAGAAGCTTGGATGAAAGTGTGTAGAGAGCTTGGAGGACCTTTAACTAATGCAGGTCTTGCAGCTGCTGTCCTTCGGATCGCAAAAGGGGGCGGTCCTGGTGCCGGAACATGCTTCCATTGTGGTCAATCCGGCCATTTCAAACGTGACTGTCCCAAAAAAGGCAATTTTACTGGACCTCCTCGTGGTGGCCCTTCTAATAGCCCTCGTCAACCGGGGCTGTGTCCAAAATGCAAAAAGGGGAAGCATTGGGCAAGAGAGTGTAGATCAGTGAGGGACATCCATGGACAGCCTATTTCAGCTGGGCCAAAAAACGGCCGAAGGGGCCCCCGACCCCAGGGCCCACGAATATATGGGGCAATGGAGAATGTCACACCCGAACCCGAGACATGGCCTTCTCTGCGCCATCCCACGAGATGCGGAGAACCACTACAGGTGCCGCGGGATTGGACCTCTGTTCCACCTCCAGACTCGTATTAACACCTAAGATGGGAGTCCAATTGGTGGAAACTGAGTTCAAAGGGCCTTTACCCCCTGGCACTGTAGGTTTGTTAATTGGACGTGCATCCTCTATCCTACAAGGTCTTCATGTTTTCCCCGGAGTTATAAACCTGATACTGTAGGGGCAGTAAAAGTTATGGTGGAAGCTCCAAGGGGCATTGTGTCTATCTCCCCAGGGGATCGGATTGCTCAATTGCTAATTTTGCCTAGTTTGCATAATCACTTCCCTGCTGACTCAAGGTCACGGACAGGAAATCAGATTGGTACCACCGGAGGAAATTGTGCCTATTTGTCACTGGATATGAGCAATCGCCCCACTTTGGAATTAAGCATAGAAGGTAAATCTATTGTGGGATTGCTGGACACAGGAGCAGATCGTAGTATCATAGCCCTTAAGGACTGGTCTAGGGGATGGCCAGTGCAGGCTTCTGATCAATCACTAAGAGGACTTGGATATGCCCAAGCCCCTCAAATCAGCTGTAGACATCTATCTTGGAAGGACTCAGAAGGACATGATGGTACATTTCAGCCTTATGTACTTGATTTACCCATTTCTTTATGGGGCCGTGATCTGATGAAAGACATGGGGTTCACTCTTAGTAATGACTATTCCCCAGTGTCTCAACATATCATGCAAAATATGGGGTATAGGCCAGGTCTAGGACTAGGAAGGCACCTACAGGGGCGTAAGCATCCTGTGCAAGGTCATCAAAAGCTTAACAGGTTTGCTCTGGGTTTTTCCTAGGGGCCACTGGGGCTCCAATACCCATAACATGGCTCACCGAGGAGCCTGTTTGGGTGCCTCAGTGGCCTCTTCCCTCGGCTAAACAGGCAGCAGCCCATGATCTAGTCAAAGAACAACTTGATTTGGGTCACATCCAACCTTCTACTTCTCCATGGAATACTCCCATATTTGTCATTAAGAAAAAATCAGGGAAGTGGCGCCTACTGCATGATCTACGAGCAGTTAATGCTCAGATGCAGCTTATGGGGCCCATTCAAAGAGGGCTGCCTCTGCTCTCCTCTGTTCCTCAAGGCTGGCATATAATTGTTATTGACATTAAAGACTGTTTCTTTTCCATTCCTTTGCATCCTAAAGATTCACAACGTTTTGCTTTCACCCTTCCCTCGTGTAATCACGAAGAACCAGATCAAAGGTTTGAGTGGGTGGTGTTGCCACAAGGGATGGCTAACAGTCCCACGATGTGCCAGATGTATGTGGGGAAGGCACTCGCACCTCTCAGACGTAAGTATTCCTCCACCAAGATCGTTCACTATATGGATGATGTGTTATTGGCCGCAAAATTAGAACAGACAGTTTATGAGGCTTATAAAGAACTCGAGATGCTGTTGGCTCAACATGGACTGCACATCGCACCTGAAAAGGTTCAAACGGGGGATTCTATCAGGTTTTTGGGAGCGACAATTGGGTATGACAAATTAAAACCACAAAAAATTACCATCAGGACTCAAGATCTCCAAACTCTAAATGATTTTCAAAAATTGCTGGGAGATATTAATTGGATAAGAGGATATTTACATATTCCTAATATTGTGCTCCAGCCTTTGTATGCTACTCTTAAGGGTGATCCAGATCTTGCTTCCCCTCGTAGCCTCACTACTGAGGCTAGAGCGGCCCTTATAAAAGTAGAACAAGCTATACAGCATGCCACTCTATGCAGGCTCCAGAGTGATAAACCTTTCCAGTTATGTGTGCTTGCCACTATGCGGCAGCCTACTGGAGTACTGTGGCAAGATGGGCCTTTACTATGGATCCACCCACATGTATCCCCAGGAAAATCCTTAGAATATTATCCTGATGCTGTTGCAGCATTGGCACTTAAAGGGATTCAACAAAGCATTCAATTTTTCGGCCAATCACCTTCTTCTCTTATCATACCCTACACTAAAGCTCAACTTAATGTTTTATGTGCTACTCTAGACAACTGGGCTATTCTGTGTTGCTCGTTTCAAGGGGGTATTGATAATCACTACCCTTCTCATCCATTACTCCATTTTGTTAAAGAACATCCCATTATTTTCCCTAAGGTAACTTCATCCAGTCCAATTCCAGGGGCTGTTAACATTTTTACTGATGGTTCCAAGTCTGGAATGGGAGCTTATGTAATTAATGACTCTCCCCCTATCCAGCATCAATTTGTTCCTGGAAATCCACAATGGGTAGAACTACAAATTGTAATTGAAGTTTTTAAACAGTGTTCTTTTCCTTTTAATCTTATTTCGGACTCCAGCTATGTGGTACAAGCACTAAAAGTCCTGGAGACCGTGGGAGCTATTAGTGATGCCCACAATGTGTCTGTTTACTTTACTCAGCTTCAACAGCTTATCTCTAACCGCACTGCTTCTTTTTATCCAATGCACATCAGGGCTCACACCTCTCTTCCTGGTCCGTTATCCCAAGGTAATGCCTGTGCGGACTTAGCCACTAGAGGCCAATTGATATGCTTGGCTTCCTCCTTAGAGAGGGCTAAGTTGTTTCACCAAAACTTCCATGTTAATGCATTAACGCTGCACAGGCGTTTTTCCATTTCAAGAGTGGATGCTCGGCAGATAGTATTGCAATGTCCCCATTGTGTCACATTTCTTCATGCCCCTAATTATGGAGTAAACCCACGGGGATTAAAGCCATTGATTGTTTGGCAAATGGATGTGACACATATACCTGACTTTGGTAACCTTAAGTATGTGAATGTTTCCGTTGATACGTGCTCTAGAATTATCCATGCTTCTTCTTTATCGGGAGAAAAGGCACGTAATGTCATTACTCACTGTTTAGAGGCATGGGCAGCATGGGGTGCACCTGCATCCCTTAAGACTAATAATGGACCTGCTTATACTGGCAGACAATTTACAGTTTTTTGTTCTACTATGGGAGTACAACTTACTCATTGTTTGCCTTATAATCCTCAAGGACAAGGCATTGTTGAGCGTGCTCATCGCACCTTAAAGGAAACTTTACAAAAACAAAAAGGGGGAATAGGAGCTGAACACACTCCTAAAGAACGCCTGTCCTTAGCTCTCTTTACCATTAATTTTTTGAATTTGGATATTCATGGTCGCTCTGCGGCCGATAGACATGTGTCCCCTCAGCCCTCTGTGATTGGCTATGTTAAGTGGAAGGATGTTCTTACGGGCCAATGGAACGGCCCTGAACCCGTGCTGACATGGGCACGAGGATCTGTATGTGTTTTTCCCCAGGATCGTACGGAACCATTGTGGGTCCCTGAACGCTTGACAAGAAGAGTCTCGACATCAACTGACCAGCAACAAGAGATACCACAACAATCCTGTGATGAGGATCTTCATTCTACTAAGTGCTCTGGCTCTGGTGCTGGTGCTGATGGCACAGGCGACACCAATGTGGTGGTGGGCAGTGGCACGGGCATGGCCAATGCCGATGCCGGTTCATGGTAATTCTAGTGTCCTCCCCACACTTTTTTCTACCTCATGTGAGATGTCTGCTCCCTGTGCCTCTCCTAGAGGGGACATGGAGAGAATTTTTAATCAATCTCAAGTTAATCTCACAGGAGTTTTTTGTTTCAGCCTTAGAAACGCTAATTGCATTAGCCTTAAGACCAAAAATTTGACTAACTGGGAGGACCCATTGCGGTCCAATCAGGTCTCAGGAAGCATTATCAGTGCTGTATTGAGCAAGGTAGCTTCGGGGAATCAATCAGGCTCAGAGACCCCTGCAAACAGCAGCTCTGCTCTTAACATAACTACCTTGGCTATTATCTCCGAGGTACTAATCCCAGTGCGTCCTTTTTCTAGTAGTATTTATAATGCCACTCATTTCAAGGCCTCTCCTTACTGTTCCCCTAATCTTGGTTTCCCCCCAATATTTACGCCTTGTCAGGATCATTCTTGGGAGAAACATCAAGTTGCTAAAGGTTTCTCCCTTTCCCCCTCTCTTGATAGGTATGTTTATAACTTTAACAATAGTGCCAGCTCCTCTACAGGAGTAGGTTGGTCCTGGTTTTAATGGCTGATTTCCAATGAAAAGGGGGCTTCAGCTGATATTTCTGCACTGGCTCAGTTGGTAGGAGCCAAAAGTTGGCTGGCTAATATTTCTGGTACTGTTAGGGAAAGTGAACAAGGTAATAGACTTACATCTGTTTCATTCAACTCTCTGTTGTATAATGCCACATTGCCTCCTGCAATGGTCTGTGTCCAATCCCCCTTCTTATTCCTTTTGGCTAAGGCCACCTCATCGGGGATGCTGGATTTTTCTCATACTACCTGTCTCTTATCTGAGTGTTGGAATGGTTCCTGGACTGTAGCAGTGTTTATGAAGATTCCAACTTTTGTCCCAATCCCGCTCACTGCGGATCCTGATAAATTCCCCATTGTTGAGCTACTTAGAGTCCGCAGAGATTTTGGAATCACAGCAGCTATAGTGACAGCCGTGGCGGTATCTGCTGCTGCAGCTGTTACGGCCGGAGTGGCTATGGCCAATCAAGTACAAACTGCTGCCACTATTAATCAAGTTGTCCAACAAACTTCCACCATACTTGAATCCCAAAATACAATTAATCAACATATTTTGTCAGGGATTTTAGCTGCCAACCAAAGAATAGATTTACTCTAAGCTCAGGTAGAAGAATTGGCTGACTTAGTGCTTTTGGGTTGTGTTGACCAACGTGCACATTTATGCATAACCTCTGTCAGATTTAATGATTCCAGGAATGCTTCCCGCACCATTGGCGAATATTTGGCTGGAAATTGGTCCATGGAAGCGGAAGACATGATCCAGTCTCAACTAACCCAGATAGCTGTCTTGAATAGCACCCGTGTTGATCCCGTGACTTTGGGTCAATTCACCGATTGGATATCTTCTGCCTTTTCCTTTTTAAAGAGTGGGTGGGGGTAGGCATTTTTGGTGCAATGTGTTGCTTCGGTATGTTTCTCTGTTTGTGGTTTCTCTGTCGCCTCAAGGCCTGCAATGCTCACGATAAGGCTATGATCATCCAAGCTCTTGCAGCTTTAGAAAATGGCAATTCACCTCAAGTTTGGCTTGCGCATCTTAAACAGTAAATCTTTGACATGGCCATTGCACCCCAAGTTATTATAACATTGCACTGGGATCGGCATGTCTTTCCTCGTTATTCTCTTAGTGTTGGAAAGCCCTTGCACTCTGCCGGTCTTGCTGCCATTGCACGCAGGTGGGTTTCCACACCAATGCTTCTCTATCGCCTTAAAGTCCGTGCCTTTCTTTCGGGGTGCTGTCAACTCGTTTGACGTTGTGTACAGCCACAGTTCAGCCTTAGCTGTCCCCCTTCGTCCACCTTCGTCACGATACAGGATGCGAGGCAAGGCACTGCACTTGAGTGATCCTTGAAGTGGACCTCAAGGAGAGCATGTCCTATTGCATGCGGGTTTGATGTCCACGCCCCGCCCCACGAAAAAAAGCGTCGGCTGATATGGCTTGAGATCTGGGGAAGGGCCCTCCTTAGGACTGAGCCATACTATGCAGCCACTTCTGCACAGTGGGATAGGATCTCTACTCTCGCCTGTATTGTTTTCAGAAAACAGAAGGGGGGAACTGTGGTGAGCCGTTTCTGCAGATTATGGTCGCCATTGCAAGATGGCGCTGGCTCCACTGTGGTCTGTAATAAACAACTCCTTGTTTGGGAGAGTTGGTGCATGGTTTCTCAGCACCCTGTGAGAAAGTTCCACGTGGCAGCTTCGCATTGGGGCTTGGGATGCTTTATTAAGGCTGGGAGGGGCATCCGACGGGGAATTAGAAGAAATATCAAGGGCCTGAATAAACTGCTGAAAGAAGATTCCTGAGTTGCGTCTTCCTTGTGGGCAAGGGGTCGCGACAACAGGCCTTGTTTGGTCCATCTTCTCTACAATAAGAAGAGAGAGACTGATTCAGACACATCAATTCATCCTGACCTGGTTGTTTGCTGTGGAAGATGACTATTGCTCTCTCAGGTCCTACATAGCTGCCTACATCTTCTCTAAGGATCATTTCTTCATGGATCGTTGAGTTTCTCAGCCGGTGAAAGATCAGCTACATTACTATATTGTAAGACGAACTCTGTCCCTGCTCTTCTGTAAGTTATATTAAGCGAAGAGTGTATGGTTAGGTTCAATAATAGCATCGATTTTGGTTAGGAATCATTCTGCGGGATGAATAATGGTATTGGCAACCTGCGATATTTACAAGAGTATATAGGTGAAATATAAGTATGAAAGCAGAAATTTGGTAAGATTTGAAGCCCAGAAGGGCATTGGGCCCTTGAGTGGGATACTTAGCTTTGAATTATGTCCTACACAGTTGTCTCAGATAAATCAATATACAATGGCATAGGACCTTGTAACTTGGATGATTGAATGTTGAACAGAACATCCAGTCAAAAAGCAATATTCGATAGGATTTGGAAGGTATTTGGTAGGCTAAGAAAAAGAGTGAGTATAGGATTTGGACCAAAAGTTCTTAACAATAGGGTTTCGGGTAGAGAGTGAAGGTGAATGTCAGCACATGTGAAGAGTCAGTCGCAATGATGAACTGGGGAAAACATGTATGAAAGCACATATCAATAAAGACATTAGGAAATCAAGTAAAGTATAAAGTGAGTGATAGGATTACACATTTTCAACAGGCTGGAGCTTGAATTTATAATCTTAAGAGGAAACAAATATGTAGTCACAAATAGAATTGACATTTTTTGAACATTAGGCAACATGGACATGGATGATTTTAGTAATCCATGTTCACTTCCCATTTAGGCTTTGATACAATTGTACATGTGACCTTTGCTTTTTGTGTGCAGAATATTTCTGTGATAAAATGTATATGCAGATCTGGTGACATGAGTATTTCTTCCACCATTTCAGGGAGCAATATTTTGAAGACGTATAAATTAGTATGGGGGTACAAATAGGCGTACCCTGTGTCTATGAATATAGAGATAATGCAAGAATACACCATTCTGTGAATAAACAATATAACTGGATCCACTTTAAATAATGGATTGAATAGATATCTGAAAATATATCAGAAATGTTATATTGATATACAATCATTCATTCCAACCAGTTATATATCTAATGGTCATCTTAGGGTTATGGTTTATCATGAAGGGTGTGTGAGATTTGTTTCAAAATGATTATGGAAATAGATAATAATGTATTTGGAAAGAAGTCTCATTAAAAGACCAGTCAAGAAACATAGAGAAATACATGTGTTCTGGAGAAGAAAGTGATTAAAAGTGAAACAAATGCCTATAATTTTGCTAACTAGTGGATGAAATATGTATCCTATGATGTGCAAAAACTGAAAAATAGTAAGGTACCACTGTTGAATAAAAATGAACATCAAAAGATGCATCATGTCCCATAGGAATCTACTTGCATTGATGTTAAACTGGGTCAGTAACTGTAGAAATATTAGGATTTGTATGTACCTTTCACTGAAGTTAGTTTTCAGTACTAGGAAACAAATATATATTTCAGGTGAATGAATATTTCTGAGAATAATGTTGTGAAAAGTTGATTATTAATCCACATACATGAACATGAATGAATTTAGGGAGTGTATATAAGACACATACATTTCATATTATGAAAATTCTGGAGAGTGTGTGTGTGTGTATATATACACACACACACACAAACACACACACACACACACACACACACACACAAACAAACAACCACAGACAATAAACATACCAATTCATATGCCAAACAAAATTCACCATGAAATATATATCATCCACAGATGCAAAAACATTCATTTCACTGAACATGGATTTATGTATAATGTTGTTCTGCTAGGAAGCTCACCTATAACTTGAAATTTCAGTTCCAACAGCTTTTATGAGGAGTAATCTCTTCTCACAATTTGTAACTGCCAAGTCAGGCACCTCACAAAAATTTACTTGTGATATCACGTAGAATTCTATATGTGCATATAAAAATACATGTGCTGAATAGGCTACAGAGAAAGGGAGACAGGAATACACATATTTTTTAACTTTAAAAACACATGGAGAACTATTTCAATTAAAAATTGACTAGATTAATAACACCTACCATTTATCTTGCAAATGGCAAGTCCAATATACACCATGTCTCCTCTGAACTGCTTGTATTTCAATTTTGTTTCGGTTATTTTTCTCCATCATATTAGTATTAGTTGTTAGAGTCTCGTAGAGTATGGGTTATTGTGAGGGATATAGTATTTTGAATGGAAAATTGAAAAATCAATCCAATGAGTATGCATATATATGGTATACAATAATCTTCCCACTCTCATCCAGAACAATGCCTTGACATTACCTTCGCCCCAAGTAAGACACAATTAGAGGAGTAGAGTTAAAATATCTGTGAATACATATCTGGGATAGAAAATGCTCAGGAGTTCACAAACATGGATGTGGTAGAGGAGTTTCCAAAAGTAAAGGACAGGGTTGATCTCCCAACCTGATCTTTCAATAAAATTGGGAGTCATCTTGCCACACAGCCATGAGAAGATAATTTTTTCTTTACTATAAATTAGTGCAAATTCCAAACCTACTTGGAATTCCTGCCCATGCCTTGAACTCACCCATATCTGGCTTTCTGACCAGATTGCAGCCCTCTCTGAAACTTTAGTGACACCTCATAAATATTGGCCTTCCCTGGCCAAAGACCCTCTCTAGGCTCTAATGGTCCTCATAATTTTTGATGCTGGGGCCAGCAAATAAAAAATGTAACCTATAATTAGTGTGATGCTTGTCAAAGTTCTGTTTTCTGTAACTCCCCTTTTGTGTAACTTTCTGGGGTATAAAGCCGGGCTGTAGGAAATGTGGGGATGCTGTCTTGTTTCCGCTGTTTGAGAGGGAGAGGCAGCCCACCCGGATGAAATAATAAGCTTGCTTTAATTTGATTTTAATTGGAGTCAGTGGTCTTTTCTTGCATCCTGGTCTAATATTTTAGAGTTCCCCAGTGAGATGACCCGACCAGATCACAAGACCAGACTCCTGGAAATTCTGAAGCTGGCCTTTCCTCCAAGGCTCCGGGCTGGAGAGCCAAGTTCAAAGGCCTTGGAGTGAGCCTTCAGTCCGGGGAGCACTGCAGTGAACCATCGCACTATAACTATTAGCAAGCACCTGGTGGAGGAGGCCTCCATAGGTAAGTGGTATCTTTATAACATCTGATATCCGGTAAAGGGACATCTCTTCTGATGACAGAGAGGTGGCATGGGGAGGCTCACATATACTCCTGTCCGGGACAGTAACAAGAATCATTCTGTCCTCTGTTCTGTTCTGTAGGGAATTCCTCTGAAAGGGTAGAGAGGTGCCAACGGGCACGCAGGAGCTCCTTCACCGGAGCTTTAGCAAGACGTTGTATTGCTCCTCTGTTTTTCTGTTTCTTCACCGGTTTTCTGTTTCTTTGTGTTTTTTTCTGTGTTCTGTATGTTTATGGTTTGTTAGTTTTTGTGCGTTTTGTTGTGTGATTTCTGTGGTAAAAACATAATGATATTGGACGTGAAAATGGGTAATAAAACAAGTAAGCCTGACACCCCTTTGGACTGTGTTTTAAGGAACTGTGATGAACTTTCCCCCCCTTTGTCAAGCAGGATGAGAGAAGCCCCTAGCTGGTTGCCTGGAGCACACCCACTGCAGAGGGCAATGCCTGCTGGTGACCTAAGAACTGAGTATCTCTTAGGTGAAAAAGTGAAACTCCTTTAAAACCTCTTGTCCCTCCAGATCAAGAGAGTCACAACCTTTCGGCAGAATCCCCTGTGTTTCTCCTTTGTTAGCAAAGCAGTAAACCTCCCTTTTTCTTTTTCTCAAACGCTGTCCTCATTATTAAATTGGTATTAATTGGCTTCAACATCAGGAACCAAAATTTAAGTTACAAATTTTGATACCCTCCCCCAGACCCCGGGACTTTTTGAGAGCTGACTACTGAAATATTAGGAGACGGAGCGTGCTCGGGGTGGAACTGAACCAGAGGAGCTAATCCTGTAAGTAAAAGGAGGGACTGAAGGACTCCCAGCAGCTGCCAAAGCCCTGTTGCTTCAGAGAATTCCCTCCTTCCGTCCCTGCACTGTAAGAATTATGCCACCTCTGTCTTATTAAAAAAGAGAATAAGAAAAAGGGGACACTAAATGCAGTAAAGTCACCATGGAGACCCTTGATTTCACATTTCAGGTTGCTCCTCTTTGAAAACATCTGTTCCCCTTGTGGGGACATCTATCGTGCTACAGGTGTAGGAGATTTTTCTCTTATCTGTTATGTTTTAAAGGCTTCTGTCTGTCAGCCATAGTCTGGAGCTCCTTTCTGTCTGTCTTGTGTCTTTGTTTCTGGCCCTTAAAGACATGTGCAATAATGTGTTCATATTATAAATTGTTTCTTGGGAATGATCTTAGCTCAATGTGTGTCTAAATGATGACGTTTTATTGTAACAATCTGGTATCTGAATGGGTTCTTGAAGCATTGTACAATCTTGCAGTTAAAAGTCTGGTTCATATAATTGTTTAGTTTATGATTTTAGATAATTCATGCAAGAGAACTTAAATACTTAGCATGGAAAACTAAAGAACTCTATTTCCAAGTTGGCAAGTAACTTCCCAAACATTCAGTCTTATTTTTCACCAGTTTTGAATTGGGTTGACTGGGAAAATATCACAGTGTGTACCAGTGCATTAATTTGGAAAAGGATAGTAAATCATAGTATGGTATCTGTTGACAGAACAAGATGTAAAGATATAAAATTTTGTGAATTGTAACTTAAAATTATACCATAATTTTCAACATCCAAACCTGAAAATTATGGTTAAAATGCCTTAGGCCTGAGGTGTCTGCTCAGAATAGCAGTTTTTCCGTGCTCCTTCCAGACCTCAGCCAGGCCTTATGTTGAAATGCAAATGAAAGAAGCCTACTAGCTCAGTAGGAGACTGATCTGAGGCCTAAGGGGGGGGGAGAAAAATTACATTGTATGGTATTTACTAATAACTGCCCAGTCACTTTTTCTAGGACTCTTATTTTTTTCCTTAGATTCTGTATTGTTTTTAACTCATGATTTTGATCCTACAGACCTAGGTTAATGTTTTTCTGATCAGTTCTATCTTTGACCAACAGTGGAGTTTTTGAAACATTGCAATGGAGATTTCACCTGCGAAAAGCTACAAGGCCTTTACTATAATTATGTGTGTACACTCTTGTTATGTGTTGTATGTGTATATATACATATGTCCGTATATCATGTATATTATATACAAATTAACATACATAAGGAGCGCTCATAAAAAAAGGAGCACTCACAAAAACAAATTTTAAAAAGCGGATCCAAACATCTTTAATTTACGTGATTTAAATGGTTCAATTTAAATTGGATAAACAGATAAAAATAAATGTCTTTAAATTTAAGCTTACATGTTTTTCTAGGTGTTCAAAAATCTAATAAAATATTAATGTCCACAAAAGGTCTAATATGCCTTGGTTCTAGGACTTTTCCTTCAACAAAAAATGGTCTACACTGTTCAATACTTTTGTCTAATATTTTGATAAATAAATAAATTAAATTTGATATTTGATTACTCATTCATGAGTATTCTTGTTAGATATGTTATTGATTTACTAAGGTCTGTATAAGTTTGTTCTAAAGTCTGTATAAGATTATAAAAATCAGTCATGTGTAAAAGACACAAAAATTTCTTAAAACATACGTTTACTAATAGCATTGTGTTTATTAAGTTTTATTTTTCTAGAGCAAGCAACCATAAATATTAAACAACTTATTAAATACGATCTGTTATTTTAGAGCACTGTACTGCCATTTCTTTAAAAGCTAAACTTGGTTAATGTAGAAACATCAATGCAATTGTGATGCTATTAATGTGCTCATATCTTCCAGGAATACAAGTCTCTAAGGTAGAAACTTTAAAAGAGCATTATGTGAAGCTGGTGTTCTGAAGTTGTATGGTAAAAAAATATATATTGGGCATTTATTTACCTTTTATCAATAAGATATGTAAACTTTTATGTTACTTTTTACATTGGGGAACAATTTGAATGTATTTTTATGTTAATGAGAGCCTTAGCTATAAAAAGGATAAAACTTTCAGCGTGTATTTTATTCATGTTTTAAATGTTATATTATATGGTGTTAACTAATGTTCATGTGACCTCAAACAATTAATGTTAACTTTTTAAACTGATATTTAAAAACAAAGATCATCTTTAGAACTAAAACACTTAAGATTTATAAAGAGCCCTGCCTTACTTGAGATAAGGCTCTGTGTCCCAACTTACTACATGTGAGAATGACTACAAAAGCAGTGGGTCAGATGTTATTTCATTTAAAGTTACATTCAAAAGTTCTTTTTTTTTCATATCAAGATTATTAGGATCTCAAACAAGAAATATAATAAATAACTCAGTCTAAAAATTCAGGGTAGCTATTACACGAACTAAGTATATTTACTCTTGTTAATTTTATTTTGTAATTTCCTTATAAGTGATCTAAAGATTCCCTGTTAGTGTTTTACAGAAGTGTTGCTTTAAGAACACAACATGGGTTAATTAAAGATAACAAGTCATCACCAAAAGACAGACAGAAAAATACAGATCCCAATTAATAAAAAGATAAATAATTTTAAATTACAGACATTAAAGCCCAGTACTCTTAATATAAGGCTGCTAAAATTTATTTGCTGGATGTTTAAAATTAGGATTTAAAATTAAAGTTAAATGAAAAGGGCCAAGAAAACCAATATTTGATTCTTGCCCTCTGAGTCAGTCTGTATCCAGGGAACAGGGGACTTCCCTAAAGAGCTTTGCAACTCTGAGCCACTGGAGAACAGAAAGCCAATCAGTGCATTTTCTATGAAGAAGACAGTCATCAGAGAAGGGAGACATCCCTGATGCTTCCGAGGGAAGCCACAGGGTCAAGCAAGACCTGGACACACCTAGCGAAAATGGCACTAGCAGAACTGAGAAGCTGCTCTCAAGTTTCCCCAGGAATGACTCCCGTAAAAGCTCAGCTGACTGTTCATAATAGATAGAAACAAAAGTCAGTTTGACTGCTTCATCTTAAACATTTAGGAAAGACAGTTAAACGCAAAATACAGCCATTCCTGGGCATTTTAAATAATAACAGTAATAATAATATTTTAAGGTATACACTTTATGTTAGCCTCCCAAAATAAATAAGACTGGAGGCTACAAAGAAGGGTTCTCAGAGAGGAATGCCTGATAACTATAAAAAGAGACTATCAAGAGGAGCTGCCAGAGGCAGAAGTTTTTAGTTTAAGGCCTACAGATATTCCTAACCTACACAGGTAATATTGGAGTTTGCTAGTACAATTATCCAGCCTTGAGTAACAGAATTAAGGGTTTCTCTATTAGACACAGAGGTCATACTAGTAAAACAATTTTGCAGGATCAGATGGTATTAAATTATAACACTGTATTTTATGGGGAGGGACAACTGTAACCGTAAATGTTAAATATTAAGTTGACAGTCCTGATAACTGGGGATATTTAAGACTGGTGAGGGAACTTCTATACAGTAACATGTTGCAGCTGCTGCAACATTTATTCAGTACTCATGTATTTTGTTTCTCTCATAGAAGAACCCATCCCCAGATGACTTTACAACCTGTACTTCCCCAACCAGACTTCAAACCGAACTGACTTCGAAAAGGCAACTCATGTCTCTCAGACCGTACCCCCTCACGTCACCCTCTCTCAGCTCAGAAGAAGTCAAAATGAGTGACGCCTCGCTTCTTACTACAATGGAGCCAAAAATAAATAGACTATCAATATAAGTAATTAATTAAGTCAGTAAAATCAGGGAGACCGGTTTTGGGTGAGTTCAAAAAATGGGGAGACTGTTACCTGAGGAATTAAATTTCCCTCAGTGCTCGTCCCCTACGCTATCAAAGATTTGAAAGGGACACATTAGAAAATGGGGGAATGATAGACCCAACCTGATATTTTATTTAAATTGGAGCCATCTTGCCACAAAGCCATGAAAAGATAATTTTGGCTTAACTATAAATTACAGCAAATTCTGAACCTGCTTTGAATGCCTGCCCATGCCTTGAACTCACCCATGCATGGCTCTCTGACCAGATAACAGCCCTCTCTGAAACTTTATTTACACCTCATAAATATTGGCCTTCCCTGACCAGACGACACTCTCTGAGGCTCTAATGGTTCTCATAAATTCTGATGTTGGGGCCAGCAAAAAAAAAAAAAAAATGTAAACTATCATTAGTGTGATGCTTGTCAGAGTTCTGTTATCTGTAACCACCCTTTTCTGTAACATTCTGCGCTATAAAGCCATTCTGTAGGAAAGGTGGGGTTGCTCTCTTGTTCCCGTGGTTTTGGGAGGAAGACACAGCCCGGGTGGTGGAAATAATAAGTTTGCTTTAATTTGATTTTAATTGGAGTCAGTGGTCTTTTCTTGCGTCCTGGTCTAAAAGGTAAACACTCCACCAACATGGAGCTCTGCCTGCCTAAAGACTACTTGAGAAACTGCCTCTGAGGATGGGCACTTGACATATATGTTGTTGTCAGGAGCTTTAGCTTCCATTCTAAGGAGACCATTAAAGCTGAGTCTGCATCTATGTGACCTGGAGGACATTGTTTCTTATTTTCCAAATAACATGAGGCAGCAGTGCTGACTTCTCTCTTTGTAGGTAAACTGTGGCCACTGAAAGCTAAGTGTCTCCGCATGTGGACTGTGAAGCCATTTGGTCATCCTCCACTTTTCATGGTGTTTCTTGCTGCTGCACTGGGAGTTTGGTATTTGCTTCACGAAATACAAGGAGTTCAACTGGGACACAGTGCTGGAGGGAGTCCTGTCACGTGTGGTGGGTCAGGGTCTGCAGGAGAATGCACCAACCAGGCTTCTATTCCACATAGCTTGTCCCCTTAACCATAGCAACCTGATTCTGAACATTGCCCTGAAACATCTCCATATAACAAGATGCCTTTTATGGAGAGGATTCAGACATATACGTGATTCCTGTCTGCACCATGTAAGCCACAAGCCATTTGGAAGTCAATGACAGATCCACATGGCTTGACAAGAGATGCTTTATCACACACCTGCACATCACAGCTCTGGGCCCACTACTCAGCAGCCTCCAACATACTGGTATCTGTGTTATACACCGTTTTCATGAAACCCAGTCAATCAAGGCACTGTCTGGTACCCTCATGATCAGCAACAGGACATCCAAAGATTCTCCAGGGCCACCTGGTCATGGGAATTTCAAAAATTTCATGGTATTTATCTAGCCATTTTTCAAGGATGAATTTGGGGAAACTGTGGGTTTAACTTCATTCAGGAACCATTAAATTTTGAAGAAGCACATTTCAAGGAAAGCTCTGGTGAACTCTCAGAGGCAAGGCTTCCCAAAGAGTGGCCCAAAGGACACATGAAGCCAGGCCCATTGAGGTCTCCAATGTAAGGTCCATGTATGTTTTGACTCTCAACTCTGGCGGCCAATCTTTCAGAATAAAGTCATGTGATATCCAGGCTGAGTTTGACAGTACTCTTTGGAAAGCCACCCTTTTCTATATCTCAGTTTTCAAGGGTGAATCTCATGCATGGCCACCTAAAATCCCAACATAATTCATGGCAATACTTCTCTGAGGTCAGTTCCATTACTCAGTCTCTATGGGAAATCACACCATAGTTCAAGCTCAGGTGGACCCAGGCATCTTTACCAACCACCACACAGCTGACCACAATTAAAACCAAAACACTCCCACATGGCCCTCATCTTCTTCCACATATACACTCATCATAACCTCTGGCTGGAGGTTTCCATGAGGGGCACAGCCCAAGACACTGTCCAAAATAAGCACACTTGTGCCTCATTTGCCTAAAGTCAGCTTGGCCTGGACACCCTTCCTGTGAACAAAGAGTGATCAATTAGTCCTGCTCTATAACTGCTCCGCTTCTCCAATTTGAGGCCTACTGACTGTCTGGTATAGATTCTTCATGAGAATTTGTGTCATGAGAAAACTCAAGCACCTATCGGCTAGCCTCTAGAGGGCTTTGAAGAACTCATTTGACCCAAAGAATTCCTATTTTTACTTGACGAAGGTCAGGAAGGTTACAAAAGATGGCGAGACACTTCATCCACAAAGACTGCTCTTTTGGCCATTTTGGTTATGAATGCACACTTGGAAACTTTCTTTAGATGCATCAGATGCTGACAATCTAAGCCACTGCCTCACAAAGGGCCAAGAGGCTGATTCAGCCACATCCCTTTCCAAAGCAATTAAGCAAAGAGCCACAGGTGATGCCCATTAATTTCCGTTTGTAAACTGTTTTCTTCAGGCTTCACAAAGGGGTGGCCTGAGGCAAGACCTTCCTGACATTCAGGACAACAGAACAATAGGTAAGCAAAAAGCCCAAAGCAGTGTTTCTCCACTGAGACTTTACTGGTCACACAGAATTCTGAGTTTTTGAGATGCTCCCATTCCCTTCAGCTATTAAGTACATGCCCATGTCAGAGAGCTTGGAGGTGGTTCATATCTTGGAAAAAAAAAAACCATGAGGCTATTCTGGAGAGTGGCCCGTATTCAAGAAGAAGAGAGAAACTTAGGAAGGTAGTAGGTGTTGCCCATCCATAAGGCAAGCCACTCTCCATTCTTAAATTGGGCAGGATGAATGCTGGGAAGCTTTCTACCAGACAGGACACAACCATTGATGCATTCTCTTTTCAAATGTCTATAACCATGTATACAGTGGGATACACAGACATAGAAACACTCATGTTGTCAAACAAATTTCTAGAAACATTCCACTCCAAACAAACAAACCGACTTATTCTCAGAACATGAGACTAAACAACAAACTCATAGGGACACCCACAACAGCACCTCCTTCCCCCAAGTATGTCTGTGACTCTCCTCAGTGTCCTCTGACTGGTGGGCCATACTATGTTCCCCGAAGTGGCCTGTTCTGTCTCAGATCTGGTCTTCTTTGCCAACTCTTTGAAGTTGTCAGGAGCCATGGTTGAGCCACTACCTGCTTTCTCAGAAAAGGCTTCTATTCAGACCTCTCCTGGCATTTGGCCATCATCACTTAAGTAGGTACCAAGAAAGACTGACTCTGTCCTTGATAAATCCAAACAATTGAGACCACTGGGACTGGGACTGGGACTTCTCTGGGTGCCTGGCAGTCAATCACCAAGGAAGTGTGGTAGGTGACTTCCTTCAGGAAATGAATGAGGTCACTGCCTTGGCAACCACTTTGTACTAACAGTTGCTTCCAAGGGTCCCATGAGATGGAGTCTGCCCCTACTTCCTGTGACACTTACACAAGTTAGAATGGTATATCAACCACAGGCACCCAGGAACAGCTCTCCACACAGGCCTGGGCCTGGTTTGGTCCATTTAATCTACATTAAGAAGAGAGAGGCTGATTCAGTCACATTCCTTCATCCTGACCAGGTTGTTTGACATGGAAGTTGACTTTTGCTCTCTCACATGCTTCATAGGTGCCTACATCTTCTTCAGGGATGATTTCTGCATGGAACTTTGAGGTTCTCAGCAGGTGGAAGATCGCCTACATTCCTGTATTGTAAGATCAACAATTTCCCTGTTCTTTTGTAAAGTTAGATTGAGGGAAGAGTGTATGGTTAAGGTTAATAACAGGTTCGATTTCGATTAGGAATCATTTTGCAGAATAAATAATGGTATTGGAATCCTGTGATATTTACATGAATATGCAGTGAAATATAAGTATGCAAACAGAAATCTAGGTAAGATTTGAAGTCCATAAGGGCGTTGGGTGGCCTGGACCCCATCCTTTGAAGCAGGAATGATCAAATAGCCCTGCTGCTAATACTGCTCTTCTTCTCCAATTTGAGGCCTACTGACTGTCAGGTATATATTCTTACTGTGATTTGGAGTCATGAGAAAACCCAAGCACCTATGGGCTAGCCTCTTCAGGTCTTTGAAGAACTCATTTGACTCAAAGGATTGCTATTCTCACTTGAAGGTAGTCAGGAACTGAAAAGGTCATCGAACGTTGGAGGAAAAGACCAACAAGAAACTGTCTCATGCCAAAAGAAATGGTTTATTGGGGGTCCAGCATCTGGGGCTCAGAGCTCACTCCAGAGGAGGAAAGAAAAAAGATCCCCGAGAACAACTTGAGCAGAGTTTATATACATTCTTTAGAGAGGGCAGGGACTTTACATACATCATAGCCTCCTTTAGGAAATCATCATACGCCGCAGGAAAATCAAATAGCAACTCTAAAACAAGATTAGCACATCCATTGGCGGGAACAGGTCGGGCAGGGGGTGATTTTTTAGCCCTGAGAAGGGGTATACATTTAAACTGGTTGGTTGAAGCCCTGAGATGTATTCGTGCCGAGCTGCAGGGTTTCCGGGAAGGGGTTGTTTAGCTACTAGGTGGTCAGGGAAGATTTCAACACACATCTAATGGGCAGTTCTGGGAATTGTCTTAACTGCCACAGGAATTTCAGGTTCTGAGTGCAGCTTGGAAACTTTACAAAACCTGGTTCTTTACGTTTCAATTTAAATTTCTTTTATTCTTTCATTTTCCACTCCTTTTTCTGACTACTTTTAATCTTAAAAGTAATGAATCATAATTATTGCGGGTTCTCAGATTCTATTTCTGCCAGTGGATAGTATTTTTATCTGATTACCATGAGTTTTTTCCTGCCCAATCTGAACCTGGAGAAAGGAAACTATGCAGTTTAGCAAACAAGGTCCCACATTTAGTAACACCATAAGGATGATCAGGGGTCCAGCTAAGTCTGATAAAAGTTTAGTTAACCAAGAGGACTGGGTAAACCATGACTCAAAACAACCTTGTTGAATCTCCCTTTCTCTCTGGTGCTCTTCAAGGCATTTTCTCAATTTACTCATGGATTCTTTAAAACTCCACTATGGTCAGCATAAAAACAGCATTCTTCTCTCAGTGAAGCACAGATGCCCTCCTCCCTCATGAAGAGGAGGTCTAATCCTTGCCTTTCCTGTAAAACAACCTCAGAGAGAGAGGTTAAGGATTCCTGCAAAACTGTGATGGAGGTCTCTAACGTTTTCAAGTCTTGATCTATTGCTATTTCTAATCGGGCCATTTATTGTGACCCACGGATCATAGCAGCTGTTCCCGTACCCACTCCTGCAGTAACTCCTATCCCCAGTAGGATGGCTAGAGTAAGAGACACTGGCTCCCGGTGAAATCAGGTTGTTAGTCCCCCTAGTAGACCTTCAAATTATTCTGCATCATCATAGAGCACCCTGGGGAGTATCTGCACCATTACACAATAATTTACAGAGCTATCTAATACCTGGGCTGAAATGCAAGGAGTTCTGATTGTGTGGAGTTCAGTACCATAATGGTTCCTTTAATTAGTTCCCAGGGGGAGGAGTCAGCTGTATTCTGGACTGGGAAAGTAGGCAAAGACCGAAACCAGGAAGTATGAGATGGTAGAGGGGTTCTGGTAGATCTAGGCATGGGAGGTTTAGGAGGTTTAATTCCTGGCTTGAGGGGATTGGGCCCTATTGCTGTGGGCTTTTCTTCCTTTTTAAGCTGGATGGTGAACCAGAGAGCAAAGTCATAACCAGGGCCATAAATATAAAATTGCATTCCCCTAGTATTTCCCATAGGCCATGTTGTTCTGAGGTATCCCCTTCCTTTGGAAGTGAAAGTTATTTGAGGGGGTAACATAGACTATTCTTTCCACAGCGAGTTTTTGACACCGCTTGGCTAGCGGCACATTTCTTGGAATCAATCCAGGTGTCATTTGGTCCTACCTGAATCATACTGTCTGGAGAGTTTGGGTTCCACCATGCACTCCCGTTTGTTCACATCCCCAAGATCTACAATAAAAGTCAATGGGTCCTCCACAGGTTTGGGCCTGTTTGCAACTTCGGAAATCAGCTGGGCACACATAAAAATCAAGACTGGCTAGTTTACACCTCAGTTGGGGAGATGACATCCATAATTCATGGGGTAAGGTGGTCTATGTTGCCCTGGTTTGGGTTTGAGTGGGATATGTGTGGGGTCCTCTATGTCAGGGAGATCCCAGTCAGAGAGGCCTATAACAAGCTGACAAATGTCTTGGTGGAGAGATGGCCACCTAGTCCATAAGGCGGCTGTATGTGAAATAGACCACACTACTTGCCCAGTAGGATTTATAACTTGCCATTGTTGCTGAACAGGCTGATGGGGATTAGGAATGCTGGTGGCCAGGGGAAGAATCCATAGCCCTATCCACACGACAGACACGCAACTTGAGAGGGTTACCAGTCAGTTTCAGTTTCCAGCCGGAATCTGTACAGGGCACAGGCTTGAGATGTGAGGCATGTATCCAGGAAGTGATCCCATCCAATTTCACCACTGTAGGTGTTATAAGAAACACCTGGTATGGTCCTTTCCAGCGGGGTTCCAGGGATGACACCTGATGCCGTCTCACGTAGACTAAGTCTCCCACTTGATAACAATGTGGGGTTTCTTTGTCTCCAGGCTGATAAGCAGTGGCCAACTATTTCCACAGGTATCGCTGGGTGCTGGGTTTGTTCAAGGGCTTTAAGTCTGTCAAGCAAGGGTGTGTGAAAGGAATCATTAAGTCTCGAGTTGGGGTTAGGTCCCTTACTGGAGGAAGGGCACCATAGAGAATTTTATAATTGGTGAGGTTACACAAAGAGGCATAGAGGTTATGTCTTAGAGGAAACAGTGCATAAGATAGGAGCATAGTCCAATATTTTATGCCGGTCTCCAGGCTTAATTTCGTTAAGGTCTCTTTGATGCTTCTATTCATCCTTTCTACCTGTCCTGAGCTCTGGGGTCTATAAGCACAATGTAACTCCCAATTAATCCCCAGGGTCCTGGCGAATCCCTGACTTACTTGGGCTACAAATGCCGGTCCATTGTCGGACCCTATTACCTTAGGCAAGCCGGACCTTGGAAAAATGTCTTCTAGGATCTTTTTGACCACCATCTGAGCCGTTTTTTTCTTCATGGGGAAGGCTTCGACCCATCCTGAAAAAGTACCTACAAAGACTAGGAGATATTTAAGTCCATAACTTGCTGGCTTAATTTGAGTAAAGTCCACTTCCCAGAATTGTCCTGGTCTGGTTCCTCGTAAGTGCTTCCTGCAGGAAGCTTGGATGGGTAAGTATTAACTAATTGACAGACTTGACAAGCTCTAGTCACCTGCTCAGCTATTTCTTTCCTCTTTGAGTCAGTCAATAATAAGTCCTTTCTTCGGTCCTTTAAGAGTGCCTACAACTTCTTTGAGTCTAAGTGGGTGAGCTAGTGTAAGTCTTTGACATAAAGGTGGGCTTTTTGAAATTGTAAACTTGGCTCTGTAGGGTCCCAGAGTTCTGTATCTGTCTCCTCAGATGATAAGTTGCCTGAAGGTTCCGGAGCTGCCAAGTCTCCTGATTTTTGTTCCCCCCCATGTGGAAAAAGTTAACAGAGTCACTTCGTTTAGGGCTGCCAATTAAGCTTCCTCATCTGCCCTTCTGTTTCCAACCACCACGGGGTCGTTTCCCTTCTGGGGCCCTGGACAGTGCCCTATAGCTAGTTCTTTAGGGCCCTGCACTGCTGAGAGAAGGTGGAGGATCTCATCTTCATTCTTTATTTCTTTCCTGGAAGAGGTTACTATTCTCTTTGCTGGTAAATAGCCCTGTGCACATGAGCAGTGGCAAATGCATAGCGGCTGTCAGTGTATATGGTTGCCCTTTTGCTTGTTGCTAGTTCCAATGCTTTCGTAAGAGCAATCAGTTCTGCTTTTTGGACTGATGTCCCTTCTGGGAGACCAGAGGACCAGATGACATTAGTTTTGCTAAGTACTGCTCGTGCAGCCCGCCGCTTACCGTCTTGGAGAAAGCTGCTGCCGTCCGTAAACCATACGACTTCAGGGCGAGGCAGTGGCTGATCCTTCAAGTCTTGTCGTATACTGGTTTTCTCTGCCAGTATGTTTTGACACTCATGAGCGACGGGTCCTGATGATACTTCTGGCAGCAGTGTAGCCGAGTTGAGTGGAGCAGGGGGTCCCAGCATTATACTGTCTTTGTCAAGCAAGAGGCTCTGGTAGTGCTTAATTCTGGAGTTTGATAGCCACCTCTCTGGAGGCTGGCAGATGATGCTCTCCAGGGCATGGGGGACTATAATGGTGAGCTTCTGTCCCAACGTTCATTCATGAGCATCTTTTATTAGAAGGGCTGCCACTGCTATAGCTCTTAAGCAAAGGGGCCACACGCTAGCCACTGGGTCCAGTTTTTTTTATAAGAATGCTACTAGCCATTTCCAAGGTCCCAATGTCTGAGTGAGCATTCCCCGTGCTATCCCTTTCTTTTCTTCTATGTAGAGATTGAAGGGTTTATCTACATCTGGTAGTGCTAAGGCTGAAGCAGAGAGCAGCACCTTTTTGTTGACATTATCAATAGCTTGTTTGTACTCAGGGGTACATTGGAAGTGGGCATCCCCTTTTATCAGAGTGTATAAAGGTGCAGCCAGAGATGCGAACACAGGAATCCATAACCTGCAAAAGCTGGCAGTCCCAAAAAACTCTCTGAGTTGTCTCTTATTAGAAGGGGGAGGTATCTGCACAACGGTTTGTTTTCTGGGCTCAGTGAGCCATCGTTTGCCATCCCTAAGAGAATAACCCAGGAAGATTACTTCTTGCTGACAAAAGTGGGCCTTTTGGCAGAAGCCCTATATCCAAGCCGAGCAAGCTCGAATAATAGTGCTTGGGTCCCAGACTCAGAGTTCTCCTTGGTGTCGGCTGCCAGTAGCAGATCATCCACATATTCGAGTGGGGTGACTTCAGGGTGGGCAGTTCTGAAGTCGTTGAAGTCCCTGTGGAGGGCTTCATCAAAGAGAGTGAGGGAGATTTTGAACTCCTGTGGGAATCTAGTCCCGGTTAATTGGCCAGAAGTTCCAGTTTTTGGGTTTATCCACTTGAAAGCAAACAGCAACTGACTGTCCTTATGTAGGGGCAAGCAGAAGTAAGCATCTTTTAAGTCCAGCACAGTGTACCATTCCCGCTCCGGATTCAGAGTGCTAAGCAAATTATATGGGTTGGGTACTGTGGGGTGAATGTCCTCCACTCTGTTGTTGATCTCTCTTAGGTCTTGAACAGGATGGTAGTCCCCAGTTCCTAGCTTTCTAACTGGTAGCAGCGGGGTATTCCAGGCTGATTGACAGAGCCTTAAGACCCCAAGAGTCAGGTATTTCTGAATATGCGGCCTTATCCCATCCTTAGCTTCTTTGCTTAGGGGATATTGTTTAACACTGATTGGAGAGGCAGAGGCTTTTAATTATACTGCTATTGGAGGTTGTTTAAGGGCTAGACCTAACCCAGCAGTTTCTGCCCAGACATTAGGATAATCTTTTATCCATTTCTGTGCGAGTTTGCTTTGTTGATCAGTCCTAGGGGACACGAAGGGTGATGTTCACCTTCTACGGACATAGTCAAAGCCGTAACTATGGGAGCTTTTACTGAAGGCTTTAGAAACTCCACTTGGGGACCATCAGGGATAAAGGTTATTCGAGACCAGAGTTTGGTAAGCAGATCCCTGCTCATCAATGGGGCTGGACATTCTGGGATTACTAGAAAAGAGTGTGGACTTTTCCATTTACTAGGTTCATAATCCTCTTTTTTGTCCAAGCCTGATATCTACTGCCATTAGCCCCTTGAACTAGGGACCATTTATTTATTTATAGGGGGCCCAGTGGGGTCTTAAGGGCTGAGTATACTGCTCCTGTTTCCATTTCAAAGTTCACTGGAATCCCCTCCACTTCAAATGTTACCCTGAGATCGGGGAGGGGATCCAAGCCCCGACTTTCTTAGTCCTCTTCTAGAGTCAGCATGGCGGGCTCGTGTGGCTGCTCCTTTTTGGGCCACTCTTTGGCTCAGTGTCCTTTTTCTTTTCAGTAGGCACATTGATCTGATGCCAGGGGCAGCCTTTGGCGTGGGCCCAGGTATCCCTTTCTGTCTCCCTGCATTTAACCTTCTGGAGTATTTTTTGCTGTGAACAAAACCTTAGCCAATGCTTTAGTCTGCCTTTTGCTCCTTTCATCCTTCTTTTGTTCCCTTTCCTTCTCTCTCCTCTGTTCCTTCTCCTACTCAATTTCTCTCTTATAATTTACTGTCTCAGGTTCTCTGACTAAATCTCTTAACATCATATCTTGTAATCCATCTAGACATTGTAACTTTCTCTTAATATCTAGGGCAGCCTGCTCGATAAAGGCCATTGCAACAGATGCCTTTTGGTCCTCTGCCTGAGGATCAAAAGAAGTATATTTCCTTTATGCTTCCATAATTCTCTCCTGAGACATACAGGGAGACTCATTAGGCCCTTGGATAATCTCTCTTACATTGGCCAAATTAGTCGGCCCTCTGGCGGTCGCTTGGTGACCCGCTATACCCGCTATTAGAGCCCGGTGATAAGTGGACAGATGCTACCTACCTTCAAAGTTGTTGGGTTCCCAGTTGGGACGGTTCATTGGCCCGTAGAGACGGAGAGGGAGCATCACAGGGGATTCTGAGTTTTCTATTATCCATCACCGCCGGGTTCCTTTAGGTAGCCCTGCTTCCTCCAGGGGAGGAGGGGCTGCTGCTGCTGCAGGGAAGTCCCCTGGAGGGCTTCAGTCTGGCCCAATTGCCTCTAGCAGCTGAGAGGCTGAGTCAGTGGTGGGAGGATCATCTGGAACATGTTGGGGGTTGGGGAGCGAGGGTAGAGAATGAGGAGGGGGAAGAGTATCCAGTCTTGTGACTCAGGGAGAATGGTGGGGAGAGCGGGAGTTGTGGAAGGTTTGAATGATATAATCATGAGGGAAGGGGTATATGTCTGTTGATCTGGGTGGCCACGTGGCCCCAGCTAAAAGACAATATCTCTGACTTTTCGGATTAGAGGGAAGTGGAAGGATCCTTCTGGTGGCCATCCGACTCCCAGGATGGGCCATTCTGAAGCTCAGAGAGTCTGCCAGCTCTGGCGTTTTACTGAAAAAGAAAGATTCTGGGCCCTTGAGCGGACATCAGTCCAATGATCAAGGGTCAGGGACAGAGGCATAGAAGTGCTTTGTCCCATAATGGAAGTTACTCGAACAGGGACAGTGAAGACACAAACTCGACACACACAATGACAAACAGTAAACGTTTACCATGAGTCCAAGACAACGATTAGAACTGAGTAACTGGCAAAACCTGATGGGTTAGACAATAAATACAGACAGTAAACTCAACCTGAGTTCAGGACAATGAACAAAACTGAGTAGCTGGCAAAACCTTTTGGGCTGGAAAACCGAATCCTGAAGCAAAATATAACCCAGTTGAGGAAACTACTATTCCTTGATTTCCCTAGTCCTCTGGAGTGCCCCCAGGGACGTGAACTTTGGCTCTGTGACACTTCTGTCAGCCAACATAGGAGAGACCTAATGCACTCACCCACAGCAACTTTGCCACGCCTTAAACGGAAACCCAAAACAAGAAACAGGCGCCTTACTTACCCTAAGAGAAGTCAGTTGGCGTCTTTTGTCCGCTGTTGCCGAATATCTCACCTGGGGCCTCCAGATGAAAAGGTGGGGCAAAGGTCAGAGAAAAACACCACCAAGAGACTTTCTCATGAAACAGAAAAGGGTTTATTGGGGGTCCAGCATGCTGGGGCTCAGAGCTCACATCAGAAAAGCAAACAACAAAGAGCCCAGAGAACAATTTGAGCAGAGTTTATATACATTCTTTAGAGAGGGCAGGGACTTTACATACATCATAGCCTCCTTTAGCAAATTACCATGTACCCTGGGAAAATCAAATAACAACTCCAAAACATGATTAGCACATTCATTGGCGGGAACAGGTCGGGCAGGGGGTGATTGGTCAGCCCTGTGAAGGGGTAGACATTTAAACTGATTGGTTGAAGCCCTGAGATGTATATGTGCTGAGCTGCACGGTTTCTGGGAAGGGGTTGTTAAGTAACAAGGTCGTCTGGGAAGATTTCAACTCACATCTAATGGACACATCAAAGAATTGTCTTTACTGACTCAGGAATTTCAGGTTCTCAGTGCAGCTTGTAAACTTTACAAAACCTGGTTCTTTACGTTTCAATTTCAATCTCTTTTATTCTTTCTGAACTTTACAAAGGAAGGCCAGAGACTTCATCCACAATGGCTGCTCTTTTTGCCATTTTGGTTTTGGATGCATGCATGGGATCTTTTTTAGATCCATTTTGTGCTGATATTCTAAGCCACAGCCTCACACAGGGTCAAGAGGCTGATTAAGACACATCCCTTTCCAAAGCAATTACTTCTCTGAGGTCAGTTACAGAACTTAGTCTCTGAGCAGAATCACACCAGAGTTCAAGCCCAGATGGACCCAGTCATCTCTTCCAACCGCCACACAAATGACCACAATTAAAACCAAAACACTCCCCCAAGGCCCTCATCTTTTTTCATATATACACTCATCATAACGTCTGGCTGGAGGTTTCCATGAAAGGCGCAGTCCAAGAGAGTGCCCAAAATAAGCTCACTTGCCCCTCATTTGCCTAACCTCAGGGTAGCCTGGACACCCTTCCAGTGAACCAGAATTGATCACATAGGTCTGCCGTTAATACTGCTCTGGTTCTCCAATTTGATGCCTACTGACTGTCAGGTATAGATTCCTTATGTGATTTGGAGTCATGAGAAAACTGAAGCACCTCTGCAGGGCTTGGACGAACTCACTTGACACAAAAGATCACTATTCTCACTTGATGGACATCAGGAAAATAACAGAGGAAGGTGAGAGACTTCATCCACAATGACTGATATTTTTGCCATTTTGCTTTTGGATGCACACATTGGATCTTTCTTTAGATCCATCAGGCACTGAGAATCTAAGCCATAGCTTCACAAAGGGCCAAGAGGCTGATTCAGACACATCCCTTTCCAAAGTAATTAAGCAAAGAGCCACAGGTGATGCCCATTTATTTCCATTTTAAAACTGTTTTCTTCAGGCTTCACAAAGAGTGGCCTGAGGCAAAGACCTTCCTGACACTCAGGACAACAGAACAATAGGTTAGCAAATGGCCCAAAGCATGGTTTCTCCACTGAGACTTTCCTGGTCACACTGATATCTGAGTTTTCTGAGATGCTCGCCATTCCCTTCAGCTAACCAGTACATGGCCATGTCACAGAGCTTGGTGGTTTTACATATCTTTGACACAAAAATATGAGCCTATTCTGGAGAGTGGCCAAAATTCAGGAAGAAAACAGGAAATTAAGAAGGTTGTAGGTGTTGCCTTTCTATAAGGCGAGCCACAGTCCATTCATAAATTGGGAAGAATGAATGCTGGGAAGCTTTCTACTAGACAGGACACATCTATGGATGCATGCTCTTTTCTAATGTCTACAACCACAGACACACTGGGATACACAGACCTAGAAACACTCACCTTGTCAAAGGACTTTCTAGAAACAGTTCACTCCAAACCAAACAAAAAGCCTTTCCTACCTATTCTCAGAACATGAGACAAAACCACAAACTCACAACCACACTCAAAAAGTCACCTCCTTCCCCCAAGTAAGTCTGTGACTATCCGAAGTGTCCTCTGACTGGTGGGCCATACTATGTTTCCCCAAAATGGCCTGTCCTGTCTCATATCTGTTCTCCTTGTCCAACTCTGTGAAGTTGTCAGGAGCCTGTGCTGACCACTACCTGCTGTCTCAGGAAAGGCCCATTTTCAGAGGTCTACTTGAATTTGGCCATCCTCAAATCTTTAGGTACCAAGAAAGACAGACTCTGTCCTTGTTAAATCCAAACAAGTGAGCCTACTGGGAATGGGACGGGTACTGGCTCTTTGTGCCTGGCTTCCTGGATCCCAAGTTCAGAGAGTTCCATCCCCCAAGAAGTGAGGTAGGTCAATTCGTTCAAGAACGGAATGAGGTCACTGCCTTGGCAACCACTTTGTCCTAACAGTTGCATTCAAGGGTCCCTTGAGATGGAGGCTGCCACTACTTCCTGTGACACTTTCAGAAGTTAGAATTGTATATCAACCATAGGCACCCAGGAGAAGCTCTCCACACAGGGTTGGTTTGGTCCATCTTCTTTATATCAAGAGGAGAGAGGCTGATTCAGATACATCCCTTCATCCTGACTAGGTTGTTTGCCTTGGAAGATGACTTTTGCTCTCTCAGGCCCTTCATAGCTGCCTAAATCTTCTCCAGGGATCATTTCTGCATCAACCTTTGAGGTTCTCAGCAGGTGGAAGATCCCGTACATTCCTGTATTGTAATACCAACTCTGTCCCTGCTCTTCTGCAAAGTTAGATTGAGGAACAGTGTATGGTTAGGGTTAATAACATATTCTATTTGGGTTAGGAATTATTCTGCTGGACAAATAATGGTATTGGGTACCTGCGATATTCACAAGAATATATAGGTGAAATATAAGTATGAAACCAAAATTCTAGGTACGATTTGAAGCCAGAGGGACATTGGGCCCTTTAGTGGTATACTTAGCTTTGAATTATGTTCTGCACAGATGTCTCAGATAAATCAATATGCAATGGCATAGGACCTTGTACCTTGGATGATTGAATGTTCAAGAGAACATCCAGTCAAAAAGGAATAGTCGTTAGGAATAGGAAGATGGTCAGTAGGTTTAGAAAAAAGAGTGAGTATAGGATTTGGACAAAAGGTTCATTAGCAATAGGGTTTCGGGTAGAGAGTGAAAGTAAATATGAGCACATATAAAGAGTCAGTCACAATGATGAACTGGGGAAAAATATGTAGGAAAGCAGATATTAATAGAGACATTAGGAAATCAGACAAAGTATAATGTGAGTGATAGGATTAGGCATTTTCAATATGGTTGAGGTGGAATATATAATCTTAGGAAGAAAGAAATATGTAGTCACCAATAGGATTGACATTTGAGAGCATTAGGCAACCAGGACATGGTTGTTTTTAGTAATCCATGCTCACTTTTCATTTTGCTTTGGTGAAAGGTTAATAAAATAGGTATTTGTCACTTCCTGTTTTTCTTTATGCTTAACAAAACACTGTTGAAATCTTGAGAACTGTTTGCTAATTTTGTTCCCAAAATGTGCTGTCCCCAACTGCCAAACTGCAGAATGTACTCCCTCACCCGGTTGCACAAAAACTGCCCACTTGCCCTGACCCATCAATTAATTTCCCTCCCTGCCCTCTCCAAAAAATTATATAAGCTCTGTTTAAGTTGTTCTCAGGGCTCTCTGCTCTAGTCAAGTGAGCTCTGAGCCCCAGCATGCTGGAACCCCAATAAACACTTTGCTGTTGCTGAGTGAAAATGGTATACTGTTCTGTACTTAAAAGATGCTTTCTTTTGCTTGCCTCTGCATAAAGATAGTCAGTTGCTGTTTGCTTTCGAGTGGGTAGACCCAGATATCGGAACTTCTGGTCAACTAACTTGGACTAGATTCCCACAGGTGTTCAAAACCTCCCCCAGTCTCTTTGATGAAGCCCTCCACAGAGATCTCAACAACTTCAGAATTACGCACCCCAAAGTCACCCTGCTTCAATATGTGGATGTCCTGCTACTGGCAGCTAACAACAAGGAAAACTGTGAGTCTGGGGCCCAAGCACTATTATCCGAGCTTGCTCAACTCAGGTATAGAGCTTCTGCCAAAAAGGCCCAAATTTGCCAGCAAGAAGTAATCTTCCTGGGTTATTCCCTTAGGGGCGGAAATGATGGTTCACTGAGCCCAGAAAACAAACCGTTGTGCAGATACCACCTCCATCTAACAGGAGACAACACAGAGAGTTTCTTGGGACTGCTGCCTTTTCAGGTTATGGATACCTGGGTTTGTGTTCTTAGCTGCTTCTTTATACCCGTTGTTAAATAAGGATGCCCAATTCCAATGGACCCTTGAGCACCAGCAAGCTTTTGATAACATTTAAGAACACTGACACTGAACTCCTCAACTTCACTGAGCCCAGCCTGCAATTTCAGAAAGCCCTACACTACGTTAAAAATGTACATCAACTTACTCACCTTGGTTCAAAGAAACTGCAGGCATTCCTGAAAGATCAGGAACAGAGATTTCGACTAACTTACTCACAGTGAAAAAAAATAACTGATCGGGTAACAAAAGCCTGTCGGTTCTGTCAATTGGTTAATGCTTACCCTTCCAAGCTTCCTGCAGGAAAGCACCTACGATGAACCAGACCAGGACAATTCTGGGAAGTAGACTTTACTGAAATTAAGCCAGCAAGGTATAGACTTAAATATCTCCTAGTCTTTGTAGATAAATTTTCAGGATGGATTGAATTCTTTCTCACAAAAAAAAAAAAAAAAAAACGGCTCAAACGGTGGTCAAGAAGATCCTGAAAGATATTAAGATATTTTTTCAAGACAAGGCCTGCCTAAGGTAATAGGGCCTGATAATTAAACGGTGTTCATGGCCCGGGTAAGTGAGGGCTTAGCCAGGACCCAGGGGATTAATTGGAAGTTACATTGTGCTTCTAGACCCCAGAGCTCAGGACAGGAAAAAAAAATAAATTGAACCATTAAAGAGACCTTAACGAAATTAAGCTTAGAGACCGGCATAAAATATTAGACTATGCCCCTGCCTTATCCACTGTTTCATGCAAGAAATACTCCCTCTGTTTCTTTGTGTAAACTCACCCCCTATGAATTTCTCTATGGTGCAGCTCCTCCAGTAAGGCATGTAACCCCAACTCTAAGACCTAACGATGCCTTCCACACCCCCTTGCTTGACAGAATTAAATCTCTTGAAAGAACTCAATGATACCGGTGAAAACAGCTGACAACTGCCTTGCAACCTGGGGACAAGGGGACTCCACATTGATATCAAGTAAGGGACTTCATCTACATAAGACAACATCAGGTGTCATCCCTGGAACCCTGCTTGAAAGGACCATACCAGGTGCTAATTATAACACCTACAGCGGTAAAAGTAGACGGAAACACTTCCTGGATCCATGCCTCTCATCTCAAGCCTGCGCCCTGTCCAGACTCTGTCTGGAAACTGGGAAAGACTGGTAACCATTTCAAATTGCATATTCGCTATGTGGATAAGGCTGTAGACTCTCCCCTTGGCCACCAGTACACCTAACGCTCATCAGCCCGTTCAGCAGCGATGGCTTATCACAAATCCTACTAGACAAGAAGTATGCTCTAACTCATATACAGCTCCCTTAGGGACCTGGTGGCTAGCTCTCCACCCAGACATTTGTCAGCTGGCTATAAGTCTTTCCTATTAGGATATCGCTGATGAAAATCCCACTAAAATTCAATTAAATCCCTTCCATACCATAGATAATGGAAACAAACATTAGGGATTTAGGGACACGTGAGCCAGATGCAGGTTGGCTAGACTAGATTAGTATGTTTGCCCAGCAGACTATCAAAGCCACAAACAGCCATGGCTGTGTGGAGGGAAAGCCAACTTCTTCTGTAAGTGATGGGGATTTGAGCATACAGGGGCTGCCTGGTGGAACGCAAAATCCTCATCAAATTCAGTACACAGCATTGGCCATATTACCAATTAGACAACCAAAACTGATGGCCCCCAGAGGAGTCTCTAGATCCTCAAATTCTGTGTTACCTTTTTAACTTCTGCAAGTGCTCAAGAGGATGAAAGGAAATTCCCCTATGTGGAGGCCTTTTACCTCCTTCGCTCACTTCCTGAACTATGCATCTCCAATAGATCCTCACCCTCAGGCTTCTGCTCCAGACTCTCTGCTGTCAGTCCCACCTCAGCAACCTGATTTCTCTCCTCCAGTTACTAGATCAAAAACCCAAACCTCCGCCAGTTCTCAGATCATTGCTCCCTTGCTGAGGTAGCAGGTACTGAGGTACCCCTCTAAACACTCATTCCTCTCTTCTCCTGTCAGTGCCTACACCCGGTCTCCCCAGGTCCTCTTACCAGGTAACCCAAAGCTCAAACCAGCTGAGAAGAGCCCTCAGACCCCTATCCAAGATGTAATAAAAATGGCCTTTAAAGTTGCTTTGTCATCACTGAAAACAGGTTACTAAGAATTTAAAATCCCTCCCAGGCTTTCTGGGATACTCACTCCCGTCTTCCCCTCTGTTCTACCTGTTCTACTGCTCAAGATTTTGTTCCTAGGAAAATCCCAAACCCCTTTTCCATTATGCTTTTTCATCTCTCTTTTCTCATTCTCAGATCCCCGGAGCTGCTCTCATTCCTCGCCTTCCCCGTCTTTCCCCTCTATACCAGGCCCACAGAAAAATCTTAACTGAACTTCTCCAGAAGTCTTCACCATGGATGACTTTAGAACTTTCAGCAAAAGAGTCCCTATAAAAGAGTTCAGTGTAGATAAACTTGCTCTTTTTCTGTTGCCCTGTTATACTTGGCCACTGCTTGGAAAAATCAGCACTTCTAAGCTAGACAACCCCTTAATAGTTTTTCACACAATATGTGAACAAGGCCTCTGGCCTTGAGCTGGGGCTTCAGAGAGATGGCTACATTTCTAAAATAAAAAATACCAACTGGGCTTCATGGTAACAGCTGAAGGAGGATAAAAGAAAAGGAAGAAAAAGCTCTCCCCCTCCCAGGTGTCCTTGAAAAGTTAACTTGCCCAGAACAGAGGAAATAACAGAAAAAAAATCTTTTTGTGAAGTTCTGCCGACTGTGAACTTCTGAGCCCCTTTTCTTTCATGTTGGGTACAAAATTCTGAAACTACCTAACCTTGGGGTTCAGGGCGTTAATTGATTACAACAGAAGCAATGCACTCTGAATCCGGTTGCAACCAAATAGCACTGTTTCCCTGTTTTTGGTGCTATCTTAGGTGCCTTGCCTTGTCTGTCCCTACAACAGTATAATTCTATATACTTAAACATTGTTTATGTTTTCATGAAATGGTCAACAGATGTGATTAATTGTGTAATGGTGCAGATGTTTCCCAGAGTGCTCTATAATGATGCAGGTTCATTTGAAATTCAAACAGGCGGGCATACAACACGGTTCCGCTGAGAACATATATCCCTAACTTTAGCCATCCTATTAGGAATAGGAGTTGCTGCAGGGGTGGGCACAGAAACCCCTGCCGTAGTCCATGGGACACAACAAATGACCCAATTAGAAGCAGCAATAGAACAAAACTTAAAGATAGTAGAAACCTCCATCACAGCTTTGCAGGAATATTTATCCTCTCTGTCTGAAGTTGTTTTACAGAACAGTCGAGGGTTGGACCGCCCATTCATGAGAGAAGGGGGCCTTTGTGCTGCATTGAGGGAAAAATATTGTTTTTATGCCGACCATACTGGAGTTGTAAAAAAAATCTATGAGTAAATTAAAAAGACACCTTGAAGAGCGTCACTGAGAGAGGCCCAAAAATGTTGGTTTGATTCTGATCCATACATTCCCTCTGGTTAACTATGTTTTTATCAACCATGTCCGGTCCAATAATAATCCTCATATTACTGCAAAGTATAAAACCCTGTTTGCTCAAACGTGTAATTTTTTTTCTCCAAGCTCAAATTGGACAAGTTAAACTTATGGTAATAACCCACTTGCAGACATAGAATGTGACACCAGCCTTGATCACTTTTATAATTATAAGTAGCCAGAAGATGAAGTGGGGAATGAAAGGTTAACAAAATAGGTACTTGTAACTTCCTATTTTTCTGTATGCTTAACAAAAACACTGTTGAAATATTGAGAACTGTTTGCTAATTTTGTTCCCAGAATGTGCTGTCCCCAACTGCCAAATTGCAGAATGTATTCCCTCACCCGTTTACATGCAAACCGCCCACTCACCGTGACCCATCAATAAACTTCCGTCCCTGCCCTTTCCAAGGAAAGAATATAAGCTCTGCTTAAGCTGTTCTCAGGGCTCTCTGCTCTATTTCTGTGAGCTCTGAGCCCCTGCATGCTTGACCTCCAATAAACCTTTTGCTGTTGCATGAGACAGTCTCTTCGTGGTCTCTACCTCTGATGCTCGCACGAACATTACTTGAATGATTGAATGTATAAGAGAAAATCCAGTCAAAAAGGGATAGCCAGTAGGATTAAGAAGATAGTTGGTAGGTTTGGGAAGAAGACTGAGTATAGGATTTGGAACAAAAGTTCTTTAGCAATAGGGGTTCTGTTAGAGAGTGAATATAAATGTCAGCACATGAGAACAGTCACAATAATGAACTGAGGAAAATATGTAGGAAAGCAGATATCAATAAAGACATTACTAAATCAGGCAAAGTATAAAGTGAGTGATACAATTAGACATTTTCAACAGGGTGAGTTTGAATATATAATCTTAGGAAGAAACAAATATGTAGTCACCAATAGGATTGACATTTGAGAGCATAAGGCAACCTTGACATGGATGATTTTTGTAAACCATGCTCACTTTCTATTTAGGCTTTGGTACAATCTAAGTGTGACCTTTGCATTTGTGTCCAGAATTTTACTGTGATAAAATATATATGTAGATCTGGTGACACAAGTATTTCTTCCACCATTTCTGGGAGCAATATTTTGAAGGCATATAAATGGGTATTGGGTGTACAAAGAGGTGTACATTTTGTCCATGAATATAGAGATAATGCATGAATAGACCATACAGTGAATAAATAATATAACTGTTTCCACTTTAAATTATGGATTGAATTGATATTTGAAAATATATAAGAAATCTTATATTGATTTACAATCATTCATTCTAACCAGTTATACATCTAATATTAATATTATGGTTATGGTTTATCATGAAGATATGTTAGTTTTGCTTCAAAAGCAATTATGGAAATCCAAAATAATGTGTTTGGATAGAGTCAGTCACAATGCTGGCAATATGTGAACAAGGCCTCTGGCCTCAAATTGAGGCTTCACAGAGATGGCTACATTTCTAAGATAAAGAAGTTACCAACTGGACTCCATGCTAACAGCTGGCAGGGAGAAAAAAGAAAGAGAAGAAAAAAGCTCTCCCCCTCCCAGGTGTCCTTAAAATGTTAACTTGCCCAGAACAGAGAAAAAAAAAACAGAAACAAAAACTGCTTTCTCTGACCTTCTGCAGACTGTGAACTTCTGAGCCGCTCCCTTATATGATGGGTACAAAATTCTGAAACAACCTAAACTTGGGGTTCAGGGAAGTAACTGATTACAACAGAAGCAATGCCCTTTAAATCTGGTTGCAACCAAATAGGACTGTTTCCCTGTATTCGGTGCTATCTTAGGTGCCTTTCCTTGCCTTGTCCATCCCTTTTCTCATTTAAAGACCAGTCAAGAAACATGGAGAAATACATGTGTTCTGAAGCAGAAAGTGATTGATAGTGAAACAAATGCCTATAAATTTCCTAACTTGTGGATGAAATTTATATCCTATGATGTGCATTAATTGAAGAAATACTAATCTACCAGTGTTGAATAAAAATGAACGTCAAAATACACATCATGTCCGATTGGAATCTACTTGCATTAATATTAAACTGGGTCAGTTACTGTAGAAATATTAGGATTCTTATGCACCATTCACTGAAGTTAGTTTTCAGTACTAGGAAACAAATATGTATTTCAGGTGAATGAATATTTCTAAGAATAATCTTGTGAAAAGTTGATTATAAATCCACATACATGAATATGAATGAATTTGATGAGTGTAAAATAAGACACATATTTCATTTGTTGAAAAATCTGGAGAGTGTATATATATATATATATATATATATATATATATATATACACACACACACACACACACACACACATTAAAAACAGCAATATATATGCCAATTGAAATTTATAATGAAATATATATCATCGACAGAAAAATATTTATTTTACTGAACATGGATTTATGAATAATATTGTTCAAGTAGGAAGATCACCCATAATTTAAATTTTCGGTTCCAACATCGTTTAAGAGGAGTGATCCCTTACAATTTGTATCTGCCAAGTCAGCCACCTCACAAGAATGTACGTGTGGTACCAGGTAGGATTCTATCTGTGCATATAAAAATACAGGTGGTGAATAGGCTACAGAGAAAGGGAGAAAGGAATTCATAGGTGGTTAACTTTAAAAAAAAACATGGAGAACTACTTCAACAAAAAATTGACTAGATTTATAAATCCTACCCTATATAATGCAAAAGGTAAGTCCAACTATACACCATGCCTCCTCTGAAATGGTTGTATTTTCATTCTGTTTGGGTTATTTTTCTCCATCATATTAGTATTAGTAGTCAGAATATAGTAGGGTAGGGGTTAGTGTCAGGGATTCAGTATTTCGAATGGAAAATTGGAAAATGAATACAATGTGTATGTAAACATGTGCTACACAAAAATGTTTCCACTCTTATCCAGAACAATGCCTTGACAGTACCTTCGCTCCAACTAAAACATCATTAGAGGAGAAGAGTTAGAAAATCAGTGAAAACACATCTTGAATGGAATATGCTCAGGATTTTGAAACCTTGGAGGTGGTAGAGGAGTTTGCAAAAGTAAGGGACAGGGTGAACACTCCACAAACATGGAGTTCTGTTGGACTAAAGACTTCTTGTGAAACTGCCTCTGAATTTGGGCACTTGAAATATATCTTGTTGTCACAAGCTTTAGCTTCCTTTGTAGTGAGACCATCAAACCTGGGTCTGCATCTATGTGATCTGGAGGACACGGTTTCTTATTTTCTAATGAAAATGAGGCAGCAGTGCTGAATTCTCACTTTGTAGGTAACCTGTGGACACTGGGGGCTAAGTGTCTCCCAGTGTGGGCTGTGAAGCCATTTGGTCATCCTCCAATTTTCGTGGTGTTTGTTGCTGCTGCATTGGGGATTTGGTATTTGCTTCACGAAATACAAGGAGTTCAACTGTGTCACAGTGCTGGAGGGAGTTCTGTGACGAGTGGTGGGTCAGGGTCTGCAGGAGAATGCACCAACCAGGCTTCTATCCCACATAGCTTGCCCCCTTGACCATAGCAACCTGATTCTGAACATTGCCCTGAAAGCTCTCCATATAACAAGATACCTTTACACAGAAGTATCTACTGGCTGCACCATGTCAGTAACAAGCCATTTGGAAGCCAAATGCAGATCCACATTGCCCCACCACATGTTTTATCACACACCTGCCAAGCACTGTTCTAGGCCCACTATTCAGCAGGCTCCAACGTACTGGCATCTCTATTCAACACAATTTTCATGAAACCTAGTGAATCCAGGCACTGTCTGGTGTACTCAAGATCAGCATCAGGACATCCAAAGGTTCTCCAGTGCCACCTGGTCTTGGGAATTTCAAAAATTTCATGGTATCTGTTTAGCCATTTTTCAAGGATGATGTTGGAGGCACTGTGGGTTTCAATATATTCAGGACCTGTTAAATGGTGAGGAAGCTCATTTCAATGAAAGCTCTGGGGAACTCTCAAGGGCAAGGCTTCCCAAAGAGTGGCCAAAAGGTCGCATGAAGCCAGGCCTATTGAGTTCTACAATGTGAGGTCCATGTGTTTTTTGACTCTCAACTATGGCTGCCAAGTCTTTCAGAATAAAATAATGTGATTTCCTCACTGAGATTCCCAGTGATCTGTGGAAAGTCAATCTGGGCCTAGATCTCAGTTTCCAATGGTCACTCTCATGTGTGGTCTCCTAAAATCCCAAAACAATTGATGGCAATACTTCTCTGAGGTCAGTTCCAGAACTCAGTCTCTAAGATGAATCACACCAGAGTTCAAGCCCAGGTGGACCCAATCATCTCTTGCAACTGCCACACAAATGACCACAATTAAAACCAAAACACTCCCACACGGCCCTCATCTTCTTCATAACCTTTGGCTGGAGTTTTCCATTAGGGGCGCAGTCAAAGACAGTGTCCAAAATAAGCTCCCTTGTCCCTCATTTGCCTAAAATCTCAGTGGCCTGGACACCCTTCATGTGAACCAGGAGTAATCAAATAGGTCTGCCATTAATACTTTTCCACTTCTACAATTTGAGGCTTTCTGACTGTGGGGTTTAGATTCTTTATGTGATTTGGAGTCATGAGAAAATCCAAGCACACATGGGCAAGCTTTGCAGGGATTTGGAGAATTCTTTTGACCCAAAGGATCCCTATTCTCACTTGATTGAAGTGAGAAACCTTACAGAGGAAAGCTAGAGACTTCATCCACAATGACTGCAATTTTTGCCCTTTGATTTTGGATGCACACATGGGATCTTTCTTTAGATTCATCAGGTGCTGATAATCTAAGCCACAGCCTCACACAGGGCCAGGAGGCTGATTCCGACACATCCCTTTCCAAAGCAATTAAGCAAAGAGCCACAGGTGATGCCCATTCATTTCCATTTGAAAACTGTTTCTTAGCGCTTCACAAAGGGGTGGCTGGAGGCAAAGACCTTCCTGACATTCAGGGCAAAAGAAAAATAGGTAAGCAAAAGGCCCAAAGCAGGGTTTCTCCACTGTGACTTTTCTGGTCTAACTGATATCTGAGTTTTCTGAGGTGCTCGCCAGTCCCTTCAGCTATCCAGTACATGGCCATATCACAGAGCTTGGAGGTGGTACATACTTTTGCTCAAAACCATGAGCCTATTCTGGAGTGTGGCCAGAATTCAGGAAGAAAATAGGAAATTAGGAAGATAGCAGGTGTTGCCCATCCATAAGGCAATCTTCTGCCTAATAATAAATTGGGCAGGATGAATACTGGGAAGCTTTCTACTAGACAGGACACATCCATTGATGCATTCTATATTCTAATGTCTACAACCACGAACACAGTGGGACACACAGACATAGAAACACTCGCCTTGTCACATGACTTACTAGAAACAGTCCATACCAAACCAAACAAACCGCCTTTCCTATCTATTCTCAGAACATGAGACAAAACCAAAAACTCACACCCACAACCACAAAGGCACCTCCTTCCCCCAAGTAGGTCTGTGACTATCCAGAGGCTGGTCTGACTCGTGGGCCATAATATATTCCCCCAACATGGCCTGTCCTGTCTCAGATCTGGTCTCCTTAGCCAACTCTGTGAAGTTGTCAGGAGTCCGCGATGAGCCACTACCTGCTTTCTCTGGAAAGGCCAGTTTTCAGAGCTTTCCTGGCATTTGGTCATCCTCACAACAGTAGGACCAAAAAATAATGTCTCTGTCCTTGTTCAATCAAAACAAGCGAGCCCAATGGGACTGGGACTGGGACTGACTCTGGGTTCCTGGCTTCCTGGATCAAAAGTTCACAGTGTTCCATCACCAAAAGTGTGAGGTGTGGTCATTTCTTTAAGGAACTGAATGAGGTCACTGCCTTGGCAAACACTTTGTCCTCACAGTTGCTTTCAATTGACCAATGAAACGGTGGCTGCCCCTACTTCCTTTGAAATTTTCACAAGTTAGAATGGTAGATCAACCATAGGCTCCTGGAACAGCTCTCCACACAGGCCTGGTTTGGTCCATCTTCTCTACATTAAGAAGAGAGAGGCTGATTCAGACATATCCTTTCATCCTGACCAGGATGTTTGCCATGGAAGATGACTTTTGCTCTCTCAGGTCTTTCATAGCTGCCTACATCTTCTCCAGGGATCATTTCTACATGGACCTTTGAGGTTCTCAGCAGGTGGAAGATCACCTACATTTCTGTATTGTAAGTCAAACTCTGTCCCTGTTCTTCTGTAAAATTAGATTGAGGGAACGGTGCATTCTTAGGGTTAATAACATGTTCCATTTGGGTTAGGAATCATTCTGTGAGATGAATAATGGTATTGGAACATGCAATATTTATAAGAATATATTGGTGAAATATAAGTATGAAAACAGAAATCTAGGTAAGACTTGAAGCCCAGAGGGGCATTTTGCCCTTGATTGGGATACTTAGCTTTGAATTACATTCTGAACAGTTGTCTCACATAATTCGATATCGAATGGCAAAAGACCTTGTACCTTGGATGATTGAATGTAGAAGAGAACATCCACTCAAACTGGGATAGTCAGTAGGTTTAGGAAGAAGAGTGAGTATAGGTTTTGGAACAAATTTCATTAGTAATAGGTTTTTGGTTAGAGAGTGAACGTAAATGTCAGCACATGAGAAGAGTCAGTCACATGATGAACAGGGGAAAATATGTAGGAAAACAGATATCAATAGACACATTAGGAAATAAGGCAAAGTATAATGTGAGTGATAGGATTAGACATTTCCAACAGGGTTAAGTTTGAATATATAATCTTAGGAAGAAACAAATATGTAGTCAACAATAGGATTGATATTGAGCATTAGACAACCTGGACATGGATGTTTATAGTAATACATGTTCAATTTCCATTTAGGCTATGGTAGAAACATAAGTGTGAGCCTTGCGTTTTGTGTCCAGAATATCACTGTGATAAAATATATATGTAGATCAGGTTACATGAGTAATTCTTCCACCATTTTTTGAAGCAATATTTTGAAGATGTATAAATTAGTATTGGGGGTACAAAGAGATGTACCCTGTGTATATGAATCTAGAGAAAATGCATGAGTAGACCACACTGTGAATTAATAATATAACTAGTTCTACATAAAATAATGGATTGAATTGATATCTTAAAATATATAAGAAATCTTATATTGAAATACTATCATTCATTCCAACTAGTTATACATCTAATGGTAATATTATGGTTATGGTTTATCATGAAGGGTGTGATTTTTGCTTCAAAAGAGATTATGTAATTCAAAAATCATGTGTTTAGAAAGTAGTCTCATGAAACGACCAGTCAAGAAACATGGAGGAATACATTTGTTCTGAAGCAGGAAGTGATTGAAAGTGAAACAAATGCCTATAAATATGCTAACTTGTGGATGAAATATATATCATATGATGTGCATAAACTGAAGAAATAGCAACGTACAAGTCTTGAATAAAAATGAACGTCAAAATACATGTCATGCCCCATAGGAATCTACTTGCATTGATGTAAAACTGAGTCTGTTACTGTAGAAATATTAGGATTTGTATGCATCGTTCACTGAAGTTAGTTGTCTGTATTAGGAAACAAATATGTATTTCAGGTGGATGAATATTTCTGAGTATAATCTTGTGAAAAGTTGATTATACATCCACATATATGAACATAATAGAATTTAGAGAGTGTATAATAAAACACATATATTTTGAAAAATCTGGATAGGAGATATATATATATATATATATATATATATATATATATATATATATATATATATACAAAAAAAACAAAGACATTAAAAAGTAGCAATATGTATGCCAATTGAAATTCATAGTGAAATATATATCATCCACGGGTGCAAAAATATTTATTATACTGAACATGGATTTATGTATAATGTTGTTCAACTAGGAAAATTAATCCAAAGTGTATGCAAAATTGTGATACAAAAAATCTTTCCACTCTCATCCTGAACAGTGCCTTGACTTACCCTCACCTTAAGTAATTCACAATTATATGAAAAGAGGTAAAAAATCTGTGAGTACATATCTGGAATTGAATATGCTCATGATTTCACAACTTTGCAAGTGGTTGATGAGTTTCCAAAAGTAAGGAACAGGGTAAACACTTCACAAACATGGAGCTCTGCTGGACTAAAGACTTCTTGAGAAACTGCCCCTGAGGTTGTGCACTTGAAATATATGTTTTTGTCAGGAGCTTTACCTACCTTTGTTGTGAGACCATCAAAGCTGGGTCTGCATCTATGTGACCTAGAGGACATGGTTTCTTATTTTCCAATGAACATGAGGCACCAGTGCTGAAGTCTCTCTTTGTAGGTAAACTGTGGCCACTTCGGGCAATGTGACTCCCCGTGTGGACTTTGAAGCCATTTGGTCATCCTCCACTTTTCGTGGTGTTTCTTGCTGCTACACTGGGAGTTTGGTATTTGCTTCATGACATACAAGGAGTTCAACTGGCACACAGTGCTTGAGGGAGTCTTGTAACGTGTGGTGGGTCAGGCTCTGCAGGAAAATGCACCAACTAGGCTTCTATCCCACATTGCTTATCGCCTTGACCATAGAAACCTGATTATGAACATTGCCCTGAAACCCCTGCATATAACAAGATGTCTTTTCATATAATGGTCTCCTGGCTGCACCAAGTCAGTCACAAGCCATTTGGAAGCCAATGGCAGATCCACATGGCCACAACACAGATGTATTACCACACATCTGCCCACCACTGCTCTAGGCCCACTACTCAGCAGCCTCCAACTTACTGGCATCTCTGTACTACACAATTTTCATGAAACCCAGTCAATCAAGGCACTGTCTGTTATACTTATGATCAGCAACAGGACATCCAATGGTTCTCCAGTGCCACCTGGTCATTGGGAATTTCAAAAATTTCATGGTGTTTATCTATGCATTTTTCAAGAATGAAGTTGGAGGCACTTTGGGGTTTCCATTCATCTAGGAACCATTACATGGGGAGGAAGCTAATTTCAATGAAAGCTCTGAGGAACTCTCATAGGCAAGGCTTCCCAAACAGTGGCCAAAAGGTCACATGAAGCCAGGCCCATTGAGGTCTACAACGTGAGGTCCATGTGTCTTTTGACTCTAACTATGGCTGCCAAGTTTTTCAGAATAAAATCATGTGATATCTTTGCTGAGATTTTCAGTTCTCTGTGGAAAGCCATCCTGGGCCTAGATCTCAGGTTTCAAGGGCAACTCTCATGTGTGGCCTCCTACAATCCCAACACAATTCATGGCAATACTTCTCTGTCGTCAGTTCCCAAACTCAGTCTCTAAGGGAAATCACACCAGAGTTCAAGCCCATGTAGACCCAGTCATCTCTTCCAACCGCCACACAAATGACCACAATTAAAACCAAAACATTTCCACATGGCCCTCATCTTCATCCATATAGACACTCATCATAAACTCTGGCTGGAGGTTTCCATGAGGGGCGCAGCCCAAGACAGTGTCCAAAATATGCACCCTTGCCCCTCATTTGTCTAAATTTAGGGTGGCCTGGAAACCCATCCTGTGAACAAGGAGTGATAATATAGGCCTGCTGTTAATACTGCTCTGCTTCTCCAATTTGAGGCCTACTGAATGTCAGGTATAGATTGCTTATGTGATTTGGCATCATGAGAGAACCCAAGCACTTCTGCAGGACTTTGAAGAACTCATTTGACCCAAAGGAATCCTATTCTCACTTGATGGAGTTCAGGACCTAACACAGGAAGACAAGAGACTTCATCCACAATGACTGATCATTTTGCCATTTTGGTTTTGGATGCACACATGGGATCTTCTTTAGATTTATCAGGAGCTGAGAATCTTAGCCACCCCCTCAATCAGGGCCTAGTGTCTGATTAAGACACATCCCTTTCCAAAGCAATTAAGCAAAGAGCCACACGTGATACCCATTCATTTAAATTTGAAAACTGTTTCTTCAGGCTTCTAAAAGGGGTGGCCTGAGGCAAAGACCTTCCTGACATTCAAGGCAACAGAACCATAGGTAAGCAAATGGACCAAAGCAGGGTTTCTCCACTGAGACTCTACTGCTCACACTAATATCTGAGTTTTCAGAGATGTTCCCATTCCCTTCAGCTATCAAGAAGATGGACATGTCACAGAGCTTGGAGGTGGTACATATCTTGGACAATAAATCATGAGCTTATTCTGGAGAGTGGCCAGAATTCAGGAAGAAAACAGGAACTTAGGAAGTTAGTAGTTGTTTCCTATCCATAAGGCAAACCACAGTCCATTTATCAATTGTGAACGATGAATGCTGGGAAGCTTTCTACTAGACAGGACACCTCCATTGATGCATTCTCTTTTCTAATGTCTAAAACCACGGACACAGTGGATACACAGACATAGAAACACTTGCCTTGTCAAAAGAGTAACTAGAAACAGTCGACTCCAAACCAAACCAACCACCTTTTCTACCTATTCTCAGAACATGAGACAAAACCAGAAACTCACACCCACACACATAAAGGCACCTCCTTCCCAAAAGTGGGTGTGTGACTATCCAGAGTGTCCTCTGACTGGTGGGCCATACTATGTTCCTCTCGAAATGGCCTTTCCACTTTCAGATCATGTCTCCTTGGCCAACTCTGTGATGCTGTGAGGAGCCTGCAGTTAGCCACTACCTGCTATCTCAGAAAAGGCCCCTCTTCAGAGCTCAACTGGCATTTGGCCATCCTCACATCAGTAGGTACCAAGAAAGTCTTACTTGTACTTGGTAAATCCAAACAAGTGAGCCCACTGGGACTGGGACTGGGACTGGCTCTCGGTGCCTGGCTTCTTGCATCACAATTTCAGAGAGTTCCATCACCAAGGAAGTTAGCTAGGTCACTTCCTTCAGGAACTGAATGAGGTCCCTCTCTTGGCAACAACTTTGTCCTAACAGTTTCTTCCAAGGGTCCCTTTAGATGGAGGCTGCTCCTACTTTGTGTGACAATTTGACTAGTTAAAATGGTATATCAAAATAGGCACCTGGGAACAGCTCTCCACGCAGGCCTGGTTAGGTCCATCTTCTCTACATTAAGAAGAGAAAGGCTGATGCATACACATCCCTTCATCCTGTTCAGGTTGTTTGCCATCGAAGATGGCTTTTGCTCTCTCAGATCCTTCATAGCTGCCTACATCTTCTCCAGGGATCATTTCTGCATCGAACTTTGAGGTTCTCAGCAGTTGGAAGATACCCTATATTACTGTATTGTAAGATGAACTCTGTCCCTGCTCTTTTGTAATTTTAGATTGAGGCAACAGTGTATGGTTAGGGTTAATTACAGGTTCGATTTGGGTTAGGAATCATTCTGCGGGATGAATAATGGTCTTGGGAACCTGCAATATTTATAGGAATATAGAGATGAAATATAAGTATGAAAACAGAAATCTAGGTAAGATTTGAAGCTCAGAAGTGCATTGGGCAACTGATTGTGATATGTAGCTTTGAATTACGTTCTGCATACATGTTTCAGAAAAATCGATATACAATAGCATAGGACCTTGTACCTTGGATGATTGAATGTAGTAGAGAACATCCACTCAAAAAGGGATAGTTGATAGGATCAGGAAGATAGTCAGTATGTTTCGGAAGAAGAGTGAGTATAGGATTTGGACCAAAGTTCATAAGCAATAGGGTTTCGGTTAGAGAGTGAATGTCAATGTCAGCACATGTGAAGGGTCAGTCACAATGTTGAACTGGAGAAAATATGTAGGAAAGTAGATATCAATAGAGACATTAGGAAATCAGGAAAAGTACAAAGTGAGTGAAAAAATTAGACATTTTCAATGGTATTGAGGTTGAATATATAATCTTAGGAAGAAACAAATATGTAGTCACCAATAGGATTGACATTTGAGAGCATTAGGCAACCTGGTCATGGATATTTTTAGTAATCCATGTTCAGTTTCCATTTAGGCTTTGGTACAGTCATACGTGTGAATTTTGCATTTTGTGTCCAGAATATTACTGTGATACCATGCATATGTAGATCAGGTGATATGAGTATTTCTTCCACCATTTCTGGGAGCAATATTTTGAAGATGTATAAATTAGTATTGGGGATACAAAGAGGTGTAACCTGTGCCTATTAATATAGAGATAATGCATGAATAGACCATACTGTGAATAAATAATATAACTGGTTCCACTTTACAAAATGTATTGAATTGATATCAGAAAATATATAAGAAATCTTTTATTGATATAAAATCATTCATTCCAACCAGTTATACATCTAATAGTGATATTATAGTTACGGTTTATCATAAAGTGTGTGTCCGTTTTGCTTTAAAAGTGATAAAGGAAATCGAAAATAATGTGTTTGGAAAGAAATCTCATGAAAAGATCAGTCAAGAAACATGGAGGAAAACATGTGTTCTGAAGCAGGAAGTGATTGAAATTGAAACAAATGCCTATAAATTTGCTAAATTGTGGAGGAAATATATATCCTATGATGTGCATAAACTGAAGAAATTGTAATGTCCCAGTGTTGAATAAAAATGAACGTCGATATACACATCATGTCCCATAGGAATCTACTTGCATTGATGATAAACTGTGTCAGTTACTGTAGAAATGTTAGGATTTGTATGCACCATTCACTGAAGTTAGTTTTCAGCACTAGGAATCAAATATGTATTTCAGGTGGATGAAATTTTCTGAGAATAATCTTGTGAAACGTTGATTATAAATCCACGTTCATGAACATGAATGAAATTAGGAAGTGTATATAAGACACATATATTTCATATTTTGAAAAATATGGAGAGAGTGTGTATATATATATATATATATATATATATACACACACACACACACAGAGAGACATTAAAAATAGCAATATATGCCAATCAAAATTCACCATGAAATATATATCATCCACAGATCCAAAAATATTCATTTTACTGAACAAAGATTTGTGTATAATTTTGTTCTCTAGGAAGCTCACCCATAGGTTGAATTTTCAGTTCCAACGGCGTTTATGAGGAGTGATCTCTTCTCTCAATTTGTATCTGCCAAGTCAGCCACCTCACAAGAATGTACGTGTAGTACCAGGTAGGATTCTCTATGTGCATATAAAAATATATGTGCTGAGTAGGCTACAGAGAAAGAGAGACAAGAATTCACATATTTGTTATCTTTAAAATTACATGGACAACTATTGCAACAAAAATTGTCTAGATTAATAACTCCTAACCTTTATAATGCAAAAGGCAAGTCCAACTATACACCGTGCCTCCTCTGAACTGTTTGTATTTCTATTATGTTTGGGTTATTTTTCTGCCTCATATTAAGATTAGTAGTCAGACACTAGTAGGGTATGGTTTAGTGTCAGGGATTCAGTATTTCAAATGGAAAATTAGAAAATGAATCCAATATGTATGCAAATATGTCCTACACAAAAGTCTTCCCACTCTCATCCAGAAAAATCCATTGACATTATCTTCACCCTATGTAAGATGCAATTCGAAGAGAAGAGTTAGAAAATCTGTGAATACATATCTGGAATGGAAAATGCTCAGGAGTTCACAACCTTGGAGGTGGTAGAGGAGTTTCCAAAAGTAAGTGACTGCGTCAACACTCCACAAACATGGAACTCTGCTGGCCAAAAGCCTTCTTGAGAAACTGCCTCTGAGTTTAGACACATGAAATATATCTTGTTGTCCGGAGCTTTAGCTTCATTTCTGGTGAGACCATCAAAGTTGGATCTGCATCTATGTGACCTGGAGGACATCGTTTCTTATTTTCCATTGAACATTAGGTACCGGTGTTGATTTCTCTCTTTGTTGGTAAACTGTGGCCACTGGAAGCTTAGTGTCTCCCTGAGTGGACTGTGAAGCCATTTGGTCATCCTGAACTTTTTGTGGTGTTTCTTGCTCCTGCACTGGGAGTTTGGTATTTGCTTCACGAAATACAAGGAGTTCAACTAGGATATAGTGCTAGAGGGAGTTCTGTGACGTGTGTTGGGTCAGGGTCTGCAGGAGAAATCACCAACCAGGGTTCTATCCCACATAGCTTGCCCCCTTGACCATAGCAACCTGATTCTGAACATTGCCCAGAAACCTCTCCATATAACAAGATGCCTTTTCATATAATAGTCTGCTGGCTGTACCAAGTCAGTCACAAGCTATTTGGAAGCCAATGGCTGATCCACATGGCCACACCACAGTTGTATTATCACACACCTGCCCACCACTGCTCTAGGCCCAATACTCAGCAGGCTCCAACTTACTGGCATCTCTGTTCCACACCATTTTCATGAAACCCAGCCAATCAAGGCACTGTCTGTAACACTAATGATCAGCAAGAGAACAACCAATGGTTCTCCAGTGCCACTTGGTCTTTGGGAATTTCAAAAACATCATGGTATTTATCTATCCATTTTTCAAGAATGAAGTTGGAGGCACTTTGGGGTTTCCATTCTTCCAGGAACCATTACATGGGGAGGACTCTCATTTCAATGAAAGCCCTGAAAAACTCTCACAGGCAAGGCTTCCCAAACAGTGGCCAAAAGGTCACATGAAGCCAGGCCCATTGAGGTCTACAACGGGACGTCCATGTGTCTTTTGACTCTTAACTATGGCTGCCAAGTTTTTCAGAATAAAATCATGCGATATCCTTGCTGAGAATTTCAGTTCTCTGTGGAAAGCCACCCTGGGCCTAGATCTCAGGTTTCAAGGGCAACTCTTATGCGTGGCCTCCTAAAATTCCAACACAATTCATGGCAACACTTCTCTGAGGTCAGTTCCAGAACTCAGTCTCTAAGAGGAATCACACCAGAGTTCAAGCACATGTGGACCCTGTCATGTCTTCCAACCGCCACACAAATGACCACAATTAAAACCAAAACATTCCCACATGTCCCTCATCTTCATCCATATAGACAGTCATTATAAACTCCGGCTGGAGGTTTCCATGAGGGGCGCAGCCAAGACAGTGTCCAAAATATGCACCCTTGCCACTCATTTGTCTAAATTCATGGTGGCCTGGACACCCTTCCTGTGAACCAGGAGTGATCAAAAAAGCCTGCCGTTAATGCTGCTCTGCTTCTCCAATTTGAGGCCTACTGACAGTCAGGTATAGATTCATTATGTGATTTGGCATCATGAGAGAACCCAAGTACTTCTGCAGGACTTTGAAGAACTCATTTGACCCAAAAAAAATCCCTATTCTCACTTGATGGAGGTCAGGAACCTATCGGAGGAAGGCAGGAGACTTCATCTACAATGACTGATCTTTTTGCCATTTTGGTTTTGGATGCACACATGGGATCTTCTTTAAATCTATCAGGAGCTGAGAATCTTATCCACAGCCTCAAACAGAGCCTAGTGTCTGATTAAGACACATCCTTTTCCAAAGCAATTAAGCAAAGAGCCACAGGTGATGCACATTCATTTCCATTTGAAATCTGTTTCTTCAGGCTTCACAAAGGGGTGGCATGATGCAAAGACCTTCCTGACATTCAAGGCAACAGAACCATAGGTAAGCAAATGAACCAAAGCAGGGTTTCTCCACTGAGACTTTACTGCTCACACTGATATCTGAGTTTTCTGAGATGTTCCCATTCCCTTCAGCTATCAAGAACATGGACATGTCACAGAGCTTGGAGGTGGTTCATATCTTGGACAATACATCATGAGCTTAATCTGGAGAGTGGCCAGAATTCAGGAAGAAAACAGGAACTTAGGATGTTAGTAGGTGTTTCCTATCCATAAGGCATACCACGGTCCATTCATCAATTGTGCAGGATAAATGCTGGGAAGCTTTCTACTAGACAGGACACCTCCATTGATGCATTCTCTTTTCTAATGTCGACAACCACGGACACAGTGGATACACAGACATAGAAAGTCGCCTTGTCAAAAGACTTACTAGAAACAGTCGACTCCAAACAAAACCAACCACATTTCCTACCTATTCTCAGAACATGAGACAAAACCGCAAACTCACATCCACAAACAAAGGCAACTCCTTCCCAAAAGTAGGTCTGTGACTATCCGGAGTGTCCTCTGACTGGTGGGCCATACTATGTTCTCCACAAAATGACCTCTCCTGTCTCAGATCTTGTCTCCATGGCAAACTCTGTGATGCTGTGAGGAGCCAACGGCTAGCCACTACCTGCTATCTCAGGAAAGGCTTCTCTTCAGAGCTCTCCTGGCATTTGGCCATCCTCACATCAGTAGGTACCAAGAAGGTCTGACTCTGTACTTGGTAAATCCAAACAAGTGAGCGCACTGGGACTGGGACTGGGACTGGCTCTCGGTGCCTGGCTTCTTGCATCAAAATTTCAGAGTGTTCCATCACCAAGGAAGTTAGGTAGGTCACTTCCTTCAGGAACTGAATGAGGTCACTGCCTTGGCAACAACTTTGCCCTAACCATTGCTTCCAAGGGTCACATTGGATGGAGGCTGCCCTTACTTCCTTTGACAATTTGACTAGTTTCAATGGTATATCAAAATAGGCACCTGAGAACAGCTCTCCACGCAGGCCTGGTTAGGTCCATCTTCTCTACCTTACAAAGAGAGAGTCTGATGCATACACATTCCTTTTTCCTGTCTAGATTGTTTGCCATTGAAGATGGCTTTTGCTCTCACAGGTCCTTCATAGCTGCTGACATCTTATCCAGGGATTATTTCTGCATCGAACTTTCAGGTTCTCAGCAGTTTGAAGATACCCTACATTCCTGTATTGTAAGACGAACTCTGTCCCTGCTCTTTTGTAATGTTAGATTGAGGCAACCGTGTATGGTTATCGTAAATAGCAGGTTTGATTTGGATTAGGAATCATTCTGCAGAATGAATAATGATCTTGGGAACCTGCAATATTTATACGAATATAGAGATGAAATATACGTATGAAAACAGAAATCTAGGTAAGATTTGAAGCTCAGAAGTGCATTAGGCAACTCATTGCGATACGTAGCTTTGAATTACGTTCTGCATACATGTTTCAGAAAAATCGATGTACAATGGCATAGGACCTTGCACCTTGGATGATTGAATGCAGTAGAGAACATCCACTCAAAAAGTGATAGTCGATAGGATCAGGAAGATAGTCAGTATGTTTCGGAAGAAGAGCTAGTATAGGATTTGGACCAAAGTTCATTAGCAATAGTGTTTCCGTTAGAGAGTGAATGTCAATGTCAGCACATGTGAAGGGTCAGTCACAATGTTGAACTGGGGAAAATATGTAGGAAAGTAGATATCAATAGAGACATTAGGAAATCAGTCAAAGAGTATCAAGTGAGTGAAAAAAATTAAACATTTTCAACAGTTTTGAGGTTGAATATATAATCTTATGAAGAAACAAATATGTAGTCACCAATACGATTGACATTTGAGAGCATTAGGCAACCTGGTCATGGATGTTTTTAGTAATCCATGTTGAGTTTCCCTTTAGGCTTTGGTACAATCATACGTGTGACTTTTGCATTTTGTGTCCAGAATATTACTGTGATAACATGCATATGTAGATCAGGTGACATGAGTATTTCTTCCACCATTTCTGGGAGCAATATTTTTAAAATGTATAAATTAGTATTGGGGGTACAACGAGGTGTACCCTGTGTCTATGAATATAGAGATAATGCATGAATAGACCATAATGTGAATAAATAATATAACTGGTTACACTTTAAATAATGTATTGAATTGATATCAGAAAATGTATAAAAAATCTTTTATTGATATATAATCATTCATTCCAACCAGTTATACATCTTATGATGATATTACAGTGATGGTTTATCATGAAGTCTGTTTCAGTTTTGCTTCAAAACTGATAAAGGAAATCGAAAATAATGTGTTTGGAAAGAAGTCTCATGAAAAGACCAGTCAAGAAACACGGAGGAATGCATGTGTTCTGAAGCAGGAAGTGATTGAAAGTGAAACAAATGCCTATATATTTGCTAACCTGTGGAGGAAATATATATCCTATGATGTGCATAAACAGAAGAAATTGTAATGTGCCAGTGTTGAATTAAAATGAACATCAATATACACATCATGTCCATTGGAATCTACTTGCTTTGATGATAAACTGTGTCAGTTACTGTAGAAATATTAGGATTTGTAAGCACCATTCACTGAAGTTAGTTCTCAGGACGAGGAAACAAATATGTATTTCAGGTGGTTGAATGTTTCTGAGAATAATCTTGTGAAAAGTTGATTATATATCCACATACATGAATATGAATGAATTTAGAGAGTGTTTAATAAGACACATTTTTTTCATATTTTGAAAAATCTAGAGAGTGTATATATATAAATATATATACATGTAAAACTCATGGAGAAATATTACAATTAAAATTTGACAAGATTTATAATACATACCCTTGATAAAGCCAAAGGCAAATCCAAGTATATACCATGCCTCCTATGAAAGGCCTGTATTTCTATTCTGTTACATTTCTTTTTATCCATCATATTAGCATTAGTAGTCAGAGTCTATTAGGGTATGTGTTAGTGTCAGGGATCATTATTTCAAATGAAAATAGAAAAATGAATCTAATGTGTATGCAAATATGTGCTACACAAAAATCTTGCCACTCTCATCCAGAACAATTCGTTGACATTTACTTCGCTCCAAGTAAGACACAATTAGTGGAGAGGAGTTCGAAAACCTGTGATTACATATGCGGAACTGAAAATGTTCAGGAGTTCACAACATTGGAGGTGGTAGAGCAGTTTCCAAAAGTAAGGGAGAGGTTAAACACTCCACAAACTTGGAGCTCTGCTGGCCTAAAGACTCTTTGAGAAAATGCCTCTCAGGTTGGGCACATGAAATATATGAAGTTGTCAGGAGATTTAGCTTCCTTTGTTGTGACACCATCAAATGTGGGTCTGCATCTATGTGACCTGGAGGAAATGGTTCCTTATTTTCTAATGAACATGAGACAGCAGTTCTGAATTCTCTTTTTCTTGGTAAACTGTGGCCACTGGGAGTTAAGTTTCTCCCCATGTGGTCTGTGAAGCCGTTTGGTCATCCTCCATTTTCGTGGTGTTTCTTACTGCTGCACTGGGAGTTTGGAATTGGCTTAATGAAATACAAGGAGTTCAACTGGCACACAATTTTGGAGGGAGCTCTGTCACGTGTGATTGGTCAGGGTCTTCAGGAGAATTTTTGAAACATGGATCTATCCCACATAGCTTTCCCCCTTGACTATAGCAACCGAATTCTGAACATTGCCCTGAATCCTCTCAATATAACAAGATGCCTTTACATATAAGGGTCTGCTGCCTGCACCATGTCAGTCACAAGTATTTTGGAAGCCAATGGCCGATCCACGTAGTCCCACAACAGATATTTATTCACAACCATATAGTCCACTGCTCTAGCCCCAATACTCAGCAGGCTCCAACTTATGACATCTCGGTTCTATAGCATTTTCATGACAACCAGTCAATCAAGGAACTGTCTGGTACACTCATGATCAGCAACAGGACATCCAAAGTTTCTCCAGTGTCACCTGGTCATGGGAATATTAAAAATTTCATGGTATTTTTGTAGCCATTTTTCAAGGATGATGTTGGAGGCACTGTGGGTTTCAATTCATTCAGGAACCATTAAATGGTGAGTAAGCACATTTCAATGAAAGCTCTGGAGAACTCTCACAGACAAGGCTTCCCAAACAGTGGCCAGAAGGTCACATGAAGCCAGGCTCATTGAGGTCTACAATGTGAGGTACATGTGTGTTTTGAGTGTCAACTATGACTTCCAAGTCTTTCAGTAAAAAAATCATGTGTTATCCTGGCTGAGATTCCCAGTGCTCAGTGGAAAGCCACCCTGGGCCTAGATCTCAGTTTCCAAGGGCTAATCTCATGTGTGGCCTCCTATAATCCCAACACAATTCATGGCAATACTTCTCTCAGGTGAGTTCCAGAACTCAGGCTCTAAGGAGTATCAGAGCAGAGTTCAAGCCCTGGTGGACCAAGTCATCTCTTCCAACCGCCACACAAATGACCACAATTAAAACCAAAACACTCCTACATGGCCCTCATCTTCTTCCATAAAGACACTCATCATAACATATGGCTGGAGGTTTCCATGAGGGGCACAGCCCAAGACAGTGTCCAAAATAAGCTCCCTTGCCCCTCATTTGCCTAAAGTCAGGGTGGCTTGGACACCCTTCTTCTGAACCAGGAGTGATCTGTAAGGGTAAAAGAAATTGAAATTAAAGTGTTAAAGTTAAAGTGTAAAAGACCGGGTGTTGTAAAGTTTCTAATCTTCAAGGCCTGGTTTAAAATGTAAAGGACCAGGTATTTTTAAGTTTCCATGCTACACGCAAAACCTGAAATTCCTGTAAATTGTAGGACAATTTCTGGACTGCCCAGTAAATATTCCCCCTGACCGCCTGGTTGTTTAATAACCTAGGACCTTGTGTGGCCTACCACATATGCATCGCAGGGCCTAAATCAATCAATTTCAATGTGTACCCCGCTTTAGAATTGACCTATCACTCCCGCCTGACGTGTTCAAGCCAATGAATGAACTAATCATGTTTAGGATTTGTATTTTCCCAAAGTGTATGATGATTTGCTAAAGGAGACTGTGATATATGTAAAGTCTCACACTCCCCAAATCGTGTACTTAAGCACTGCTCAACCCCTGCTCGGGGATCTGGGCTGCTCTCCCTTCTTGAGTGAGCACAGAGCACCAGCATGCTGGATTGGATCCTCAATAAATGTCTTTTGCTGTTGCATGAGCCTTGGTCTCATACATGAACATGAATGAAATTAAGGAGTGTATAATAAGACACATATATTTCATATTTTGAATAATCTATTTAGTGTAGATTTTTCACAAAACACATACAGAGATATTAAAAAGTAGCAATATATATGCCAATCAAAATTCATCATGAAATACATATCATACACAGATCCAAAAATCTTTATTTTACTGAATATGGATTTATGTGTAATGTTGTTCAACTAGGAAGCTCACGCAAATGTTGAATTTTCAGTTCCTACAGCGTTTAGGTGGAGTGATCTCTTCTCAAAATTTGTATCTGCCTAGTCAGCCACCTCACAATAATGTACGTGTGGTACCAGGTAGGATTCTATTTGTGCATATAAAAATACATGTGCTGAATAGGCAACAGAGAAAGGGAGACAGGAATTCACATATCTGATACCTTTCAAAACACATGGAGAACTATTTCAATTAAAAATTAACCAGATTTTTAACAACTACCCTTTATCATGCAAAAGGCAAGTCCAACTATACACTATGCCTCCTCTGAATTGCTTGTATTTCTATTCTGTTTGGGTTATTTTTCTCCATCATATTAGCATTAGTAGTCAGAGTCTAATAGGGTATGCTTTAGTGTCATGGATTCAGTAATTCAAATGAAAATAAAGGAAAATGAATCCATTGTTTACGCAAATATGCACTACAAAAAATCTTTCCACTCTCATTTAGAGCAATGCCTTGACATTACCTTCACCCCAAGTAAGACACAATTAGAGGACAAGAGTTAGAAAATCTGTGAATACATATCTGGAATGGAAAATGCTCAGGAGTTCACAAGCTTGGACATTTTAGAGGAGTTTTCAAAATTAAGGGACAGGATAAACAGTCCACAATCATGGAACTCTGCTGGCCTAAAGACTTCTTGGGAAACTGCCTCTGAGGTTGGGCACTTGAAATATATTTTCTTTTCAGGAGCTTTAGCTTCCTTTGTAGTGATACCATCAAAGGTGGGTCTTCATTTATCTGACCTGGAGGACATGGTTTCTTATTTTCCAAAGAACATGAGGCAGCAGTGCTCAATCCTACCTTTGAAGGTAAACTGTGGCCACGGAGGGCTAAGTGTCTCCCCGTCTTGACTGTGAAGCCGATTGGTCATCCTACAATTTTCGTGGTGTTTCTTGCTGCTGCACTGGGCTTTTGGTATTTCCTTCATGAAATACAAGGAGTTCAACTGGGACACAGTGCTGGAGCGAGTTCTGTCACGTGTCGAGGGTCAGGGTCTACAGGAGAATTCACCAACCAGGCTTCTATCGCACATAACTTGCAACATTGTCCATAGCAAACTGATTCTGAACATTGTCCTGAAACCTTTCCTTATAACAAGATGCCTTTACATATAAGCGTCTGCTAGCTGCACCATGTAAGCCACAAGCCATTTAGAAGTTAATGGCAGACTCACATGGCCCCACCACAGATATTTTATTATACACCTGCACACCACAGCTCTGGGCCCACTTCTCAGCACTCTCCAACTTACTTACATCTCTGTTCTACACAATTTTCGTGAAACCCAGTCAGTCAAGGCACTGTCTGGTACACTCATGATCAGCAACAATACATCCAAAGGTTCTCCAGTGCCACCTGGTCAGGGGAATTTCAAGGTATTTATGGAGCAATTTTTCAAGGATGAAGTTGGAGGCACTGTGGGTTTCAATTCACTCAGAAACCATTAAATGTTGAGGAACCTCATTTCAATGAAAGCTCTAGAGAACTCTCACAGGTAAGGCTTCCCAAAGAGTGGCCAAAATATACATATATTTCATATTTTGAAAAATCTTGACAGTGTATATCTATATCTATATCTATATCTACACACACACACACACACAAACACACACAGACATTAAAAACTAGCAATATATATGCCAATCGAAATTCATCATGAAATATATATCATCCACGTATTCAAAAATATTCATTTTACTGAACATGGATTTATGTATAATGTTGTTCAACTAGAAAGCTCACCCATAGGTTGAATTTTCAGTTCCAACAGCGTTTAGGAGGACTGAACTTTTCTCACAATTTGTATCTGCCAAGTCAGCCACCTCAGAAGAATATATGTGTGATACAAGGTACAATTCTATATGTGCATATAAAAATATATGTGCTGAATAGGATACAGAGAAATGGGGGAGACAGGAATTCACATATTTGATAAGTTTAAAAATACATGGACAACTCTTTCAACAAAAAAATTGACTAGATTTATAACTCCTACCCTATATAATGGAAAAGGCAATTCCAACGGTACACCATGGCTCCTCTGATGTGTTTGTATTTCTATTCTGTTTGGGTTACTTTTCTCCATCAAGTTAGGATTAGTTGTCAGAGTCTTGTAGGGTATGGGTTAGTGTCAGGGATTCAGTATTTCGAAAGGAAAATTGGAAAATGAATCCAATGTGTATGCAAATATGTGCTACACAAAAATCTTCCGACTCTCATCCAGAACAATGCCTTGACCTTAACTTCGTCCCAAGTAACACATGTAGAGAAGATGAGTAAGAAAATCTGTGAGTACATATCTGGAATTGAATATGCTCAGGAGTTCACAACCTTGCAGGTAGAAGGGGAGTTTCCAAAAGTAAGGGACAATGTAAACACTCCACAAACATGGAGCTCTGCTATCCTAAAGACTTCTGGAAAAACTGCCTCAGATGTTGGGCTCTTGAAATATATGTTGTTGTCAGGAGCTTTAGCTTCGTTTGTAGTGAGACCATAAAAGCTGGGTCTGCATCTATGTGACCTGGAGTAGATGCTTTCTTATTTACCAATGAAAATGGGGCAGCATTGATGAATTCTCTCTTTCTGGGTCAACTGTGGCCACTTGGGGCTCAGTGTCTCCTCATGTGGACTCTGAAGCCATTTGATCATCCTCCAATTTTTGTGATGTTTTTTGCTGCTGCACTGGGAGTTCAGTATTTGCTTCACGAAATACAAGGAATTTAAGTGGGACACAGTGCTGGAGGGAGTTCTGTCACGTGTAGTGGAACAGGGTCTGCAGGAGAATGCACAAACCAGGCTTCTTTCCAACATAGCTTGCCACCTTGACCATAGCAACCTGATTCTGAACATTGCCCTGAAACTTATCCATATAACAAGAATCATTTACATATAATGGTCTGCTGGATACACCATGTCAGTCACAAGGCATTTGGAAGCCATTGGCAAATCCAGATAGAAGCACCACAGATGTTTTATCTCACACATGCCCACCTTTGCTCTAGGTCCACTATTCAGCAGGCTCCAACTTACTGGCATCTCTGTTCTACACCATTTTCGTGAAACCCAGCCAATCAAGGCACTGTCTGGTACACTCATGATCACCAACAGGATATCCAATGGTTCTCCACTGCCTCCTAGATATGGGAATTTCAAAAATTTAATGGTATTTATCGAGCCCATCTTTCAAGGTTGAGGTTGGAGTCACTGAGTGTTTCATTTAATTCAGTAATCATTAAATGGTGAAGAAGCTCATTTCAATGAAAGCTCTGGAGAACTCTAACTGCTAAGGCTTCTAAAAAAGTGGCCAAAATGCCACATGAAGCCAGGCCCATTGAAGTCTACAATGTTAAGTGCATTTGTGTTTTGACTCTCAACTATGGCTGCCAAGTGTTTCAGAATAAAATTATGTGATACCCTGGCTGAGATTCCCAGTGCTCTGTGGAAAGCCACCCTGGGAATTGATCTCTGTTTCCAATGGCGACTCCCATGTGTGGCCTCCTAATATCCCAACACAATTCATGGCAATACTTCTCTGAGGTCAGTTCCAGGACTCAGTCTCTATGGGGTATCACACCAGAGTTCAAGCCCAGGTGGACCCAGTCATCGCTTCCAACTGCCACACAAATAACCACAGTTAAAACCAAAACACTCCCACATGGCCCTCATCTTCTTCCATATAGACACTCCTCATAATCTCTGGCTGGATGTTTCCATGAGGGGAGCAGCCCAACACAGTGTCCAAATAAGCTCGCTTGCCCATCATTTTCCTAAAGTCAGGGTGGATTGTACACCCTTCCTGTGAACCAGGAGGGATCAAATATGCCTTCCAGTATTACTGCTCTGCTTCTCCAATTTGAGGCCTACTGACTGTCGGTATAGATTTTTTATGTGATGTGGAGTCATGAGAAAACACAAGCATGTATGCAATTGCCTTTGCAGGGCTTTGAAGAACTCATTTGATTCAAAGGATCCCTATTCTCACTTGATGGTGGTAAGGAACCTAACAGAGGAAGGCGAGAGACTTCATCAACAATGACTGATCTTTTTCCCATTTTGGTTTTGGATGCACACATGGGATCATTCTTTAGATCCATCAGGTGCTGAGAACCTAAGCCACAGCCTAACACAGGGCCAAGAGACTGATTCAGACACATCCATTTCCAAAGCAATTAACAAAGAGCCACAGGTGATGCCCATTTAATTCCATTTTAAGACTGTTTTCTTCAGGCTTCACAAACTGTGTCCTGAGGCCAAGACCTTCCTCACATTCAGGGGAAGAGAAGAATTGGTTAGCAAAAGGCCCAAAGCAGAGTTTCTCCACTGAGGCTTTCCTGGTCACACAGATATCTGAGTTTTTTGAGATGCTAGCCATTCCCTTTAGCTATCCACTACATGACCTTGTCACAGAGCTTGGAGGTGGTACATATCTTGGACACAAAACCATGAGCCTATTCTGGAGAGTGGCCAGATTTAGGAAGAAAACAGGAACTTAGGAAATTAGTAGGTGTTTTCCATCCATAAGGGAAGCCACAGTCCATTCATCAATTGGGCAGGATGAATGCTGGGAAGGATTCTACTAAACAGGACACATCCATTGATGAATTCTCTTTTCAAATGTCGACAACCACGGACAGAGTGGGATACACAGACATAGAAACACTCACATTGTGAAACGACTTACTAGGAACAGTCCACTCCAAACCAAACAAACCACCTTTTTTACCTATTCTTAGAACATGAGACAAAACCACAAACTCACACTCACACCCACAAAGGCACCTCCTTCCCCCAAAGAGGTCTGTGACAATCCGGAGGGTCCTCTGACTTGTGGGCCTTATTATGTTCCCTGAAATGTCCTGTCCTGTCTCAGATCTGGTCTCCTTGGCCAAATCTGCGAAGTGGTCAGGAGCCAGCTGTGAGCAAATACCTGCTTTCTCAGGAAAGGCCCCTCTTCTGATCTCTCCTGAAATTTGGCCATTCTCACATCAGTAGGTACCAAGAAAGACTGACTCTGTTCTTTGTAAATCCAAATAAGTGAGCCCACTGGGAATGGTACTGGGACTGCCTCTGGTTGCCTGGCTTCCTGGATCCCTAGTTCAGAGAGTTCTACCACCAAGGAAGTGAGGAAGGTCACCTCCTTTGTGAACTGAATGAGGTCACTGCTTTGGAAACCACTTTGTCCTAAAATTTGCTTCCAAGGTTCCCATGAGATGGAGGCTGCCCCTATTTCCTGTGATACTTTCACAACTGAGAATTGTATATCAACCATAGGCAGCCGGGAACAGCTGTCCACACTGGCCTGGTTTGGTCCATCTTCTCTACATTAAGAAGAGTGAGGCTGATTCTGACACATCCCTTCATCCTGACCGGGTTGTTTGCCATGGAAGATGACTTTTGCTCTCTCAGGTCCTTCATAGCTGCCTAAATCTTCTCCAGGGATCATTTCTGCATGGAACTTTGAGGTTCTCAGAGGTGGAAGATCCCCTACATTCCTGTATTGGAAGACCAATTCTGTCCCTCCTCTTCTGTAAAGTTAGATTGAGGGAACATTGTATGGTTAAGGTTAATAACAGGTTCCATTTTGGTTAGGAATCATTCTCTGGGATGAATAATGGTATTGGGATTTTGAGATATTTTCAAGAATATATAGGTGAAATATAAGTATGAAAAAAGAAATCTAGGTAATTTTTGAAGGACAGAAGGGAATTGGCCCCATGATTGGGATTCTTAGCTTTCAATTATGTTCTGCACAGGTGTCTCAGATAAATTGATATACAGTGGCATAGGATCTTGTCTTTTGGATGATTGAATGTCGAAGAGAACATCTGGTCCAAAAGGGATAGTTGGTGGATTAGGAAGATATTCGGTAGGTTTAGAATGAAGAGTGTGTATAGAATTTGGACCAAAAGATCTTTAGCAATAGGGTTTTGGGTAGAGACTGAAAGTAAATGTCAGCACATGTGAAGAGTCAGTCACAGTGATAAACTGGGGAAAAAATACAGGAAATCAGATATCAATAGAGACATTAGGAAATCAGGACAAGTATAAAGTGAGTGATAGGATTAGACATTTTCAACAGGGTTGAAGTTGAATATGTAATTTCAGGAAGAAACAAATATGTAGTCACCAATAGGATTCACTTTGAGAGCATTAGGCAACCTGGATATGGATTTTTTTTTTTAATCCATGCTCACTTTCCATTTAGGATTTGGTACAATCATAAGTGTGACCTTGCTTTTTGTTTCCACAATATTACTGTGATTAATGTATATATAGATCAGATGACATGAGTATTTCTTCCACCATTTCTGGGAGCAATATTTTGAAGACATATAATTTAGTATTGTGGGTACAAATAGGTATAGGCTGTGTTATACGAATATAGAGATAATGCATGAATAGACCATACTGTGAATAAATAATATAACTGGTTCAAAATTTAAATAATGGATTGAATTGATATCTGGATATATACTGGAAAACTTATATTGATATTCATACAATCATTCGTACCAGTTATACATCTAATGGTAATATTAGTGTTATGGTTTATCATGAAGTGTCTGTGAGTTTTGCTTCTAAAATGATTATGGAAATCAAAAATAATGTGCTTGGAAACAAGTCTCATTAAAACAACAGTCACGAAACCTGCGGGAATACTTATGTTCTGAAGCAGGAAGTAATTGAAAGTGAAAAAAAATCCTATAAATTTGTGAATTTGTGAATAAAAAATGTATTCTATTATGTGCAAAAACTGAAGAAATATTAATGTACCAGTTTTGAATAAAAATGAACGTCAAATACATATCATGTCCCATAGGAATCTACTTGCATTGATGTTAAACTGAGTCATTTACTGTAGCAATATTAGGATTTGTATGCACCATTCACTGAAGTTAGCTTTCAGTACTAGGAAACAAATATATATTTCAGGTGGATTAATATTCCAGAGAATATTCTTATGAAAAGTTTAATAAAAATCCACATTCATTAACATCAATGAATTTAGGGAGTATATAATAAGACACATACATTTCATATTTTGAAAAATCTGGAGAGTTTATACATATATATATGCACACACACACACACACACACACACACACACGTATACATTAAAAAGTAGCAATATAAATCCCAATCGAAATATATCATGAAATATATATATCATCCACAAATCCAAAAATCTTCACTTTTTTGAACATCAATTTAAGTATAATGTTGTTCAACTAGGAAGCTCACCCATAGTTTGTTTTGTAAGTTCCAACAGCATTTAGGAGGAGTGATCTCTTCTCACAATTTGTATTTGCCAAGTCAGCAACCTCACAAGTATCTACGTGTGATACCAGGTAGGATTCTATATGTGCATATAAAAATACATGTGCTGAATAGGGTACAGAGAAATGGAGACAGGAATTCTCATATTTGTTAACTTTAAAAACACATGGAGAAGGGAGGGGCAGAGCCGCCAACCGCGCCTGTAAGGTAGGCGGACCTGCGAGCCACCGGTAGAACAGGCCTAGCGGCCCGCAATCGTACAAAACACATCGCCCTGGTTGGGGGTTGGGCAGAGCCGCTGCGCGCCTGCAAGGAACGCGGACATGCGACCCACAGGGAGAACAGGCCCAGCAACCCGCGGAGGGGCAGAGACACCCCTTGCAACTTCTAGATAGGTGAACCTGTGACCCACCGGCAGAAGAGGCCCAGCTGCCTTCAGAGGGGCAGAGCCGGCCCCCGCGCCTGCGAAGTAGGCAGACCTGCGAACACCGACAGACCAGGAGCTAGGCCCCGCCATGGTGCTAGACACATAACCAGGTTTGGGGAGGGGCCGAGCCACTCCCCGTGCCTGGAAAGCAGGTGGACCTCTCACCCTCTGGCAGAACAGACCCAGCAACCTACCAGCCTGGTAGATATATCGCCCCGGTTTAGGGAGGGGCAGAGCTGCCACTCGCGCCTGCAATGTAGACAGCCCTGCAATCCACAGACAGAAGAGGCCCAGCGGCACGCGGAGGGGCAGAGCCGACACCTGTGCCTGCAAGGTAGGTGGACCTGTGACCCACTGGCTGAACAGGACCAGCGCCCGAAGAGGGGTAGAGCAACTGCCCGCTCCTGCAAGGTAGGCGGACAGGCTACGACCGGCAGAACAGGTCCAGAGGGCTGCTGGTGTGGTAGGCACATTGCCCCAATTGGAGGAGGGGCAGAGCCACCGCCCACACCTGTGAGGGAGACTTTTCATAAATACAATAGCAATATAAACATTTAGGGGTAAAATTCAATAACACAAAAGTTCCACCAAACAGAAAAAAACGCGAACAGTAGGAAAAGACAAGGAAAGAAAGGACCACAAGCAATGCAGGTCAACTCAACATTAGAAGAGGTAATATCTGCAGCAGATGGAATGTCAGATAAAGAATTTAGGATATACTTGCTTCCGATGATCTGAGTCAACAGGGAGACATTAGACAGCAAAATCAGACAATGAAAGATCACTTCAACAATAAATTACATAAACAAATCCAAGAAGCAAAAGATCAACTATACAGGGAGATAGAGGTTATAAAAAAAAAACAAACAGAAATCATAGAAATGCAGGAAGCAATAAACCAACTTAAAAACTCAATTGAGAATACTACCAGCAGAGTAGATCACGTAGAAGATAGAACATCAGACAATGAAGACAAAGTATTTCAACTTGAAAAGAACATAGACAGCTCAGCAAGACTGTTAAGAAACCATGAGCAGAAAATCCAAGAAATATGGGATAACATGAAGAGACCAAACTTAAGAGTAATTGGGATACAGGAAGGTATACAGGTGCAAAACAAAGGAATGAGCAAACTATTCAACGAAATAATATGAGAAACCTTCCCAGACATGAAGAATGAGACAGAATCCCAAATCATAGAAGCCTACAGGATGCTGAATGTGCAAAATCACAAGAGATAAAGACCTAGACATATTATAATGAAGATGCCAAACATACAGAATAAAGAGAGAATTTTAAAAGCTACAAGAGAAAGGAAGCAGATTACATTTAGGGGTAAACCAATCAGGATAACAGCAGATCTTTCAACACAGACTCTGAAAGCTAGAAGATCCTGGAATAACATTTTTCAAACACTGAAAGAAATTGGGTTCCAACCAAGAATTGTGTATCCAGCGAATTTAAGCTTCAGGATGGAAGATAAAATTAAAACCTTCCATGATAAACAAAAGTTAAAAGAATTTGCAGCTAGAAACCCCTTTCTTCAAAAGATCCTTGGCAAAACATTATAGGAAGACGAAATGGAAAATAACAATGAAAACCAACAGTGGGAGGTAGTACAGTAAAGGGGGGAAAAATAATCAAAGAGGAAAAAAAACATGGTTAGTAACATAAATAAACAAATATGGCTGGAATAACAACCCATATCTCAATAGTAACCCTAAATGTTAATGGCTTAAACTCACCAATTAAGAGACACAGGCTAGTAGAATGGATCACAAAAGAAGACCCAACAATTTTCTGCCTGCAGGAGACGCATTTGATAGGAAAAGAGAAGCATAGACTGAAGTTGAAAGGTTGGGAGAAATCATATCACTCATATGGACTTCGGAAACAAGCAGGAGTGTCCATACTCAGATCAAATAAAATAGATGTCAAGCCAAAGTTAAGCAAAAGGGATAAAGAGGGACACTACATACTGCTCAAGGTAACCATACACCAACAAGACATAACAGTCATAAATATATATGCCCCAAACAATGGTTCAGCTATGTTCATCAAAAAAACTCTTCTCAAGTTCAAGAGTCTGATAGACCACAATACAATAATCATGGGAGAATTCAACACACCTCTCTCACTACTGGACAGATCTTCCAAACAAAAGTTGAATAAGGAAACTATTGAACTGAATAACACAATTAATAACATAGACTTAATAGACATATATAGAATATACCACCCAACATCAAGCAGTTACACTTTTTTCTCAGCAGCACATGGATACCTCTCAAAAATAGATCATATATTATGTCACATGGCAACTCTTAGACAATATAAAGGAGTATAGATAATACCAGGCATCTTATCTGATCATAATGGAATGAAACTGAAAAATCAACAATAAAAGAAGGAAGGAAACTTCATGCATCACTTGGAGAATGAACAATACGTACTGAATGATCAATGGGTTATAGAAGACATCAAGGAGGAAAATAAAAAATTCTTAGAGATAAATGAAAAAGACAGACGGAACATATCAGAATCTATGGGACACATTGAAAGCAGTTCTAAGAGGAAAATTCATTGCTTGGAGTTCTTTCCTTAAAAAAAGAAAAAAAAAACAACAAATAAATGATCTCATAGTTCATTTCAAAATCCTAGAAAAAAAAAGAGCAAAACAACAGCAAAAGAAGTAGAAGGCAAGAAATAATTAAAATCAGAGCTGAAATTAATAAAATCAAAACAAAAGAATCAATTGAAAAATTTGACAATACTAAAAGTTGAAAAATAAATAAAATTGACAGACTCTTAGCCATGTTAACAAAGAGAAGAAGAGAGAGAACTCAAATTCCTATGATACTGGATGAAAATGGCAATATCACAACAGACACTTCTGAAATACAGAAGATAATCAGAAATTATTTTGAATCCTTATACACCAATAAATTAGAAGATAGTGAAGGCATTGATAAATTTCTTAAGTCATATGATCTGCCCAGATTGAGTCAGGAGGATATAGACAACCTAAGCAGACCAATATTAATTGAGGAAATAGAAGAAACCATCCAATGACTACCAACTAAGAAAAGAACAGGACCGAATGGGTATACAGCAGAGTTTTTCAAAACCTTTAAAGAGGAACTAATACCAGTACTTTTCAAGATATTTCAGGAAATAGAAAAAGAGAGAGAACTTCCAAATTCATTTTAGGAGGCCAATATCACCCTGATTCATAAAACAGACAAAGACACTTCAAAGAAACAAATCTACAGACCAATATCTCTAATGAACCTAGATGCAAAAATCCTCAATAAAATTCTGGCGAATCAGATACAAAAACATATTTAAAAAATTGTGCAACATGATCAAGTAGGATTCATCCCTGGGATACAAGGCTGGTTCAATATACGGAAATCAATAAATGTTATTCACCACATCAATAGACTTAAAAATAAGAACCATATGATCACCCCAATAGATGCAGAAAAAGTATTCAACAAAGTACAGCATCCCTTTATGTTCAAAACTCTAGAAAAACTAGGGATAACAGGAACATACCTCAATATTGTAAAAGCAATCTATGCTAAGCCTCAGGCTAGTATCATTCTGAATTGTGAAAAAATTGAAAGCATTCCCTCTAAAATCTGGAACAAGACAGGGATGCCTTCTCTCACGACTTCTGTTCAACATAGTTCTCGAAACACTGGCCAGAGAAATTAGACAAATGAAAGAAATTAAAGGCATAAAATTAGGAAAAGAAGAACTTAAATTATCACTATTTGCAGATGACATGACTCTATACCAAGCAGACCCAAAAGGGTCTACAAAGAAACTATTAGAGTTAGTAAATGAATTCAGCAAAGTGGCATGATATAAAATCAACAATCATAAATCAAAGGCATTCCTGTATATCAGCAACAAATCCTCTGAAATGGAAATGCGGACTACCACTCCATTCAGAATATCCTCAAAATAAAAATAAAATACTTGGGAATCAACGTAACAAAAGATGTGAAAGACTTACACAATGAAAACTACAGAACCCTAAAGAGAGAAATAGAAGAAGATTTACAAGATGGAAAAATATACCCTGTTCATGGATAGGCAGAATTAACATCATCAAAATGGCGATATTACCAAAAGTTCTCTATAGGTTTAATGCAATGCCAATCAAAATCCCAAGGGCATTTCTTGTAGAAATAGATAAAACAATTATGAAATTCATATGGAAAAATACAAAACCCAGTATATCAAAGACAACTCTAAGCAGAAAGTTTGAATCAGGCGGTATAGCGATACAAGTCCTCAAATTATACTACAGAGCAATAGTAACAAAAAGAGCATGGTACTGGTACCAAAACAGGTGGGTGGACCAATGGTACATAATAGAGGACACAGAAATCAATCCACAAAATTACAGCTATCTTATATTTGATAAAGGAGCTAATAGCATGAAATGAAGGAAGGATAGCATCTTTAAAAAATGGTGCTGGAAAAACTGGAATTCCATATTTAACAAATGAAACTGAATCCCTTTCTCTCTCCATGCACAAAAGTTAACTCAAAATGGATCAAGGAGCTTGATATCAAATCAGAGAGATGGCATCTGATGGAAGAAAACTTTGGCTATGATCTACATACTGTGGGGTCGGGCTCCAAATTCCTCAATAGGACACCCATAGCATAAGAGTTAATAACTAGAATCTACAAACTGGACTTACTCAAACTAAATAGATTTTTCGCAGAAAAAGAAACAATAAGAGAGGTAAAAAGGGAGCCTACACCCTGGGAACAAATCTTGACTCCTCACACTTCAGATAGAGCCCTAATATCCAGAGTTATACAAAGAAATCAAAAAAATTAACAATAAGAAAATGAATTACCCAATCAACAAATGGGCCAAGGACCTGAACAGACACTTCTCAGAGGAGGACATACAATCAATCAATAAGTACATCAAAAAATTCTCACCATCTTGAGCATTCACAGAAATGCAAAACAAACCCACCCTAAGATACCATTTCACTGCAGTAAGCTTAGCAGCCATTATGAAGTCAAACGACAACAAGTTCTGGCGAGGATGTGGGGAAAAGGGTACACCTGTACATTGCTGGTGGGACTGCCAATTGGCGCAGCCAATTTGGAAAGCAGTATGGAGATTTCTTGGAAAGCTGGGAATGGAACCACCATTTGACCCAGCAATTCCCCTTCTCGGTCTAATCCCTATAGACCCAAAAAGAGCATGCTACAGGTACACTGATAAATCTATGTTCATAGCAGCACAATTCACAATAGGAAGACTGTGGAACCAACCTAGATGCCCTTCAATAGATGAATGGATTAAAAAAATGTGGCATTTATACACAATGGAGTATTACTCTGCATTAAAAAATGACAAAATCATACAATTTGCAGAGAAATGGATGGCATTAGAACGTATTATGCTACGTGAAGATAGCCAATCACTAAAAAACAAATGCCAAATGTTTTCTTTGATATAAGGAGAGTAACTGAGAACAGAGTTGGAAGGAAGAGCATGAGAAGATGATTAACATTAAACAGGGGTGAGAGGTGGGAGGGAAAAGGAAAGAGAAGCAAAATTGCATGGAAATGGAAGGAAACCCTCATGGTTATACAAAATTAAATACAAGATGAAGTGAGCGGAAAGGGGACAAAAACAAGGGGAAGAAATGAATTACAGCAGATGGGGTACATTGAGAGGATTGGAGGGGAGGGGATGGGAGATAGTAGAGGACAGGAAAGGCAGCAGAATACAACAGACACTAGTATAGCAATATGCAAAACAGTGGATGTGTAACTGATGGGATGCTGCAATCTGTATACGGGGAAAAATGGAAGTTCATAACCTACTTGAATCAAAGTGTGAAATATGACATGTCAAGAACTATGTAATGTTTTGAAGAACAAACAATAAATATCAAAGGAAAAAAACACATGGAGAACTATTTCAATTAAAAATTGACTAGGTTTATAACACCTACACTTTATCATGCAAAAGGCAAGTCCGACTATACACCATGCCTCTTCAGAACTGCTTGTTTTTCTATTCGGTTTGGGTCATTTTTCTCCATCATATTAGGATTAGTAGTCAGAGTTTTGTAGGGTACGCGTTAGTGTCAGGGATTCAGTTTTTGGAATGGAAAATTGGAAAATGAATCCAATGTGTATACAAATATGTGCTACACAAAAATCTTCGCACTTTCATCCAGAACAATGCCTTGACGTTACCATCTCCCCAAATAAGAAACAATTAGAGGAGAAGAGTTAGAAAATCTGTAAATACGTATCTGGAATGGAAAATATTTAGGAGGTCACAAACTTGGAGGTGGTAGAGGAGTATCCCAAAGTAAGGTACAGGGTAAACACTCCACAAATATGGAGGTGTGCTGGCCTAAAGACTTCTAGAGAAACTTCCTCTGAGGATGGGCACTTGAAATATATGTTGTTGTCAGTAGCTTTAGCTTCCTTTGTAGTGAGATCATCAAAGCTGGGTCTGCATCTATGTGACCTGGAGGACATTCTTTCTTGCTTTCCAATGCACATGAGGCAGCAGTGCTGAATTCTCTCTTTGTATGTAAACTGTGGCCACTGGGGTCTAAGTGTCTCCCCGTGTGGACTGTGAAGCCTTTTGTTCATCCTCCACTTTTCGTGGTGTTTCCTGCTGCAGCACTGGGAGTTTGGTATTTGCCTCACGAAATACAAGGGGTTCAACTGGAACACAGTGCTGGAGGGAGTTTTGTCACTTGTGGTTTTTCAGGGTCTACAAGAGAATGCACCTACCAGGCTTCATTCCCACATAGCTTGCCCCCTTGTCTATAGCAACCTGATTCTGCACATTGCCCTGAAAACTATCAATTTAACAAGACACCTTTACATATAAGTGTCTGGTCACTGCACCATGTCAGTGACAAGCCATTTGGAAATCAATGGCAAATCCACATGGCGCAACCACAGATGATTCATCACACACCTGCACACCACAGCTCAGGGCTCACTACTCAGGAGGGTCCAACTTAATAGCATCTCTGTTCTACACCATTGTCATAAATCCCAGTCAATCAAGGCACTGTCTGGTACACTCATGATCAGTAAAAGTGCATCCAAATGTTCTCCAATATCATCTGGTCATGGGAATTTCAAAAATTTCTTGGTATTTATCTAGCCTCTTGGTAAATCCAAACAAGTGAGCCCACTTGGACTGGGACTGGGACTGGCTCTGGGTGCCTGGCTTCTTGGATCACAAAATTCAGAGATTTCCATCACCAAGGAAGTGAGGTGAGGTCACTTCCTTCAGAAAATGAATGAGGCCACTGTCTTAGCCACCACTTTGTCGTAACAGTTGCTTCCTAGTGTCTCAGGAAAAGGAGGCAGCCTCTATTTCCTGTGACACTTTCACAAGTTAGAATGGTATAGAAACATAGGCACCTGGGAACAGCTCTCCACACATGCCTGGTTTCATACATCATCCCTACATTAAGAAGAGATAGGCTGATTGAGTCACATCCTTTCATCCTGATCGGGTGGTTTGCAAAGGAAGATGACTTTTGCTGTTTCAGGTCCTTCATAGCTGCCTACGTCTTCTCCAGGGATCATTTCTGCATGGATTTTGAGGTACTCAGCAGGTGAAAGATCTCCTAACTTCCTGTATTGTAATACTAACTTTGTCCCTGCTCTTCTGCAAAGTGAGATTGAGTGAACAATCTCAGTTTACAGAATGGTTAGGGTTAATAGCATGTTCGATTTGGGTTATGAATCATTTTGCTGGATGAATAATGATATTGGGAACCTGCGATATTTATAAGAATATGGAGGTGAAATATAAGTATGAAAACAGAAATCTAGGTAATATTTGAAGCCCAGAAGGACTTTGGGCCCTTGATTGGGATACATAGCTTAAATTATGTTCTGTGTGACCTTTGCATTTTGTGTCCAGAATATTACTGTGATAATATGTATATGTAGCTAAGGTGACATGAGTATTTCTTCCACCATTTCTGTGAGCAATATTTTGAAAACTTATAAATTAGTACTGGGGATACTAATAGGTTTACCCTGTTTTGATGAATATAGAGATGATGCATTAATAGACCCTACTGTGAATAAATTATATAACTGGTTCCAAATTTAAATAATGGATTGTATTTATATCTGAAAATATATAGGAAATCTTATATTGATATACATACATTCATTCCAACCAGTTATATATCTAATGGTAATTTTAGGGTTATCATTTATCATGAATAGTGTGTGAGTTTTGCTTCAAAAATGATTATGGAATCGAAAATAATATGTTTAGAAAGAAGTTTAGTAAAAAGACCAGTCAAGAAACATGGAGGAATATATGTCTTCCAAAGGAGGAAGTGATTGAAAGTGAACCAAATGTTTATAAATTTGTGAACTTGTGAATGAATGGATATATCTAATGATGTCCATAAACTGAAGAAATAATTACGTACCAGGTTTGAATAAAAATGAACTTTAACAAACACAATAGAAACATTAGGAATTCTGGAAAAGTATAGTTCGCAGTGAAAGGTTAATAAAATAAGTACTTGTCACTTCCTGTTTTTCTGTATGCTTAACAAAACACTGTTGAAATCTTGAGAACTTTTTGATAGTCTTATTCCCAGAATGTGCTGTCCAAAACTGCCAAACTGCAGAATGTACTCCCTCAACCGGTTGCACACAAACCGCTCACTCACCCGGACCCATCAATAATCTTCCCCCCCTGCCCTCTCCTAGGAAAATATATAAGCTCTGCTTAAGCTGTTCTCAAGGCTCTCTGCTCTATTCAAGTGAGCTCTGAGCCCCAGCATGCTGGACCCCCAATAAACCCTTTGCTTTGCATGAGACAGTCTCTTGGTGGTCTCTTCACCCGATTGTCACCAGAACTTTACATATGGAGGTTCCACCGAGATCCGGCAGCCGTGGACAAGTGACCCCAACGAACTCCTCTCGGGGTAAGTAAGGTGCCTCTTTCTGGTTTCAGGTTTCAGGTCAGGGCTTGGCAAAATGGATGTCGATGAAGAGCGTGAGCTCTCTCCGATGGTGGCTGACAGTCATGTCACAGAGCCACAGGCCAAGTCCCTGGGGGACGTCATAGAGGACTCAGAAAATCGAGGAACAATAGTCTCCATGACTCAGTGATATTTTGTTTCAGATTCGGTATTGCCAACCCATCGGGTTTTGCCAACTACTCAGTCCTGGTCTCAGTGTTGGACTTCCATATCCTGTCTTTATTGTCTTGTCTTGTCTGTGTCATGTGTTGTTGCTTTTACTGTTTGTGTATCTTTCATTATGGGACAGAGCACTTCAATGCCTCTGTCTCTGACCCTTGTTCACTGCAACAAAGTTTGCTTAAGGGATCAGAATCTTTCTTTTTCAGTAAAATGCTGGACCTGGCAGACTCTCTGTGCCTCACAATGGCTCACCTTTGGATTTGGATGGACCCTAGAAGGATCTTTCTACTTCCCACTAATTTAAAAAGTTAGAGATATTGTCTTTCAGCCAGAGCCACATAGATACCTGTGAAGACAGATGGACACTGCCTACCAACCCGGTGACGAGGGGAATCAACATCAATATCAAGAAAGAGACTTTGTCTACATTAGACGACATCAGGTGTCATCCCTGGAACCCTGCTGGAAGGGACCATAGCAGGTGCTACTTATAACACCTACAGCAGTAAAGGTAGACAGAATCACTTCCTGGATCCATACCTCTCATCTCAAGCCTGTGCCCTGTCCAGACTCTGGCTGGAAACTGTAAAAGACTGGTAACGCTTTCAAATTGTGTATTTGCCAAGTGGATAAGGCAATAGACTCTCCCCCTGACCACCAGTAGTCCTAACCCTCATCAGCCCATTCAGCAGCGATGGCTGATCACAAATCTTACTGGACAAGAAGTATGGTCTATCTCGCATACAGCCCACTTAGGGACATGGTCGCCATCTCTCCACAGAAACATTTGTCAGCTGGCTATAGGTCTTTTCCATTGGGATATCCCTGATGAAGTGGATCCCACTAAAATTCCATTAAATCCCTTCACTACCATAGATAATGGAAACACATATTATGGATGTAGGGACACGCGAGCCAGATGCAGGTTGGCTAGCCTAGATTACTATGTTTGCCCAGCGGACTATCAAATCCACAAACAGTCAAGGCTGTGTTGGGGGAAAGCCGGCTTCTTCTGTAAGTCATGAGGATGTGAGCATACAGGGACTGCTTGATGGAACCCAAACTCCTCATCAAATTCTGTACACAACATTGGCCATATTACCAATTAGATAACCAAAATTGATGGCCCACAGAGGGGTCTCTGGATCCTCAAATTCTGCGTGACCTTTTTAACTTCTGCTAGTGCTGAAAAGGGTAAAAGGAGATTCCCCTATGTGGAGGCCTTTTCCCTCCTTTGCTCACATCCTGAACTATGCTTCTCCAATAGATCCTCACCCTCAGCCTTCTGCTCCAGACTCTCTGCTCTTACTCTCACCTATGCAACCTGATTTCTCCCCTCCAATTACTAGATCAAAAACCCAAACCTCCGCCTGTTCTAAGACCGTTGCCCCCTTCTTGAGGTAGCAGGTACTGAGGTACACCTCAACCAACTCACTCCTCTCTTCTCCTGTCATTGCCCGCACTGGGTCCCACCAGGTCGTCTTACTACCTAACACAAAGCCCAAACCAGCTGAGAAAAGCCCTCACACCCTTATCCAAGATGCAATGTAAATGGCCTTTAAAGTTGCTTTTTCATCACTGAAAACATGTTACTAAGTATTTAAAGTCCCTCAAATGCTTTTTGGGATACTAACTCCCATCTTACCCTCTGCTGTACCTGTTGTACTGCTCAAGATTTGTTCCTAGAAAAATCCAAAACCCCTTTTCCATTATTCTTTTACATTTCTCCTACCTCATTCTCAGATCCACGGAACTGCTCACAGCCATGCCTTCCCCGTCTTCCCCCTCTGTACCAGGCCCACAGAAAAGTCTTAACTGACCTTCTCCAGAAATCTCCAACATAGCTGAATTTAGGAATTTCAGCAAAAGAGTCCCAATAAAAGATTTCTAAGTAGATAAAATTCCACTTTTCGTGTTGCCCTATTCTACTTGGCCACTGGCTAAAAAAATCTGCAATCCTAAGCTAGACACCCCCATATTAATTTTTCACAAAATTTGTGAACAAGGCCTTGGCCTGGAGCTGAGGCTTCACATAGATGGCTACATTTGTAAGATAAAGAAGTTACCAACTGGGCTCCATGGTAACAGTTGGCAGGGGGAAAAATAAAGGGAATATAAAGCTCTCCCTCACCCAGGTGTCCTTGGAAGGTTAACTTTCCCAGAACAGAGGAAAAAAAAAAAAGAAGACAAACGGCTTCTTGTGAACTTCTTAAGACTGTGAACTTCTGAGCCCCTTCCCTTATATGTTGGGTACAAAATTCTGAAACTACCTAAACTTGGGATTCTGGGGATTTAATTGATTACAACAGAAGTAATGCCCTCTGAATATGGTTGCAAACAAATAGGACTGTTTTCCTGTCTTTGGTACTATCTTAGGTGCCTTGCCTTGTCCATCCCTACAACAGTATAATTCTATATACTTAAAACATTGTTTATGTTTTCATGAAGTGGTCAAAAGATGTGATTAATTGTGTAGTTGTGCAAATGTTTCCCAGAGTGCTCTATCATGACACAGGTTCATTTGAAGATCAAATAGGGGGGCATAAAACCTGGTTCCACTGGGAACATATATCCCTCACTTTCACCATCCTATTAGGAATACATGTTGCTGCAGGGGTGGGCACAAGAACCACTGCCTTGGTCCATGGGACAAAACAAATGACCCAAATAGAAGCAGCAATAGGCCAAAACTTAAAGATATTAGAAACCTCCATCACAGCATTGCAGGAATCTTTAACCTATCTCTCTGAAGTTGTTTTACAGAACAGTCGAGGATTGGAATTTCTCTTCATGAGAGAAGAGGGCCTTTGTTTTGCATTGATGGAAGAATGTTGTTTTTATGCCAACCATACTGGAGTTGTAAAAAAACTATGAGTAAATTAAAATGACGACTTGAAGAGCATCAACGAGAGAGAGAGGCCCAAAAAGGGTGGTTTGAATCTTGGTTCACAAAGTCCCCCTGGTTAAATACTCATTTATCAACCCTGGCGGGTCCAATAATAATCCTCACATTATTGCTAACTATAAAACCCTGCTTGCTCAACCATGTAATTTATTTTCTCCAGGCTCAAATTGGACAAGTTAAACTAATGGTAATACCCCACTAGCAGACATGGAATGTGACACCACCCAATGATCATATTTATGATTAAAAGTAGCCAGAAAAAGAAGTGTCGAATGAAAGGTTAATAAAATATGTAGTTGTCACTTCCTGTTTTTCTGTACACTTAACAAAACACTGTTGAAATCTTGAGAAATTTTTGCCAATCTTGTTCCCAGAATGTGCTGTCCACAACTGCCAAACTGCAGAATGTACTCCCCCACCAGGTTGCATGCAAACTGAACACTCGCCCTGACACATCAATTAACTTCCCTCCCTGCACTGGCAAGGAAAAGTTTATAACATCTGCTTAAGCTGTTCTCAGGGCTCTCTACTCTTTTCAAGTGAACTCTGAGCCCCAGCATGCTGGACCCCCAATAAACCCTTTGCTGTTACATGAGATAGACACTTGGTGGTCTCTTCTTCCGACGCTCGCCCGACCGTTACTTGGATGATTGAATGTAGAATAGAACATCCACTCAAAAAGGGATAGTCGGTAGGATTAGGAATATAGTCCGTAGGTTTAGGAAGAAGAGTGAGTATAGGATTTGGACCAAAAGTTCTTTAGCAATAGGGTTTCGGTTAGAGAGTGAATGTAAATGTCAGCACATGTGAAGAATGAGTCACAATGATGAAATGCGGAAAATATGTAGGAAAGCAGATATCAATAGAGACATTAGGAAATCAGGCAAAGTACAAAGTGAGTGATAGGATTAGACATTATCAACAGGGTTGAGTTTCAATATATAATCTTAGGAAGAAACAAATATGTAGTCACCAATAAGATTGACATTTGAGAGCATTAGGCAACCTGGACATGGATGATTTTAGTAATCCATGTTCACTTTCCATTTAGGCTTTTGGGAGAATCCTAAGTGTGACATTTGCATTTTGTGTCCAGAATACTACTGTGATAAAATGTATGTATAAATCAGTTGACATGAGTATTTCTTCCACCATTTCTGGGAGCAATATTTTGAAGATATACAAATTATTATTGGGCGTACACAGAGGTGTACCCTGTGTCTATCAATATAGAGATAATGCATGAATAGACCATACTGTGAATAAATAATATTACTGGTTCCACTTTACATAATGGATTAAATTGATATCTGAAAGTATACAAGAAATCTTATATTGAAATACAATCATTCATTCCAACCAGTTTTATATCTAATGATAATATTAGGGTTATGGTTTATCATGACGGTTGTGTGAGTTTTGCTTCAAAATTGATAATGGAAATCGAAAATAATGTGTTTATAAAGAAGTCTCTTAAAAAGAGCAGTCAAGAAACATGGAGTAATCCATGTGTTCTGAAGCAGGAAGTGATGGAAAGTAAAACAAATGCGTATAAATTTGCTAAATTGTGGATGAAATATACATCCTATCATGTGCATAAACTGGAGAAATAGTAATGTACCAGTTTTGAATGAAAATGAACGTCAAAATACACATTATATCCCATAGGAATCTTCATGCATTGATGTTAAACTGGGTCAGTTACTGTAGAAATATTTGATTTTTTTTGGTGTCATAATACACTTTATTTTAGCACTAGCATGCCACAGAATGTAGAGGAAAGAGCAATAGATTTTCAGTTATAGCACTAATAATCTAACATTTAATGACTATTTTGGGGAGTCTAGAAATTGCATAAGGCTATGTAACATAATTGTTTTTTATTTAACATTCATAAAAACTTGGAATTTTGGTAATATTTCTCCTTTTTCATTTTTTATTTTTTCAGTTGTTCATAGACCTTCATTTTATTTATTTGTATGTGGTGATGAGAATATAACCCAGTGCCTCACACATGCTAGACAAGCATGTTAACCCTGAGCCAGAAACCCAGCTCCTCCACTTTATCTTATCATCAAACACTCCTCACCCTCTTCATTACTCACTTTCTTAATCGTTTTCCCCCTTCTCTCTATTCTTTTTCACTTTCCCTCTTTATGTATTTTTCTCTCATGTCATTACAAACACTAGTATGATATGAAATTTACATTTAAAACTGATTTTATAGTCATTCTTTTTTCTTGAGAAAATTTAAAAATTATAATCACCTGATAGATATATTACAATACATTTATTATACATATGCATCTATATTCATTCACATGTATTACATATATATATACATATATATTTAAAATTACTTTGATTAGCCTGTTAGAAATAATATATACCAAGTCTTTCTTAATTTTCAAGTCTTCCAGAATTAACATCTTACAGTGAAAATCAAATAAACATGTTTAAGTTAACAGGTATCATTCTTATTTATCAATACTGATAATTTAAGGTTTTATATCACATTAAGTTGTAATATGGCATATTAACTCTTATGAATTAGAGAAATTTTTTTTTGAACAACCTATTATTTAAGGACCATATGCACTGACATTTCAAATGGCCTTCTTGTGATTTCAATTTCTATCAATTGTGTGTTAATTAAAAAATACTTATTTTAGTAATTTTCATATTCATAATTGATATAAAGTCAATTGTTTAATCCTTTTTGTAAGTAGTTACTTATTACAGTAGGGGCAGTATTAATAATTCTAAATCTTTATAAGAAAAATGGTACAAAGATATTTTCAGGCACAATTAAGAATAATTGCGATCTCTAAATGTTTGATTACTGATACATATAATACAGAGCTTTTGATGAGTCTCTTTCCCAGTAAAACATAAAATGCAAAGATACAGTTGGGTATGTATGTCCAAATAAAGATAAGAAAAAATACACATTATCAGTTAGAAACTATTAAATAAAAGATGAAAAGAACAATCCAACACATTGTACCAACTTGTCAGTTGAGTTAGTATTCTGGAAGAATAGCCTAAGTCTAGAACTGGTCCATGACAAAATATTCATTAAAATATGAAATATGAAAAATATAGGAAATACTATGAATTTTTCAGGAGGGTAGGTGGATTAACCTTTAATCTCAATTATGTGCATTTTTAAAACCAGTTTTCTGGTACAATAAATTTGTGATAGATACAACTAAACAAAACAAAGTTTCTGCTTAGCAAAATGAATGCATCTCAACACTTTTTTAGCTGATATCTTCCCACTCAATTTTAAACCATTATTTATTTATTTTTTATTGGTTGTTCAAAACATTACAAAGCTCATGGTATATCATCTTTCATACATTTGACTCAATTGGGTTATGAACTCCCAATTTTCCCCAAATACGAGTTGCAGAATCACAATGGTTACACATTCATATTTTTACAAAATGTCATATAAGTGACTGTTGTATTGTGCTACATTTCCTATCCCCTACTATATTCCCTCCCCTCCCCTCCCATCTTCCCTCTCTACCTCATCTGCTGTTTTTCACTTCTCTCCCTATTCCACCCCGCTTTCCCCGCACTACCTCTTATATGTAATTTTGTGTAACATTGAGGGTCTCCTACCATTTGCATATGGTTTCCATTCTCTCTCCCTTTTTCTTTCCTCTCTCGTCTTTGATTAATGTTAATCTTTTCCTCAAGTTCTTACTCCCTGTTCTATTCTTAGTTGCTCTCTTTATATCAAAGAAGACATTTGACTTTTGTTTTTTAAAGAGTGGCTACCTTCTCTTAGCATAATCTGCTCTAATGCCATCCATTTCCCTACAAATTCTACGATTTTGTCATTTTTTAGTGCTGCATAATACTCCATTGTGTATAGATGCCACATTTTTTTTTTATCCATTCATATATTGAAGGGCATCTAGTTTGTTTCCACAGTCTACCTATTTTGAATTGTGCCACTATGATCATTGATGTGGCAGTATCCCTATAGTACGCTCTTTTAAGATCCTCAGGGAATAGTCTGAGAAGGGCAAAAACTGGTTCAAAGGGTGGATCCATTCCCAGTTTTCCCAGGAATCTCCATTCTGCTTTCAAAGTTTGCTTCACCAATTTGCAGTCCCACCAGCAGTGTACAAGTGTACCCTTTTCCCCACATCCTCGTCAACACTTGTTGTTCTGTGACTTCATAATAGCTGCAAATCTTACTGGAGTGAGATGGTATCTTAGGGTGGTTTTGATTTGCATTTCTCTGACTGCTAGAGATGGTGAGCATTTTTTCATGTACTTGTTGATGGATTGTATGTCTTCCTCTGTGAAGTGTCTGTTCAGTTCCTTGTCCCATTTGTTGATTACATTATTTGTTATCTTATTGTTTAATTTTTTGAGTTCTTTGTATATTCTGGATATTAGGGCTCTATCTGAAGTGTGAGGGGTAAAAATTTGTTCCCAGGATGTAGGCTCTCTATTTACCTCTCTTATTGTTTCTCTTGCTGAGAAAAAACTTTATAGTTTAAGTAAGTCCAATTTGTTTATTCTTGTTATTAACTCTTGGGCTATGGGAGTCTTATTATGGAATTTGGAGCCCGACCCCACAGTATGAAGATCGTAACCAACTTTTTTTCTATCAGACGCAGTTTCTCTGATTTTATATCTAGCTTCTTGATCCATTTTGAGTTAACCTTTGTGCATGGCAAGAGAAAGAAATTCAGTTTCATTTATTTGCATATGGATTTCCAATTTTCCCAGCACCATTTGTTGAAGATGCTATTCTTTCTCCATTGCATGCTTTTAGCCCCTTTATCAAATATAAGAAAGTTGTAATTTTGTGGATTGGCTTCTGTGTCCTCTATTCTGTACCATTGGTCCACCTGCCTGTTTTGGTACCAGTACCACACTGTGTTTGGTACTATTGCTTTGTAGTACAGTTTGAACTCTGATATCGCTATAACTCCAGATTCACACTTACTGCTTAGAGTTGCTTTCGCTATTCTGGGTCTTTTGTTTTTCCATAAGAATTTCATGATTGCTTTATCTTTTTCTACAAGAAATGCTGTTGGGATTTTGATTGGCATCATTTTAAACCTGTAGAGAACTTTGGGTAATATTGCCATTTTGATAATGTTATTTCTGCCTATCCATGTACAGGGTTCATTTTTCCATCTTCTAAGATCTTCTTTTATCTCTCTCTTTAGAGTTCTGTAGTTTTCATTATATAAATCTTTCACCTCTTTTGTTAGGTTGATTCCCAAGTATTTTATTTTATTTGAGGATATTGTGAATGGAGCGGTTTTCCTCATTTCCATTTCAGAAGTTTTGTTGCTGATATACAAAAATGCCTTTGATTTATGTGTGTTGATTTTATATCCTGCCACTTTGATGAATTCATTTATTTACTCAAGCCGTTTCTTTGTAGACCCTTTTGGGTCTGTTAAATATATTATCATGTCATCTACAAATAGCGATAATTTAAATTCTTCCTTTCCTATTTTTATGCCTTTATTTTCTTTTGTCTGTCTAATTGCTCTGGCTAGTATTTCTAGAACTTAATTGAATAGAAGTGGTGATAGAGGGCATCCCTGTCTTGTTCCAGATTTTAGAGGGAATTTCTTCAGCTTTTCTCTATTTAGGATGATGCTAGCCTGATTTTTAGCATATATAGCTTTTACCATGTTGAGGTAAGTTCCTTTTATCCCTAGTTTTTATAGTGTTTTGAACATAAAGGGATGCTGTAGTTTGTCGAATGCTTTTTCTGCATCAATGGAGATGATCATATGGTTCTTGTCTTTAAGTCTATTGATGTGGTGGATTACATTTATTGATTTCCATATATTGAACCAGCCTTGCATCGCAGGGATGAATCCTACTTTATCATGAAGCACAATTTTTTTGATATGCTTCTGTATTCGATTCGCCAGGATTTTATTGAGAATTTTTGCATCCAAGTTCATTAGAGATATTGTTCTGTAGTTTTCTTTCTTTAAAGTGTCTTTGTCTGGTTTCGGGATCAGGGTGATGTTGGCCTCATAGAATGAATTTGGAAGAGCTCTTTCTTTTTGTTTTTCTTGAAATAGCTTGAATAATATTGGTATTAGTTCTTCTTTGAAGGTTTTGTAGAACTCCGCTGTATACCCACCGAGTCCAGGGTTTTTTTTGGTTGGCAGTCCTTTGATGGTTCTTCTATTTCTTCCTTTGTTATTGGTCTGTTTAAATTGTGTGTGTCTTCCTGACTCAATCTGGGCAGATCGTATGACTTAAGAAATTTATCAATACCTTCACTATTTTCAATTTTATTGGAATATAGTGTTTCACAATACTTTCTAACTATCTTCTTTATTTCTGTAGTGTCTGTTGTGATATTGCCTTTTTCATCCCGTATTTTAGTAATTTGAGTTCTCTCTCTTCTTCTGTTCATTAGTATGGCTAAGGGCCTGTCGATCTTATTTATTTTTTCAAAAAACCAACTTTTAGTTTTATCAATTTTTTCAATGTTTTTCTTTGTTTCAATTTTGTTGATTTCTTCTCGAAATTTGATTATTTCTTTCTTCTACTACATTTGCTGTTGTTTTGCTCTTCCTTTTCTAGGTTTTTGAAGTGTAGCATGAGTTCATTTATTTGCTGGTTTTTCTTTTTTTGAGGAAAGAACTCCAATAAATGAATTTCCCTCTTAAAACTGCTTTCACTGTGTCCCATAGATTCCGGTACATTGTGTCTGTATTGTCATTTGTCTCTAAGAATTTTTTATCTCCTCCTTTATGTCTTCTGTTACCCATTGATCATTCAGTAGCATGTTGTTCATTTTCCATGTGATGCAGGATTTTTCCTTCCTTCTTTTATCATTGATTTCCCGTTTCATTCCATTATGATCAGATATGGTGCATGGTATTATTTCCATGCCTTTATATTTACTAAGAATTGCCCTATGGCATAATATATGGTCTATCTTTGAGTAGGATCAATGTGCTGCTACTGAGAAGAACGTGTATCCACTTGATGATGGTTGATATATTCTATATATGTCTGTTAAGTCTAGGTTATCGATTGTGCTGTTGAGTTCTATAGTTTCTTTATTCAGTTTCTCTCTAGAGGATCTGTCCAATGCCAAGAGTGGTGTGTTGAATTCACCCATAATTATTGTGTTGTAGTCTATGTGACTCTTGAACTTGAGGGGAGTTTGTTTTATGAACGTTGCAATTCCATTGCTTGGTGCATACAAATTCATAATTGTTAGTCTTGTTGGTGGATGGTTCCTTCTAAAAGAATATAGTGTTCTTCTTTATCCCTTTGATTTACTTAGGTTTGAAGTTGATTTTATTCCATATGAGTATGGCCACTCCTTCTTGCTTCTGAGGGCCATGTGAGTGGTATGATTTTTCCCAAACTTTTACCTTCAGCCTGTGTATGTCTTTTCCTATCATATGGGTCTCCTGAAGACAACATATTGTTGGATTTTTTTTTTCCACGTTACTAGCCCATGTCTCTTGATTGGTGAGTTTTGGCCATTAACATTTAAGGTTACAATTGAAATATGATTTGTACTTCCAGTCATGTTTATTTATTTATTATATTTTAGTTTGGCTAGTTTTTACTTTTTTGGTTATTTTCCTCCCCCTTTACTGAAATACATCCTGCTGTTAGTTTTGGGCACTATTTTTCAATTCTTCTTCTTGTAGTATTTTGCTCAAAATGCTTTGCAGTGCTGGTTTTCTGGCTGCATATTCTTTTAGCTTTTGTTTATCATGAAAGACTTTAATTTCATTTTCAAATCTGAAGCTTAATTTTGCTGGGTACAGTGTTCTTGGTTGGAATCCATTATTTTTCAGCATTTGAAATACATTGTTCTAGGATCTTCTCTCTTTCAAAGTCTGTGATGAAAAATCAGTCGTTAAACTAATTGGTTTACCCCTGAATGTAATCTGCCTCCTTTCTCTTATAAGCGTTTAATATTGTCTCCTTGTTCTGTATGTTGGCTATCTTCATAATTATATGTCTTGGATTTGGTCTATTATGTTTTTGAATGTTTGGGGTCCTGTAGGCTTCCAGGATTTGGCAATCCAATCCATCTTTCATCTCTGGGATGTTTTCTAGAATTATTTCATTTAATATGTTGTCCATTCCTTTGGTTTGAATCTCTATGCCTTCTTCTATCCTGATGACTCTCAAGTTTTTTTTTTTTTTGACATCCCTTATCTCTTGAATAGATTTAAGCATCTTTTCTGTGTTGACTATATTCTTTTCAAGTTGATAAACTTTGTCTTCATTTTCTGATTTTCTGACTTCTACTTGATCTACTCTATTTGTAATATTCTTGTTTGAGTTTTTAATTTGGTTTATAGTTTCCTGCATTTCTAGAATTACTGTTTGAATTTTTTTAAGATCTCTATTTTTTGGTAAAGCTCATTTTTTGCCATTTGAATTTGTTTGTTTAATTCATTTTCAAAATATACTTTTATTCCTTGGACTTGCTGCCTCATGTCTTCTCTAATATTTCTTTCCATCTGAGTTAAGTATGCCTTGATTTCTTTCCCTATCCCTGTTTCTGGTGCTTCTAGGTCCTCCTGTAGAATTAAGTTGTCCTGCATTGTTTGTACTCCTTTTATTCCATTGTTTTTTCATGATGTTCACGTTACTTTCCAGCTCTATTTGATTGCTGTGTTTCTGCTTTATTCTAGAGATTTGTTTTGGTGTTGTATGTCTCTGTTGTCTCTCCTTTGTGTTGGTAGACTATGCATGCTAAAGTGGATTCCGCTTGGAAGAAATTCCGAAGGCCGAGCTCCAGTGACGTCACCTCTCTGTTTTGGCAGGCCCAAGGCCCCTTGCTGATGTGTCCGTATAGGGGGGTGGGACTGTACTGTCACTTGTTGGTTTCAGCTCCGGGTCACTGGCGGGCAGGCGGTCTCCAGCTGCCCAGTCACTTGTGCAGCAGGTGGGCTGTCACTGGCGGGCGGGCGATCTCTAGCCACCCAGTGGTGCGGTCGGTCGCCGGCGGCAGGGCGTTCCCAAGCCGCCTAGTCACGCGGGCAGCGGGTGGACTGTCGCCTGTGGGCCTGCAGTCTCCCGCTGCCCAGTCACAAGGGCCTGGCCTCTAGTCCTCTGGTTTCTCCTGCTAGTCCTGGTTTTTCCTGCAAGACCAGATTTCCCCTGAGTGATGGCTCTCGGCAGTTCAAACTGTACTCTGGGCCTGCCGTTTGTTGGTTGTGGAGGGTGTCTATTGGGAAGCCAGACACTCTATTGTTTTGATTTTTTCCACTTGCCCCTCCCCCAGCACTGGTTAGACAGGTTTTATTTTCACAGTTGATGAGAGGGGGAGTTGAAGGTCAGTTGCCTCTTGTTTTCCCCCATCTTTATGCAGGCTCGCTCTGATAATCTCTCCCCCGGAAATCCTAGGAGAGATTTTATGCGAATTCCCCGATATATGGGAGATGAGCTGAATGACACACTCCTGTTTTATTGTTGTAATCCGTAGGAGAGTGGCTGTGGTTACTTCAGCTCTCCAAGATGATATCCATTGGTTTCCTTGGAAGAGTTTCCATTGTGGGAGATAGAACTGTACCGCTTCCTTCCCTGTCTGAAATCCTGAACTCAGCTCAGGGCTCAGTGGGGGCTCTACCGGCAGGATTGAACAGAATCCTCATCAACGTTTCTCCCTGCTTATTGGACCCATCTCGGTGGTGCCGCACCGTCTTTAGCCACTGGGTGGGCCGCGCGGATCAGTCAAATGGGATCTCGGGTCGCATATTTGGCTCGTGTTTGAGACTCAATTACCGGACCATGGTGCTAGAAATCCTTCTTCTAGGTTTTGGTGCACCCCCATTTTGCTGTAATTTCCTAACAAGATAGTTTTTTTGTCACTCTAACTCGTTATTCACCTGTGCAGTGGTGCAGTACACTTGGTGTGATGCACTCTATTCGTGGCCATCTTGCAATGACGAAATATTATGATTTGTAGGCACCATTTACTGAAGTCAGTTTTCAGTTTTAGAAAACAAATATGAATTTCAGGTGTATGAATATTTCGGAGAATAATCTTGTGAAAAGTTGATTATAAATCCACATACATGAATATGAATGATTTTAGGGAGTGTATAATAAGACACATATATTTTATATTTTGAAAAATCTGGAGATATATATATATATATATATATATATATATATATATATATACACACACACAAACACACACACACACACAGACATTAAAAAGAAGCAGTATATGTGCCAATCGAAATTCATCATGAAATATATATCTTCCACATATCCAAAAATATACATTTTACTAAAAATGGATTTATGTATAATGTTGTTCAACTTGGAAGCTCACACTTAGGTTGAATTTTCAGTTCCAACAGCGTTTAAGAGGAGTGATCTCTTCTCACAATTTGTATGTGCCAAGTCACCCACCTCAGAAGAAGGTACGTGTGATACCAGGTAGGATTCTATATGTGCATATAATAATACATGAGCTGAAAAAGGCTAAAGAGAGACAGGAATTGACATATTTCTTAACTTTAAAAACACATGGTGAACTATTTCAATAAACATTGACTTATTTATAACTCCTATCCTATATAATGAAAAAGGGAAGTCCAAATATACACCATGCCTCCTCTGAACTGCTTGTATTTCTATTCTGTTTGAGTTACTATTCTCCATCATATTAGGATTAGTAGTCAGAGTCTAGTAGGGTATGGGTTAGTGTCAGAGATTCATTATTCCAAATGGAAAATAGGAAAATAAACCCAATGTGTTTTCAAATATGTGCTACACAAAAATCTTCCCACTCTCATCCAGAACAATTCCTTGATATTACCCTCGCCTGAAGTAATGCACAATTAGAGGAGAAGAGTTAGAAAATCTGGGAATACATATCTTGAACGGAATATGCTCAGGAGTTCACAACCTTGGAGGTGGTAGAGGAGTTTCCAAAAGTAAGGGACAGGGTAAACACTCCACAAACATGGAGCTCTGCAGGCCTAAAGACATCTTGAGAAACTGCCTCTGAGTTTGGGCACTTGAAATATATGTTGTTGTCAGGAGCTTTAGCTTCCTATGTAGTGAGAGCACCAAAATTGGGTCTGCATCTATGTGACCTGGAGGACATGGTATCTTATTTTTCAATGAACATGAGGCAGCAGTGCTGAATTCTCACTTTGTAGGTAAACTGTGGCAACTGCGGTCTAAGTGTCTCTCCGTGTAGACTGTGAAGCCATTTGGTCATCCTCTAGTTTTCCTGGTGTGTCTTGCTGCTTCACTGGGAGTTGGGTATTTGCTTCACGAAATACAAGGAGTTCAACTGGGACATAATGCTGGAGGGAGTTCTGTCACATGCGGTGGGTCAGGGTCTGCAGGAGAATGCACCAATCAGGCTTCTATCTCACATAGCTTGCCCCCAGGCCCATAGCAACCTGATTCTGAACATTGCCCTGACCCTCTCCATATAACAAGATGCCTTAACATATAAGGGTCTGCTAGCTGCACCATGTCAGTCACAAGCCATTTGGAAGCCAATGGCAGATCCACATGGCCCCAACACAGATTTTTTATCACACACCTGCCCACCACTGCTCTAGACCCGCTACTAAGCAGGCTCCAACTTACTGGCATCTCTGTTCTACACCATTTTTCATGAAACCCAGTCAATCAACGAATTGTCTGGTATACTCATGATCAGCAAATGGACATCAAAAGGTTCTCCAGTGACACCTGGACATGAAAATTTCAAAAATTCCATGGTATTTATCTAGCCATTGTTCGTGGATGAATTTGGAGGCACTATGATTTTCAATTTATTCAGGAACCATTAAATGTTGAGGAAGCTCATTTTAATGAAAGCACAGGAGAACACACACAGGCAAGTCTTCTCAAAGAGTGGCCAAATGGTCACATGAAGCCAGGCCCATTGAGGTCTACAATGTGAGGTCCATGTGTGTTTTGACTCTCAACTATGGCTGCCAAGTTTGTCAGAATAAAATCATGTGATATCCTTGCTGAGATTCCCCGTGCCTTGTGGAAAGCCTTCCTGGGCACACATCTCAATTCCAAGGGTGACTCTCATGCATGGCCTCCTAAAATCCCAACACAACTCATGGCAATACTTCTCTGAGGTCAGTTCCAGAACTCAGTCTGTAAGGAGAATTACAGCAGAGTTCAAGCCCAGGTGGAGCCAGTCATCATTTCCAACCGTCAAACTAATAACCACAATTAAAACCAAAACACTTCCGCATGGCCCTCATCTTCTTCCATATAGACACTCATTATAACCTCTGACTAGAGGTTTCCATGAGGGGCGCAGCCCAAGACAGTGTCCAAAATAAGCTCCCTTTCCCCTCATTTGCCTAAAGTCGGGGTGGCCTGAACACCTTCATGTGAACCAGGAGTAATCGAGTAGGCCTTCCGTTAATACTGCTCTGTTTCTCCAATTTGAGGAATACTGACTGTGGGGTTTAGATTCTTTATGTGAATTAGAAACATGAGAAAACCCAAGCACCTGTGGGCTTCCCTCTTCAGGGCTTTGAAGAACTCATTTGACCCAAAGGATCCTTATTCTCACTTGATGAAGTTCAGGAACCTTACAGAGGAAGGCGAGAGACTTCATCCACAATGACTGCTCTTTTGGCCATTTTGGGTTTGGATGAAAACATGGGATCCATCAGGTGCTGAGAATCTAACCACAGCCTCACACAGGGCCAAGAGTCTGATTCAGACACATCCATTTCCGAAGCAAATAAGCAAAGAGCCACAGGTGAATCCCGTTCATTTCCATTTGAAACTGTTTTCTTCAGGCTTCACAAAGAAGTGGCCTGAGGGAAAGACCTTCCTGAAATTCAGGGCAACAAACAAGAGGTAAACAAAAGGCACAAAGCAGGGTTTCTCCACTGAGACTTTCCTGGTCACACTGATATCTGAGTTTTCTGAGATGCTCGCCATTGCCGTCAGTTATCCAGAACATGGCCATATCACAGAACTTGTAGGTGGTACATATCTTGGACACAAAACCATGAGGCTATTTTGGAGAGTGGCCAGAATTCAGGAAGAAAACAGAAACTTTGGAAGATAGCAGGTGTTACCCTTCGATAAGGCAAGCCACAGTCCATTCATAAATTTGGCAGGATGAATGCCTGGAAGCTTTCTACTAGACAGGACACATCCATTGATGCATTCTCTTTACTAATGTCTACAATCACGGACAGAGTGGGATGCACAGATATAGAAGCACTTGACTTGTCAAACGACTTACTAGAAACAGTAAACGCCAATCCAAACAAACAGCCTTTCCTACCTATTCTCAGGACATGAGACAAAACCAGAAACACACATCCACACCCACAAAGGCACCTCTTTTGCCCAAGTAGGTCTGTGACTATCCGGAGTGTGATCAGACTGATGGGCCATATTATATTCCCCCAAAATGGCCTCTCCTGTTTCAAATCTGGTCTCCTTGGCCAACTCTGTGAAGTAGTCAGAAGCCATGGGTGAGCCACTACCTGCTTTCTCAGGAAAGTCCCCTCTTCAGAGCTTTCCTGGCATTTGGCCATCCTCACATCAGTAGGAACTAAGAAAGACTGACTCTGTCCTTGGTAAATTGAAACAAGTGAGACCACTGGAACTGGGACTGCGAGTGCCTCTGGGTGTGTCTCTTCCTGGATCACAAGTTCAGAGAGTTCCATCGACAAGGAGGTGAGGTGAGGTCACTTCCTTCCGAAACTGAATGAGGTCACTGCCTTGGCAACCTCTTTGTCCTAACAGTTACTTCTAAGGGTCCCATGAGATGCAGGCTGCCCCTACTTTCTGTGACACTTTCACAAGTTAGAATGGTATATCAACCATAGGCACCTGAGAACAGCTCTTCACACAGGCCTTGTTTGGTCCATCTTCTCTATATTTAGAGGTTGATTCAGACACATCCCTTCATCATGACCAGGTTGTTTGCCATAGAATTTAACTTTTGCTTTCTCATGTCCTTCATAGCTGCCTATATCTTATCCAGGGGTCATTTCTGCATGGACCTTTAATGTTCTCAGCATGTGGAAGATCCCCTACATTCCAGTATTGTAAGACCAACTCTGTCCCTCCTCTTTTGTAAAGTTAGATTGAGGGAACAGTGTATGTTTAGGGTTAATAACATGTTTTATTTGGGTTAAGAATGTCTCTGCCGGATGAATAATGGTATTGGGAACCTGTGATATTTACAAGAATATATACCTGAAATATAAGTATAAAAACAGAAACCTAGGTAAGATTTGAAATGAGAAGGGCATTGGGCCCTTGAGTGGGATACTTAGGTTTTAATAATTTTCTGTATATATGTCTCAGATAAATTGAAATACAATGGCTTAGGACCTTATACCTTGGACTATTGATTGTTGAATTGAACATCGAGTCAAAATGCAATAGTCAGTAGGATTAGGAAGATAGTCAGTAGGTTTAGAAATAAGAGTGAGTATAGGATTTGGACCAAAATTTCTTTAGCAATAGGGTCTAGGGTAGACAGTGAATGTATATGTCACCAAATGTGAAGTGTCAGACACAATGATGAAATCAGGCAAAGTATAAAGTGAGTGATAGGATTAGACATTTTCAACAGGCTCGAACTATAATATATAATCTTAGGAAGAAACAAATATGTAGTCACCAATAGGATTTACATCTGAGAGCATTTGGCAACCTGGACATTGTTGTTTTAGTAATCCATGCTCACTTTCCATTTAGGGTTTGATACAATCATGATTGTGACCTTTGCTTTTTGTGTCCAGAATATTACTGTGATAAAAAATATATATAAATATATATATAGATAAGGTGATATGAGTAATTCTTCCACCATTTCTGGGAGCAATATTTTGAAGAGGTATAAATTAGTATTGGGGGGACAAAGAGGTGTACACTGTGTCTTTGAATATAGAGATAATGCATTAATAGACCATACTGTGAATAAATAACATAACTGGTTCCAACATTAAATAATGCATTGAACGGAAATGTGAAAATATACAGAAAATCTTTTATTGATATACATACATTTATTCCAACCAGCTATACATCTAATGGTAATTTTAATGTTATGGTTTATCTTGAAGAGTGTGTGAGTTTAGCTTCGAAATTGATTATGGAAATCGAAAATGATGTGTTTGGAAAGAAGTCTCATGAAAGACCAGTCAAGTAACATGGAGGAATACATGTGTTATGAAGCAGGAAGTGACTGAAAGTGAAACAAATTCCTATAAATTTGTGAACTTGTGGATGAAATATATATCTTATGATGTGCAAAAAACTGAAGAAATAGTAATGTACCAGTGTTGAATTATAATAAACGTCAAAATAGAAATCATGTCCTATAGGAATCTACTTGCATTGATGTTAAACTGGGTCATTTACTCTAGAAATATTAGGATTTGTAAGCACCATTTATTGAAGTTACTTTTCAGAACTGGGAAACAAATATGTATTTCAGGTGGATGAGTATTTCTGAGAATAATCTTGTGAAAAGTTGATTATAAATCCACATACATGAACACAAATGAATTTACGGAGTTATATAAGACACATACATTTCATATTTTATAAAATGTGAATAGTGTGAATATATATATATATATATATATATATAATATATAATATATATATTATATATATATTATATATAATATATATATTATATATTATATATATATATTATATATATATATATGTATTTATATATATATTTATATATATTAAAAAACCACAAAAAATACATTAAAAAGTATCAATATCTATATGCCAATCATAATTCATCATGTAATATAAATCATCCACAGATGCAAAATTATTTATTTTACTAAACATGGATTTATGTATAACATTGTTATACTAGGAAGCTCACCCATTTTTTGAATTTTCAGTTCCAACAGCGTTTAGGAGGAGAGATCTCTTCTCACAATTTGTTTCTGCCAAGTCAGCCAACTCATAAAAATGTACGTGTGATACCAGGTAGAATTCTATATGTGCATATAAAAATACATGTGCTGAGTAGGCTACAGAGAATGGGAGACAGGAATTCACATATTTGTTAACTTTAAAAACACATGGAGGACTATTTCAATTAAAAATTGACTAGATTTATAAAACCTACCCTTTATTGTGCAAGAGGGAAGTCCTACTATACACCATGCCTTCTCTGAAATGCTTGCATATTCATTCTGCTTGGGTATTTTTCTCCATCATATTAGGATTAGTAGTCATATTATAGTAGGGTATGAGTTAGTGTCAGGGATTCAGTATTTCGAATGGAAAATAAGAAGAAGAATCCAATGTTTATCAAATATGTGCTTCACAAAAAATTTTTCTACTGTCATCCAGAACAATGCCTTGACATTTCCTTCGCCCCAAGTAAGACACAATTAGAGGAGAAGAGTTAGAAAATCTTTAAATACATATCTGAAATAGAAAATGCTCAGGAGTTCACAACCTTGGAGATGATAGAACAGTTTCCAAAAATAAGGGACAGTGTAAAAACTCCACAAACATGGAGATTTGCCTGCCTAAAGACGTCTGGAGAAACTGCCTTTAGGTTGGGGACTTGAAATACATGTAGTTGTCAGGAGCTTTAGGTTCCTTTCTAGTGAGACCATCAAAGATGGGTCTTCATCTCTGTGATTTGGAGGACATGGTTATAATTTCCCAATGAACATGAAGCAGCAGTGCTGAATTCTCTTTGTAGTGAGAGCATCAAAGGTGGGTCTGCATCTATGTGACCTGGAGGACATGGATTCTTATTTTACAATGAAAATGAGGCAGCAGTGCTGAATTCTCTCTTTGTATGTAATCTGTGGCCACTGGGGGCTAAGTGTCTCCCCACGTGGACTGTGAAGCCATTTCATCATCCTCCACTTTTCACAGTGTTTCTTGCTGCTGCACTCGGAGTTTGGTACTGGCTTCAGGAAATACAATGCGTTCAACTGGGACACCATGCTGGAGGAAGTTCTGTCAAATGTGGTGGGTCAGGGTCTGCAGGATAATGCACCAACAGGGCTTGTATACCACATAGGTTGCCCCCTTGACCAAAGCAACCTGATTCTGAACATTGCCCTGAAACCTCTCCATATAACAAGATGTCTGTACATATAAGGGTCTGCTAGCTGCACCATGTCAGTCACAGCGATTTGGAAGCCAATAGCAGATCCACATGACCCCACAACAGATGTTTTATTACACACTTGCTCACCACTGCTCTAGTCCCACTACTAAGAAGGCACCAACTTAATGGCATCTCTGTTCTCCACAATTTTCATGAAATCCAGTCAATCAATGCACTGTCTGGTACAGTCATGATCAGCAACAGGACATCCAAAGGTTCTCCAGTGCCATCTGGTCATTGGAATTTCAAAAATTTTATGGTATTTATCTAGTCAATTTTCAAGGATGAAGTTGGAGGCACTGTGGGTTTCAATTCATTCAGGAATCATTCAATGGTGAGGAAGCTGATTTCAATGAAAGTTTTGGAGAACTCTCACAGGCAAGTCCTCCCAAAGAGTGGCCAAAAGGTCACAAGAATCCAGGCCCACTGAGGTCTACAATTGAGGTCCATGTGTGTTTTGACTAGTAAATATGGCTTCAAAGTCTTTCAGAATAAAATTATGTGATATCTTGGCTGAGATTCCCAGTGCTCTGTGGAAAGCAACCCTGGGCCTAGTTCCCAGATTCCAAGGGCGAATCTCATGTGTGGCCTCCGAAAATCCCAACACAATTCATGGCAATACTTCTTTGATGTCTGATCCAGAACTCAGTCTTTCAGGGGAATGACACCAGAGTTCAAGCCCAGGTGGATCCAGTCATCTCTTCCAACTGCCACACGAATGACCACAATTTAAACCAAAATACTCCCACATGGCCCTCATCTTATTAAATATAGACACTCATCATAACCTGTGGCTGGAGGTTTCAAAGCGGGACACATCTCAAAAGAGTGTCCAAAAAAATCTCCCTTACCCCTCATTTGCCTAAAGTCAAGGTGGCATGGACACCCTTCAAGTGAACCTGGAGTGATCCAATAGACCTGCCGTTAATACTGCTCTGCTTCTCCAATTTGAGGCCTACTGATTCTCAGCGATAGATTTTTTATGTGATTTGGAGTCATAAGAAAACACAAGCATCTCTTCAGGGCTTCAAAGAACTCATTTGACCAAAATGATCCCTATTCTCACTTGATAGAGGTCAGGGACCTAACAGAGGAAGGCAAGAGACTAATCAACAATGACAGATTTTTGGCCATTTTGCTTTTGATTGCACACATGGAATCTATCTTTAGATTCATCATGTGCTGAGAATCTAAGCCACAACCTCATACAGGGCCAAGAGGCTGATTCAGACACATCCCTTTCCAAAGCAATTAAGCAAAGAGCCACAGGTTATGCCCATTTATTTTTATTTGAAAACTGTTTTATTCAGGCTTCACAAAGGGGTGGCCTGAGGCAAAGACCTTCCTGAAATTCAGGGCAACAGAACCATAGGTAAGGAAATGAACCGAAGCAGGGTTTCTCCACTGAGAGTTTACTGGTCACACTGATATCTGAGTTCTCTAAGATGTTCCCATTCTCTACAGCTCTCAAGTATATGGACATGTCACATATCTTGGAGATGGTACATATCTTGGACACAAAACCATGAGCCTATACTAGAGAGTGTCCAGAATTCAGGAAGAAAACATTAACTTAGGAAGTTAGTAGGTGTTGCCCATCCATAAGGCACACCACAGTCCATTCATCAATTAGGCAGAATAAATACTAGAGAGTTTTCTACTAGACAGGGCACATGCCTTGATGCATTCTCTTGTCTAATGTCTACAACCACAGACACAGTGGGATACACAGACATAGAAACACTAGCCCTGTCAAACGACTTATTAGAAACAGTCCACTCCAATCCAAACAAAGAGCCTTTCCTACCTATTCTCAGAAATTGAGAGAAAACCACAAACTCACACCCACACGCAAAAAGGCACCTCTTTAACACAAGTAGGTCTGTGACTATCCAGAGTGTCCTCTAACTGGTGGGCCATACTATGTTCCCCTGAAATGGCCTGTCCTGTCTCAGATCTGGTCTCCTTGGGCAACTTTGTGAAGTTTTCAGGAGCCAGTGGTGAACCAATACCTGCTTTCTCAGGAAAGGTCCCTCTTCAGAGCTCTTCTGGCATTTGACAATCCTCATATCAGTAGGTACCAAGGAAGACTGACTCTGTCCTTGGTAAATCCAAACAAGTGAGACCACTGGAACTGGGACTGGGACTGGCTCTGGGTGCCTGGCTTCCTGGATCACAAGTCCAGAGATTTCCATCACCAAAGAAGTGAGGTGAGGTCACTTCCTTCAGGAACTGAATGAAGTCACTGCCTTGGCCACCACTTTGTACTTACAGTTGCTTCCAAGGGTCCCATGAGATGGAGGCTGCTCCTACTTCCTGTGACACTTTCACAAGTTAGAATGGTATATCAAGCATAGGCACCTGGGAACAGCTTTCCACGCAGGCATGGTTTGATCAGTCTTCTCTACAATAGGAAAGGAGAGGCTGATTCAGACACATCCCTTCATACTGACCAGGTTGCTTGCCATGGAATATGACTTTTGGTCTCTTAGGTCCTTCATAGCTGCCTGCAACTTCTCCAGGGTATCATTTCTGCCTGGAACTTTGATGTTCTCAGCAGGTGGAAGACCCCCTACATTACTATTGTAAGACAAACTCTGTCCCGGCTCATCTGTAAACTTAGTTTGAGGGAACAGTGTATGTTTAGGGTAATAACAGGTTCGATTTGGGTTAGGAATCATACTGAGGAACAAACAATGGTATTGGGAACTTGCGATATTTACAAGAATATATTGGTGAAATATATGTATGAACACAGAAATCTAGATAAGATTTGAATCCAAGAAGGGCATTGGGCTGTTGATTGGAATACTTAGCTTTGAATTATATTCTGCATAGATGTCTCAGATAAATCAATATACAATGGCTTAAGATCTTGTACCTTGGATGATTGATTGTAGAAGAGATCATCCAGTCAAAAAGGTATAGTTGGTAGGATTAGGAAGATAGTCAGTAGATTTAGAAAAAAAGAGTGAGTATAGGATTTCGACCAAAAGTTCTTTAGCAATAGGATTTCGGATAGAGAGTGAATGTAAATGTCAGCACATGTGAAGAGTCAGTCACAATGATGAACTCGTGAAAATATGTAGGAAAGCAGATATCAATAGAGACATTAGGAAATCAGGCAAAATACAAAGTGAGTGATAGGATTAGTCATTTTCAACAGGGTTGAGGTTCAATATATAATCTTAGGAAGAAACAAATATGTAGTCACAAATAAGATTGATTTGAGAGCACTAGGCAACGTGGACATGGATGTTTTTAGTAAACCATGCTCACATTCCATTTAGGCATTGGTGAAAGGTTAATAAAATAGGTACTTGTCACTTCCTGTTTTTCTGTATGCTTAACAAAACACTGTTGGAAACTTGAGGACTGTTTGCTAATCTTGTTTCCAGAATGTGCTGTCCCCAACTGCCAAACTGCAGAATACACACCCTCACCCGTTTGCACGCAAACCCCCCCCTTGCCCTGACCCATCAATAAACTTCCCTCCCTGCCCTCTCCAAGGAAAGTATATAAGCTCTGCTTAAGCTGTTTTCATTGCTCTCTGCTCTATTCAAGTGACCTCTGAGCCCCAGAAAGCTGGTCTCCCAATAAACCCTTTACTGTTGCATGAGACATTCTCTTGGTGGTCTCTTCCTCTGTCGCTCACCCGATCTTTACATCTGGAGGCACCAGCGAGATCCAGCAGTGGCAGACGAAAGACCCCCAAGGGGCTCCTTTCAGGGTAAGTAAGGTGACTCTTTCTGGTTTCAGGTTGCAGGTTAGGGTTTTGCAAAATCGCTATCGGTGTTGAGCATGAGCTCTCTCTGACGGTGGCTGACAGACGTGTCACAGAGCCACAGGCCACATCCCTGGGGGACGCCCCAGAGGACTCAGGAAATCAAGGAACAATAGTCTCCTTGACTCTGTGATATTTTGTTTCGGATTCGGTATTGCCAGCCCATCAGGTTTTGAGGGCTACTCAGTCCTTGTCTCAGTATTGGACGTCCATTGTCTGTCTTTATTGTCTTGTCTTGTCTGTGTAGTATGTCGTTGCTTTCACTGTTTGTGCATCTCTCATTTTGGGACAGAGCACTTCAACACTTCTCTCCCTGACCCTTGATCACTGGACCAAAGTCTGCTTAAGGGCCCAGAATCTTTCTTTTTCATTAAAACGCTGGACCTGGCAGACTCTCTGTGCCTCAGAATGACACACCTTTGGAGTTGGATGGCCCCCAGAAGGATGTTTCTACTTCCTACTAATTTGAAAAATCAGAGATATTGTCTTTCAGCTGAGGCCACATAGCCATCCAGATCAACAGCCATATATCTTAACTTGGCAGGACCTCTGCAAATCTCCTCCTCCATGGGTGAAGCCTTTCCTTGTCCCTGCCTACGCTCCTACTCCTTCCACCACGATTCTATCTCTCAAACCCTCTGCTCCTCCTCCTCCACCCTCTGTTCTCCCTGAGTCTCAAGATTCTACTGGACTCTCCTCCTCCTTCTTATCCCCTGCCCTTGTCCCCAACCCCCAACAACCTCTAAGTGATTCCCCTGCTGACTCTGCTTCTCTGCCATTGGAGGAAGTTAGGCCGGCCCAGTGCCCTCCAGATGACTCCCCCGCGTCACACACAGCCCCTCCTTCCCTGGAGGAAGCTGGCCCGGCTAAAAGAACTCAAAGAACTCCCTGGGGTTTTCACACTTGCCTACTTGGGATGACTGCCAACAAATCCTAGGGACTCTCTTTACGGCAGAGGAATGAGAGAAAAACCTCCTGGAAGCTAAAAAATATATTCTCGGACCAGATGTGTGACCAACACAACTTCCCAACATAATCAAAGCCAGCTTCCCCTTGAATTGACCCAACTGAAACCCCAACACCTTTGAAGGTAGGGAGCATCTGTCCACTTATTGCCAGGCCCTAATAGTGGGTTTCCAATCGGCCGCTAGGGAACCACCTAATTTGGCCAAGGTAAGAGAGATAATTTAAGGGCCTGATAAATATCCCTCTATGTTTCTAGAGAGAATTATGGAGGCATATAGGAGATTTACTCCTATTGATCCTCAGGCAGAGGATCAAAAGGCATCTGTCATGATGGCCTTCATTGGGCAAGCTGCCCTGGACATTAAAAGAAAGTTACAACTCTTAGAGGGATCACAAGATATGACTTTGGGAGATTTAGTCAGAGAAGCCGAGAAAGTATACTATATGAGAGAAACAAAGAGAAAGAAAGGGAGCAAAGGGAAGATGAGAGATGCAAAAGACAGACTAAGGCATTGACTAAGGTCCTGGTCACAACAATAAATAGGCCAGAAATTAACAAACAGGAAGACAGGAACGGAAACCTGGGCGCACGCCAGAGGCCACCCCTGGCCTCAGATCATTGTGCCTACTGTAAAGAAAAAGGTCACTGGGCCAAAGTGTGCCCTAGAAAAGAGTCAGCCACGACAGCCAGCCATTCTGACTCAAAAGGATGACTAAGAACGTCGGGGCTCAGATCCCTTCCCCGAGCTCAGGGTAACTTTTGAAGTGGAGAGGACCCAGGTAAACTTTGAAGTGGATACAGCAGCAGTATACTCAGCCCTTAAGGCCCCACTGGGCACACTATCAAATAAAATGTCTCTAGTTCAAAGGGCTAATGGCAGTAAATATCAGACATAGACAACTAAGAGGACCATGGACATGGGGAAAGGAAAAATCCATCACTCCTTCCTAGTAATCCCAGAATGCCTGGCCCCATTGATGGGCAGAGATCTGCTCAGTAAGCTCCAGGCCAAAACAACTTTTAACCCCGAAGGCCCCAAAATGAAATTTCTAAATCCTTCAGTAAAAACTCCTATAGTCTTGGCTTTATAAATATCCGTAGAAGATGAACATCCACTCTTCACACGCCCCAAGACTGCTCAAACAAGCAAGCTACCCCAGAAATGGATAACAGATTACCCAGATACCTGGGCAAAAACGGCTAGGTTAGGCCTAGCCGTGAAACAACCTCCAAGAACAGTGGAGTTAAAAACCTCAGCCTCCCCAATCAATGTCAAACAATATCCTCTGAGCAGAAAAGCTAAAGATGGGATAAGGCCCCATATTCAGAAATATCTGGCCTTAGGGTCCTAAGGCCCTGTCAATCGGCCTGGAAGACTCCCCTGCTCCCAGTAAAAAAAGCCAGGAACCGGGGACTATCCCCCGTTCAAGACCTAAGAGAGATTAATAACAGAGTGCAGGACATTCACTCCACGGTAACTAATTCGTACAATCTGCTTATCACTCTGAACCCTTAGCAGAAATGGTATACTGTTCTGGACTTAAAAGATGCTATGTTTTGTTTTCCTCTGCATAAAGATAGTCAGTTGCTGTTTGCTTGCTAGTGGGTAGACCCAGAATCTGGAACGTCTGATCAAGTAACTTGGACTAGACTCCCACAGGGGTTCAAAAACTCTCCCACTCTCTTTGATGAAGCCCTCCACAGAGATCTCAACAACGTCAGAACTACACACCCCAAAGTCACCCAGCTTCAATACGTGGATGACCTGCTACTGGCAGCCAACACCAAAGAAAACTGTGAGTCTGGGACCCAAGCACTATTATATGAGCTTGCTCAACTCGGGTATAGAGCTTCTGCCAAATAGGCCCAAATTTGCCAGCAAGAAGTAATCTTCCTGGGCTATTCCCTTAGGGGCAGTAAACGATGGCTCACTGAGCCCAGAAAACAAACGGTTGTGCAGATACCACCCCCATCTAGCAGCAGACAACACAGAGAGTTTCTTGGGACTACTGGGTTTTGCAGGTTATGGATTTCTGTGTTTGCGTCCTTAACTTCTTCTTTATACCCGCTGTTAAATGGAGATACCCAATTCCAATGGACCCCTGAGCATCAGAACGCTTTTGATAACATCTAACGACACTGGCACTGAATTCCTCAACTTGACTGAGCCAAGCCTGCAATTTCAGAAAGCCCTACACTACGTTAAAAATGTACATTAATTCACACACCTTGGTTCAAAGAAACTGCAGGCATTCCTGAAGGATCAAGAACAGAGTTTTCCACTAACCCACTCACAGCAAAAGGAAATAACTGAACAGGTAACAAAAGTCTGTCCAGTCTGTCAATAGGTTAATGCTTATCTTTCCAAGCTTTCCTCAGGAAAGCACCTATTAGGAACCAGACCAGTACAATTCTGGGAAGTGGACTTTACTGAAATTAAGCCAGCAAGGTATGGACTTAAATATCTCCTAGTCTTTGTAGATATATTTTCAGGATGGATTGAAGCCTTCCCCACAAAAAAAGGCACAATTGGTGGTCAAGAAGATCCTGAAAGATATTTTTCCAAGACACGGCCTGCCTAAGGTAATAGGGTCTGATAATGGCCCGGCGTTCATGGCCCAGGTAAGTCAGGGGTTAGCCAGGACACTGGGGATAAATTGGAAGTTACATTGTGCTTATAGACCCCATAGCTCAGGACAGGTAAAAAAAAATAAATAGAACCATTAAAGAGACCTTAACGAAATTAAGCTTAGAGAGCGGCATAAAAGATTGGACTATGCTCCTGCCTTATGCACTGTTTCATGCAAGAAATACTCCCTCTATTTCTTTGTGTAACCTCACCCCCTATGAAATTTTTTATGGAGCCCCTCCTCCAGTAAGGGACCTAACCCCAACTCTAAGACCTAGTGATCCCCTCCACAACCCCTTGTTTGACAGACTTAAAGCTCTTGAAAGAACTCAGCGATACCTGTTGAAACAGCTGGCCACTGCCTACCAACCTGGTGAAGAGGGGACTCCACATCGATATCAAATAAGAGACATCCTCTACATAAGACAACATCAGGTGTCATCCCTGTAACCCCGCTGGACAGGACCATACCAGGTGCTACTTATAAAACCTACAGTGGTAAAGGTAGAAGGAATCAATTCCTGGATCCTAATTCTTATCTCAAGCTTGCGCCCTGTCCAGACTCTGGCTGAAAAACTGGAAAAGACTGGAAACCCTTTCAAATTGCATATTCGCCATGTGGATAAGGCTATAGACTCTCCCCTTGTCCACCAGTAGTCCTTACCCTCATCAGCCCATTCATCAGCGATGGCTGATCACAAATCTTACTAGACAAGAAGTATGGTCTATCTCGCATACAGCCCCCTTAGGGACCTGGTGGCCATCTCTCCACCCAGAATTTGTCAGCTGGCTATACGTCTTTCATATTGGGATATCTCTGATGAAGAGGATCCAACTAAAATTCCATTAAATCCCTACTGTACCACAGATAATGGAAACAAACATTATGGATCTAGGGACACGCGAGCCAGATGCAGGTTGGCTAGCCTAGAATACTATGTTTGCCCGGCAGACTATCAAAGCCACAAACAGCCATGGCTGTGTGTGGGAAAAGCGGACTTCTTCTGAAAATAATGGGGATGTGAGCATACAGGGGCTGCCTGGTGGAACCCAAACTCCTCATCAAATTCAGTACACAGCATTGGCCATATTACCAATTAGACAACCAAAACTGATGGCCCCCAGAGGGGTCTCCAGATCCTCAAATTCTGTGTGACTTTTTCAACTTCGGCAAGTGTTCAAAAAGATCCATCAATTGGGAATTTCCTTCCAAGGAAATTCCCCTATGTTTATGCCTTTTCCCTCCTTTGCTCACATCCTGAACTATGCTTCTCCAATACATCCTCACCCCCCGCCTTCTGCTCCAGACTCTCTGCAGTCACTCTCACATGAGCAACCTGATTTCTCCCCTCCAATTACTAGATCAAAAACAAAAACCTCGGCTGGATCTCATACCATTGCCTCCTTGCTGAGGTAGCAGGTACTGAGGTACCCTTCCACCCACTCACTCCTCTCTTCTCCTGTCAGTGCACGCACCGGGTACCACCAGGTCCTCTTACCAGCTAACACAAAGCTCAAACCAGCTGAGGAGTGCCCTAAGACGCCTATCCAAGATGTAATGAAAATGGCCTTTAAAGTTGCTTTGTCATCACTGAAAACAGGTTACAAAGAATTTAAAGTCCCTCAAAGGCTTTTTGGGATACTCACTCCCATCCTCCCCTCTGCTCTACCTGTTCTACTGCTCAAGTTTTATTGCCAGGAAAATCCCAAACCCCTTTCCCATTATTCTTTTATATCTCTTTTTCCTCATTCTCAGAACCACGGAGCTGCTCTCACCCCCCACCTTCCTTGTCTTTCCCTCTGTTCCAATCCCACAGAAAAATCTTAAATGGCCTTCTCCAGAAGCCTTGATCATGGCTGACTTTAGGACTTTCAGCAACAGAGGCCCTATACAAGAGTTCAGTGTAGATAAACTTCCTCTTTTTGTGTTGCTTTGTTCTACTTGGCCACTGGCTGGAAAAATCAGCACTCCTAAGCTAGACACCCCCTTACTATTTTTTCACAAAATATGTGAACAAGGCCTCTGGCGTTGAGCTGGGGCTTCCAGAGATGGCTACATTTCTAAGATAAAGAAGTTACCAACTGGGCTCCATGGTAACAGCTGGCAGGAAGAAAAAAAAAGAAGAAAAAAGCTCTCCCCCTACCAGGTGTCCTTTAAAAGTTAACTTTCCCAGAGCAGAGGAAAAAAAAACAGAAACAAAAACTGCTTTTTGTGAACTTCTGCAGACTGTGAATTTCTGAGCCCCTTACGTTACATGTTGGGTACAAAATTCTGAAACTACCTAAACTTGGGGTACAGGGGATTAAAAGATTACAACAGAAGCAATGCCCTCTAAATCTGGTTACAACCAAATAGGACTGTTTCCCTGTCTTCTGTGCTATCTTAGGTGCCTTGCCTTGTCCGTCCTTACAACAGTATAATTCTATATACTTAAACATTGTTTATGTTTTCATAAAATGATCAACATATGGCTGTTGCATGAGACAGTCTCTTGTGGTCTCTTCCTCTGATTAAGTATGTAATGGTGCAGATGTTTCCCAGAGTCCTCTATCATGACGCAGGATCATTTAAAGTTCCAATAGGGGGGCATACAACCTGGTTCCACCAGGAACCCGTATCCCTCACTTTCTCCATACTATTAGGAATAGGAGTTGCTGCAGCGGTGGGCACAGGAACCACTGCCCTAGTCCATGGGACACAACAAATGACCCAATTAGAAGTAGCAATAGACCAAAACTTAAAGATATTAAAAACCTCCATCACAGCTTTACAGGAATCTTTAACCTCTTTCTCTGAAGTTGTTTTACAGAACAGGCGAGGGTTCGACCTCCTCTTATTGAGAGAAGGGGCCTTTGTCCTGCATTGAGTGAAGAATGTTGTTATTATGCCGACCATACTGGAGTTTTAAAAGAATCTATGATTAAATTAAGAAGACGCCTTGTAGAGCATCAACAAGAGAGAGAGGCCCCAAAAGGGTGGTTTGAGTCTTGGTTCACAGAGTCCCTCTGGTTAACTACGCATTTATCAGCCCTGGCTGGTCCATTAATAAACCTCATATTATTGCTAACTGTGAGACCCTGTTTGCTCAACCGTGTAGTTTCCTTTTTCCAAGCTCAAATTGGACAAGTTAAACTTATGGTAATAAGAAAACAATATACCACACTAGCAGACATAAAATGTGACACCCCCAATGATCACTTTAATGATTAAAAGTAACCAAAAGAAGAAGTGGGGAATGAAAGGTTAATAAAATAGGTACTTGTCACTTCCAATTTTTTGGTATGCTTAACAAAACATTGTGGATATCTTGAGAACTGTTTGCTAATCTTGTTCCCTGAATGTGCTGTACCAACTGCAAAACTGCAGAATGTACTCCCTCACCTGTTTGCATCAAACTGCCCAATCGCCCTGAGCCATCAATAATCTTCCCTCCCTGCCCTCTCCAAGGAAAGTATATAAGCTCTGCTTAAGCTGTTCTCAGGGCTCTCTGCTCTATTCAAGGGAGCTCTGAGCCCCAGCATGCTGGACCCCCATAAACCCTTGGCTGTTGCATGAGACAGTCTCTTGTGGTCTCTTCCTCTGACACTCGCCTGACCATTACATTGGTAAAATAATAAGTGTGACCTTTGCTTTTCGTGTCCAGAATATTACTGTGATAAAATGTACATGTAGATAAGGTGACTTGAGTATATCTTCCACCATTTCTGGGAGCAATATTTTGAAGATGTACAAATTAGTATTGGGTGTACAAATAGGTGTACCCTGTGACTATGAATATAGAGATAATGCAAGAATAGACCATACTGTGAATAAATAATATAATGGGTTCCAAATTTAAATAATGCATTCAATTTATATCTGAAAATATAAAGGAAATCTTATATTGATACACATACATTCATTCCAACCACTGATACATCTAAAGGTAATATTAGGTTTATGGTTTATCATGAAGAGTCTGTGAGTTTTGCTTCAAAACTGATTATGGAAATTTAAAATAATGTGTTTGGAAAGAAGTCTCATGAAAAGACCATTCAAGAAACACGGAGGAATCCATGTGCTCTGAAGCAGGAAGTGATTGAAAGTGAAACAAATGCCTATAAGTTTGCTAACTGGTGGATGAAATATATATCCTATGATGTGCATAAATTGAAGAAATAGTAATGTACCAGTGTTGAATAAAAATGAACATTAAAATACACAACATGTCCCATAGGAATCTACTTGCATTGAGGTTAAACTGGGTCAGTTACTGTATAAATATTAGTATTTGTATGCAACATTAACTGAAGTTAGTTATCAGTACTGGAAACAAATATGTATTTCAGGTGGATGAATATTTCTGAGAATAATCTTGTGAAAAGTTCATTATAAATCCATATACATGAATATGAATGAATTTACGGAGTGGGTATAAGACACATATATTTCATATTTTGATAAATCTGGAGAATATATATATATATATATATATATATATATATATATATATACTTCTAGTGTGTGTGTGTGTGTATATACATATATATATATATATATATATATATATATATATATATATATATATATATGTATATACACACACACACACAAACACACACACAGAGCTATTAAAAAGAGCAATATATATGCCAATCGAAATTCACCACGAAATATATATCATCCACAGATCCAAAAATATTCTTTTTACTGATCATGGATTTACGTATAGTGTTATTCAACTAGGAAGCTAACCCATAGGTTGAATTTTCAGTTCCAACACTGTTTAGGAGCAGTGATCTCTTCTCACAATTTGTATCTGCCAAGTCAGCCACCTCACAAGTATGCATGTTTCATACCAGGAAGGATTCTATATGTGCATATAAATATACATGTGCTGAATAAGCTACAGAGAAACGGAGACAAGAATTCACATATTTCTTAACTTAAAAACACATAGAGACCTATTCCAACAAAAAATTGACTAGATATATAACTCCTACCTTATGAAATGCAAAAGGAAAGTCCAAATATACACCATGCCTCCTCTGATCTGCTTGTATTCCTATTCTGTTTGGGTTATTTTTCTCCCTCATATTAGGATTAGTAGTCAGAGTCTAGTAGGGTATGTGTTAGTGTCAGGGTTTCAGTATTTCGAATGGAAAATTAGATAAGGAATCCAATGTGTATGCAACATGTGCTACACAAAATTATTCCCACTTTCATCCAGAACAATGACTTGACATTACCTGTGTGGGTAAACACTCCACAAACATCGAGCTCTGTTGGCCTATAGACTTTTTGAGAAACTGCCTCCAAGGTTGGGCACTTGAAATATATGCTATTCTCAGGAGCATTAGCTTCCATTCTAGTTAGACCATCAAAGCTGGGTCTTCATCTATGTGACCTGGAGGACATGGTTTCTTATTTTACATTGAACTTGAGGCAGCATTGCTGAATTCTCTCTTTGTAGGTAAACTGGTGCCACTGGAGGCTAAGTTTCTTCCCATGTGGACTGTGAAGCTATTTGGAATTCCTCCACTTTTCGTAGTTTTTATTGGTGCTGCACTGGGACTTTGGTATTCGCTTCATGAAATACAACAAGTTCAACTGGGAGACAGTGCTGGAGGGAGTTCTGTCATGTGTGGTGGGTCAGGATCTGCAGGAGAAAGCACCAACCAGGCTTCTATCCAACATAGCTTGCCCCCTTGTCCATAGCAACCTGATTCTGAAAATTGCCCTGAAATCTCTCCAAATAAGAAGATGCCTTTACATATAAGGGTCTGCTGGCTGCACCATGTCAGTCCCAAGCCATTTAAAAGCCAATAGCACATTTACATGGCCCCACCACAAATGCTTTATCACACACTTGCACACCACTGCAATAGGCCCACTACTCAGCAGGCTCCAACTTACTGGCATCTCTGTTCTACACCATTTAAATGAAACACAGTCAATCAACGCTTTTGCTGGAACACTCAAGATCAGCAGCAGGACATCCAAAGGTTCTCAAGTGCCACCTGGTCATGGGAATTTAAAACATTTCATGGTATATATCTTCCCCGTTTTTCAAGGATGAAGTTGGAGGCACTGTGGGTTCAAATCATTCAGGGACCATTAAGTGTTGAGGAAGCTAATTTCAATGAAAGCTCTGGAGGACTCTCACAGGCAAGGCTTCCCAAACAGTGGCCAAAGGTCACATGAAGCCAGGTACATTGAGTTCTACAATGTAAGGTCCATGTGTGTTTTGACTTTCAACTATGGCTGCCAATTATTTCAGAATAAATCATGTGATATCCTGGATGAGATACCCAGTGCTCTGTGGAAAGCCACCCTGGGCCTAGATCTCAGTTTCCAAGGGTGACTCTCATGTGTGGCCTGCTAAAATCCCAACAAAATTCATGACAATACTTCTCTGAGTTCAGTACCAGAACTCATTTTCTAAGGGGAATCACTCCAGAGTTCAAGCCCAGATGGACACAGTCATCTCATTCAACTGCCACGCAAATGACCACAATTAAAACCAAAACACTCCTTCATCGCCCTCATATTCTTCCACATAGACACTCATCATTACCTATGGCTGGAGTTTTCCATGAGGGGTGCAGCCCAAGACAGTGTCCAAAATAAGGTCCCTTTCCCCTCATTTGGCTAAAGTCATGGTGGGCTGGACACCCTTTCTGTGAACCAGGAGTGGTCAAATAGGCTTGCCTTTAATACTGCTCTGCTTCTCCAATTTGAGGCCTAATGACTGTCAGGTATAGATTCTTAATGTGATATGGAGTCATGAGAAAACCCAAGCACCTATGGGCTAGCCTCTGCAGGGCTTTGAAGAGCTCATTTGAAAGAAAGGATCCCTATTCTCACTTGATGGAGATCAGTAACCTAACAGAGGAAGGCAAGAGACGTCATCCACAATGACTGAACTTTTTGCTATTTTGGTTTTGGATGTACACATGGGATCATTCTTTGGATCCATCAGGTGCTGAGAATCTAATCCACGGCCTAACACAGGGCCAAAAACCTGATTTAGACAAGTCCCTTTCCAATGCAATTAAGCAAAGAGCCACAGGTGATGCCTATTCAATTCCATTTAAAAACTGTTTTCTTCACGCTTCACAAAGTGGTGGCTTGAGGCAAAAACCTTCCTGAGATTCAGGGCAACAGAACAATAGGTAAGCAAAAGGCCCAAAGCAGTGTTTCTCCACTGATATTTTCCTGGTCACACTGATATCTGAGATTTCTGAGATGCTCCCCATTCCCTTCAGCTATCCAGTGCACGGCCATGTCCCAGAGCTTGGAGGTGGTACATATCTTGCACACAAAACCATGATCCTATTTTGGAGAGTGGCCAGAATTCCTGATGAAAACAGGAACTTAGGAAGGAAGTAGGTGTTGCCCATCCCTAAGGCAAGTGACAGTCCATTCATAAATAGGCTAGGATGAATGCTGTGAAGCTTTCTACTAGACAGGACACATCCGTGATGCATTCTCTTTTCTAATGTCTACAACGAAGGACACAGTGGGATACACAGATATAGAAACACTCACCTTGTCATAAGTCATACTAGAATTTGTCCACTCCAAACCAAACAAACCGCCTTTCTTACCTATTCTCAGAACATGAGACAAAACCACAAACTCACACCCACACCCACAAAGGCACCACCTTCCCCCTAGTATGTCTGTGACTATCCAGAGTGTCCTATGACTGGTGGGCCCTACTATGTTTTCCTGAAATGGCCTGTCCTGTCTCGGGTCTGGTCTCCTTGGCCAACACTGTGAAGTTGTCTGGAGCCAGTGGTTAGCCACTACCTGCTTTCTCAGTAAAGGCCCCTCTTCAGAGCTCTTCTGGCTTTTTCCATCCTCACATCAGCAGGTACCAAGAAAGACTGACTCTTTCCTTGGTAAATCCAAACAAGTGAGTCCACTGGGATTAGTACTGCAACTGGCTCTGAGTTCCTGGCTTCCTGGATCCCAAGTTCAGAAGTTCCATCACCAAGGAAGAGATGTAGGTCACTTCCTTTAGGAACTGAATGAGCAAACTCCCTTGGCAACCACTTGGTCCTAAGAGTTGCTTCCAAGTGTCCCATGAGATGGAGGCTGCCCCTACTTACTGTGACACTTTCACAAGTTAGAATGGTATATCAACCATAGGCACCAGGGAACAGCTCTCCAAACAGGCCTGGTTTGGTCCATCTTCTCTATATTAAGAACAGAGAGACTGATACAGACAAAACCCTTCATCCTGACAAGGTTGTTTGCCATTGAAGATGACTTTTGCTCTCTCAGGTCCTTCATAGCTGCCTACAACTTCTCCAGAGTTCATTTCTACATGGATCTTTGAGTTTCTCAGCATGTGGAAGATCTCCTACATTCCTGTATTGAAAGACCAACTCTGGGCCTGCTCTTTTGTAAAGTTAGATTGAGGGAACAGTGTATGTTTAGGGTTAATAACAGGTTCGATTTGGGTTAGGAATCATTCTGCGTGATGACTAATAGTATTGGGAATCTGCAATATTTACAAGAATATATAGGTGAAATATAAGTACGAAAATATAAATCTAGGTAAGATTTGAAGCCTAGAAGTGCATTGGGCCCATGATTGGTATACTTAGCTTTGAATTACATTCTGCACAGATGTCTCAGATAAATCGATATAAAATGGCATAGGACCTTCTACCTTGGATGATTGAATGTCGAAGAGAACATCCAGTCAAAAAGGCATAGTCGGTAGGATTAGGAAGATAGCCTGTAGGTTTAGAAAAAAGAGTGATTATGGCATTTGGACAAAAGTTCTTTAGCAATAGATTTTTGGGTAGTGAGTGAATGTCAGTGTCAGCACACGCGAAGGGTCAGTCACAATGATGAACTGGGGAAAATAAGTAGGAAAGCAGATATCAATAGAGACATTAGGAAATCAGGCAAAGTATAATGTAAGAGGGTTAGACATTTTCAACATGGTTGAGGTTGAATATATAATCTTAGGAAGAAAGACATATGTTGCCTCCAATATGATTAACATTTGAGAGCATTAGGCAACCTGGACATGGTTGTTTTTAGTAATCCATGCTCACTTTCCATTTTGCTTAGGTGAAAGGTTAATTAAATAGGCACTTGTCACTTCCTGTTTTTCTGTATGCTTAACAAACCTCTGTTGAAATCTTGAGAACTGTTTGCTATTTTGTTCCCAGAATGTGCTGTCCCCAACTGCCAAACTGCAGAATATACTCCCTCACCCAGGTGCACGCAAACCGCACACTCGCCCTGACCAATCAATAAATTTCCCTTTCTGCCCTCTCCAAGAAAAGTATGTAAGCTCTGTTAAAGCTGTTCTCAGGGCTCTCTGCTCTATTTAAGTGAGCTCTGAGCCCCAGCATGCTGGACCCCCAATAACCTCTTTGCTGTGGCCGAGTGAAAATTGTATACTGTTCTGTACTTAAAAGATGCTTTCTTTTGCTTGCCTCTGCATAAAGATAGTCAGTTGCTGTTTGCTTTCGAGTAGGTAGACCCAGAAACCGGAACGTCTTTTCAACTAACTTGGACTAGACTCCCACAGGGGTTCAAAAACTCCCCCACTCTCTTTGATGAAGCCCTTCACATACATCTCTACAACTTCAGAACTACGCACCCCGAAGTCATTCTGCTTCAATATGTGGATGTCCAGCTACTGGCAGCCAACACCAAAGAAAACTGTGAGTCTGAGACCCAAGCACTATTATCTGAGCTTGCTCAACTCGGGTAGAGAGCTTCGGACAAAAAGGCCCAAATTTTCCAGCAAGAAGTAATCTTCCTGGGGTATTCCCTTAGGCACGGTAAATGATGGCTCACTGAGCCCAGGAAACAAGCCGTTGTGCAGATACCACCCCCATTTAACAGGAGACAACATAGAGAGTTTCTTGGGACTGCTGGCTTTAGCAGGTTATGGACCTGGGTTTGTGTTCTTAGCTGCTCCTTTATACCCGCTGTTAAATGAGAATGCCCAATTCCAATGGACCCTTGAGCACCAGCAAGCTTTTGATAACATCTAAGAACACTGACAATGAACTCCTCAACTTCAGTGAGCCCAGCCTGCAATTTCAGAAAGCCCTACACTACGTTAAAAATGTACATCAACTCAATCAACTTGGTTCAAAAAAACTGCAGGCATTACTGTAGGATCAAGAACAGAGTTTTAGACTAACTCACTCACAGTGAAAGGAAATAATTGAATGGGTAACAAAAGCCTGTCAGTTCTGTCAATTGGTTAATGCTTACACTTCCAAGCTTCCTACAGGAAAGCACCTATGAGGAACCAGACCAGGACAATTCTGGGAAGTGAACGTTACTGAAATTAAGCCAGCAAGGTATGGGCTTAAATATCTCCTAGTCTTTGTAGATACATTTTCAGGATGGATTGAAGCCATTCCCACCAAAAAAAAAAAATAAATAAAAGAAAACCGGCACAAATTGTGGTCAAGAAGATCCTGAAAGATATTTATCAAAGACACGGCCTGCCTAATGTAACATGGTCTGATAATTGAAGACCCTTTATGGGCCAGGTAAATCAGGGGTTAGCCAGGACCCTGGGGATTAATTGGAAGTTACATTGTGTTTATAGACCCCAGAGATCAGGACACGTAAAAAAACTAAATAAAACCATTAAAGAGACCTTAACGAAATTAAGCTTAGAGACCGGCATAAAAGATTAGACTATGCTCCTGCCTTATGCACTATTTCATCAAGAAATACTCCCTTTGTTTCTTTGTGTAACCTCACCCCCTATGAAATTCTCTATGGGGCCCCTCCTCCACTAAGAGACCTAACCCCGACTCTAAGACCTAAGGATCCCTTCCACACACCCTTGCTTGACAGACTTAAATCTCTTGTAAGAACTCAGATATACCTGTGGAAACAGCTGGCTACTGCCTTCCAACCTGGGGACGAGGGGAATCCACATTGATATCAAGAAAGAGACTTCCTCTACATAAGATGACATCAGGTGTCATCCCTGGAACCCCGCTGGAAAGGACCATTCCAGGTGCTACTTATAGCACCTACAGCAGTAAAAGTAGAGGGAATCACTTCCTGCATCCATGCGTCTCATCTCAAGCCTGTGCCATGTCCAGACTCTGGCTGGAAACTGGAAAAGACTGTTAACCCTTTCAAATTGCATATTCGCCACGTGGGTAAGGCTATAGACTCTCTCCTTGGCCACCCGTAGTCCTAACGCTCATCAGCCCCTACTGCAGCGATGGCTGATCACAAATCCTACTAGATAAGAAGTATGGTCTCTCTTGCATACAGCCCACTTAGGGACCTGGAGGCCATCTCTCCACCCAGATATTTGCCAGCTGGCTATAGGTCTTTCCTATTAGAATATCCCTGATGAAGAGGATCCCATTAAAATTCCATTAAATCCTTTCCGTACCATAGATAATGGAAACAAACATTATGATTGTAGGGACAGGCTAGCCAGATGCAGGTTGGCTAGCCTATATTAGTATGTTTGCCCGGCAGACTATCAAAGCCACAATCCGCCACGGCTGTGTGGGCGAAAAGCCGACTTCTTCTGTAAGTCATGGGGATTTGAGCATACAGGGGCTGCCTGGTGGAACCCAAAATCCTCATCAAATTCAGTACACAGCATTGGCCATATTACCACTTAGACAACCCAAACTGATGGCCAACAGAGGAGTCTCTAGATCCTCAAATTCTGTGTAACCTTTTTAACTTCTGCAAGTGCTCAAAAGGGTGAAAGGAAATTCCCCTATGTGAAGGCCTTTTTCCTCTTTCACTCACATCCTGAACTATGCTTCTCCAATAGTTCCTCAAACTCAGCCTTCTGCTCCAGACTCTCTGCTGTAAGTCCCACCTCAGCAAACCTGATTTCTCTTCTCCAATTACTAGATCAAAAACCGAAACCTCCGCCGGTTCTCAGAGCATTGCCCCCTTGCTGAGGAAGGAGGTAATGAGGTACCCATCCACCCACTCACTTCTCTCTTTTCCTGTCAGTGCCCACACCGGGTCCCACCAGGTCCTCTTACCACCTAACCCAAAGCTCAAACCAGCTTAGGAGAGCCCTCAGACCCCTATCGAAGATGTAATGAAAATGGCCTTTAAAGTTGCTTTGTCATCACTGAAAACAGGTTACTAAATTTTAAAGTCCCTCACAGGCTTTTTGGGATACTCACTCCCGTCTTCCTTTCTGCTCTACCGTTTCTACTGCTCAATTTATGTTGCTAGGAAAATCCCAAAATCCTTTCCCATTATTCTTTTACATCTCTCCTTCCTTATTCTGAGATCCACGGAGCTGCTCTCACCTCCCGCCTTCCCCATCTTCCCCCTCTGTACCAGGCCCTCAGAAAAATCTTCACTGAACTTCTCCAGAAGTCTTCACCATGGCTGACTTTAGGACTTTCAGCAAAAGAGTCTCTATAAATGAGTTCAGTGTAGATTAACTTCCTCTTATTCTGTTGCCCTGTTCTACTTGCCTACTGGCTGGAAAAATCAGCACTCCTAAGCTAGACAACCCCTTAATAGTTTTTCACAGAATATGTGAAGAAGGCCTCTGGCCTTGAGCTGGGGCTTCACAGAGATGGCTACATTTCTAAGATAAAAAGTTACAAACTGGGCTTCATGGTAACAGTTGGCAGGGGGATAAAAGAAAAGGAAAAAAAAAGCTCTCTGCCTCCCAGGTGTCCTTGAAAAGTTAACTTGCCCACAATAGAGGAAAAAACAGAAAAAAAAAAAGCTTCGTTTTGTGAATTTCTGCAGACTGTGAACTTCTGAGTCCCTTCTCTTTCATGTTGGGTACAAAATTCTAAAACTACCTAAAATTGGGGTTCAGGGAGTTAATTGATTACAACAGAAGCAATGCCCTCTTAATCCGGTTGCAACCAAATAGGACTGTTTCCCTGTCTTTGGTGCTTTCTTAGGTGCCGTGCCTTGTCCGTCCCTACAACAGTATAATTCTATATACTTAAACATTGTTTATGTTTTCATGAAATGGTCAACAGATGTGATTAATTGTGTAATGGTGAAGATGTGTCCCAGATTGCTCTATAATGACCAAGGTTCATTTGAAGTTCAAACAGGGGGGCATACAACCCGGTTCCACTGGGAACATATATCCCTCACTTTAGCCATCATATTAGGAATTGGAGTTGTGCCAGGGGTAGTCACAGGAACCACTGCCCTGCTCCATGGTACACAACAAATGACCCAAATAGAAGCAGCAAGAGACCAAAACTTAAAGATAATAGAAACCTCCATCACAGCTTTGCAGGAATCTTTAACATCTCTCTCTGAAGTTGTTTTACACTCAAGTTGAGGGTTGGACCTCCCCTCCATGAGAGAAGGGGGCCTTTGTGCTGCATTGATGTAATAATGTTGTTTTGATGCCGACCATACTGAGGTTGTAAAAAAAAACCTATGAGTAAAATAAAAGGATGCCTTGAAAAGTGTCAACGAGAGAGAGAGGCCCAAAAAGGGTGGTTTGAGTCTTGGTTCACACAGTCCCCCTGGTTATCTACGCTTTTATCAACCCTGGCCTGTCCAATAATAATCCTCATATTATTGCTAACTATATAACCCTGTTTGCTCAACCATGTAAGTTCTTTTCTCCAAGCTCAAATTGGAGAAGTTAAACTTATGGTAATACCCCACTAGCAGACATAGAATGTGACATGCCCCAATAATCACCTTTATTATTAAAAGTAGCAAGAAGAAGAAGTGGGGAATAAAAGGTTAATAAAAAAGGTACTTGTAACTTCCTGTTTTTCTGTATGCTTAACAAAACACTGTTGAAATCTTGAGAACCGTTTGTAATCTTGTTCCCAGATTGTGCTGTCCCCAACTGCCAAATTGCAAAATGTATTCCCTCACCCAGTTTCACACTAACCGCCCACTCGCTCTGACCCATCAATAAATTTCTGTCCCTGCCCTCTCCAAGGAAAGTATATAAGCTCTGCTTAAGCTGTTCTCAGGGCTCTCTGCTCTATTCATGTGAGTATATTCAGAAGGAGTATAAAGTGAGTGACTGGATTAGACATTTTCAACAGGCTTGAGGTTGAATACATAATCTTAGGAAGAAACAAATATGTAGTCACCAATAGGATTTATATTTGAGAGCATTAGACAAAGGTGAAATGGATGTTTTAGGAATCCATGCTCACTTTCCACTTAGGATATTGTACAATCATAAGTGTGAACTTTGCATTTGTGTCCAGAATATTACTGTGACAAAATGTATGTGTAGATCAGGTGCATGAGTATTTCTTCCACCATTTCTGGGAGCAATATTTGAAGACTATAAATTATTATTGGGGGTGCAAATAGATGTACCCTGTGTTTATGAAAATAGAGATAATGCATGAATAGACCATACTGTGAATAAGTAATGTAACTGGTTCCAACTTTAAATAATGGATTGAATTCACATGTGAAATTATACAGGGAATCTTATATTGATATACAATCATTCATTCCAACCAGTAATACACCTAATGGTAATATTAGGGTTATGGTTTATCATGATGTGTGTGAGTTTTGCTTCAAAAGTGATTATGGAAATTGAAAATAATGTGTTTGGAAAGAAGTCTCATGAAAAGACCAGTCAAGAAACCTGGAGGAATGCATGTGTTCTGAAGCAGGAAGTGATTGAAAGTGAAACAAATGCATATAAATTTGTGAACTTGTGGATGAAATATATATATTATGAAGTGCAAAAACTGAAGAAATATTAATGTACCAGTGTTGAATGAAATTGAACGTCAAAAGACTCATCATGTCCCATAGGAATTCACTTGCATTGATGTTAAACTGGGTCAGTTACTGTAGAAATATTGATATTTGTAACCACCATTCGCTGTAGTGAGTTTTCTGTTATAGAAAACAAATATGTATTTCAAGTGGATGAATATTTCTGAGATAAATCTTGTGAGAAGTTGATTATTAATCCACATACATGAAAAAGAATGAATTTTGAGAGTGTATATAAGACACATGTAATTCATATTTTGAAATATTTTTAGAGTGTATATATATATATATATATATATATATATATATATATATATATATATAACACACACACACACACACATACATCACATACATACACACAAAATACACACAGACATTAAATAGTAGCAATATATATGAAAAACGTAATTCATCATAAAATATATACCAACCACAGATGGAAAAATAATATTTATTTTACTGAAAATGGATTTATGTATAATGTTCTACTAGGAAGCTCACCCATAGGTTGAATTTTTAGTTCCAACAGCGTTTACGAGAAGTGATCTCTTCTCACAATTTGTATCTGCCAAGTCAGGCACCTCACACAAATGTACGTGTGATACCAGGTAGGATTCTATATGTGCATATAAAAATACAAGTGCGGAATAGGCTAGAGAGAAAGGGAGTCAGGAATTGACATATTTGTTCATTTTTAAAACACATGGAGAAATATTTTAATAAAAAATTCACTAGATTTATAACACCTACCCTTTATCTTGCAAAAGGCAATTCTAGTATACACCATGCCTCCTCTGAAATGCTTGTATTTAAATTCTATTTGGGTTATTTTTCTCCATCATATTATTATTAGTAGTTAGAATCTATTAAGCTATGGGTTAGTGTCAGGGATTCAGTATTTCGAATGGAAAATTGGAAAATGATCCAATGTATATGCAAATATGTGCTGCACAATAATCTTCCCACTCTCATCCAGAATAATGTCTTGACATTACCTTGGCCTCAAGTAAGACACAATTAGAGGAGAAGAGTTAGAAAATCTGTGAATACATATCTGGATTGGAAAATGCTCAGTAGTTCACAATCTTGGAGGTTGTAGAGGAGTTTCCAAAAGTAAGGGACACGGTTGATACACCCAACCTAAGCTTTTATTAAAATTAGGAGCCATCTTTCCACAAAACCATGAAAAGATAATTTTGGCTTTAGTATAAATTACTGCAAATTCTGAACCTGCTTGAAATGCCTGCCCGTGCCTTGAACTCCCCCATGCCTAGCTCTCTGACCAGATCGCAGCCCTCTCTGAAACTTCAGTGACACCTCATAAATAATGGCCTTCCCTGACCATACAACGACCCTCTCTGAGTCTCTAATGGTCCTCATAATTTCTGATTCTAGGGCCAGCAAAAAAAATGTAAACAAAAATTAGTGTGATGCTTATCAAAATTCTGTTTTCTGTAACGCCCCTTTTGTGTAACTTTCTGGGCTATAAAGCTGGGCTGTAGGAGAGGTGGGTTTGCTGTCTTGTTTCCACTATTTTGAGAGGAAGATGCAGCCCGGCCACTGAAAATAATAAGCTTGTCTTAATTTGACTTTAATTGGAGTCAGTGGTCTTTTCTTGAATCGTGGTCTAACATTTTGTAGTTCCGCAGCGAGATGAACCTGCCCCAACAGATCACAAGACCAGACTACTGGAAATTCTGAAGCTGGCCTTCCCTCCAGGGCTCCGTCCTTGAGAGGCAAGTTCCAAGGCCTTGGAGTGAGCTTTTGGTCCGGGGAGAACTGCAGTGAACCACCGCACTAAAACAATTAGCAAGCTCATGGTGGAGGAGGCCTCCATTGGTAAGTAGCACCTATATAACATTTGATATCTGGTAAAGGGAGATCTCTTCTGATGACAGAGAGGTGGCCTGGGGAGGCACACATATACTCCTGTCTGGGACAGTAACGAGAATCATTCTGTCCTCTGTTCTATTCTGTAGTGAATTCCTCTGAAAGGGTAGAGAGATGCCAACAGACACACAGAAGTTCCTATCCCGGAGCATTAGCAAGATGTTCCATTGCTCCTCTGTTTTTCTGTTTCTGCGCCGAGTTTCTGTTTTTTTGTGTGTGTTTTTTTTTTCTGTGTTCTACATGTTTTTTGTTTGTTTGTTTTTGTGTGTTTTGTTGTGTGATTTCTGTGGAAAAAACTTAAGGATATTGGACATGAAAATGGGTAATAAACCATGTAAGACTGACATCCCTTTGAACTGTGTTTTAAAGAACTGTGATGAACTTTACCCCCCTTTGTTAAGCAGGATAAGAGAAGCCACTAGCTGGCTGCCTGGAGCACACACACTGCACAGGGCAATGCGTGCTGGGGACGTAAGAACTGAGTATCTCCCAGGTTAACAATTGAAACTCCTTTAAAACCCCTTGTCCCTTCAGACAAAGAGAGTTACAACCTTTGGGCAGAGACCCCTGTGTTTTTCCTTTGTTAGCAAAGCAGTAAAACTCCCTTTTTCTTTTTCTCAAACCCTGTCCTCATTATTAAATTGGCATGAATTGACTTCAAATTCAGGAAGTGAACTTTAAGTTACAAATTTTGGTAACCCCCACCGACCCGGAAATTTTTGAGAGCTGACTACTGAAATGTTAGGAGATGGAGCGTGCTTGGGGTGGAACGAAACCAGAAGAGCTAATCCTGTAAGTATAAGGAGGGACTGAGCGACTCCCAGCAGCTGCCAAAGCCCTGTTTTTTCAGAGAATTACCTCCTTCCTTCCCTGCACTCTAAGGATTATGCCACCTCTGTTTTTTAAAAAGGAGAAAAAGAAAAAGGGGACACTAAATGCAGTAAAGTAAGCATGGAGACCCTTGATATTACATTTCAGGTTGTCCCTCTGTGAAAACATCTGGTTCCCTTGTGGGGACATCTATGGTTCCACTGGTGTAGTTGATTTTTCTCTTATCTGCTCTGTTTTAAAGGCTTCTGTCTGTCAGCCATATTCTGGAGCTCCTTTCTGTCTGTCTTGTGTCTTTTTTTCTGGCCCTTTAAGACATGTGCAATGATATGTTGATATTATAAATTGTTTCTTGGGAATGATCTTAGCTGAATGTGTGTCTAAATGATGATGTTTTATTGTAACAATCTGGTATCTGAATGGGTTTTTAAAGCATTGCACAATCTTGCAGTTAAAAGTCGGGTTTAGGTAATTGTTCAGTTTATGATTTCAGATAATTCATGTCAGAGAACTTAAATACTTAGGTTGGAAAACTAAACAACACAACTTCCAAGTTGGCAAGTAACTTCCCAATCATTCAGGCTATTTTTCACCAATTTTGAACTGGGTAGCCTGGGAAAATGTCACTGTGTGTACCAGTGCATTAAATTGGACAAGGATAGTAAATCATAGTATGGTATCTGTTGACAAAAAAAAGATGTAAAGATATAAAATTTTGTGAATTGTATCTTAAACTTGTATGATAATTTTCAACATCCAAACCTGAATATTATGGTTGAAATGCCTTAGGCCTGAGGTGTCTGCTCAGATTAGCAGCTTTTCCCTGTTCCTTCTGGACCTCAGCCAGGACTTATGTTGAAATGCAAATGAAAGAAGCCTGCTAACTTAGTAGGAGACAGATCTGAGGCCTAAGAGAAAAAAAAAAGTTAAATTGTATGGTATTTACTAATTAATTACCAGTCATTATTTCTAGAACTCTTATTTTTTTCCTTAGATTCTTTATTTTTTTTTTTGAGCTCATGATTTTGATCCTACAGACCTAGGTTAATGTTTTTCTGATCAGTTCTATCTTTGACCAACTGTGGAGTTTTTGAAACATTGCAATGGATATTTCACCTGTGAAAAGCTACAAGACCTTTACTATTATTATGTGTACACACTGTTGTTATGTGTTGTATATCTATATATACATATGTCCGTATATCATATATATGATACACAAATTAACATATATAAAGTGCACTCATAAAAACAACGCTCATAAAAACAAATTTTACAAAGTGGATCTAAAGATCTTTAATTCACGTGATTTAAATTGTTGAATTTAAATTGGATAAACAGATAAACATAAATGTCTTTAAAACTCAGCTTACAAGTTTTTCTAGGTGTTCAAAAATCTAATAAAATATTAATGTCTACAAAAATTCTAATATGACTTGGTTCTAGGACTTTTCCTTCAACAAAAAAAAATGGTTTACAATCTTCAATACATTTGTCTAATATTTTGATAAATAAGTAAAGTAAATTTGATATGGGATTACTCATTCATGAGTACTTTTGTTAGATATCTGATTGATTTACTAAGGTCTGTAGAAGTGTGTAATAAAGTCTGTATAAGATTGTAAAAAT